>NC_134460.1:58347790-58995707 GCF_047948215.1 Lycorma delicatula | reverse complement strand
ATTTAAGCTATTTTATAATACCATTCTTAATTTTAACTTGTTTAAAAAATCTGATGTGGACACACATGACTTCCTTGCAGTCTACTAAATTAATTTTATAAATTAATTATATGATAATTTCCACTTACTAACAATTTTTATTTTATGTTTCAATTATAGTATATTTTATACATAATTATTTTATCAGGACATAGTAATAAAAATTGTTGGCAAGGGGAAATTATTATATAATTAGTCTATTAAATTACATTTACACATTTTTTTAATATTTTTTTTTAAAGTACATAAATATCTGTTTCATTAAAAACATCTGATTTATTGTTTTTGTTATTATTTAATTATTACGCATCGTAAAAAAAGTTTTACAATGAGAGGTTAATAATAATTATTAATAAATCAATAGATTTATTAAAAAAAAAAAAAAAAAAAAAAAAAAAAAAAAAAAGTTAAAAAAAAAGAGATAAAAGACTGATTGAACCTATGTGCTTCCCCTAAGATCCAAATATTTCATTAATTAAAATTTTATTTACTTATGTTATATAGTTGAAAAGCTCTCAATGAGGGCTTATTACTGCAGCAGTATTTTGGGTAAAACAATCCAAATTGTTTTGGATTTTGGGTTTTTTTTCGACACTTTTGGTTCAGTCGATTGTAATCAAAAGGGGAGGTGCACAAATAGGTGATACAACAATCCTAAATACAAAATTTCAACACTTACGGCTAATCGTTTTTGATTACAAAACGTATCGTACGTACAGACGTCACGTCGAAATTACTAAAAATAGATTCAGGGATGGTCAAAATGGATATTTCCATTGTAATCTGGAAACCGAATTTTTTTGCGATCATAATAGTTCCTTTATTTCGTACAAGGAAATAAAAACGATCTTAGATGAAGTCTATTCATTGAAAGCGCTATTAGTCGGATTCAAAAAACAAAGAAAGTAATAAATTAATTTTTAATACTAACTTATCCCCAAGTATCGTTTTGTTTTTTTTTTTTTTTGTAACTATCAAAAACTATTAAATCCATATCTTTTCCTTTTAATTTGATTAGTACTAGATGTAAGAAATTATAATGGATATGATTTATGAATTATAATTTTATTAATTTTTTATTTACTTTCTGGGAATCTTTAATGTGGTAACGACGTTTTAGTACAAGATAATTCCGTAGTGTAATTGGTCAAAACTTGCTGTTCCGAGAACTGTTTTTAATATCAGTCTGTTTTACCGATAAATGCGAAAGGATTTTAGTTTAGGATAGCGTGTTAACAGTGTTCAAATTTGCGGCTGTGAAAAAAGTAAATTTTTGTAATTGGTCAAAATTTGGTGCACTACCGTTAATCATTTACTTTCCTTGCTGTTTTTCGATTGATCAAACGCTTTCAAAATTTGTGATTTGTTAAGAAAAATTGGTATTCTCAATGGTTGAAAATTCGTGTAATCTGATTATCCTGAACGAATCAGTATTCAATTTTTTGGAAGTGTTCCAAATTGGGATGGTAAAAAGCAGAATCTGTAATGCGCTTGTATGAAGAATTTGTATTTTCATTGGATAATGTTTATTGGTTTCAGTTTGTTAGGATTAAGATGATATGTTGTAGTTGTGTCTTATTTAATTCTGTTTACAAACAATTATTCAGTTATAAAGGAACTAACTTTCAATGTATTTTCAGTGCATATGCATGAATTTGATGGTAAACTTTTTTTTTTCTATTCATACACATATGTTATGCACGGCCGATACACATTTAATCATGCACAAATTATTATGTTTTTAGGCATGTATAATTTCATTTTTAATGTGAAAATGTATATCCATTAGAAACATTAAGTAGGATACAGTAAAAATGTTGCTTGTTTGAAGGTATAATAAAAATGAATCTAGCCAAAAACACTTCCACATAATACCACAACGTATAAGGCACATTCATGAAATGGTACGATGTAGAATTAAACATTTTTTTCTGATTTTAATAGCAAGCTGTTATTATGTTTAACATTACCTATTAACATTACCATGTTTAACAGATTATGACTATCACGATATGCCAAAAAATGTCGTATTATGTATATTTTTTTCCATTCGAAGTAAAGCAATAAATTTACGTTATAAAATAAACATTTTTAGGAGATAAATGGTCTATTGTTACAACGCTTTTCGTAATCATTAATTAAAAAAAGCAATCTTATAAAAAAAATAATAAAATTGAATTACTTATTTCTATAAAATGGCTATTTTTTCTAAACACTAATTATATTATCAGACTTGTGTTTTTGGTAAATTGCTAATAAAAATAAAATTTAGATTATTAAAGAAGAACGGCATTAATAACTTGATTCTTTTTTCTACATTCACAATAAACAAATTTACAACTCTAAAACATTTCCTAACAGTTCAACATAAAATAAAAATTATATAATTACGTTCTGTTAGTGCCTGATAAAAAACTAAGCAATTTTTCTTCTGTTTTATGAATAGATAGAAATTTTATGTATTCAAATTAATACGTGAAATATTTTTCATATCCTATTGGGTAAAATAAAATAAGAATATTTTTAATGTGAGTGTGAGTGTGGTGTGTGTGAGTGTGTGTGTGTGTATATATATATATATGTGTGTGTGTGTGTGCTCTTTTTTATCTTTTGAGGACAATCGTAGTTGGATTGGTTGTTTTTGTTGTAAGTTGTGTGATGTAAATTTACGTAGCAAGTGTTATGTATGTGTAGTGTACTTAACTAACGTTACAATTTTAAGTAATTGTTTGGTATTTTCGTTTTATCTTTAGGTTTCATAATAAATTAATGGAAACATGTGTTTACGGTTCAATGGATTTGTTTATTTCAATACTTGCTTTTATGATGAATAAATTTGCTTTAACTGGAAATACTAATTTACTGTAATGAAACCGCAGAATTTTCAATTTCTTAAATTTTAATTAATTACCAGTCAGCCTTCATGATGACGAAAAATACAATTTTGTCATTTATTTTCTCATTAACACACACGTAGACTTTCGTTATAAAAATTAAGTTCCAAATCTACACATTTCATTTAATCTTACGACATTACTCTAAATTACAAATAACTGAAGAAAACAGTTTTTAAATTTACCTGAAAAACTAACACTTAATTTATTTTCATTACAACAAAACTATAAATTCAATTTACTAAATTTTTTAGTTATATCGACTACAACGAATTGAAATGTGACTTAATCATCAACTTATTTTTCATTTTGTAACTTTCTTTTTTCTTTTCTTCTTCCTGTTTAGCTTTCAGACAATATTTCAGAGGATAGATGAGGATGATATTTATGAGTGTAAATGAAGTGTAATCTTTTACAGTTTCAGTTCGGCCACTCCTGAGATGTGCGGTTAATTGAAACCCAACCACCAAACAACACCGGTATCCACGATCTAGTATTCAAATCCATGTAAAAATAACTTAATGACTTTACTAGGACCTGAATGCTGGAACTCTCGACTACAAAATCAGCTGATTTAGGAAGTGGCGTTCACCACTAGACCTAGCCGGTGGGTTTCATTATGTAACTTAAAAATATCCATCTTCACTCAAATTTTTCAAAAATTCAGCTGTAGCCAAGAATTTTGGGCACTGCGTTAGGCTATAATATTCAAAAAGATACTTGAATTTTAAGTTCTATAACGTGTTACTTTCAGACTTGCGGAATTTTTTTGTTTTATTTGTTTAAGAATAGATGCACTAGATAAATGATTATGAAAATCATATAATTTCATAAACTTTTACTTACCTCAACAATAATAATTATAAAGAATATTATTTAAAGTGTAATGTATTTTGTTGTAAAACTGGCAAAAACGAATATTATAAATAATTTTCTAAATATTCTAAGTTACAGTAAATTTGGTGAATAACAATCCAGAATAATTACTATAAAAAAAAAAAAAAAAATTACATTTATATTAAAAACTATACAACAAATATGGTTTTACAGCAAATTTTTATTAATCGGTAAAACTGTAGTCGACTTCAGTATTGATTTTATTCGCATACACAGTCTGGAAAGATGGCTTCTTCTACTGTGGAGAAATTGAATTGTGTGCCCAGTATAATCTCAGGTACTAGCCGTAGTACGACGTTTTAGAACAATGTGCGGTAAACGACCACAAACAAAGTAATCCATTTACGTTTGTGAAAAGCTATTATAAAAGGCTAATGCTGTTTGTGTAAAAAAAGGTTCTGTAAGACTGTGTGTACCTTCCAACGGTATTGAATTCTTTACCGACTATCCTTTAACAGGATTTGTATCAAAAGCTTAGAGCGCTCATCATTTGTCCGTTTTTGCCGAGATCCTACTCGGTATCTGATGTTTGATTTAGTTGTGTATCCGCCTCATAGAGGGTCTTGTAAGGCGATCGAGATTTTGTTATACAAGTTACGTAGCAACGACTGCTGGTATAAGTATCCTGTAACAAGCAAAGGTTCACCTAGTCCTGCTTGCGCTCTTTTCAGAGAGGGGGCAGTTATCAGTGTTTTCGAAAATGCTTGCACTTGCGTGGACGATCCAGTAGCGGCTAAGAAGTGCGAAAATGGACAGGAGAACAATCAGGACTTCGGCTATCATTATCTCGCTGCGGGCAGTTGTCACGTTTGTGGGCTGGCCCTAAAAGTAATAGATATCAGCGAGTAATTAGATAGATTAGCTTAGCTTATTTTATGTTATTTACTAAGGAAAGCATTGGAGAAGATGTCGATTTTAGAATTTGAAGAGTGTAAGGCAAAACCCAGAGTGGAGGATGTTTCCGTCTTCTCCTACGATGACGAAAGCCAAACTAGTCAGCCAGATACGTCCACCCTGGTGCCAAAAAATAGTTTGATTAGTGATTTCGTTAAGGCTGGCATTTCTGTCCCTCTAATAGCACATTTTTTGGATCAATGTCAGCAGTTGTTGGGTTTTCTTGAAGGAATGGTTTCTCAGGAATGGTCGACCTGAATCTGTTAAAACTAGTTACATTTACAAGTTTACTGTTACATTCACATAGATATTGATGACTCGTTAATAGCTTTAATTGTTAACGTAACTCTAAATAAAAATATTAAAATAAATGATTGTAATTAAATATGGCAAATAATTTACTAAATTGATTATATAATAATTAAAAAACAATTAAAATTATAGCAGGAAAAATTATTTTTGTAATTTAAAAACTTATCAAACAACAAAAAAAGAATATGTCTTCAGTTTCTCACTTCATTTGTGAATTAACACGTTTGGAAATAAATTTGAATATTATCTTATAATAATGCACAGTTACAAACTGCCTTCTTATTAGAAAAATAAGGTGCAAAGAAACTTACTGTATATGTTAATTGAAGCTATCATTTCCATTTTGCATCAAAATCTTTGTAATATTTAAAGAATTTATGTAGATATTAAATATGAAAGTGCGCCTTATGCTTTACATTGTGGACTTACAAAAATAGACAACTTTTTACATATTATTCTGTTGAAAACAAAATTATCTTATATTTGTTTGCAGGATAATCCATTTTTTAGATTTTTTGAAAGCGAATTTTTATTTTTTATTTTATTTTATACTTTTTATTAGTACGATGTTTAAATATTTACGGGAGTAAATATAATACGGGAGTTTTCGATATCTCATAGAAGATTGTTCGAAGCGTTACGTTGGTTGATGAAACACATCGGTGTTCATCCCAAAAACCTACTGCGCATGTGCACTACTCTCCACTTTCTGCGCATGTGTACTATTTCTCTTCACCTTCTGCGCATATGTACTATACGTTAACCGTTAATTGTGAACTGTACAACGAAAATGAGCTAAATATAATTGGCATTGTTATATCGTACAAGTGACTCATTTTTAAAACTGTTTATGCATAAAAATAGAATAAAATTTAATAATATTATTTTAATAAAGAATACAATTTATGAATTACTGTCTCTAATTTATATAATTTTATATATATATATATATATATATATATATATATATAGTATTAAGAAAATTGCTGATTTTATAAGTGTATAATAATTTTTAACTTACCAATTTTAATTTAGAGACTTTACTTATTATTTAATTTAGAGAATTAAATAATAAAATAAACGAAGGTAAAAGAAAATAAAACAAAATGAATACTTTCTAAAAAATTTTTTTATATGTGTACACAAAAAATATTTCATAATATTTACTTAATAAATCTTTTATCTAAATCTGTAATGAATGGAAATAAAACGAGCTTCAACTTCTGTTTGTCTTCTTTCACGTTTATTCTTAATACATTAATACGGATATTTTAGTTTTATTTTTTTCTATAATTAGATATAGAAGTGATAAAAACTCGAAAAATATTTATTGTATACTTCATATTTTTGTTTTCTTCCAATACAGGAAATACAAATACGCAGATATAAATATAGGTAGCCACTAATGTTAGTAGACCGCTTAGTAGTATCATAAGCAAACCATTTCTGTTCGTTGTCGATCGGTAGTAATATTTTAATTATTTTCTTAGTTTGTTAAAAATAATAATAAAAGAGTATTTATAATTACTGTTATATCATCTCTATATTTTTTATTTTAACACTTTATATTATTTAAACTGTTTTAATAAACGATTAATTTAGTTATTAAAAAAATATATTTTAAAACAATATATAATGTTTTCTCCTTCTTTTATAGTGAAGAAGAAGAAGAAGAGCTTCATTCTGTTGGTTAAGGAGCTAGGGTTATTTACCTGGATTATTTAGCACCTTATGTAGAGGATTCAGACCAATGAGTAGTTTTAAAAGGAAAAGGTGCCTCTTGTAAGAATCTTAACGACTCGGTACGAAAAATCAGTAAGTATTGTCTGCTATACTTAAGTGTTGTAAAACGTTAAATAAGTTTTAATTTTTCTGAATGCCAAATTTATTTTTTACTTATTATTTGAACAACAATATATCGCAAAACATATAAAAATTTGAAAAATGAAAGAAATATTATATTAAGTAACAAACTACGTCACCTGATTAAGGCATAAATAACTTGTTTATGACTTCCAGCCCTCTGCCCCTTTTCCGTATCAAGAAGTCAAATTCTAAATCATATATCATTGTTTTTTTTCGATTTAAATAGGTTAGATGCAATAATGAAGAATATCTTCAATATGTATCAATGTGGACAAAAAAATTGATGTTTTTAAAATTCTATTTTTTAATTTCTTGTTCCCTAATACAGATTTCTTGTTCCTATTTCTTGTCCCAACAAATACAGATATTTATTTAACTTTATACTTTTATATCTTTAATAACATATTAGATTATTGGGATTATTTTAGAAAAATATTATTTTTACATACAGAAGAATAAATTAAGTTTAGAAAGAAAATAACTGTTATGACAGAATATTTCTGTTATTTTTTTGTGTTTTGTAAATATTTTGTTTCATTGTTTTTAAATTGCTTTAAGTAGAATAAGATATAAAAATAATTACTCTGTGAGATATGGACTATAATCAGTACGGTTATAATACTTTCTATGCATAATTTTCAATTAATATATGCTCACCATACGGGACAGCCCAGATAAATTCCAGCCCTAATTTTTAGCGTATAAAGCTAGTAACGTTAGTTGTCTTCTTTTTTCGTGAAAAATTTTTTTTCTTCGCTTTTTTTTCTATGCTAAGAACATAATTTGATAATAGATGGATCATTCGGTTTATAACAATTCATATCAAGATAAACATATAAATCTCACTGTCGTAAGAAAAAGACCCATGAATGGGTTTTGTAAATGCAACGGGAGGGTTCAGGTTGATACCTATAATAGTATAATAAAAACATTTTTTAATTTCTTGCAATTACATTTTAATATAACAATCATTTATAATTAAGTACACTTTTCCAAAAACATGATAATTTTTTAAAGAAATATAATTATTTCTCACATTCTTTTTTCTTTGAAATCATCAGTCACTGATTGGTTTGATGATATTCTCCGCTCTGTTTTATTCTCAGCTAATCTTTTATTTCCAACAAATTTATTATATTTTACGTCCTTAATTATTCTTCAAATACATTCCAGTCTTTGTATTCTCCTCTAGATTTTGCCTTCTACAAGTCCCTTCACCAATGATTGAACTAAATCTAAATTTATAATACATGTTTGATCATATTCTGATTCAAATCACATTTATTTGTCATACGATATATGCATTTTGATTTTTATCGATCGCATCACATTCCAACTATTTATCTGGGAATACCTAACACTTTAAGAATAGTTTTATGAAATTATACGAAACGTTTCTATTCTATTGAAGTATTCAATAGTCTTTAGTTGCATTCGTTCTTCTATCGTCATATACAACCGTAATATTTTCCTCAAATTTTCCACCTGCGAAAAAAATTCAACTACCTTTATGACTTATGAGTGCTAAAATAAAATCATTCTTATCGTTTTATTTGGTAAAGTACTGATTTATTGACACAAGATATTGCCATTTTTAATACTACCCACTTGATTTCAAAATTATTATTAATTTTTTTAAACTATTTTTTTCTTTATTTATTGCTTTTTTTGGAGATATTTTGGACTATGGAAAAATTTTTTTTCGGAAAACGCTTGAATATTTTTCTTCTAATTTTTCTAAATAACTACAAAAACTTATCCTTAAATGAGTCAGAGATTTCACAATATAATTACTACCACTCTCCGATATTGACAATCTGGATAAATGATAATATTTCACTTGGGTACATCCAGAATATTGTTTCGAGGGTAGATAAACAAGTCACAATATATATATAATATATATATATATACATAAGCTAATCATCCCAAAATTGTTTATTTATTTATTCATTCTCCGACAAATAATAGACCTACTCCCAATTTCAACTGCTCTAACATTATCTTATTTATCCTAATTATGAGAAATGCGTGCAGTAGTGTGTAAAAAAATGACTATCTTATCTGATATCCAAACCCAGAACTTGCAGAAAGTAAGGCGGAGACTCTATCACTTCACTATAGAAGTCAGCATTTGTCAGTATGCATTCCTTTCATTGTTGTAAAAATTTCCACATCTCCTGAGAATTGAAGACTAGGATAGTAGAATAAACTAGGATTAGAATACTGAATTCTAAAAATGAATCGAGGGTTCTTCTTTCTACGTTACTTCTCCTTCCTGAGAAAGCTCATAAACCTATATGTTCGCGCAGTCCTTGAAAACTAACTTGTACCTAAAGCGCACTGAGTTCGTTTCATCCCAGTGGGTGTTAATAAAGCTTTTTTATCCACATTTCTAATAGGTGATTCACTCAATGCGGATCAAGAAATTTAGCTGCCCTTTGTCAAAAATTTACTAACTTTATTACTTAAACGGGATATTGGCTTACGCATTAAATAATTAAATTATGGAATTGCGATCATCCATCGTAATGGTGGTGCGTAATATCTACGGAGGTCTTCAAAGCAATGAGAGATAAGATTTTTCACTATCTCCTGAGAATAAATCCCCAACACCTACACATGTTTGGCAGTAAACTTGGGGTAACTCCTCTGAAGTTGACTGCAGTCGCCACTACTTCATATTCCCTATTTTCCCTTTGACAGTTAAAAATTTCTGTCAGCTTCCTGAATGATCGAAGAATATTTTTCACTTTTCACCTTTGCAACGCCGCGTACTGATTTATCACCGTTTTTAAACAGCACCATTGTTTAAGGAAGCGTAATTCATCGCAAACTACGCGGCAACAGTACCGAAGCAGAACCTCCTTACCAGTAAGCGCTTTCTCTTCAGGGCCATGTTGGCAAATACTTTCTTCTTTGTCGGCTATTTATGTGTGATGTAATCTACGGTACCGCGGAGTAACTTCTCTTACGATAATGCCGCGCTCTTATGGGTGTCATATTTAAGGGACCTTGAGCTATCCTCGTGAGGGTGTTTGTCTTGGTTCCTGTTCCTTAATGGAAAGATTATTGAAAAACATCCATCCATCTCTTTTCCACATATTTAACTATCTTCATTTCCCATTTTTTATTCTATTTGTACGATTCAAACTTTTCTAGACCCATGTTGTGGCAGAAGATCTTTTTTGTCAGCTGTTGATAGGTAACATGTAGACATTTTATTTTTCTGTTTAACCTCGGAAACAACCGTAAGGTATTACTTCAGAGGATGAATGAGGATGATATGTATGAATGTATATGAAGTGTAGTCTTGTACAGTCTCAGGTCGACTTAATTAGAAGTTAACTGAATTTTATTATTTTTGAACACATACTTTACATTAGGTAAATATATATGTTAAACAGAACCATACAAAATAAAATAATAAGAATGTGAAAGCCATCGTATAATAAAATAAAAACTACGTTAATATTGGATAACTAATAAATAAATTATTTAAGGTTTATTATTGATAAAATGGTATTTTAAATCCTACCGTACAAGTCTAAAACGCTGTGCCATTTCAGTCTTCTTATTTCATAGGTATTATCTAACCGATTTAGGACCAAATAATTTGGATGTTTGTCTATTCTCTGTAAGTAATTTGAGTTACAATTACTCACCTTATGTACGAGTAATATGGTGAGCACTAAGATATATTGGTAAGTGTTACTGTTCCTTGCAAACCACGGAGCATATGAATGTTTATCAGTGAATAAAATATTATCAAAGGATTTTAAAATAATGATTTTTTCCAACTTACTTATCACTATTACAATTTTTCTATTATTATTATTATTTATTTATTTCTATAATTTTATTTTATTACTTATTATTTTATTTTTTTCTACTTACTTATTATTTTTCACCTATTTACTCTTGGATTTTTTAAAATAAATTTATATAGGTAAATATTCTATTACTCTAACAAAAAAGTAAATTATTATCTAGTATTGGCGATTTTGTGGTTCTGTTTATATACAATCAAACCTCCTTAATTCGAATAACTCCCTAAATCGAATATTTACTTTGTCCGATTGAAAAGTCCTTTTTAAATCGAATTAAATCACCTTCTTTATTTGAACATTTTGAGAAATTGATCAAGGAATTATAAAAATATTTTTAATTTTCTACGGAAAGAAGTTGTTCGTGATATTATACCAGGTATTGAAGATGACAGGCAAACGTGTATAACTATGTTATATGCTGTACGTTTCGGTGACAAAGAATGAAGGAATATCTGCCCAGAAACAATTGTTAGTTGCTTCGAAAGTTGTGGATTTTCATCTGAAAAAAATCGAGATGAATTTGTAGACCCTTTCTCGATTTCAGAAGAAGATTGGAGTAAAGAATTAGTAACTTTAACATTAATATGAACAAAATTTAATTTGACTTGTTTGCACATTTTGATGATAATATTGCAGTTAGTGCCACTCCAACGAATGAAGATCATCGCGTCTGTGTCACATTTAATCATTGGTAAGGATTCCGATGAAGAAGATCAAACGGAACAAGTAAAAACTACAGTTACAGCAAAAGACAGGAAATCGGCAAGGTAAATTACCTTCGAATATTCTTGGAAAGTTCAAGCGAAATAGAAGATGTTTATTTAGTGCATTAGCGAAGACTGAAAATGCCCTTGATTTTCAAATCTACCAGAAGAAAACTAAAAAAAAAAAAATTAAGACTTTTATTCACGAAATAATTAAAGGTATCGAACTGTATTTAATTTTTTTTAAATCTTTACATAATACTAATCGCATTTTCTCTTTTCTTACGTAAGTTAGTACTGTAGTACATTATTATAGATTAACATATATTTTTATTAAATTATGGGATATTTTTATCTAATTTTTGAGTTTCATTATTTTACCTCTCAAATAAAAACTTCTAAATCGAAAAAACAATTGGTTCCTTGAGATTAGAGAGGTTTGAATGTGTGTGTATGTGTGTGTGTGTGTGTGTGTGTGTGTGTGTGTGTGTGTGTGTATGTGTGTGTGTGTGTGTGTGTGCGTGTGTGTGCGCGCGCGTGCGTGTGTATATCAAAACAACACTGCATGGTTGGATAAAACAGTATTTTTTTCAAAATACTGGATAAATAAGTTCTTAAATGCCAGGCCCTTGAGAGGAAACTGTTCCCAATATTTGTGGTTAATCGTTTGGAAGATTTGGTAAATTTTGACTAGTTAGGAAAGGTTTATTAGAGATAAAAATTGGATAATTTATGTTAGATATTTTAGAGTATGCAAACAGCCTGTAAGTGGAAGTAAGTCTAGTATCTGACTCCTGACGTAGCCGAATAAAAAGTATGATGTCATAGCTGTGTTAGCTAACAAATAATTAAAATAATTACTTGGGCATTTGCCAGAAAAATTAACAAAAATTGTGTAAACCCTACTAAATTAATACAGTACCACAAAAAATATAATAATTGAATTTAGATGTCATTGGTAGTTAATAATAAAAATAATAATCATGCAAAAGTGAAACTGATTTTAATAAGTAAAATCCATAAAATAAATAAAATTAGCTAGAAAAAAATAAAAATTTTAAGGCATAAAAATTGAATAAAAACGTTAAAATTATTTTCACACATCTACGTAAAATAATTTACTATCTACATTTAACGTGTAGATATATCTACACGTTATGTTTGGATTCATATTTTTCAACTTTATTTATTAAAAATACTTTCAACTTCATACTCGTCAGACTTTTCCATAAAGTTTTGTGCTTGCAATTTATCTGCAGATCCGACTGTTCTGCTTTTTAAAACCCTCATAACTTCTTTAATAACGTTGTATGCCGTATATGAAAATTTTATACATTATTTCTTAATATATACCTGAGAAATGTATCAATGTTAACTTTCTTCTTCGTTGTTTTACGTTATTATCCGAGCATACTTAAGTTCAGTCGACTATGCGAGTTTGAATTTATAAATGTAACATTTCTAGAGTTTCTTCAGTTATTTTTATGTAGTTATTCATTATATTTTTTATATTATATATTCTTTATTATAATTTTCTTTCTTTTTACTTTTTAAAGCCACGCCTTGTACTAATTTGTGCGTAGATCTTGATCGAGGCATTGCAAACCTAAGAACTAATAAGAAGATAGTATAAAAATAGCTGTTGGTATGAATATTAAACAGGATTGTTTATAGAAACTTATAAACTAAGAACTCAGAATTAACTCTGTTGCACAAGGCTGCTTCTTTCGTACGAGGTCTTATCGCGGTACACTTTCTTAACTTTAATAAGTAATAATAATTAAAATAAAAAAATCAACATATAGTAGATGATTCAAATTGTTTTCTGTTTTTTTTTTGTTTTTTTTTTTTTTTTTTAATTGAGTCGTTTCAAAACGAATCGATAAATACTATGGATTTATACATAGTATATTTAATACTATAATATATTTAACATTTTAAATATATATTCATACGAATATCAAAGTAGGTAAATAGCAAATTTAGAATTGAAACATGACGAAATTGTTCAAAATGAACAAGTTTTTTATCGTTCAGAATGAAATTTGAAAGCGAGGACATCGCTAACAACATTGGTGCTAACAACATTGTTATTATTATTTTTATATGCTTTATAAGCAGCTGTAGCGACTTTTTTAAACTTTATTACATGTAGATGTATCCTATAGATTTTTTTTTTTTGCTTTTCTTTATGTTACGTTAAAAAATATAAAATTTATTTTTATTATTTTTCTAATGTGTACGTAATGTAATGTGCAATGTGATCAACTAGTGAACAATCAGGAGCAACCCTCCTCACCATCAATTGATATGAGGACAATATGTATAACATGAAAAATGAGATGTAGTTTTATACAGACTCAGACCGACCATTCCTAACCCAACGGGTTCATCTAGTGGTGAATTCATCATCGTTATCACAAATCTGGTGATTTCGAAGTCGAGAGTTCTAAGATTCAAATCCTAGTAAAGGCAGTTGCTTTTATACGGATTTGAATATAAGATCGTAGATGCCGATGTTCTTTGGTGGTTGTGTTTCAGTTAACCGAATATTTCAGGAATGATCGACCTGAGATCATCCTCATTCATCCTCTGATGTAATACCGGACGGTAATTCCCGGAGGCTAAACAGAAAAAAGAAAAAAGACCGACCATTCCCGAGAAATGTGGTTAATTGAACCGCAACCACCAAAATACACCGGTATTAGACTCTCTAATATTCAAATCCGTATAAATACAATACATTTTTACTAGGATTTGAACCTCAGAACTTTCGACATAAAAAATCAGCTGTTAAATAATTAGTTTGTTACGAGTTAATCACTAGACCAGTCCGATGGGCTATGAAACATAGAAATCATAAAATATAAGTTTAATTTATAAAAAAATATTATAAAAATCAAACAGTATATTTAAAAAAATTAAATTAATTCATATTTAATTAAAAAAATTATTAGATTTTAAAATTATTGTAACTATATATAAAACTAGGTGACTGCGCTCCCTGGTCGCTTTGCGGCCAACATTTCATCATTTTTCTTACCATGTTACAATATAAGGAAACCAATGTTCGTTCATATCTTGACTCAGAATTGAGAAAAAACTTTGGGTGAGATTTCATTAGGTGTGACTTGATTCTTCGAGTGTTTTAAGCCAATGCCCATCGCAGTAAATCAATTCGGTCTCAAGTTATTGTAATTTTTGTATTTTTAGGATTTTTCTCACCATTTACAATAAAGAAGGTTATGGAAATTTAATTATTTGAATTTGAGTTTATTTATTAACTGAAAACGTCAATCATAATACAAAAGTAGGTATAAAACTACTGAATTTCATAAGTGAAAGAAATTTTCTTTTTTTCAATTAATTCCTATTTGCAGATTTATTTCTAATCAAGAAAATAAAATATGCCTAATGTAAGGTATTTTGAGCTAAAAAATAACTATAATTTTATTTTATATAAACCTAGGTATTACTTAAGGATACCTTCTACTTGTGTAGCAGGTCAAGTGTTACGGCAAAAGTGGTCAGTTTCTAGCCTCTCAGCAGCATACAGTACTGTATATTGATCAACTGCAGTAACCGGATAACAAGTGTCTACTAAAAAATTAATATCTCTTTCTCTCTAATTTTACTGACAAACAATAGTATATTCAACCTAGTTCATAACTGAAAGAACTTTATTTGCTTATAAATAACATAGTTTTAAAATAATCTATTTCAGAAAAAATAAAATTTATTTTTATTTCATTTTATTTACTTTTTATCAACATAAGTATACCCTATAATATGTAACTAACTGTCGGAACTTTCGTAAAGGAATTCTGAATTTTTATTGAAAAATAATATCTACATACTATATTAAACACGTAAAACTAATCTGAAGGATTTAATTAGTTACAGTTATGATTAAATGTTTTTAAAAGAAATAAGTTATATTTGATAACATAGTTTCAAGATAATAACCAAGGCGATCATAGATATTGCACGTGTAATTTGATATGTAAACAAAGTGTATTATCATTGATAGAATTTTTCATTTAACTTTCTGACTTAGAAACGTAAAAATTTTTAATCTGTAAAGTATAAATGTATAACTCATATTAAGTTGTTAACAACGATGTAAAAAAGTAATCATATTACCCTGATAACATTAGAAAAAATCTGATGTGGACATCACATGACTTCTTACACGCCTATTAAATTACATATACACATTTTTTTTTAAATTAAAAGTACATAAAATTTTATTTCATTATTAACACCTGATATTTTTACATTATTTTTTTTTTGTTATTATTGAATTATTAATTATTGTAAAAGTTTTTTTCTTTTTGCAATCAGAGATAATAATTATTAATAAATCATTATATTTAAATAAAAAAATAATGAATAAATAAAGAAAAACTGAGATGAATCGATGTGCCTTCCTCTTATAAGATCCAAATATTTTATTAATTAAAAATTTATTTGGCTATACTCTAGAACGGAATAAAATAAGTACCACTTATGATACATTGTTGAAAATGTCTCAATGAGGGCTTATTATTGCAGTTAAGAAAAAGTTCTAAGTCCATTTTTTTTTTCGAATTTTGGGCCTTTTTGTACACTTTTGCTTCAGTCGATTGCAGTGAAAAGTGAACTATATGTTATAACAGTCCTAAATCCAAAATTTCAACATCCTAAGGCTAACCGGTTTTCAGTTATGCGAGATACATAAGTACGTACAGACGTCACGCCGAAACTGGTCAAAATGGATTCAGGGATGGTCAAAATGAATATCTCCGCTGAAATCTGAAAACTGAAATTTTTCGTGATCATAATACTTCCTTTACTTCGTACAAGGATGTAAATATGGATTTTTTTTCACATAAAGAACATTCAAATATAATAGCAAGAAGGTAAAACTCCTTACTCTAGAAAAAATACAAAAAAATTTAAAACAATAGGACAATTAATGAACAAGTTAAGTTTGAATATGATGATTGAATTACGGAAATACATAGTATATTTAATTTTGACCGTTTACATTCATATTTTAATGTACATAAACGTATTCCAAAAAGTGGTGGTATGGATAAACAATAGTTTCATTGTCTATCCACAGATTGTAATAGCACATTTTAAGACAAGATAGGGAGAGATTACTTTATTGTTGTGTATAATTTATTGTTTTAAGGTCAAACATTATCAGCTCACCCATTAACTTAGTGCCAACTTACGAGTATAAGCCAATTTCCGAATTCAGTAAATTAATAAATTCAGAGTTGCGTAACATTTTGTTTTTCCTGCACATAAGATGGCAAATAATATGATTTTCTATAATTTAAAATACTTCAGTTACGCTTTAATTAAATTTTATTTTTAAAAACAGTTTTTTAATTAGGTATTTTCATCTATATGACAATACCAAGACTTGAAAAAACAAAAGCAGCAAAATTAATTTTACTTACACAGCGAATATAGCAAAAATAGTTAAATTAAAGGGAAAAGTATAGTGATTATGTAAAAAATGGGATATCAGTTTTTTTTCAAATCTTTACGTTTTGGGGTCGAGCTAGTTCATCTAGACCAAAAAACGTATATACCAGGTCTGTAAATAAAGTAATGAGACTTGTTCAGAAAACATTTTATTTACAATCCAATTATATATGGACTTATCACCTTCGAAATAATTCCCTTAGGAAGCCACGCAACGCTTCAAACGGTTTTCCCACTCTTTATAGCAGTGTTGGAACTTGGAAACCGGAATATTCTTCAGATAGTCGGTTACTTTTTTTTTAATGTTTTCTACTGTTCCAAAATAGTGTAATTTGAAGTGTTTTTTTTAAAGTCGGGAACAGGAAAAAGTCACAGGGACTCAAGTGAGGTGAATAAGGTAATCGAGGAACTATAAGAATCTTTTTCTTTGTCAAAAAATATCAAATTAATTGAGAGTGCAGTGTGACAAGATGCATTGTCATGATGCAGCATCCAGTTATCTTTGATGGCTGCTCTCACGCGGGCAACTCTTTTGCGCACTTTCAAGAATTTCTCGGTAAGCATATTAATTTACAGTTTGTCCTGTAGGCAAAAACTTATGGACAAGTTCATTACTATCAAAGAAACAAATTAGCATAGTTTTGATTTTTGATTTGCTCATTTTTGCTTTTTTGGGACGTGGTGAGTTTGAAGTGTGCCACTTCTTGCTCTAGTGTTTAGTTTCTGGATCGTACTCAAATATCCAAGATTCATCACCACTAGTAACATTTTTTTAGAAAATCAGGATCTGTTTCAATTCGCCCAAGATGATCGCGGAACGCTTCCATCACTTCCCAAAAAATGTTTGTTTCACTGTTCAACAGTAAGGTTTTTTGGAACCAAATTTGCACAAATTTTTTCATGTCCAATTCGTTTGTCAAAATTTGATAGACTGTGGTATGGTTCAAATTCAACTGTTCTGCAATCATTCTGACAGTTAATCGCCGCTCGTACTATATAAAATCTCAACATTCGCTCAACATTGTCTTCGCTCAACAAAAACTCGTTTCACGAAAAGTTTGGTTACGTCTCATTTGGCAACAATAGACTAAAAATATTAATACCTAATATAAATCAGTTGTTCATATAACCATGTTATTACTAGTAATTTTACAGTGTTGCCACTTTGGCTTCAAAAAAAAACTAGTCTCATTGCTTTATTTACAGACCTCGTATATAAACATATGTACGTATGTGTATCGCACTGATTTTCTTCAAATTTGATTAAAATATTTCTATACATAAGGCATTGAGCTTATTTTTTTTTTTTTTCAAAATTCGTTTAAGGGATGGAAAGATACTCGATAAACCAATTTCCATTTTCTTCAGAAACATTTTAGAGAAAACTTTATTAAAGCAAAGTGGTTGCGTACTATGTACACGTAAATAACAAAAAAAAATTCAAAAATTCAATCCCCCACCTCTTAAAATTTAAATATATGTTTTTTTGTGATTTTGTTCTGTCATCCTTCAGTTTGGATATTTTTTTAAATAATTTTTTTTAAAGTTTATACTTCATATATAGAACTATCAAGAAATGTCTACAATTGTTTAATAATTGTTACAATTCTTTCATGTTTTAACTATAGACTTTAGGTCTAAAAGGAAGAAAATTTTAGTTTTTTATTTTAGCCTTTGTTGAAGGAGATGTTAGATTTTAGAGAAACCTTACATAACAAAATTTGTAAATTCATACCTATCTACATGTGAATATTTTTGAAAAAAACATTATTAAAATCTATTTCTCACCTCAAAAATATATTTCCATTTAGTTTTTTTTACCTCAACTTTTAATATTTATTATAGTCAGAAAAGTCATGCAATACTTTTTATTAATTTATTTTTTAATTATTTTACTTTTGCCTTTTCTTCTTTATAAATGATTCATAAAATTAATTAAATTGTGTGTTGAATCCCTTCATAATTTTTATATCAGCTGTTGCACAAAGCTGTATAGTACTGAAAAGGTTTTATATTAAAAATCTGATGTAGACAATACGTGACTTCCTTTTACGCCTATTTAATTACGTATACACATTTTTTACTGCACTCTATTTAAACTTATTTCATTTGAAAGTGAGATACTCTCCAATTCTTTAATAAAGTGGACAGTTATACAATTATTGAAATATTATTATTAACAACAAATATTTATACAATTATTAATTCAACAATCTTACATGAAATATTAAGATAGAGTAAAAATCCCATTATTACTCGTATTACTAGATCAGTATTATTCGTATCTTCGTGAGTTGCTGATTAACAAAAGTTTCAGATTTCTGGTGTGTCGTATTAATAAAAGTTAATAATAATTAAACTATTCCGTTTAGTGAACTCCTGCATACTGGTTACAAATGTTAATATTACTGAATATTTTACACCTTTTTCACCTTACGGTGTAAAATATTCAGTTTTTATTATTGGATTATATGGTGAATAATCAAAAATTAAAAAGAAATAATCATACCGGAAAAAGAAAGATAAAATGAAGAAATGTATGTGAAAAAGACGATAAGAAGATGAATATGAAGAGGAAGAAAATGTTAAGAACAAGGAAAGAATAAAACAATTAAGAGAAGATGACAGATACAAAGAGGAAGAAAGTATTAAAACCACAGAAAGAATAAAAATATTAAGAGATGATGAATATAAAGAGGAAGAAAACTTTAAGACCAAGGAAAGAATAAAAAGATTAAGAGAGGATGATGAATTTAAAGAAAGAGAAAATTTGAAAACTAGAGGACGTGTACACAAATTGATCAGAAGATGATCAACTCCGACTAAAAGATAAGAATTTTTTGCAATTTATTAAAGATCGGGCATGTATGCTTCAATGTGTGTGTTGATCTTCTGAGTTTTTATTTTCCAGTTACTCTGTAGTTAACTTAAATGTAAATAAAATTAAACAGAACTTCCAATATAATTAAAAAAACTTAAACAGAAATTAAACTAGAAAATCCAAAAATAAAACAATTCTAAATTATAATTTTCAATTAGTATTAAATAATAAGATGTTTCACCAAATCTATTACATATACACATATGTAATAATGCCTTTTAAAGCACATATACACATAAAAGTACATAAAATTTAATTTTACTAATAACTTCAGGAGAAGGCACATCGGCTCGAATTCGACTTAATTTTTGTTTTAACTTCTTTTCTTAATTTAAATTTATTGATTTATTAATAATTATCAACCTGCGATTGTAAAACTTTTCTTCCAATAAATAATAATTCAATAATAACAATAAAAAAAAAATATGAAAAAAATCAGAAATTATTAGTAAAATAAAATTTTCTGCTTTTAAAAATGTGTATATGTTTAATAGGCGTGCAGGGAAGTCGTGTGATATCCGCATCAGACTTTTTGTCAATTTAATTCTCTATGAAACATATCATTTTTAACGTATCATGAAGCTTTCGTGATGATTCTTAAGACTTTTGGCTGGAACTCTTGGAGAACTGTAATATTCCAATAATTCTCTGATCTACAAAGTTGTATTCTACAATCTTTAAACGTTATTTCAAACATTTTTAGGTTTTTTATTAAATTTTTAATCCTTATATCTTTAACTTTCCTTTACAAATGCTGGTCCAATTTTACCATGATTTTTTAGGATGCTTTTTAAAAAAATTTAAACATTTTTTCCAAATTTTTTTCCGTAATGAAATTTATCAAAATATTTTTGAAGCAAAAATTGCATCTTACTCTTCCTAAAATTTATATCTTAAACATTTTTTTAATTTTTATTTAAAGCTTTTTCGAGATCAACTGGTATAAACTATAGTATCAAGTCTATACTATCTTTTATGCGCATACGTTCTATAAATTAATACTTAGTAGGATTCAAAAAATTGATAATGTTTAGTTGAAATCTTTGAATAATAATAATAGTTTGTAATCACTACAACTTTTAAATATATAATTATGCAAAAGAAGTATGTATAAAATAATTTTATTATGGTAATTTATAAATCTGCTCTAAGACAGATCCGTTGTATGATAATAGCCTCCATTTTCTTTTATTCCAAGCTCTTATTTTTTCATTCCTATAGTCGCCTTTTGAGCTTTTATCTCCTTATAGATTATCTATCATTTTTTCTCTTTTCCCGATTTTCTTTCTACTTTCTATCGAGTCTTCTAGGCTTGTTTAAATCAATCCTTTTCTTTTATGATATGTCCCAGCAAGTTAGCTTTCTTATTGAAAATTGGTATGATAAGGATTTTATTTTCGTTAACTCTCATTACTTCTTCATTTTCAACTTTGTTCATTTATTCTTCTCTAATATCTTCAATTTTAAATGAATTTATCTTTTCTTTTTTCCTCTTTCTAAGTGTCCATGCTTCACATCCAGGCAGATGTTACTTTCCTGAAGTAACACTTCAAAATTCTTTAAGTGTAATTAGTTGCACAAAGTAATGAATATTTCTCTATTATTAAATAGTTCATAAGTCATTAAAGCATTCTTGTTTTATTTCATTTTAATTTTTTTCAATGTTTTGTTGTCATGATATTTAAGTATAATAAGATAACTAACTATATATTTACTTTCTCAATTTTTTCTTCTTTCATCCATTTGTATCGATATTCATTGACTTATTTTCTTTTATCTATATGATTTTATTTTGTCATTTATTCTATTTACTGTGATTAAAAGTTAGATCTAAAAATCATTGAAAAATATGATTAATCATGTTATTTTACATTGTGAAATCCTTTGGTTACTTTTCTGCTCCAATAAAATACTGAGATAATGAAGTCATTACAAAACTTTTGCTTCATCTAGTGCAAAGTTATTAAAATTGTGGACAGCAAACACATAGTTAAAAATTACTATATGATGTAGTTTTTAGGCTAACAAAAAAAATAAAATACCATAGATGTACAAATAAGAAAAATTCTTCAACTTTTAGATCAATCTGGTACTGAAATGCTAATATGTATCTGTGCTTCAGTTAAAAGGTTTATTTTTATACGTACATCCTCCAGTTAGTAGACATGAAATTTTATTATAAATTAATGATTTTATAAACAAGATATAATTTTTCAGAAAGAATACAGTTTTTTTTCCAAACATACATAATTTCTTCCCTTGCGATCCTTGAAAGATTTTGTCCAGTAAGCTATTTATTTTTGTTCAAGATATGGCTGAAATTTTCATAAACTTTTCAGACTTTTATCATGTATTTTTTTGATAAATTATACTGTAATAGAAAATATAGATTCGGTTTCTAATATTTTATTTCTTAAAGTGGTTGCGAAAAAAAAGAAGATTTTTGAAACGTAATGTGTTTTACTTTCATAAAAATTATGTAATTAACGAATTCGTTAAAAAAGTGAAGATAGTCGATGAAAAAATATTTTATTCAAGTGAAAACAATATAACAGGCTACACCCATATGCGTTCGATAAAAACGTTTCTTTTATATATATATATATATATATATAGAATGAATACGTGAGTTGAATTCAGCGCAGTCACAATTCTCCAAAATAAAATTTTATTGTAACGGCTATTCTAGTATGTGTTAAAAGTTCTTGAGAACACAATATAACAGTTCTTTTGATAGATATCAGTCTACTTTCAATTTGGGTCTTGAAATTTAATAAAATCTTTTTTTCTTCAGTTACAGTATTTGTAAACAAGTAGTGTAAGTTCCTGTTATATAAACGCTGAAAAGACGAAACGAGGATTGTGTACAAACTCTTTGTAAAATTTTATTCCGAATTCAATATCAGAAAAATAACAGAAGACGTTTTTATATAAATTAAAATTTTAATATTGAATACCGATTAAGTTGGATAAATATTTTAAACAAAACACATTACTTTGATATATCAAATCAATCTATCACGTTTTAGTGAAGGCCGTAAGCTTAAGCAAAGTAGGTTATTATTTAAGGGCCTCTCAAAATATAGACAAGACTAAAGCGATTGAGGGAAAGAAATCAATAGCAATAGGCTATACTTTTTTTTTTTTAGTAACCGTTCTTTTTTAATAAAACAGATTACAACAAATAATTTTTTTTTTTTTAATTTGTCAATATGGATCTGTTCTCAGTGTATATCTACTTTTGTACTTCAGACTTCCAATAAAGATAGATTACTACAGCAGCGACTTATAGTGACGCCCGGCTATTTTGTCACAAAACCATTCTATATAAACTTCTACTTTAAGTTTACAACATCTTTTACACCTTGAGGAAGAATACAAAGAACGATTTTACAACAATTCACTGTTCGCAACCTCGAGCTACATTTGAATCAACAGCTTCCCAGAAAACACAATATTAAAACTAAACGTCATATCTTTTCATGAGCTCTATGTTTTTGGATATAGTTCGTTTACATTATTGTTGAATCTTATTATAGATGAAGTAACCTGCATCCTGTTTATAGTTTTAAGAAAACTCTCTCTCTCTCTTTTTGTTTAGTCTCCGGAACCAACGTAAGGTATTACTTCAGAGGATGAATAAGAATGGTATGTATGAATGTGAATAAAGTGTAGTCTTCTACAGTCTCAGGTCGATCACTCCTGAGAAGTGTGGTTAATTTAGACCTAACCACCAAAGAATACCGGTATTCGCGATCTAGTATTCAAATCCGTATAAAAGAAACTAACTTTACTAGGATTTTAACTTTATAACTCTCGACTTCTAAATCAGCAGATTTGCGATGACGAGTTAACCACTAGACTAGCTCGGTGGGCTTAGTTTTAAGAAGAATGTAAGATGTATGAATCTATCATATGTCTACCTTCCTATTTATAAAAAATGTTTGATCCAATGTAGCGAATTCAAGATAGCGGACAACAATGTTAAATACACCATAAAGTAGTAATTTTATAACTATGTAGATGTGCACTAATTTATATCTCCTACCGTCCCTCAATTTTGAAATCTGAAGTCGTTTGCATACTTTAAAATCATACTAAATATATATAGGAAACATCTTAATTAAAAAAAATAAGATCTTTTCTCATCTGGTATTTCCTCACCTGACTACCTAACCCTGAAGGGGTCGTAATTTTTTTTATATTTGTACGATTTGATTAAACACATGTTTTACAGTAATTATAGCTCTCTGTAATTATTATATATTTTATATAGTGTATGTAACACACATGTATGTATTAATACGCGCGCTTACCATATAAGCCAGGATTCGAATTACAAAAATATTAAACTGAATTTTTAATAATTTCAGTTTACAATTATTAAAGAAGTTTTAATAAATTCTTATAAATTTAGTAAAGATTTCTTTTGGCAGTATTCATTTATTTTACGATGGTGTCCAAAGGCGGTAGCCAAGAGGTAGTTTTTGGTGTTATCGTTTTTTTTTTTGTAGTTTCACTGTAATATAGCGAAACTATAGAGTAGTTTCGTTGATATGTTACCCTGGTTGATAATATATATATATATATATATATATATATATATATATTATCAACCTCTAGGGGAGTCTTACGATATAATATATAATATATATATATATATAATTTTTTCTGGTTTTTTTGTGGGGTATGTTTTTTTTAGCTTATATTACAAGTAACATATAGTTAATAAAAACTCTAGTAGTATCACAAGTTGAACATATGTTCTACTTGTTATATGTAAATAGAAATAATGGTAATAGAAATTTACAAGTATATATATATATATATATATATATATATATGTTAATTAATTGTATCGCATCATATATTTCACAACACAGTTCGTTATATCTATCTTTGATGTAAGTTACAATTACATTGAAAACGCATTTCTATTAAAGTAGATTTTAATACAGTTTAAATATTAATTAAGTAAACCATAATTAATTAATTATCAGCGTTTAATGTCTGGGTACATCTATAATAATTAGTTATACATTGTATATGCATTGCTTACGTCATAAATATGATTCACTAATCATTGAATATTAAATTCATATGAATAATGCATATAATACAATACATACTACAAATACATAATGTTTCTAATACTTTCACATTAAATCCTTTTACTTTAATATACAAATAGAATATTAATTTTCAACTCGCTCTCTATATGTAGTTTTTAATTTTTAGAATAGACCAACATCACTTTTGTTGGCATATTATATTGTAACGATGTAGACTAAATGCTCTGTTACCCCGTTTTAGATATATCTCACTACTTTTAGCATTAGAAAAAGTCCATCAATAAGATTGTAAGGTAATTACGAAAATAGGTTCAAATGTTTTCATAATCATAAAGAAATGGTATGAAAAGAATTGGTAAAGAATCAATTCAAAAAACAAATCTAGTTACTAGAAAACATTCAGAGATACAAGAAACAATAGGTAGTTAGAACAACCTAATTCATTAAATAGGGGGAAAAATAGTAACGAACATTAAGAAAATGAAAATCGATTTAAAAAAATCCCTTTCGGCACGCTGGAAGACCGAGGTAGAGTTCATCGGTGCTAAGTAGGGGATAAAAAAGAGTTCCACCTTTAAGTTAAGAAAAACTTCAAATTTACTCAGTACGACAATGATTGCATGTGTAAAAAAGTTTCTCATATTTATCATACGACAAGGGTAGTTGCCGTAAGGGTTGGTTATATCAAAAATTTAGGTAATGTTTAAAGGACTAACGACCACTTAAAGAGTTTCAATACAGCGCCTATTAAGGGAGATATGCTTTTTTTTTGTTTTCGAAACCCAATTTTTTCAACCCCCTGGGCCAGTGGTTGATTATATGAAAAAACTTTAATTACATAGGTTTTAGGCCCTTATCCAAAGAATAGTAAGTACTTAAAACGAATTCGATATTTTACTTAATAAAAACGTTATAGCGACATTTTATTTTTTTCGACAAAGCCGCCATTTACAACCCCGTGGTCAGATTTTGCCCACTAACGAACTTGACCGAGATTTATATTTTAAGTATAAAAATCGTCGTTATATTTTATGTATCAATTTGAAAGTGATTGGCGCAAAATTACGGCAGTTATTGTGTTATAACTATATATATATATAAGTTTATATTCTACTTAAGAAGTATAATATATAAGTATATACGCGTATATAAGTTTAAGAAGTTTAAGAAGTTTAAGTTTAAGAAGTTTATATATACATATATAAACTTTTAACTGACGGTGGTTTTGGGACTCGGGGGTTGTGAAACGTAAGGAAATGTCGAAATTTTCCGGATGTCGAATCATGGTACGCATTATAATAGTTAGCTTGCTTATGAAATCTACCTAAAACTAATTAATAAAAAAAGAAACGAAGAAATTAAATAGTAATTTTAAAAATACGCTTTGATTTATTTCCTTGAATTAAAGAAGTATAAATTAAATTAATGTAATATTTTTATTATTTTCAGTATTTTATTTTAAAGTATAACTTTCTTGCGATTAGGCCAAGTGTGGACCTCGCAAACATTTCTTCTTTTGTCTCAAAATTCTTTCATTCTTTTCTCGTGTTTGATCTTTTTCTTTCAACCATTTTACTTTGTGTAATTTTTTTTCTTTCCTCGTTTCAAACTCAAGTTCGTAATTTTTTTTGAATAGCATCTGTTATAGGAACCCGTTCGTTGCTCTTTTATCCCCAAAAGTTTAATGATTATTTGTTTATTTAGTTTCTGTTCATCCATTCAGTACATGTGGTCCAAGAATGTCACTTTCTTTCTTCTTATCGTTTTTTCAATATCCTCAATTTTTTCATACAGTACGTGAATGGATTTCAGCCTATAGTCTTCTGTTGTTTTCTTGGAGCCTAGGATTGTTCTCAGTTTTCACTTATTTTTTTTAACGGTTCCAAGTTTGTGAAGTGTAAAGTTTCACTTCCGTACAGTATCATTGATCTCACCACTGTGGCGTAATAACTGATCTTCGCTCTTTTTGGAATTTTTTTTTTTTATTGTACATTTCTTTGCTCAGAAAACGTAATTTGTCCAGTTTGTTTCTTTTCATTTCTATTGCCACTCTATTCATATTTACTATGTATTTTATTACTTACCCTAAATATTTGAAACTAAACAACACTTTAGGATTTCAGTATTCAGTGGTAATTTTCTTTTGGGGGTTGTTTTTGCTACTGGGTTGTTTTTGTTTTATTACTGCTGATTTTTCAAATAATATACTCGTATGTAGACCTGTTATCTCAACCACCTGTTTTAGATCCTTCACTAATTGAATCGCTTCTTCCTCTGTTTATGCTAGCAAAACCAGATCATCCGACTTTGTTTTATTGCTTTATTTTTTTGATCATTCATTTTTCTAAAATTTTGAGTTATGCGTCAGGATAAGTCATCCTTTGATTACCTACTCGATTTTATTTCTCTCTGCTGCTTTCCGAAAGTGGCCGGTCAAACGGGACTTCTATTGTTATAAATATTAAGCTTATATTCCTTACAGGCTAACTGTTACACGCTCGTTTGGTAGGTTAATTAATTTTTTTTTTAAATTATGACCGATTACCCTTATCGAACATCTTAATGGCAAATGATTTAATTCCAATTTATGGCTACTGATAAGTAGTTTCTTGTTGTATGATATTTAAAAAACAGTGTTTTGTGTTATATTTCACACACATTTATAAATCTCATAATCCAGGTCAGAAACGTTTTTTCAATTGTTATTACTGTTTTTTTTTCACTAATTCTTTAAGTTACTCAATTAAAAAAAAATAATAATAAGACATTAAAAAAAATATATAAAAAGGAAGATTTTGTTTACATAAAACCCCTAATTTTCTTTTAAATTGTAAAATCGTCTTTTTGATTTTATAAATCCATTAATTTCAAAAGCCATCATTTTTTCGTAAGATATTCTTTTTTATTTTAGTTTGAGCCTTCTGTAACACGAAATTATTTTCACTTTAAATACGTTTAGTAACGTAAACTGCGCAACTTTAGCTTCCCATTAAAAAATATATACATTTTTTTGCGTCTATTCTAGTGAAGATCAGTATAATAAAGTTTGTGAATAAAAAGTGTAAAGCTGACCAAGATTTAAACTTCAGATATTTCACCATTGGAAGTCAAGAGTCATTGAATTTTAGTACTTCACACAATGAAGTCGAAAGTATTTATTTATTTTTTTTTTTTTTAGATTTTTGTCATAAAGCATTTGCTTGACAATTGGTATTATTACTTTTTTTTTAAACAGATTATTTTCTATAATGAGAACTTTCTATCACAATACTGTCATACATCACGTTTATTTGTAATCGATTGTACAGTAATCGATGTATTTGTTTTGTAATACGAGTAAGTAATCTTTTTACTGATAATTTCCTCTCTTTGAAATTTTAAAATTTAAGGTGCCTGTTAGTTTTAGTAATTGTTTAATGGATTTATTTATCTATTTAAATAAACAAAGTTTTATTATTAAAACGAACATAATATAGTATGCAGTTATTAAATTAATAACAGTAATATTGTTATGATTTTTTATTGTTGGTTTTTAATTAATAATTTAATAACTAACAATAAAGAATTATTTATTCAAATAAATAAAGTTTTATTAGAAAAACGAATTTAATATATACATAATTGTTAAACTGTTACATCTCAACTTGACAATCAACTAATCATCGGTTAATATATATATATTTTTTTTCTTCAATCATTTGACTGCTTTTATGCAGCTCTCCAATATTCCCTATATAGTGCCAGTCATTTCATTTCGGTACACCCCCTATATCCTACATCCCTAACAACTTGTTTCACATATTCCAAACGTTACCTATCTGCACAATGTTTTCCATCTACCTCTCCCACCAATATTAAAGCGACTATTCCAGGATGCCTTAACATGTGGCCTATAAGTCTGTCTCTTCTTTTAACTATATTTTTCCAAATGCTTTTTTCTTCAACATTTTGCCGCAGCACCTCTTCATTTGTCACTTTATCCACCCATATGATTTTTAACAGTTTCCTGCAGCACCACATTTCAAAAAGCTTCCAATCTTTTCTTATCAGATACTCCGATCGTCCAAGTTTGGCTTCTAAATAAAGCTACGCTCCAAATATATACTAATAAAAATGATTTCCTGACGTTTAAATTAATTTTTGATGTAAACAAATTATATTTCTGAATGAAGGCTCGTTTCGCCTGTGCTATTCGGCATTTTATATCGCTTCTGCTTCGTCCATCTTTAGTAATTCTATTTCCCAAATAAAAAAATTCTTTTACTTCGGTAATATTTGCTCTTCCTCTTTTTATATTCAGTGGTTCATCTGCATTATTTCTACTACATTTCATTACTTTCGTTTTGTTCTTGTTTATTTTCCTGCGTTAGTTCTTGCGTAGGACTTCATCCAATATATTTATATATTATTTTTTTATTTTATCACATGGTTTCAAGATGTTTGGGTAATGTTTTTAATATGCTATATCTAATACATCTTTTCGTATTCGTACATTGTTTTATTTATTTTTGGGACTAATTTTATAACGTGATGAGACATTCATTTCATTCTAGAATTTACACAGTATAAAAAAGTGATTCAATTTATTTTAAATGTAATATTAGATTATATAGAATCGTTTAACAGCTTTAAGTTTTATCTTTTAGGTAAAAGGATTTTCTCAAAAAAAAAATTAATAGAGGAAAAATATATTTTTAACAAAAAATAGATCTAGTTTAGTAGCTAATAGTGTAGGAGATTTTTTCTGAAGCAAACATTTTTTCAATTGACAGTAGAAACGTTCGTTTGCAAGGTCGTGGGATTAAATACAGTACTTTATTAGAAAAATTCGTCAAGGTTATTTGAGTTATACGCTGTCATTTTTATTTAATTTTTTGAATAGTAATTTATTACAAGTGACTGGTAAGCAAAAGTATTTTTTTACTGTTCGTTAGTTTAGCTGGTCTTGCTCAGTGTTTGACCAATCATTTCATAGAACGTTTAATTAACTGAACATCAATTACGATATTAGACCGACAATACGGGTAATAACAAACTACTTATAATGTTCAGTAAAATTTTTTACTATGAAAATTACGCTGACACACATTAAAATTATTACTAGTTTGGGACAAAAATCGAGACAAATAGTAAGGTAATAGCGCGGTTTTATGCAAAGCATACCCCACAGTCAATTCGTAAGAATTAAATTATTTTCAAAATTTCTTATTCAGATGCAAAATGTTCATATGGATCTAGATCTTTTTACTCGTATTTATTTGTATTATACATATGTATGTGTATTATACATATGGCCTGATTTCATCAAATTCATGTTTTTAATGATTAATTTATTATATAAACTCATAGCTTTTACACGGGAATGATGAAATTGAATCTTTTGGCCAAGGAAGTTGTCTGATTAGTTAACGGACTCTAGCTATATTATTTAATATTTGAGTAATTCTAACCTGTGGGTTTTATTTTATAATAAAACAAAATCTGATGTGGATACCACATGGCTTCCTTGTACGCCTATTAAATTAAGTATAAATATTTTTTCTACACTTCATTTAAACTTATTTCATTTAAAAGTTAGATAATATCCTCCAATTCTTTAATGAAAGTGGAGAGTCACACAACTGCTAAAATATTAGTTTTTTTAATATGAAATATTTTTACAATTATTAATTCGACAATCTTACCTGAAATATTAGGTTAGAGTTAAAGTCCCTTTATTACTCTTTAAATAAATTTAAGTCTTATATATATCTAATACCATGTTTTTTGAAATTATTCTGATGTAACCATCAACAAAATGAAAACAAAATCGAAACAGGAGAGGGTTACTAAATTTTATAGCGATGTTTATTATCAAGTAAACTGAAATAAATGCATAAATAAAATAATCAGATGTTTCACAAAATCTTATGTAGACACCATATGACTTCCTTATACGCCTATTAAATTATATATATACATTTTTAAAAGGACATAAAATTTTATTTGACTAATAAATTCTGATGTTTTTACTTTTTATTATTATTATTATTATTATTATTGAATTATTATTTATTGTAAAACGTTTTTTACAATTAGAAGTTAATAATTATTAATAAATCAATACATTCAAATTAAAAAAATTAAATAAAGTCGGATTCTGACCGATGTGCCTTCCCCTTATAACATCCAAATATTTAATTAATTAACATTTTATTTACTGTAACTCTGGATCCAATGAAAATAAGTACCACTTATGATAAATCGTTGAAAAGTTCTCATTGAGGGCTGATTACTGCAGTTAAGAAAAATCCCTTTTCTTTTGGCTTTTTTGGACACTGTTGGTTCAGTCGATTGCAATCAAAAAGGGGAGGTGCACAACTAGATGTTACAAACAGTCTTAAATCTAAAATTTCATTATTGTACGACTAATCATTTTTGAGTTATGCGAGATACATACGTACGTACAGACGTCACGCCGGAACTAGTCAAAATGTATTCAGGGATGGTCAAACTGGATATTTCTGTTGAAATCTGAAAACCGAAATTTTTCGCGATCACAATACTTCCTTTACTAATTGATTGTTTATTTTTTGTACCTACTTTTTTAATGATTTCAGAGGGATCCTTTTACAATCACTTTTAAACTGTATTCCATTTTTAATTTTTTAATGGATAATTGGTAATTTTTAGGAGAAATTCTATCATTTATTTCTTTGCTTTTGGTATTTAAATAATAGAGAAGTTTTACACATTAAAATTTAAAGTTAATTAATAAACTTTTGACTTTTATAAAAGTCACATATTCATTTATTTTATTTATGTTTACTGGTTAAAATTTTAATAATTTTTTTGTCAATTACCAAAAAAAATCAAATAAGCAATTTAAAAAATTCTTCATTGTGGCATAAGCAATTATTCATTGATTAAAAGATATCCTGTATCAACAATAGGCTTATATTTTTATGTAACAGTAGATTTTTATAAAACAGAAAAGAAAAGTTGTGCAAGAGGTGAATTACTCTTAAGTTGTTTTGTAATTTCCGATCCTTTGTCTCCGACAAAATTTGATGGTTGTTTACAAAGCTTTTACTACTCATCTTTATAAAAGGTGCAGTATGGTTGATTAGGAACTTCTATAAAATAACTTTACTAAAGAAATTCTTGTTTCTACCAAAATCGTTATTTTTGTAAACATCATTTAAACATTTCGTATTAGTTTATAATATAACTCTAATCTTCGTTTAAAATATAACATTATACTAATTTTATGAAGTGATAGATTCTTAAAGGTGGCCAAAATATAAGTATTATTTGAATAACTATTGATCTTGCCATACTGGAGTGCAGGTTTTCAAAGCAACTGGTAGTAGCATATAAGATATTTATGGCCCTACTCCAAAAAGATTTGATTGGATTAATATGCAAACCATTATAGATGAGGGTAATTGGAGAAACCCCAACTCATTTTTTTATTTTATTCAACCTTTTCTATTTTGAATACAAATTTCGGATTTACAACAATTCGTGTAGATTATTCAAAAAATGTTAAGTGTTATCTATATTTATACAACTAGCTTCCTGTCACGTCTTCGCTCACGCTATATTACTTGCGTTTCCCGTCACGGTCCAGAGGGTAATTAGCCGGTCATGGTTCGCTTCGCTCGCCCTTCCCGTCTAGCCAGAGAGCTCTGCCCTTTGGACACCCTGTGCTCATTAAACGCATGCTGCGAGAAGAATAATGATTAAACCCTGTTAAATTTATAAAAAAAATATTTGTGATTGTAATTTCTTCAGAGCAACAGTTTGTTCAGTAAAGGACCCGGAACTTTCAGTGATCTACAAATGTGAATTTCAAAACAGTCGGCCTCCATCTTAAGAATGTAACTGGTTACCCGTACTTCGTACGGGTAAAAATGTTTTTTGCCTGGTTCTTAGCGTTACCCAACAAATACCACTTGGAGGTGATCGTACCTCGTTTCTATTTTTTTTTTAAATGTTAATTTTTTAAATATATGTTTTATTCACGTAACTGGAGACAAGTGCAGCCAGTCGAGTCGATCAAACAGTCACAGTAGCTGCGAGCCGCCGCATCGTACATCGTCGCACTCCTTAAAAAATTGAAATTAAAAAAAAATTTAAAACGGTTTTTAAATATTTATCTGAAAAGTATTATTTGCAAGCCCCAATCAGTGAATATCTCATTTAGTATAGTCAAAAATTGAGAAAATTTGCAAGCAATCACTTCTTCACTTCTTACAAGGTTGAATTTCGAAAATCTAGAAATTGTTTTTTAGATATTTACATGAAAATTACACACACCAAAAATGAAGTTGACATCTTCATTTGTTACCGAGAAATTTGAAAAAATATATAACATTATTTCAAAAAAAATTTAACCATTTAATTTCGGAATTTCAGAAAACTGGAAATTAGTTTTTAGATACTCACGTGAAGACTACACACACCAAAAATCAAGGTGATGTTTTTATTTGTTACCGAAAAATTACAAAAAATAGTAAACTTCGTTGTTGCTTCACTTTATTTCTTTAACTCAGAATTTAAAAAATAAATGCTTTCTTAGTATGAACTTAAGCCGTAAGAAGAACTGGTATACACATTTTCTTCACTTTATCTTCCGTAGATTTTGCTTACCGTTGATGAATCAGTTAATCAAGCGTTGTCCGTACAGATAACATGTTGTGAGTCATTCATAATTAACGCCCAGCAAAAACTACCAAAGATAAATTATTAATAAAAATTTGAATACACATTCTTACGGTGTGCACACTAAGAAAGTTTTTTTGAAATTTCGAGTTTAAAGGGTTAACGTGGAGTAACAATGAAATTTACGATTTTTTTTAATTTCTCGGGAACTGACAAAAATATCAACTTAATTTCTGTTGTGTGTAATGAATATCTAAAAACTAATTTCTGGATTGTCTAAAATTCGACCTTGAAAGGGGTAAAAAAAGAAAAATTGAAGTAATCGCAATATTTACTAGCTGTATTCTAATACTCTTCAGATAAATATGTAAAAACCATTTTCGGTTTTTTTTTAATTTCAATTTTTTGATGGGTACGACGGTGTACAGCTCGGAATCTCAACCAACACAGCCACTGTCACTATTACTGCATGTTCAATTATTAAATTATATATACAAATTTTTGCTGCACTTCATTTAAACTTATTTCATTTGAAAGTGAGATCCTCTAATTCTTTAATAAAAGTGGACAGTTACACAATTGCTAAAATGATAGTTTTTATTAACATCAAATATTTACACAATTATTAATTCGACAATCTTTTTGCTTCAGTTGATTGTAATCAAAGGGAAAGGTGCACAACTAGATGTTACAACAGTTCTAAATCCAAAATTTCATCATCCTGCAGCTAATCGTTTTTGAGTTATGCGAGATACGTACATAGATGCTTACGTACAGACATCACGCCCAAATTAATCAAAATGGATTCGGTGATGGTCAAAATGGATATTTTCGTTGAAATCTGAAAACCAACATTTTTCGCGATCACAATTCTTCCTTTACTTCGTACAAGGAAGAAAAAATATAAAATAATAAAGTGGACCGCGACAGCAAACACAAGTAACCATATTAAGCGGACGAATCTGCAATGGGGATGCTAGTAGTTATATGAAGTGGTAATTCTTGAGAAAATGTGGTAAAAAAACTACAGTAATCAAACGAGAATAGCTTATATATAAAATTAATGAATAAGCTACTGAAGCAGACAACAAAAAATTCTGTTTTCTAAATCGTTTAATAGAAATATAATTGACAGTAATATAATCTATATATAAAAAAATGTTAAGTTCGTTTGTGTACGGCTTCAAAAACTCAAAATGTTTTGCACCGATTGAGCTCAAATTTTAGCACGATATATAACCCGCATCAAAGATTGTTTTCATCTATTTTTAATAAATCTATCTATCTATTTTTAATTTATACATTTTTAATTTGGAAATGTAAACAAAAGAAAACCAATCAGATCAATGCAAGATGGCCGCTGTCAAACACAACGACCAAATTTCTTTGAATTATATTTAACAGCTAAAACATCTGTATTTTATTAAAAAAATAAAAAAACGATACAAAAAACCATATATGACCCCCATCAAAGATTGTTTTCATCTATTTTCAATAAATCTATCTATCTATTTTTAATTTGTACAGTTTAAAAAAAAAATAAGAGGCTAATAAATCAGATGGAAATGTAAACAAAGGAAAACCAATCAGATCAATGCAAAATGGCCGCTGTCAAACACAACGACCAATAACAAAGAGCCCGTAAGGCCGTTGCCAATGTAAACAAAATCACAACTGATTAAGTAACAAATTTCTTTGAATTATATTTAACAGCTAAAATATGTGTATTTTATTTTAAAAAAACAAAAAAAAAAAAAAAAAAAAAAAAAAACAAAAAAAAAACAACACCAAAACAAAAAGAAAAAACCACCAAGAAGGATGACTTACAGTAAATAAATTAAAACACCCAACTTTCTTATAGCCCAGACAGACTTAAGACTATGCAAACAAAAAAATTCGAAATAACCAAATACACAGAAAATAATATCCCTACATAATTACCAAAATATATTTTGTTAGGTTATTTTTTACATATATATGACCAAACAATCGGTTTTTGGTCATTTAGTGTTCTTTGCTATGTAAAAGCAAACAACAAAATTCACAAATAGTAACACTGAAACCACACAACTAAGTATTCGTTGTTTTTTTTGTTTTTTCTAACCTCCGAAACCACCGTTATGCATTGCTTCAGATGATGATATGAATGATTTATAGCGTATGAAAATGCCATGACTGACCGGGATTCTATCTCGGAACCACCGGATTAAAGTCCGAGACGTTACCACTCGCGCCACGGAGGCCGGCAAACATATTCGTTACGAGCCAAATAAAAACACGACTTACCAATTTGGCGTTGTGTGTCAAACCAATTTTATACGGACTATAATTACTTTTAATACGCGAAACCCTTTGCAATGATTGAACATTAACTTAAACCTCTTCAAAAATTATTCCTTTTGAATTAAGCCACATTTTGATATCATTGTTTTTCTATAACACGGCTGGAATTCTTTTCGTTTAATGATAAGACGCGTTGTCGAAGACAATAACCGAATTCTCTTCCAAAGGACATAATACACCGCTAAACTATTTCTAAATAATTCAAATTCGTGTAATTTTTTTACGAATCGCGTTTTTATCAAAATCTCACCTTTTTCTAAATTGACCTGCGGGGTTTTGTTTTCTTTGGAGATCGTAATTCATTAGTAGATTCATACTCGAGAATCACGTTGTACACTGAAGCAGCACAACTTCTACTTACGTTAGCAGTTTATTAACATCTGAAATCAACGCTGTTTGATTTTTCTGTAATTTGTAAGCATTACTCTGCTTTTGTAAGCATTTAAAATGATGTGTTTTTTCGCACGACTTAAGGGCTTTTTTCGCAGCCTACAAATCTTTATATATAAAAATGTTAAGCTCGTTTGTGTACGCTTCAAAAACTCAAAATGTTCTGCACCGATTGAGATCAAATTTTAGCACGATATATAACCCGCATCAAAGATTGTTTTTATAATCGCGACCGCGAGAAAACAGTTTTTTTAACGGTCAGCTGTGTACCAGCGACCGCGCCATCTGCCGGCAGCGAGGGGAACACTCGCCATTCTAGCTAACGACAACCGCAGTCTCATGTGAAACAATACCTGTTCCCAATTACATTGTTTATTAACAAAAAAAAAAAAAAAAACGTATCCACTTGTATCTGATTCAGATTATTATACAACCTGAATTAAATATTCACTTTAATCGAGGTACTTTTGTGTGATCGTGTCGTGATTGAGCTTTGCCTTTCACCAACCTCTGAATTTATTAGAAAACGACCAACAGTGGGATTTATGTATTAATGACGCGTGCAACACTGCACATCCAAACCAAATTCGCGCATTATTTGCAATTATATTGACCGCTTGCTTCCCTTCATCTCCCACAGAGTTATGGGAAAGATATCGATCGCATATGGCTAAGGATATTTTGCATAGAATATGCCTAGAAAATACCAATATGACCATGGAATTTACAGAAGGCATTTACAACGAAGCATTGATAAATATTGAAGACAAGTACTTAGCTATTGCAAATAAAGTTCTTAGTCAATTGGAAATGCTAGCACTCACCCGAGCTGCGATTGCTTCAGTTGATGTGGATTTACGCCGTGAACAGAGTTACAACATTGGTGATCTTCAGTCATATGTCCAATCAAACATTCCCAAATTAACACTTGAACAGAAAGGCATTTATGATCGCATAATGCAAATGATAAATGACGGAGTTGGAGGGACCTTCTTCTTGGATGTGCCAGGAGGAACTGGGAAAACATTCCTCATTAGATTGATTCTAACAACGATTCGATCAAATAATGGCAATTATCCTGTTGCGGAATATTAATCAGCCAAAACTCTGCAACGGCACGCGACTTTCAGTTAAGAAATTGATGAATAACGTAGTGGAAGCAATGATTTTAACGGGGCTTTTCAAAGGTGAAGGTGTCCTCATTCCTCGAATACCCATAATCCCGACCGATACACCATTTTAATTTAAAAGATTGCAATTCCCAATTCGATTGGCATTTGCAATCACAATCAATAAAGCTCAAGGTCAATCTTTAAAATTATGTGGTTTAGATTTAGATGCGGATTGCTTCTCACATGGGCAACTGTATGTTGCGTGTTCCCGAGTCGGCAAACCAGATAGATAGCCTTTATATCTACGCAGACAGTGGAAAAACAAAAAACAAAAAATATTGTATATCCACAAGTATTGCAAAATTAAACTTTTATGAAACGTATGGTTTGTTTTGTTTCTCATTTCTCATCCATGCAACCACAATGTGCCACAGCGAAGCGTGGCGGGTAGAGCTAGTTATAATATAAAAGTATTATACTGATTTTTAGATAACTACAATTACCTGTATTTTAAGGTTTATATTTATGGTATTTTACAACTGATTTCAATGCAGGTAAAGTACAAAGAAATAAAACAATATAAGGGACAATAAGGCCAGCAAAATCAAAAAGAAAAAAAAGCGTTTGCTTAATGAATTATTTTAAGAAGACATAATATATTAAAAGAAAATTGAATTTTCCGCAATTAAAGGCCCAAAACAATGGTAATGGAAGATATAACTAAACATAAACTTCGATAGATACTACTACAAGCATTAATATAACTGTGTGTAGTATATAGTATAGTTATAATATAACTACACTATCGATTAACATGGAATTCATTCTAATATCTGGAAGAAAGATATTAGTTATTGTTGGAGATAAATTTGAAATTATTACAACTTACTTTTCTTTAGAAAATTTTCACAGTAAACAAGTTATGTTTATGGTGGTTGTTAGTTTAGGCAAGTTAAATGAAAAGTTTGACTGACACCTGAGTAAACAATTCAAGTACAACGTTTTGAACTCAAGCTAATTGAGTATTGGGTAGGATCATAGTACAGAATTTGATAGACAGCAGAAAGTTGTTCTCGTGGTCTAACTGATGAGTTTAATAACTACTTTGAAGTTATTATAGTACGTAATATTTAGGAATATTATCTAACAAAGGACGCATTTATTAATATAACATAATTCAGTAAAATTTAGATAAAAATAAATTTAGATGAAATACAATATTGCAAAGATAATAATATTTAATATTTCATAAAATCTTAAGTTACGGTTTATAAATATCTTAATTTTAAAGATATCTAAATGGAATTATAAAGGTTTTACTCGAATACGTAAATCCTAAATAACAATATTGCTGTAATAAATCATACTTTACAGTAAATATTTAAACCCTTTAATATTTTTATGAAATTAAAAAAAATTAAGTTTTATTTACATTTTATGTGAATTAATAATACCATTTATGATGTCGACTTCAATAATACTGGCAGTACGACATTACCTATTGTGTAATAATGAATGAATGGTAAATGTACAGTTAAATTTAACATTAATTAGCAATTAAGCATAAACTTTTTTGTTGGAGTGAAAAATTAATTTAACACTTGTTACCAGTAAATAAAACTTTAAAACTAAGATATGAACTTTTATTATTTTTTTTATTATACCACTGAAAAACCTGTAATCATATTTAAGATTACTTAAAATAATCATGGACATATTTTTTGTGATTGTAGGGGAATGTCATTCCCTAATCGGTTGACTACCATCGAAAATATTGATTTAAATATTCACTACCAAGTAAATTTTGTTATTTAATATTCGTCTATATATATATATATACATACAGATTTATAAACAATTTTTGTTTATAAATCTGTATATGTAGCTTTCTTATGAAATTTACCTATTGTTGTAATGGGTACCATGATTCCAATTTCGGAAAACTTAAACATCTCTAGTTTCACATCCCCCAGACCCCAAAATCACCGTCAGGTCAAACGTTTATTTGTATATACACATATATGTGTATTGTATATGCACCTCATTCCACAGTCTGGTGAAGATATCTAAGGAATCGCTTCCACGGCTGCTGTTATTATTTGGCGCAGGTTTTCAACGGACTAGATTTTTCTTAGGGTACATTGTCATTTACGTAACCCCAAATGAAGAAAGGCGTCGGTGTCAAATCGGAACTTCACGGTGAGAGCTTTTCTGCCTGTTCAGCCTTTTGAAGATTTGTTGAGCGCAGTCTGACCAACTTCTGCATGATGCAAGAGGGTGGGTTTGCATCCTGTTGGAATATTAAGCCCTCCATATTTTAATTTGTGGAAACATAATGTTAACTAACATGCCCAACTACAATACGTACCGGTATGCGTATGGGAAAATACCCAAAAAATTCGATTGTATATGATACCACGTCAATCACTCACTTTCGGAGACCTGTGAACCAATTCCATCGATTTGTTTGGATATACGAGTCCCAAATTCTAAAATTATGTCGATTCATGACTTCATGAACAAGAAATGTTGCTTTACTGAAAAATAAAATGTGCTGAAGATAGTTTTCATGACTAGAAATGATGTCTAAATGGTTGTTACCAATTGAACTCTCTGTGGCTTATAGTTGCGTATAATTTCATGGAGTAGCGGCAGTTTATAAGCACAAATTTTCAATACTTTACGAACAACATCATAGACAAAGCTTTAAGGAATGTTTAGTTGATGACTAACACTAGAACTGAACGTTATAGACTTCATTGAAAAGACAGTTAAATTCTTTGTAAATGTTTGGCACATGTTTTAGGCCTACTTACTGAGCTTCCTTTCTCAACACTTCTGGTTTCCAAAAACTGTTCACACCAGTTACGTATGCTTTTGTCACTTAGAGAACTTTTCAACGATATACTCATCGTTATATCTTTGTACGACAGTCACTGATTTTGTCTTTGTTAACCAGTACATGTACTATTCTTCCTTCTATTACGACCCAGTGGTAGGAAGCCCGGGCTCATAACAGATTGATCTGTGCAACAGTCTGTCGCAGCTACTACCTGATGGATAATGTGTAAATTAAAATTTAATTTTTGTATCATCATGAGTACGCATAAAATACCATTGGGTGCTACAAAGTAAAAACTATATTTATTCTTGAATCCCCGGAATTCTTTTTTTGGAAACCCATATTATGGTCACGTCATAAAGAAATTACTTGTAAAAACAGAGTTGACAATAAATTCATTAGTCGTTTTTGTTTGATATTTTAATGATTATTTTTTTTATCATGTAAATTTAATTGTAATGTAATTTCGTTCATAAAAATATATTTATAACAGTCTAAAAGCTGGATTTATTGCTGTTGGACATGTTTTGCTGGATTTAAATGCGATGTTACGCTTGAATTGAAACTGTGGCTAGACTTAATTTCACTTTTTATGAAAATGAGTTTATATTTTAATTTTTATAATATTCGTATTACGTTAAATCATAAGCATTTAGTTTATATCATTTATAGCTAAACTCAAATGACTGATAAAACTGTCTGTTGCAATATATATAAATTAGTTACATTTGTATTTTGTTGGTACATATGCGACGAATTACCAACAATTCAGATCAACCATAGAGAGGAAATTGTGGTTGGAGAGAGAAGCTCTGTACTGACCTGTGATCATCAATAGTGTACAAATGAATTTTTAATTAAGTCTTTTAAATGTAAAAATTACCTTAGGACTACTTGGTTTTCTGTTTTATTCGTTAATTTTTTTATTATAAGTATTTATCCTTATACCGTAAAGACTTCTAAAAAGTTATTCAATTGCTTAATTTTCTTAAATTTTGAATTCAAAACAACGAGTTTGTAGCCTATCCGTTATTTGACTCGTAGATCAAATTACTATTTGCAAATGATAGCTTTATAGTGACAGAAAATTGAATTCAAATAAAATGAATATATTTCCTATGTTTTCAGATGAAAACTATTAAGTTTTTCTTTTACGTTCTATTTTTATTTACGGTGAGGGTTAATTACCGTTGACGGACTGATTAGAATACTTTACCGATAAAAGATAAATATGAAACTATTTTCAAAGAACATAGTATACGAATAAAATTTGTTTTGTAATATATTTTTATTTTTAAAATTATATGTTACTATCAAAATGCGTACATAAAGAATATAAAATGTAAACTTACAACATGACTAAAACAATACTGCTGTTAAAATACTAAACATTTATATATTATTAAGATTTTTAATTAAAATAAAGTAGGCTTATGAAGTAGACCGATGGGTATATTTCAGAATTTCATTGTTTCAGATAATATTTTCGTTTTCTTTTGTTAATGTCCTATTCATAATTATACACATAATTTCAATTGTTATAGGTTATCTTTGTATTTATTTGCTAAAATCTATTAATAAAGCTGGTTTAAACTTAATTAGTTAAGTATTATATTGCAATAAGGATTGTTTATTTATTTAATAGCTTCGTCTACGCATTTTTTTACAAAGAAAATTTAATCAGTTTATTTGAAAAGCTTTCAGCAGATATAATGCTGTTTGATTTTTGAATGCAATATCCATTTGTTGTTTTAATAAATATACGTACTTAATCACTTAAATCTATTATTATTAACGACTAATTACTTGGATGATGAATAATTAGCTATAATTAAATCTTAGTGGTAAATCGGTTCGTTTTAATCTGTGAATATTTTGGCATTTGCTTACTAATGAATTTTAATGTATTTCAAAACTTTGAAGGTATTTTTTACCTCTTAATTTAATTTTCTCTTTTATAGTTGAGGTTTTAAGATCGTCGTGTAATATTTCATTTATGACATACCGCAGCGCTCCGGTGAGAAGTCTTAAGCATTTCAATTGAAAACGTTGAAGTATTTGAAGGACAGATCAAGCGCCCTTCCCCAAAGTTGTATTCCGTACTTCCAGACCAGCTTAAATATTACATTATATTATATAAGTATCTTATTTTACTAGGGAATCCTATGATTTATTGACAACTAGCCTACAGAACTAATACATTTTTACGCCAAGTTTCTTTTTAACTTTTACCGAAACAAGTTTCTTCTGTATGAATTATCTATCCAGATTCATATACCAAATTATTTCACTTCTTTTAACTGGGGAATTTGTTACAAATTCCGTATTAAAGTTGGACACACTTCTCTTTTTAAAGTAAAAGGTACATGTGAAGTTTTTTCTTCATCGATTTTATATTTCCACTTGCGCCATTATGTTTTGATATTAAAAAGGTATATTTTTAACTTACAGAAGCTCGATTCAATGAAATATTTGCTCTTAGTATTCGGGATAGTATTTATATTTTTTATATGTACACGCGTTAATAATTTATATCTAGCCATACATTCTAATGAATGAAATGTTTCATAGGGTTAAGAGCCAGACCAAGAAATATTCCGCCAAAAATATAACTCATTATTACAACTAATATTAACCAAGAATACAACTCATCATCTCACAACAGAAAAGAGAACATTGACTTGTTGTTTTACACTATCTGCCTCAGAATTTCTTATTGTTGTGGCATTTCTAAAGCACCTAAAATCATAAGTGATTTCTTTGATAGTAATGATGTTCACTTTACAGAGAGTCCCTATGGTAAACAGAATGAAAGTCCCACTTGTAAAGCTGAAAATCACCTGCAGTTTGGTGGGCTTGAAAAGTGAATATATATTCATATAGTTGGCTCGGTGAAATTCTACGGTAAACCACGTCATTTCTTTCCCGAGTAAGCTTGACATTGATTGATTTTTATTCTTAAAGATAGCTTTTTCATTTTTGAGAATTATTTGTGAATTACGTGAAGTTGCCCATAATCGTTCAGGATTTGGTCCTTATGTAGGTTTGAAATTAGCATGGAATATAGTTGCCGCTGCTTAATCATAACATTTTTTTTTTTTTAACCACTTGAGAGCATTCGGTAACCGCTTACAAGACGTTACTTCGGTCGGTCCTAAGTGACGTCACTGAAGACTAGTCTTCAGTGCTACGCGGTGCAGACACGGTCTTAGTGCAGACGCGGTCCCTCTTCGATCATTGAGACATCACGATATACCTCCCGGTTGCCGTGTTGACTCTCCCCAAGAGGGCTACCTTTCTCTTCCTTATCACCTAGTCTGGGTCCGGACCCAGACTAGGGGGTAGGGTATGCACCGAACGCATACCCTACCCCCCTTAATCACGGGCCCAACACAAACCTTGTGTGAATCATGCGTCTCACAAACCTTGAGGGTCCTCAATGCGTCATCAGAACGTCCTGATCCAGCCAACTGCCGGACCCGAACACCCTCAGCAAAGAGGCTGCCTCCCTGGCCCTATACGTGTCCACGATTCGACCTCCTGGCGACAGAATCTTTTTCGCCAGTTCCCCCGAATTTTTTTTGTCTTCAAATTCACATTAATGGTGTTTGACATCCACACAGTATAGTTTTATTAACTCAGTCAGTCGAAGATATATGTCATTGCCTGGAGATCACTGGCACATTTTATAACAATTAATACACTGTGGTAAGGTAGTACAGTTGGGGTGATTTATTGATAAAAAAATAATATTGAATTACAGTCATTATTCCGATCATTTTTATCTAGTTATAGATGCTCAGGTGGGGATAATGCCGTTAATTAAAATTTTAATGACTGAAATAAATGATAACCGGCACTCAGATTTGCATAAAAGTACTCGTAATATTTATTACATTTATTGCCCGTAATACGATCCGTTTGTAAATAGTTATAATCGTAGTAATAAATACGTGATAAAAACTTTACATATAGATTTAATTTACTAAGCATTTGGCACCGTTGGTATTAATACAATTGTATAAATTAAAGTTTCACTTACCAACAATTCTCAAAATATATTTCTAAATACTTTCGGAGCCGTTACTCCATCATCATTTCATGTAAGATATTAATTCAAAATTCAAATGTATAATTATATTTAAATTAAAAATTGTATCGTTCATAATACTCGGTCGTCAAGAAACACGTGACACTATGACGTCCAAATTAGTTTTATTTCTTGACAACCGACTATTATGAACGTAACAATTTTTAATTTAAATATAATTATATATTTGAATAACATCTTATAAGAAATCCCTGATGAGTAGTGGAGTAGTGGCTCTGAAAGTACCTGGAAATATATTTTAAGAATTGTTGGTAAGTGGAACTTAAATTTATACAACTTTACGTATAGCATATCTCCGTGGTGGAGGGTAGCGTCTTGGTCTTTCATTCGGAGTTCTCGAGTTCGAATTCCAGTCAGGTATGCTATCTTTTATACGCTACAAAATTCCATTTCCATATTCCTTAATCACTTACAGCTTCTCAAAGCATCTGTGTAATTTCATTAACCAAAAAAAAATATAGAAATAATTAATAGTGACAGAATTAATATTATATAAATTGTCAAATTATGTATTATTTGGTAAAATTATTTAAAAAAATTTATTCTACTCGTATCAAAGTGCATATTTCCAGTGTTTTAATTATTTTCTGTATAAAATAAATTGAATAAAGAACCTACATCGCTTTAAAAAAAAAATCAAATGATCTTTCTTATTATTTGTTCTTTACTGCTAAAAATGCTTTTATTTAACAAGATAGTTTTTTCATCTTTCTTACTTTTCTAGATTACTTTATGTCTTTATGTTTATTGACTCACTGAGTTTTTACTACCTCACTACACTAAATCATTATGTTCCATTGCAACCACTTTACTTCTCTGTAATAACTGAAAATAACACTGAGTACAATAACAAAGATCAGAAATAAAATTAAAATATTTAAATATTCTATAAAAATAATTCTGAAATAGTAAAACAAGATTTTTTTTACAAATGTACGAGTAATTTTATACATCAATAATTTTTCGTTAGTTATATTTGGTTTGTAGAAATAATAAACCCATAGTCAAGGTTTTATTTTTCTCTAATTTTACCAGAGGTTTTTCTTTGTAGATGCTGTGTGTAATACACACGTATATACGGTGCAAAAGCAGGAACTAATCAAGTTACAGGAAATAATTATAATTTTCCAAAAAGTAATTGAATGTTCTTTTTTAATATAAAATGTAGTAAGTTCGTACAAGTTATTTTTTTTTTTTTTTTTTTTTTTTTTTTTTTTAGTTATTTGAATTCTATTTAATTGTTGCTAAACATTTTACATTATGAACTTTAATCGGACTGTTATATTTAGAAAAAAATGACGGTAAGGTTGTTTACCATCTCTGATTGAATCTAGGCATTTTATTTTAAAATATTGACTTTTACAAAAATAAAATGACACATCCTTTCAAAATAAAACTCCAGTTTTCAATAATTTAAAAAGTCTGATGTGGACACCCCATGAATTCCTTGTACGACTTAGAAAGAATATTGTCGGACAATATCAGAGGATTAATGAACTAAAAGATAGAATTATTTGCAATTTATTACAGATCGGGCATGTTTGCCTATGTGTATATGTTATTCTTGTGAAGGTCTATTTTTCAGTTTACCTATAATATAAATAAAATTAAACAAGAAAATCCAAAAATAATTCGATTCTAAACTATAATTTTCAATTAATATTATATCGGATGTTTGACCAAATCTATTACATATATATACTGTCAGCGGGAGCACAGTGTACATCGCACTGATACATCGTCGCTCCCGCCGCGCAGATGACAACGGAGTTCTCCCACCATAGCGGCGCTGCGGGCGCACCACTCTCAGGCTCTAATAAAAGAACGCCCACGAGAGTGAATTTTTAATTCAACATCGACCACCACCTGGAAAAGACCAAGAAGAAGAAGAAGACGAAGTTCCCTGGCTGCCTCACAAGTGTGACCTCCCCCAGACAAGTGTGACATCTCCGCCGGAGCAGCAGCCCTGGCCGACCCGCCGAAAGAGCCGCTGTACGCGGACGCTACCTTCCCGCTCCAGCTCACCGGACTTGAATCGCCTTGGTCGCCGGACTCAGCAGCAGGAGCCGGCCCAGCGTGGTATCGCTCGAGGAGAACCGTCTCGGCCGCACAACTTAACAAATAAGTTATTAACTTTTATAACGATAATACGTACTAGGATTTGAAAAATATGTTCCTAAATTATTCATTTTACGTTCATATCAGTAATTTTTTATTCAGTTAAGTTCCTTAAAATAGTTCCATAAAAAGTCATAGACATTTAAATCTGGCAACCTTACTGACCTATCCAAAAATTCACAACATCATTAAAACTAATGTCCAGGTTATATTTTAAAATCCAGTTTTAAAATGTTGAATTATGAGCAGAAACACCAACTTGTTGGTAAATAACAAAATTCATCTCTGGGGAAGTATGATGGCGGGATAACATCATCACGTTGTCATCATTTAACACATCTCAATGTATGTTAGCCGTCATTGTATTGCCAGTTATGTCATAAGACTAAATACGACGAACAGTTTTTGAAAACTAGTTTAATTTCGAAAGGTACAGATTATTTTGTTTCTAAAGAAGATTATAAGTCAAATTTTTTTTATTATAATTTTCCTTCCCGTCGAAATATCATTTTATTTTTAATTAATTACCACGATAAACTTAATTTATTGTATTAATTTACATTAAGATTAATAGATCGATCACTGGAGATTACTTTTTACGTTTTTAATTTTACAATTCACTAGTAACGTGAGTGGAATAATCCTTTTAACTTGTAGAGTTATTTCGGTTACATTAGCTAAGGTCCATTGCTTATAGTAGCAGTATAGTATGCTAGTGGTTACATTCAGCAGCTTGTCTTTTAAACATTTCAGTCACGATCAAAGAAGAAAAAAATAGTAGAAAATAACTGAGATAAATGAAGTGAGTTTCCTTAAAGTAACCTTTTAGTAGAGAAATTTATAAATATTGGTATCAGATATATAAACTGCAGCCGTATGATATGGGTTATATATTGTAGTTTTCTAACACTATTTCATGAATTATATTTATTTCTATGGCTGTTTATGCAATACATAAATAACAAATTGCTTTATCTTTTCTTTGCAGTTTTATATTTCGTTTATAATTGGTTTTATCGGTACGTTTGATGAAAGATTCAGCTATGTTACTGAAAAAGTTTTACTATATAATGAGATATTTTTACCGAGTAGAAATAGAGTATTTTATATAGATAAATACAGAGTGTTTATAGAATGGTGGGTTGGCTATACTTTTTCGGATTCTACTTGTAAAACTAAACAAAAAATATCTTTAGGAAAAATGGAAATTTCTCCTTCCTTCTTTCACTGACCTCCATTTTGTTATTTTTGTTTAAAAATCTATATCTCAAGTTCGGATAGACGAATCACATTTAAATTTAGTAAGCGTCTTGGTAATAAAGATTGAAAATTAGCAAAAAATCAGGAATTAAATACCTTTGTAAATTACAAAATGGCGGTCATGTTTATTTATTCAATCCGTTATATATCCATAAATATAAGGTTTATAAAAATGTATGTTTTTGCTAAAATATTAAGCCTTTTATTTCGAACAAAATGACATTTTATTTTTTTAAATCGGTTAACAAATAGTTGAGTTACGGCAGAAAATGTATGTTGTAATTTTGTGTCTGTTTTCATGTCCACCAATTTACGTTCAATCTGATTAAATATTAATTGTTTTTATTTATTGTCAATTCTAGTATAGTTAATTAATATCAGATTAGGTAATAATTTTCTCACAATAAAATTTAATATTAAATAATAATAAAAAAAATAATATTAGTTTTTCACTTTTGAATAATTTTATACAGCGACTGTTACTGCTGATCATGTTAACAATGTAAAAATGAAGTTCTTTCAACAGAAATGGTGTTCAAAGTTATCACAACTAGAGTATCTGGAGCAACAAGTATCCTCATGTTACCTTCCAAAGTAGCCAGCAACAAAGATTTCCGCTGAGCATATGGGCAGGTATTTTTAATGACTATCTTTTGGGTTCTGTCATTCTACCAGATCGTTTAAATGGAAAAAATTATCTTGCTCATTTAATCGAAAATCTTCCACATATTTGGAAGACCTACCTTTACAGTTAAGAGGAAATATTTAATGGAGCTCCAGTAAATTTCAGCCAGTTAGTATCAGATTTCCTGCATGAAACTTTCCATGAAAAATGGATAGGCCGCAGAGGGCTGGTGCCCTGCCCTGCCCGATCACCTGACTTAAACCCTCTTGACTTCTACCTGTGGAGCCATTTGAAACATATTAGTGTTTATTCAACTCAACATTGAAGATCTTCAACAAAGGACCCAAAATGAATTTCAAAAAATTAGGAATATTCCCGAAATTGTTGAACGGTTAAGGCAATCTATCAGAAAAAAACTGGAGACTTGTGTAATTTCTAATAGTGAATAATTTGAACATCTCTTATAACTTTTACCAATTGTTAGCTGTTTAAGTAACCTAACGTTCTAAAATAATTAACGTAAGATTTTCACAGTTAATTGTTTTATATTTTTAATAATTAGGTCTATTATTGTGAAAATATTATTAATTAATTTGATACTAATTTACAATATTAGAATTAACAATAAATAAAAACAATTAATATTTAATCGAATAGAACGTAAATTATAGGGCATGACAACAGACACAAAACTACATTAATTTTCTGTCATAACTCGGTTATTTGTTAACCGATTTTAAAAAATAAAATGTTATTTTGTTAAAAATAAAAGGCTTAATATTTTAGAAAATCATAAATTTTGATAAAACTAATATTTAAGGAGATATAACGGATTGAAAAATAAACATGGCCGCCATTATGTAATTTGAAAAGATATTTAATTCCTGATTTTTTGCTAATTTTAAAACTTTATTCCCAAGACCCTTACCAAATATTGATGTGATTCATCTATCCGAACTTGAGATATAAATTTTTATATAGAAATAACAAAATGTCTGGCGGTTGGCGAAGGAAGGAGAAATTACCATTTTTCCTAAGGATATTTTTCGTTTAGTTTTACAAGTAGAATCCGAAAAAATATAGCCAGCCCACCATTTTGGAAACATACTGTATATATATTATATACAGTGTTTATTCTTTAAAACATTTAAAAAATAAAATTCTTGTGATAAACGTTACTTCCTTTGTTTCGGTAAGCATGAAGTCCTGATATATTGATGTGCAGCTGAAAATTTGGATGAATGGTGAAAGAAAAGAGAAACCACTTCATCTCTTACTTTACTTGGTAAACATATCATGGGATCTGTTCTTCAAAAAGAATAGCTGCAACATTTCAAAAGAAGTGAATCAGACCTCATGTCAGGTCACCTATTATCTACCATTTGTTATATACAAACTAACCCTGGTAAGTAATAGACAACATAATTAACTGTTTACTTCACAATTAATTTACAGTTAAAAGAATATGTTGTATGAGAGAATTTAGAAAGAAATTTTCTATAAAAGGATTTAGAGCGTTAAAAAAATATTCTAAGGTATTTTTTTTTTATAGTTTCATGAAAAGTAGAGCTAATGTAATAATATTGGTCTACGAGTTAAAATATTTTCCGCATTAATGAAAAGTAAAGTAAATTTATAGCATTAAACATATTCAAAAATAAAAAAAACTAACGTCAGTGAGAACAGCGTTTGCAATAATTAACGAATTCTTAAAAGAATCAAGATTGGTTCTAAAGTTAAAAATTTATTTAAGAATTTTGATATATTAACTAGTGATTTTAATTGACTAAATTTGCAAGTAAAAACTGTTACAAAATAACGAATGGTGATTAATTTACGACCAAATACTATACTCTGTATATTTTATTTCTTAAAACTAATTCAATGTAAGTTTGTTACTGCTTTCAATTTTTTTGCTTATTTTTCATTTTATGTTAGCCCTTCTGAATTTTATCGATAATTTTTATTCTGTTTCCTTCTTTATTTTTTACAATCACCTTTTCTTCTTTATAATCCTTCAATAAACATTATCTTCGTAAATTTCTTGTAATTTAGTTTTTCTGCCTAATGGTCCTTGGCAACGAACTTTCTTTCCCTATTTTGCTTAACAGCTCTTCATTCTAAATGTAATCCATTCTCCCTTACTTCAAAGTATCCTCCCCCATACTTACATCTTAAAAGCTTTAAGTTTATTCATACTGCTCTCTCCCATAGTCTGTAATTAACTTGAAACTAAAAATCTCCACCCAAGAGTATATTATAAATGTAATCTAACAAACAGTTGAAAACTCTGATGTAAGGAAATAATCAGAGATGGATTTAGGATTTTCATTAAGGTGACGTGGACCACGTCAAGGGAAATTAATTTGCCTTCTCATGAAAATTCTTGTAATATCTTCTTTTTTTTAAATTATTTTTTAAATAATGGACTTTGCATAGTTTAGATCAAATCATAGATATTTGCAACCAGTATGTATTTTAATATAAACTCCTACATCCTAAAGTAGAAATTAAATTAATTAACTAAAAATAAAACTCCAATAAAAATAAGGTTTAAGTTAAATTGTTTTTCATTTTACATTTTTTCATAAAAACATAAACGTGGTCGTTGATATTAGAAAAATTAATGAACTTCTATATTTATTGTTAAAAATATATATAATATAATTATTATTGATTGGATACATGGAAGAAGTTTAATCAAGCTAAGTCGAGTCATGTAATATTCGCAATGAGGAGAGAAGATTGCCAATGTGTCCACCTTTATGACATTTTAATCCCACGTTCTGAAATTGTAAGGCACCTGGGTCTTCATCTAGATCGACGTTTGACTAGGAAGATTCATATAAGAAAGAAGAAAACTTAACATGAAGTTCAAGGAAGTGTACTGGTTACTGGGCAGAAATTCCGAGTTATCTTTGTCTAAAAGTTATACTCACTAATTTTAAAAGCAATATGGACATAGGGCGTCCAACTATGAATCACGGTAAGCAAGACAAACGTTAAAATCATACAGCGGTTTCAGAATGAACTAGCGAGGCGCATAACTGAGGTTTCCTAAAAACAGTGAAATCAAGGAATATTTGGATCTACGGTACAGCATAGAAGAAATACAACGTCTCAGCTTGAAATATGAAAATTGGCTAAATGACCACGTTAATCACTTGGCCGTAAACCTTCTAGACAACGGTGAGGATGTTAGAAGACTTAAGCGGCTACACTTTCTGGACCTTAGTAATTCTGTACTGTAATTGCACCGGCTGAGTGTTGTGGAATAATCAATACTTCATTCCCTTCTTAACTGTTTCTGTCTTCAATTTAATTTTTAATTTGTTTCTTTTCTGGCTTATTTATTTTTTTCTAAGTGTTTCATTTAATCTACTATTTTTGTGATTCTTGTTATTGTTATTGTTTTCTATTATACATTTTATAGTACAGTTCTTCAATACTACCTTTCGTACGTTCTACGTTCTAACGTCAGAAGTTTTATATATTACTATTATGTAATTTTTGAGGAATCTCAGTGGGAACTAATTTTTAATGTGAATATAATTTACCTCCTAAAGGTTCCTACAAAAATGTAACTTGGCAATAAAAATTTGAAAAAAAAAATTATTATTATTGATAATTGGACTTTTAACAAATATTTTGAGGAATCCTTGCATCTCGTCTGTAATAATTGTTTCTTAACAAAAATGATATATCTTTGGTAGACTATATTACGAATTAAGCATCTATAAACTTACATAAAAGTGTGTGTTAAGCATCTATACTTTATTACATAAAAGTGTACTGTATGTATTACATTTTTTGTAAATTGTATTTTATGTAAGAAGAAGACAACATTAAAAATCCGGATAATATAGGATACTGTATTAACAAGTTATATGCAAGATATATGATATTTTCGTAGGGTTGTATCATATTTAGTTTTCTAGCGATTTTTTGGTTTTATTCTCTTCTTAATACTTCCACATTTTGACTCGTATTTTAATCCTCTATCATCATACTTAGTCTTATCTTTGTTATATTATTTTTAAAAATCTCCACCTAAATCAAAATTATTTAAAATTGTTTTAAATTATTTAAAATTTTTATAATTTTTAAAAATAAATTGATGTAAATTACATTTTCGCATAGAAAATTACAAATACAGTAGCATAAAATCGTATTTTAGGAATCGTCTTTTGTTTTATATAGTAGTCGGTAAAGAAACTCTCTTGAAATGTTTAGCATATTAATTCATTTCACTTTTTTATTGTTTGAAGATATTTAAGTTATCACTAAGAAGTTGCTACAACATACATACATACAACCGTTGTATACATATATCCATTGTTATATACACAACAATGACCTTATACAGACAAGCCTATTGTCATTGATTAACCGCATCCGTAAACATTAATATATTTGCTAAGCTGATAGACGATTCGAAGGTAACATAATTGAAAAGCTCAAGAATCATTAAACTGAAAGTGTTTCTGAAGGAGCGAAATATATATGTATATATATGTAATGACGTAACAGTGATAATTTTAAAACATGAATTTTTTGTAGCTTTTAGGATCTTGGCAGTTACGCAAATTTTTTTTCATCCTTTTATATTTTTATTTCTTGTACTTATAATTTATATGGATTGTCTGCAAGAAGAATAAAAAAATAAATATATATTAGAAAAGCTATTTTCTGATTACTAAATTTCTTTATTAATAAAAGACGGACCAATTTATTATTAAAAATTAAAATTTCTATATATTTGTTGCTTATCTTTGATGGTGAACTCAGATTTCTTAATAACTAAGAATCTATGATTTTAGATGTCTTCATAAGAAAAAGAAAGATAAAAGAATTTCATATTAGATTTTAGTTTCACATTATTTCTGATCCTATAAAGAAATTTTTCCGTTAATTTCTAAGCTCATTAACTAGCCATATTATTTTGTTTTTGAAGCTATCATAACTAATTATCCCTTTATATTACGTAACAACGTAGGATGATAAATTTTGGTGCACCTATATATATATATATATATATATATATATATATAATTTTTTTTAAATATATTTATTTGACCTTGTGCGAAAAAAAATTAAAACAAAACGCGTTTGAAATATCGATAGTAACGGTACCTGAGTTTTTATGAGGAAGAGAAACTTTTAATCGAAAATTAAATTTAAAAATTATATAAAGATTATAAAATGATTTTTCCTCTTTTAATCAGGGATTAAGGTTCTGACAAGCCTATGGTTGCACGGTATTGGATATTGAAATAATGACATAAGTCGTCCATTGAACCTAAATTAGATAAAAAGATCAAGAAATACAGGAACAAAGAATTTAACTATCTACATTAATCTTCAAAGTTTAGAAAACTCACTGGACGCGATGAGAGATTGAATTGCTGGACTAGCGACTACCTATAGCGTCCTGTGGCAGTAAACTATCTCTTTCATTATAGTATTAGCAGTCCCAACGTATCAACATGTAGGTATACTATTCCGCATCTATATGTTTTTAAACTTTTTAAACTTTGTGGAGTAAAGCACAAATTGAAAAATTTTAGATTGGAAAAATGGTGCAAGTACATGTATCAGAAAATTTTGCTTTAAGCATACATTTTCAAACACATTTTGCTTTAATTATAATTTATCCAATGTTTTTAACTTGGAAATATGTCTGTACCGTTTAAGAAAAATTGCCGGTTTTTGTATTTTTGTTTGTTTGCGAGTTGTTTATATTTTGTTTGTGAGTATTTACTCATAAAAGGGAAAAATAGTTTTATAATATTATTAACTATTTGGATAAATTTTGCTTACATTTCAAATCTATCTATGTAGTAAAACAGTAAAATATTATATTGAATATTATGGGTTACATCCGATTTCATATCCAGGGTTTTCTATTTCGATGCGTTTTGTTAAATTGCATTTTATATTACCTTAACCAACTAGTTTTCCAAAATTGTGTAATGACATCGTACGATAGTAAAAAACAAAAATTTTTTTCAACTAATAATAATTTATGTTACCAAATTCTTCGATGTTAAAATATTAAAATATTTTCTTTTAATTTCGTTTCATTTTAGGAAAAAATCCGGGAAATTATTTGAGAAATAGATTTTTTTTGCGATCCAGTGGAATATTTCAGTATTGTTAAAACAAACATATATATATTTAAAAACACTATAAACTATACATTTTCTTAATACATAAAAATATAGTACCAGGAATTATCAGTGGTGTTGTAGATAACTATCATTAACTAATAACTTATTGATAACTATGCTCATTTTGAAGTGGTTAGGAAATTCATTTAATATTTGGTCAAATAGTATATTGGATCTGTTTAGTTTTCGATTCCTGATTAGTAACTGATTATTAAATGTTACTTTGATTAAATGTAGTAGGTAAATTTCATATTGTGCCATTGGAAAGAGGACAGCCTTTACGGTCTACATGTAAAAGCTATATTTTGAGGTTATTATACAATGGATATGCGTACAAATATAATCATATTTATTCATTAATTTCTTTATATTTTAAATTTTTTAATTTTTATTTTTTATATTTTTAATTTTATAGCTACTTAGTAGATATGATTAAAATTTTTCCTAATTTTAATTTTGTTTTATTACCTATCTACGCCAGGAAAAAATACAACATTTGAATTCTATATGGTTGTAAATTTTGTGGTTGTGTCTATATTTTTACATGGGCTACACCAATTTTCATAAAATTTTTCTTAATCATAAGGATGACAGTAAGTGTACGATGATCTGTAGATTGCAATATGGCTCGAGTTAAAATAAGTTTCTGTAAGCCGAAGAGTTTAATACTGATCATAAATGGGTAGTCAGTTTTTTTTAAATAATTTTTTTCCTTTTAAAATTTTATTTTTGTTTATTATTTGCAAACAAAATTACAAACAATAACACAGTTACATATTTTAATAATAATAGTAATAATAAAAAGAAAATGCAAAACAATTTTTGCAATATAACATAAAATGTATAATTTGTATGAAATTTAGGAACCGTCTGTAGACAATTCCGTGTTGATTATTACCATTATAATAACCTTTTATAAAGTGAAACAGAAATCTGAAATTTAGGGACGGCTATCCACCCGTCCCTAAACTAATATCCCCTTCCCCTAGCCAACGTGCCATTGGTACTCAACACTTCCGTCACAAACGAATCCACCAGCCTCCAATTCTCTGACGAAGCCAGCATGTATGGTAAAAGAAGCCCAGACGTCAAGCCAGCCACGCAAGCCCTAGCCCTCTGATTTACCCATTCAGTACATCGAATAAAGGGTGTTCAGCTGTGACTTCAGCATGGCAATACATGCAGTTGGGAAACTCGCGTTTCCCAGTGCGGTACAAGAACGATTCAAATTCGCCATGGCCCATGAACATTCAAGTTAGTAAAAAATTCGTTTTACCGTGTGTTCTCCCACACCATAAATTCAGGTCGGTGAGCAGCCGTCTAGCCCATTCTGATGTTACACTGGTTCTCTATTTGTTAACCCAGTTACTGCGAGTGAATTCCTTTCCCACTGTTCTATTTCTATCCTCTTGTCTAATCGCTCATTCTCTCACCATTAATTCGACTGGCGGGGTAGAAACCAATATGCACACCGCGTTATATGACACTGAACGATAACAGAAGTTACCCCCAATAAAAACCGCCTGTGGATTCTCCGTAGCCTCATGACGTATCTCGTATATTAATCGCTGAGCTCCAAATCGGTGCTGCGTAAAGCATGGCAGATAATATAACAGTCATCATTATCTTTTTCTTCGAAGACCTCAGTGCCGCGTGCAGGGTCAAAATCATGTTGAGAGATTTAACAGACTTTTCCGCAGTCTTACAACAATACTTAATATGTTACTGAATCTACACTTTTGTCTAGTGTAACTCTCAGGTACTTCACTTTATCTCTCGACTACAACTGCGTCATACCCATTCAAAGTTCTATAGGTCCAATCCTCCTTCTACCTGTTAACGTAATGTATTCGCATTTTGTCGGGAACAGCTCAAGTCCGTGGTCTACAATCCATGAATTAATCGCTGCCAAAGCAACATACCCTCGTTCTTGAAGATCAACTTCTGTCTTGCCTCTGACAAGGACTGCTAAATCGACCGCGTAAGCCAGTGTTTCAGTGCCTTCCGGTAACTGGATCCTAAGTACATCATCGTATACCATAAACCATAGTAAAGGGCCCAACATGGAGCCTTGTGGCATCCCGCCGAGCTTCTGAAATTGAAGCGGAAAACCCTCAAATGTATTACTCCTACATAAATTACTCTTGACATTGCATCATGTTACTCTTGTATGCGTTATTGTACACATATTACACCTAGCAAATACTTAGGGCTCTAATAACATACAAATATTTTAAGGCCAATTTTTTAAGATTTTAAAAACGTGAATAGACTTGCCAAATATATTTTTATTTGAAATCATTCTAATTACATGTTTTTGTGCTACCAATAATGGCTTTATATTAGAATAATACATACATACCTCTCCAATAAGTTATTCCGTATATTAATCTCGATTCTATAAAAGAGTGATACAACATCTTCTGTAAGTTTGGTGTACAAAAATTCTTTAAGAAATAAAATTTACCATATATATAATTAATCCTATTTCTTTAATATTTTTATTTTTATGTTCCTTCCAACACAGATTCACATCTAAAATTACTCTCAGATAATTAACCTTATTTACTTGCGGTATAGTTTGGCATGTACAATTTATGTTTGTGTTACAGTTTAAATTGTGGCATTTTATGCCGTATAATATTTCTCACAGACATTTTAATAAAAAAATTATATAATTTCTTCATTACTTTTAAACTTAGCCATTTTTGATTAACCACCAACTAATTCTTATAAACTCTTCTTCAATATTTTTCCTTATTTCGTAAAGACTTTAGCTTCATAATCGATTGCTGTGCCATCTGCAAATATTCTCACCAGTGGTGGCTCGCGTATAGGCACTGTGGAACTGCAGCACTCCTTATTTCCATTTTTTAGTATCGATAATATTTAATACAAAATGATAATATTTAATATTAATTCTTTAATTCTTTCTTTATACTTGTATAACATATAATCCTTAAGCCTAATGTCAGTAACCATCCCCCAGTTTACGAAAAGAAATACAAAACATTTTGTCTGAAACTGTGCGCTTCGCAGTTCCAGCTACTTGGTGTTATGTGCATGCGCACATAGGAAGCTGTACGCGAGGCTGCGAGGGAGATATAGCACTGCCGCTCTCGTAGTGCCGACCCTGGCGTATTGGTGGAAGGTAGTTTTTTTTAACTCCGCGTGTGTATGGAACGTTACTTGTTCGTTCCCTTTTCTAGTTTAGTCGGTGGAAGGAATATGAAAGTGATTTAGTTGTTTTTTCAGTAGTGATCAGAAAATGGCGGAAAGCAACGGCTCTTTGATTGCCAAATCTATTCAAAAACACGGTGAAAGAGCGAAAGAGAAGGTAATTAGTAAAAACTAATGTATTTGTTTCTGTTTACATAGAAATTTAAATTAAGCACCAGAGTATAATGTTTATAAGCGGATATTTTATTAGGTTATTATCTAATAATAATAAAAAGTATTATCTGTACTGACATTTTATTATTTATTTGCTTAAAACGAGTACGGTTTTTAGGCACAATGTACTTAAAATCCGTGTATCATATTCTTGAATGTGATGAAGTGTAAAATTTTATTATTATCCTACTTCCAGCTATTCTGTTTGGTTCATTTTTTCGGTTCTTTTATTTTACAGAAAACTTTAATCATACCCTTGAAAAGGTAAAGAAAAGATTTTCTGGAGCAGCACCCCCACTAATTTTAGCTACGAACCGCCATTGGTTCTCACTCTACCATTAAATTTTCCACTGCATAGATCATTTATGTATGTAATAAATAAAATAGTTCCAAGTGCAGGACCCGTGGGATACCGTACTTAACTACCTTGAGAACTCATTTCTTCTCGTAATTTGACCTGTTGACAATCTTCAATTTCATATATATTTTGCAGCCTTCTTTAAAATAACAATATTCTGTACTGAGGCAGGTCCCTTTGGTCGTACCCGTCTCCATTCTCTTCTACTTCAACTAAACGTTAAAATCCCAGAGAGTTCTCATTTCCTGTTAGATATTCTATAATTTTTACTATTTTCTGGCTACTCTTTTTTACAGCTTTCTTTGATCCGTCTAGAGCTGTTTTAATAAATTCTTCTCTTGAGCCAATTAGTTTTTCCAGATTGATCTGCTTCAGCATTTTTTTCCTCATTAACTCTATTTTTTACGTCTTAAATTTCTTTTTTTTTCTACATTTATATTCTTCAATCTCCTCCTTGCCCACATTTCAAATGCCTTCATGTTTTCTTTCTTCCCTTTTCCTTTGTGTTCGTGTTTCAAATCTATTCAAAATTTGTATAAATACGATTGACTCCATCTCCATCTCACTAGATACTACTTGTTATTTTTGTTGTTTTAAAAATTTATTGCATGAAAAATTTGTTGTAGAAGTTAAAAATTTGTAATATATAATATACTTTAATTAAATTACTAGAAATTATTATGTGAAACAGTTAGAAATTGATGTTGGATTTTTAATTTAAAAATTTTTCATTGTCAATTATTCGTGGTTTGATGGAAAATGATACTCGTGTTCATTAAAAACAAAATGTTGCTTCAGAAATATTATTTAATGTTTGTGAAACACGTTAATTAACACAATTGATATTAAAATATAAAATCATTTCGTTCCTTCTATCTATTATTTTTTAAAAAAGTTTATTTATTTTAACAAATAAATGGACAATTGTATAAATACAAATATTTTTAAAAATAATGGTGTAAAAATCGTTATTATTATTTTCTTTTTCATTGTCGGAATTTTTTTTACTTCCTTGTACAAAGTAAAGGAAGAATAGTAATCGCGAAAAATTTCGGTTTTCAGATTTTAACGAAAATATCCAATTTTACCATCCCTGAATCCATTTTGACTAGTTTCGGCATGATGACTGTACGTACGTGCATATGTATGTGCGTACGTATGTATCTTGCATAACTCAAAAACAATTAGCCGTAGAATGTTGAAATTTTGGATTTAAGATTAATGTAAGATCTGGAGATCTAATTGTGCACTCCCTCCCCCCCCCCCTTTTGATTGCAATCGACTGAATCAAAAGTGTCAAAAAAGCCCAAAATCCAAAAAAAAATTGGATTTTGGGCTTTTTCATAACAGCAGTAATAAACCCTCTTTGAGAGCTTTTTGACGATATATAAGAGTTATTTATTATCATTGGTTCCAGAGTTATAGCTAAATAAAAGTTTAATTAATGAAATATTGGATCTTCCAAGGGGAAGACATATCGGTTCGAATCCGACTTAATTTATTTTTTTTTTAATTTAAATATATTGATTTATTAATAATTATTAACCTCCGATTGAAAAAAAAAAAATGAAAATAATCAGAAGTTATTAGTGAAATAAAATTTTATGTACTTTTCATTTTAATTCAAACATTTTTACAAAGGTTAATAATTATTAATATATCAATATATTTACATTAAAAAAAAAAAAAATAGTTAAAAAAGATTTATGTATAAAAAGTCCCATTGGTTATGGATCCGACACGATCTCACTTACACCACATAAGTACTTGAGTGATATTATAAAATTCTGATACGGACAGCACATAAAAAAATGTGATTCATTGCGGTGTCCGTCAGAATGCAATTGTGTAACTGCACGCTTTAAAAAATTTGAAGATCGTATCTCACTTTCAAATGAAATAAATTTAAATTAAGTGCAGCAAAAGAATGGTATATGTAATTTAATAGGCGTACAAGGAAGTCATGTGCTATCCACATCAGATTTTTTGTTATAAAATTTTAATACCTTCGTTGTTTATTACACCTACTGAAATAAAAACGGCGTAAAAATATCAATTAATTATTTTAATTTTTAATTGTTACTTCGTAAACATCATTCACGTTACATTGCAAATTTAATATTCATTATATAATAAATTTATTTGAATGTAATTCGGTGTAGATAAGTCTGAGCATGATGGTAGCTGTATTGAACAATACTGATAAAGGTATTGAAGATATTGGTCATTGTCTGGGAAACAGAGATGGGCTGTTAGTTTGATTGGACACTCAGTATATTGGACGAGAAGTAACGATAAGGGGTGGAGAAGTAGGCAGTTTAGCCATTCAATAAAATGTTTCTAGTACCACTGGTATCTGCCAGTAATCAAGAGCTATGGTTCACATTGAGCCATAGATTCCCTCTTTTCCCTTCCCCCAACATTAATACCACTCCTTTTTTATTATATCCTTCCAATGAAAGCACTCAACATTCTACACACACACATACACTTTTTCCCTGTATGTAGAGATATATATATGTATATATCCCACGTATATCCACAACTTTAAAAATCATTGACAGTGTTTTAATATCATGTTAGTTCTTTTTTTATTTGTTTGATTGATTAAATCAAACTTCCCTTTATAAATTTGGATAATTTAATTTATTAAAAAATACATTTATTACAAATTAATTATTTATTTATTTTTTTATAATTTATTTGCAATATTAAATTTCCTGATTTTCTCTTTCCATTAAGCTTATTTCACGGTAAAAATCAAATTTCTTTCCGAAATTTTTGTTGTTTGAAATCTCTGAACATTTATTATTTTTTTATTGTAAATTCAATAAAATGTTAATATTTAACACATACATAGTCACAAAAATATTTCATATATCACACAGTTACCATTTTAATAATTTTTTTCTAAATACTTTAAAATAGCTTATTAAAAATTTCTTGCTACGTCAAAAATTTTAATTATATTCATTATTACTCTTCTGCAGATTTATTCAATCTATCTAACTTGCTTCCTGTACTCTATTTAACATTATTTATGTCTTACCAATCATTATAATTTACTCGCCGTTTTATATAATCACCCTCTTTATTATTTTCTCTCTCTCACTCTGTATGCAACTTCATAATAGTAATAACAATTACTTGATTTATTTATATATTAGTAATAAATTAATTTGTTTTAGTAACTACAGATTATCGAACCAATTCTGATTTTTAACATTCTCCTGTAGCACCACATTTCAAAAGCTTCTAATCTTTTCTTCTCAGGTACTCCGATCGTCCAAGTTTCACTTCCATATAAAGCTACGCTCCAAAAATATACTTTCAAAAATGTTTTCCTGACGTTTAAAATAATTTTTGATGGAAACAAATTAAGTTTCTGACTGAAGGCTCGTTTCGTCTGTGCTATTCGGTATTTTATATCGCTCCTGTTTCGTCCATCTTCAGTAATATTTTCCAAATAACAAAATTCTTCTACCTTCGTAATCTTTTCTCTTCCTGTTTTTGTATTCAGTGGTTCATCTACATTATTTTTACTACATTTTATTACTTTCGTTTTGTTCTTGCTTATTTCCATGCGGTAGTTCTTGCGTAGGACTTCACCATGCCGTTCATTGTTTCTTCTAAATCTTTTTTACTCTCAACTAGAATTACCATGTCATCAGTAAATCGTAACATCTTTATATTTTAACCTTGTACTATTACTCCAGATCTAAATTGTTCTTTAACATCATTAACTGTTAGTTTTATATAAAGATTAAAAAGTTACGGGGATACAGAACATCCTTGTCGGACTTCCTTTTTTATTACGGCTTCTTTCTTATGTTCTTCGATTATTACAGTTACTGTTTGGTTCCTGTAAATGTTAGCAATTGTTCTTCGATCTCTGTATTTGAACTCTAATTTTTTTTAAATTCTGAACATTTTATTCCAGTCTAAGTTATCGAATGCCTTTTTTAGGTTTATAAATGCCATGTTAATGGCATTTATAGACCTAAAATGCTAAAATTTGTTAAGCCTTTTTTGTATAAGAAAATAAGTATGAAGATTAAAAAAAAGAAGTTAACTGACTATTTAAAGATCCTTTTTCATTAATAAAATTAATTTATGGCATTATAACGTAGAAGCTTTTAAAATAATTTAGCACCACTTTTGATATTTTTTAAAACATTTTTTTTTTTTTTAATTGTTATTATTGAATTATTATTTATCGTAAATATTTTTTTTTTTTACAATCAGAGGTTAATAATTATTAATAAATCAATATATTTAAATTAAAAAGAAGGAGATGAAGTCTGATTCGAACCGATGTGCCTTCCTCTTGTAAGATCCAAATATTTCATTATTAAATTTTATTTCGCTATATCTCCGGAGCCAATGAAAATAAGTACCACCACTTATGATATACCATTGAAAAGGTCTCAATGAGGGCTTAGTACTACAGTTAAGAATAAGTTCAAAATCCATTTTTTTTTTTAGTTTTGGGCTTTTTTGGACACTTTTGGTTCAGTCGATTCCAATCAAAATGGGAGGTGCACAACTAGATGTTACAACAGTCCTAAATCTAAGATTTGAATATCCTATAAAAATATTTTTTAAGTTATGCGAGATATACACCGACGAGACGCCAAAACTAGTCAAAATGGATTCAGGTTGGTAAAAGTGGATATTTCCGTTGAAATCTAAAAACCGAAATTTTTCGCGATCCCAATACTTCCTTTACTTCATACAAGGAAGTAAAACTAATTCTATAAGCAGTGTACTTCACTCCTTTCGCGTGAACTGAGTTATTAAAACTGAATTAATAAAATTAAATTTAAACTAAAAACTGAATTTTTAATAGCATTTAACTTTGAAAGATTTAGCCAGGGAAAAATAATCTTATTGTATTTGAAATATCGTATGCTCTGAATCCATTGACATTATCAACTATGTAAATTAATATTATCATTATCAGAACTACCCTCTAAAAGTATCGTGGATACTTTCATTCTTCCATTATATCTCCGTGTCTTTATAATAACAAAACCAAAAATATATACTGCTCGACCCGTGGGATATATCGTATTATACGGTAAAGATTATATACATCGATCACTTTTCATTTTAATTTTATTTCCCTTTTATTTTCTTGGCGAATATAATTAAAATACCTGTAATAATGGAGAAAGTATGGTGATCACGTCAAAAATTGAGTATGGAGATTTTTGTAAATCTTTATGTTCTAGGGTCCCGAATGGCTAAGGACCACCTAGGGAATTGATTGGTCGGAGGTGTCTTGGCATCGTGCCACGGTTAGTCAGAATAAGTAATGGTGATTATTATTATTATAATGTTTGCTGTCGGCGGAATGACGACTGCACTGCCGAGGGTATGGATAACCGTACAGCCGTGAGGTGTAGCGTCGTTTTGACGAGGGCAGTTTTGAATGAACAAGTATCGCTGTCGGCGGGATGGTGACTGCACTGCCGAGGGCATGGATTCCTATACAGTAGTGTGGTGTAGCGCCATTTCGACGATGGTAGTAAAGTGAAAGTAAATGTTACGTGGGACTCTGCGATGGAGCTGAATGGGAGTAGGAGGTCTGTCTGCCTCTCCCTGGTAGACCAGACCGGAGTCCATAAATAAAACCTAGTCAGGAGTATAAACTGAAGTTTGAGTTCACTAAGGGAATTAGGAATAAATTTCGTTGTTGCGAACAACATTTTTGGCGGTGTTATTTATTCAATTGCCTCGAATATTATGAGACATTTACACACGAATTGGCTCTATAAAGTGTAGAACTAGGTTCGGGGTTCGTGCTTCTGCGAACTTGGTTAGCTAGTTCAGAGGCAACGAAGTAGGACAGTTAAGATTATCCGAAAGAAGCCTACAGGAAGGCGAAAGCTGAATCATTAACTTACTGATGCAAATGTCTGCCGTGGCATTCCAACAAGGCCTGGCTTATTACTGTGAGATGTAAAAAGTTAGAGGGCAAACGATAACTCCCGTTAAAACCCATTAGGACTAGTGACGGAAGGGGTAGTGTAACGACCGGAATCGTCACAAAGCGGGTGTCTTCCCCTACGGGAGCTGGGATATTTTAGGGTCCACCCAGTTTATTAGATAAAAAAAAACATATGTATGTATGTACGTGCGGATGTAGTATGTAAGTATATGTGTCGTACTGCATTTGGCCTTATATCTCAGCATTGACCGAAACGAGTTTCTTTAAATTGGGCTGAAACATTTCTATACATGGGGGATTGAACATATTAATTTTTTTCAAAATTCTTTAAGGAGGATTTCCAGAAAAAAACAATTTCGATTTTTTTCAGAGGTATTTTAGAGAAAACGTTTTTAAAGGAAATTTGTTACCTACAATCCATATTTAAATAATCAAAAAAAATTTTTTTTTTGTTTTTAAATCAACTACCACTTCTTAAAATTGTTTTTTTTTTTGTTCATTTGCTCTATCAATCTTCAGTTTAAATATTTTTCAAAATCTTTTGAAAGTTTATACTTCATACAAACAGCTATCAAGAAATAATGTCTACCATTTTTTAAATTATTATCTTCCCCTAATCTAAAATAGAGGAAAACCTTTTCAAAATTTCCTTTTTCTTATTTTAGCCTGTATTGAAGGGGATGTTAGATTTAGAGAAAACTGTACTTAAGCAAATTTGTTAAGCTTAACCTATACTTCATTCACTGTAAGTGCTATCCTGTTGTAAACAAACAGTGTAGCGTTGTAATAGACTGTCATGAAAGCTACGCGTCAAATTTTATGTTTATATGTTTTATGTTTGATTTATGATCTGATTTACGTTTAATGTTTTCATCTAGCGGCGACTAAATCGAGTTATTTACTAATTATTTACATGGAAGCTATATTTAAAGTTTTATCGCTTAAGACAAAAAACACGATAAGTATTATATAAATACTGATAACGACTAAACAAACTTGTTATCCGGTTCATTACTTTCTTCTTTTTTTAACCTCCGGGACCACCGTTCAGTATTTACTTCAGAGGATGAGATGAATGATAATTTTTGTAGCGTCCGAAAATGCCATGCCTGACCAGGATTCGAATCCGGGACTTCCGGATGAAAGGCCGAGACGCTAACACTCGCGCCACGGAGGCCGGCCCTGGTTCATTACTGCACTAACATAATCGCACACGCTGCGATTAAAATCTCACTACTTCAAACAACAGCTAGGATAGCTTCTACGCTGAACCTAACATACATAAAAATATTTATAGAAAACGTTTTTCTCTAAAAAGAAAAGTATATAATCGTCCCTAAAAAGAATATAATCTTTTTTTTCTTGTTTCTTTGACTCTAATTATTTGTATTTTTCTTCATCACTTAAAGGGCTAAAATACCTGTGGCACTGATTTTAAGTAGATTTCATAAGAAAGCTACCTATTGTAACGGGTACTCTGATTCGGAAAATTTCGATATATCTTTGCTTTTTACATCCTCCAGGCCCCAAAACTACCATCAGCTCAAACGTTTATATATATACTATATCACTTTCTTGTGGACACGATAACTGCCGGTAATTTTCCGCCAATCACTTTCAAATAGTTTTAAATATTATTTAAAAATAACTCGTCCCAAAATCTCGGTCGAGTTCGTTAACGGCTATAACTTTCTTATTAAGTAAAATATCGAATTCATTTAAAGTTCCTACAATTCTTTGGATAAGGGACTAACAGTTATGTAAGTAAAGGTTTTTGATATCACCAACTATTGGCTCAGCCAGCGAATGGAAAAATTTGGTTTTGAAGACAAAAAAACATACCTCCCTTAATAGGCACAGTTTCAAATCAGTTTAAAGTGGTCATTAGTCCTCTAAACATTACCTAAAACTTTTGTCTGAAACAATTTTTGATATGACTAACCCTTACGGCAAGGGATGACCAAAAATATTCCTGTAATCGTAAGGTCGGGTTTATCGTATGCTAAACATATGAAACGTTTTTCACATGTAACCTTTGTCGTATTGAGTAAATTTGAAGTTTTTCTTAACTTAAAGGTGAAAATCTTTTTATCCCCTACTAAGCACTGGTGAAATCTATCTCCGCCTTCCGGCTTGCCGAAAGGGATTTATATATTTGCAGTCCAAATGAGAAGAATTTTTTTTTTCATTTCTTTCAAAATTTGTACTTTTTTTTCAATATTTATAAACAATTAATTAAATTTTTTTTTATTAGGAATCACATTTTTAAGAATAAATTTCTCTTAATTTTTTCCCATAAAGTAAGGAAGCCCATAAAATCAAAATGTTTTTATTCGAAATTTGGGAATTTTGATACTTAAATTTGGTAATTATAACTTGATCGGCTTAGCAGGGAAAGTCATGCAATACTTTGCAAGCCTTTTTTTTTATAATTTTGGGAATCAATATATATATATACAGAATATATATTCCTTGTTAGCTTACTTAAAAAGAAAAAAAAAGGAACTTACTTAAAAAACGATCAGGTTATAATTGTAAAAAAAAAAAATAATAATAATAAAACAGTGTAGAAAACTATCAAATAAAGAGTTTTGGATTGTACTCAGTCATACAGTAGGATCATAGTTTTTAAGTTTTTAAACAAGTGTTTGATTTTATTATGTTTTTATTAAATAATCTGTGTTTAGTTTGTAAAATATTCTTAAAATTATATTTGTATCTTCTTCATGTGTCAGTAATGGTTATTTTTAATTATCTTATGGTTAATGACAGTTTTTCTTACTTATAAATCATAATGTCGATACAACATTTCCCGTCTTTTCTTTAAGGATTACTTTTCAAAATATTTTAATAAACTTATTTAAAGCCTAGAAAGAGTAGGAGTATAAGAAAAAGCTTTAGTATAAATTTTATAACTGAGAAATTCAATATTTTTACTGAGTAAATTTATGAATCTCTGTGCACTAATAAAGATACTAAAGCTTAATATTTAACTTTCATCTAACCGTCGATTTTTATGATATAAAATACTGAGCAAATATAAACGATTATTTACCTTATAAAAAATAGAGTAAACGTTACCTAAAATATATAACTGATAAATCATATAAAATAAAAGCTGGAACAGAAAACGAACGATAAGATCATAAAGAGAACATTTAACAAAGAATGAATTGCGAGTTTGGATGGAGAATGAGTTATGGAATAAAGTGTTTGCGACGCAAGCGAGTGAAGTTGAGATTGATATTTGGAGCGATACGTGAACGGCTTGAAAGGGAAAGAGAGACTATACAGTTGGAAAGAGTTGAAACGTTGTTGGATTGCAAGCTGTGTTCACGGTGCCGCAGGCTTTGATCATCCTTCAGCCGCTTCTTGTTCTGGCCGTCACCAAAACAAACAGAAACTTTGTTTTCAAAAGGTGCCAAGTCAGATGGGCTAAGTTTTAAGTCCTCTGAATTTCGCTTATGTACGTGGTAAGCATAGAGCAACGAGTTGTGCTTCTGTACAACTACAGTAATGCCTATTATATAGGATGATGTATTTCTCTACAACTGCTGCTTATCCAACTCTACATGGGACGTTAGTTTCAAATATAATTTACTACACCAAGTATATTTTAGTCGCATAATAAATTTATCAAATTACTAAATCAAATACGTAAGTGTGATAATTAACTCCGATAATTATAAAAAAATTACATCTAAATTAGTATTACAATACGTCGAATAAAAATAATATTTATTAAAACTACCAGTTTGCTACAGTAATAATCTACTATTTCCTATTAGTATAGCTATACAAAAATCCTGATGTGAACACACATGACTTTCTTGTACGCTTATTAAATTACATTCACACATTTTTTTTTAAATGAAAAGTATATAAAATTTTATTTCACTAATAACTTCTGATATTTTTTTAATGGTATTATTGAATACTATTATCTATTGTAAAGATTTTTTTGCAATCGGAGGTTAATAATTATTAATAAATCAGTATATTTAAATTAAAAAAAAAAAGTTATAAAACAGGATTTGTAGTCGGATTCCAACCGATGTGCCTTCCCCTTGTAAGACTCTAAATATTTCATTAATTAAAATTTTATTTGGCTATAACTCTGGAACCGATGAAAATAAGTACAACGTATGATATATCGTTAAGAATCTCTCAGTGATGGATTATTACTGCAGTTAAGAAAAAGTCCAAAATGTTTCGGATTTTAGGTTTTTTTTTGGACACTTATGGTTCAGTCGATTGCAATCAAATGGGGAAATGCAAAATGAAATGTTACAACAGCTCTAAATCCAAAATTTCAGCATCCTACGGATAATCGTTTTTGAGTTATGCGAGATACGCGTACAAACTAATCGAAGTGGATTCACGGATGATCAAAATGGATATTTCCGTTGAAATCTGAAAACCGAAATTTTTCGCGACCACAATACTTCCTTTACTTCGTACGAGGAAGTAAAAGGTGTTTGTATTTTGTAAACTGTTTTTAAACGTTAGATAATTTAATAAAGTATAGCTCATAATTAAAATGAAAAATTAATATTTTAAGTACTGTTAAACACCGATAAGTAAGAAAAAAAAAACATCAATAATATTGCTGAACTATCTCGGTACTGAAATAGATCTTTAAATTTAATTATTTCACACGGTAATAAAATTGAAAATTATTATTACTCTTAGAAAATTATTTTTTTTTGAAATAAATAAAAATATCTGAAAACAATGTTCTAGAATAAATGTCATTCGTAAAAATTTGTAGAAATTTACAAAAATTCAGTTTTATGTAAATCTTACGAATCTGTAAAAAAAAAGGTAATTAAAATCATTAAAGATTTACAATATTTTGATTAATTAAAAAAAATAAAATTTAATTCATAATATTTTCGCTGGTTATAAAGTTTGAAAAAATTCTTCTGAAATAATTATTTAAGTAAAAAAAAAAAAAAAAATCGTATAAACATATTTTCAATTCGATAATTTGATTAATAACAAAAAATTCTATGTTACTCTATCGATTAAAGAGTTTATATTTTAACATAGTTTCAAAATTATTATTTTCCTCATAAGAACTAAATAAGAGAAAAAAGATTATTAATCTCAAGTTTGTTGTCTTAAAAAGTAAATTTAAAAAATATTTAAAAAAGACTTTAAGATAATTAAGGATGCTTTTATGAAAATGATTTTCATAATATTTGTGTTGTATTATATGCAGTAGTATTTTAAATGAATGCTTTTTAATCAAAAAACCAACCAGTATTTTCTATGGCCTTTTTTTAAACGTATATTGTTCATCATATTTTTATATATAAAATAGATGTTGTGGAGATTTTCTTACGAAAGTTTCAGGTTTCTGGATTTCTTTTTTTATATTTGATTATCTCTTGTTCTTATACGTGGTTTAATTACAGAACTAATATAAAACTTGCACCAGATATTTATTAAATATTATATTTTTAAATTGCTTGTCAAAAGTAATATTTTGTTGTTTTCTATAGATGATTCCTTTGGTATGTAGCTGCTACATTTTCTCAATTGCAATTTTAGCACGTATTTCTTAAAAAACTAACTATTTACATCTGACCTTGAAGCTTGAGTGGTCATGCTAACCACGTGTAAAACAAAGTATATTTTTTTTAAATGTCAAAAGTACTTTAATAATTGTATGACAGGAAAGTAAGGAGAAATTTTTTTTTATCGTTTAGATTACACAATAGATATTTTAAATATCCATCCCGAGCGTTAACTCGTTTCTCTGTATTTCAGTGGTACTTTCTTTAGAGACGCTGGACTAATGTTGTGATGTTTTCTGTATTTTCTTACAATTCATCCAAAACGTGCGGAGTTTTCTTGAAAAGAGTATCTTTCAGATGACTCCATAAAAATCTGGTGGTGAGAAACCGGGAATTATGAAGGCTTTAGAAAAATAAAAATTTACTTTCAACTCCATAGCCAAATTAGCACTTGTACGTAACACCGTATAGCTGCCATCTTGCTGTTAAGTTTCAACCAAGGATGTGGAGTTTCAACCAAGGATGTGAAACTTTTAATAATTTCTTAATAACATTGTGCCTTTAATTTCGCTGAGAAAAACATCCGAAACATCCTTATTGCGAAGTCGAGCGTCAAACATCAACGTTTTGAGACTGCAATGTCCTTTCATGATAAATGGGAGGGTTCTCAGAACTCCATACACTATTGTTTTAGCTGTTAATGTATCCAGAAATATGAAACCACGCTCCATCAGAATATATAATATCGTTCAAACAGAGCAGATTATTCCGAAAAATCTTGTTAACTACCTTCAATGCTGAAGTCCTCTTTAAAAGTCAGATTCTCCAACTACTAATATTTTTAAAAACTTAAGGTTTTCGATACTCTTGTAAACAACCCTGACCCAAAGTTTAGTCTGTTGAAAAAGATTTCTGAATGAATTCTTAGTAAGAACGTAAAAAGGACTGATGACCATGCAAACTGTCATCAAAACTGACTATGCATACGAACAATCATATTTCCTATTTCACGAAACTTACGCAATAAGCAAATAATTGTCGTTTTATATGGTAAACACTATGGAAAAATTAGCCATAAATCATCCTAGCATTCAGAATAAAACCGAGTGGTTAAATAATACTCTATAATAAATATATAAATTTTTTGCGCTGATATGGTTTGCGCTGATATGAGTTAATAAAATAATTAAAAAGTGATAAATCCACCTTACCAGCAATTAAAACAATAGACACTCTCTAGATCTTTCGGCTTTTAAACCATCGTCAGGTGAATAAAATATTATAAAACAAAATCAAATATTAAATTGGATTTACAGTCGTGACTGTGTGCTGTCAACAGTATATTGAATTAAAATGTAAAAGTCAAATTTATATTTAATTCAGTATACTGTTGACAAGCACACAGTCATGACAGTTAATTAATTTTAATGTTTGACTTTGTTTTATAATATTTTATTCTTCTGACGATGGTTTAAGAACCGAAAGATTTAGAAAGTGTATATTTTAATTAAGGTCGATTTATCACTTTTTAATTATTTTAATAAATATATGCTTAGCTTTTGAAAAAGACTTACTCGTTATACTGCTGCAAAACTAATGACACAGATGGAGGGAAATCGAATCACGCAATCTATGCGTTTTGATATCGTCTAGAACAGTCTCAACGAAATGTCTGTCATCGCAGAAACTCTGTAACAATTAACTTACTAGTTATTGCCGTTGTCCGTTTTGATTGATTGACTTAAAACGCAGTATATTACAGTAGGATATACGGAGCATTTAACAAATTTCTCTGAGAAAGAAAAAACTCTTGTTCTGTCGGTTCCTGTCGTAAAATGTTTCCTTCAGATTTGTTGTGTAATAAAATGTTATGCTTATTACAAATTCTATAATGTTAGATTATTCACACTCTATCATGGTGAACAGTGTTTCATTTTGTTTACTAGTACTTGCTGATTGATTTACTCTGAAACTACTGGTGGATTATTGTTACCAAGACCTTTAAAGTTTATAATTCGTTTCATTCTAGCTTTCCAAAGGTCTTCTTCTCAGTTCTGTATATCTGCGCTTTTCAAACAGAGACTTCAGCTAACGTTTTTCCTTGCTACATATATTGCTAATTTGTTGATAACTACGCAAATTTATTTTGTTTTGGAATGCGATTTTTTGATAAAACATTCTTTTATTAACTTTGTTGAATCGTTTATTATAATTTGTTTTTACACTTCCCAGTTATCAAATTTCCTTGACCTGGATTAATCTGGTAGTCCCAGTTCAATCTTGACTTTCCCTGCTTTGTTCATCTTACCATCAATTAAGTGATACTAGATGAAAACTGACATTTTACAATCAGTTTTTTTGGTATTTATTTTAAATTATTATAGTGGTTTGGAAAGTACACCTGCAATAATCTGGTTCTTGTTTGTTTTCTGAGTCTGCTATTTTACTTCAGGAAATCGAATACTCTATGCAGCCCAGTCGATAAAAAAATCTTTTACAAGTATTCTTATAGAAACAAGTAATGTGAATTAATTAAACATTTTACGAGGGTCTATTTAACTATAGTCTATTCTTTAGATATTTTTTCATACACTGGCATTGTGTGGTATTTATTGTATTTCATTTTTTAATTATACAATCAAATACTTCTTTGTTTCATTAATGGAATTATTTTATTTAATCATAACTATATGAATGACATATATTCACTCTAAATAGTTTAGCGCAGAAGGTGTGAATGAGTGAGTGCGTGCGAACTTGCGCGTGTGCTTAGTAATATCATATGAATACACAAAATGCAGCAACTTAATAATAGAAACCTTATATAATAACTTATAAGAATTGACGTACTTTATTCTTCGCGTTCGTAATCCCAAAGTCAGAGCAGTTACTTGACAAGAAATCCAATTTAAAAACTGACGTACTATCTTATAATAGGATTTTAGACCTTTTACTTAATTTTTAGTTACTATATAAAAATTGAATTTACTTTTCTCCTTCTTTAACCCCAATCAAAGTAAAATCTCTAAATAGGAAGATATTAATCGAAGAATTACTATTTTAAAAGCTGAATAATTCTTTTTAAAAGCTGTATGTAAATCTTGTTGATTAAGAAGATCTTGTTGTTCATTAAGATTTTTATTTTTTTTTAATTCACTTTCGTACTACATAAAAAAAAACAACTGACTCCAAATCTTTTTATAGATTAAACTTTTTTCTTTTAGAATATTATTTAAAATATAATAAATTTATTTAAAATTTTAAATATACCACTTCAGTAATTCATTTGAAATAAATTTATCCTTTATTTTAATTGTAGGATTTTAAGAAGATTTTTAGTAAATTAATTTTTATTTTATTACATTAACATCTGGATTAAAAATAATCCCTTTCTTCACGCCGGAAGCGGCGGTAGATTTCACTGGTGCTAAGTAGAATATAAAAAAGATTTCCATCTTAAAGTTAAGAAAAACTTCAAATTTACTCAATACAACAAAAGTTACATGTGAAAAAAGTTTTACATGTTTAACATACGACAAGCCCCCCCACCATTCATCGACGTATAATCCCAACAAAATTTTGGCCATTCCTTGCCGTAAGGGTTGTTCATATCAAAAATTGTTTCAGGCAAAGATTTTAGGTAATGTTTAGACGACTAACGACCACTTAAAACCGATTCAATACTGTACCAATTAAGGGAGGTATAATATTTTTGTCTTCGAAACCCAATTCTTTTCACTCCCTGGGCCAATGGTTGGTGATATCGAAAAACTTTACTTACATAATTTTTAGCCCCTTATCTAAAGAATAGTAGGAATTTTAAACTAACACGATATTTTAATAAATAAGAAAGATATAGCGATATTTTATTTTCGAAAAAGTCCCTTCGTTTCCACCCCTATGGTCCGTTTTAACCCATTAATAACTCAACCGAGATTTTGGGTTGTTATATTAAGTATCCATTTGAAATTAACTGGCGCAAAATTACGGCAGTTATCGTGTCCGTAAGAAAGTGAAATATATATATACACACAATGTATATATAAACGTTTGAACTGACGGTGGTTTTGAGGTCTGGGGGATGTGAAACGCGAAGATATGTTGAAAATTTCCGGCAGTCAAATCAGGGACCCGTTACAATATTGCTTTCGAAACATACATACATATTCGGAAATAAGAAATCGAAGATTATTTAAAACAATCTATGTGTAATATTTTTAATATATCTTTGTCAGTTTTTCAGACAATAGCTTTTTGATGCCTATAGCCTTTTTCCTTCAATTCTAAAATCATGCCTATTTAGGATTGGTTACCTATTTGTTTTTCCTCTTCCTTAACCTAGTGGTTTTTTTTTAAACCAGACATTTTTTCGAAATTTATTTAGCTTTGTGAGTGATAACAGATAAATTAAAATAGTTATCTTTCAATTTACACTGTTATAAAGTCTGGACACTGTGTTTTTAAATTTAAGTTTTTTATTGTTGAGTATGCTAATTTGCAATTCCTTCTGAATTAATTAATGGATAAAATAGAGAATTCTTTTCTTAATTAATGGCAGGGTCTATAAAGTTTGGGTTCTCAATAAAAAGATACAAATTAATTTTTTTTTTTTTTTTTTACATCACCTGTTCCAATCTTTTTATGACTGTGAGGCACATATAGTTCTGTAATACTACAGGCAACAGTTAGAAGACTTTCTCTAAGATTTCTGGTATTCGTTATATTGTGGTCACGTGATGAATAGCTTGAAATTATATCTTTAAGGCTAAAATTAATTGCATTTCAGCGAGGTTGGTATTTTCACGTACAGCAGTATGGATATACTACTCTATATGAGTTTAGTAAACAAAACAATGGGAAATCACTTCAATAATAATTTTCCCAGCAGGTCTGGATTGAAAATTGTTATTGTACATGGGATAGCTGTAAATTTACTGGTACTGACTGATCTCTAATATTATCTATAACAGTCCGATGATATGGAATCTGCACAAGCAATTCATCAATTTAAACTGAAATTGTCTTTACTTTATGTGTGTTTATTTTATAATAATTGACATCTAATGCTTTACTTACAAAATTCTTTAGATGATAATTGAAAAACTATCTGTTTAAGTAAATATTTATTTGAAGACTTCTGTTTAAATTAAACTGACTGTAAATTAAAGTAACTTAATACGTTTAAACATGAAGAATAATGAAAGTAAATAATAATTGTCAATTTTTAAAAAGAAAACTATCTTTAATTTTTCTTCGAATCCGAATGTACTTAATAATAATAAAAAATGATATGACCAAAATTACCATTGCTGTTACGGCTTTAGTATTATTTCGTTAGTAAAATATAAGAAACTTTAATAGTTTATTAATGTTGGGTTACTTCTGTTTTATTCTATCATGAAAAAATCCTGTACAAACATCATTTTGTTTAAACACGTTTATTAATTTTCATATTCGATTGAAATGAGGATCACTAACCCTCCTTTAAAAAAATACTGTTTTCCGTTTCATCAGAAACAAATTAAAAATTCATATTGTTATTTTTTCTATCATCACCGAATGAATTCACTTTAATTTAAGTATGATAAATAGATAAGAGCCAATTTCTTTATAACTGTTCATTTGAATTTATTTATATGCCTATACAATTACACCCCTTCTCATAAACATACTCTCGTACGCATGCGTATGTGGTTGAGGTTTTATTGATATACAAATTCAGTGGGTATTATTCCATTGTTTTAAGTGTGTCTGTATTTGCACTTGTGTTAGTACTTATTTAGTGATAAATGATGTAGGATAGTTGTAGCTTGTACCTGGTCGACACTTTATGACAATCCATCATACAGAAAGTCCTCTTCGCTATTTTAAGTTAATATAAAAATAAAAATATTTTTTCTATTTTATATACATACATATATATATATATATATATATATATTAGATTTTTCATTATCGTAAATTAATAAAAGGACTTTAAGTTATTTTATTACACTATTGTCGTCTTTTATAAGTTTTTTTTAATCATTATTTATTTAAGATTAGTAGAATGAAAAATGAGCTAATTACTGACATATAATTTATAACTAATTAGATTTTCCTCTAAAAAAAAAATGTATTTATTACCTGTTTATTTTTCTGATAGATGAAATTTGTAAAATTTTAATACATTTAAGAAAGTAATTTTTACAGTAATATTTACATTAATTTTATAATCATCATTTAATTTATGCAAAACGAAAAGGAATACTAAGGACTCCTTGTGAATCTATTTGAAAACTTTTAATAATAATTAAATTTGTAATATTCTAGAGACAGATTTTGTATTCTGGGATTCTAGAATACAATATGAAAATAAATAAAAAAATGTTAAAAATAAAAAAGGAGATGAAGTCTGATTGGAACCGATGTGCCTTTTCTCTTATAGATCCTTTTCTTTTTTCTGTTGAGCCTCCGGTAAATACCAGTTAGATAATACTTCAGAGGATGAATGAGGATGATGTGTATGAGTGTAAGTGAAGTCTTGTACGTCTCAGTTCGACCATTCCTGAGACGTGTGGTTAATTGAAACCCAACCACCAAAGACCCATAGTAAATGGGTCTTTGGAAGGGGTACAGCTTATTGCTTATGGTGATGATTTAGCTGTGCTCGTACAAGCTAAAACAATGGAAGAAGTTAAAGATAAGACAAACCTGTAACTAGAAATAGTAGCTAGATGGTTGCGTACAAGAGGGTTACAATTATCTGTGAATAAGTGTAAATATGTCAAGTTCACCGGACGTAGGGTACTAGAATCGGTTGATATACACATCGATGGTCACAGAATAGAGGAAGTACAGATGCTAAAATATTTGGGAGTCACATTGCAGAAGAACTGCCGTTTTACAGAACATGTTTTAAAAATATGTGGTAATGCAGAAAGAATGATGAGAAGTTTGAATGCGTTAATGTCAAAGAAGAGAGCACCAAGGGCTTCGAAGAGAAGACTCCTTGCGTCGACAGTGACTTCTGCAATGATGTATGCCGTTCCGGCATGGTGGTCAGCATTCAATATTGGAAGGAATAGAGATAGAATGAAGAAGATACACGGAGGAGTTGTATCGGCCTACAGAACGGTCTCTTATGAGGCCCTCTGTGTCCTTTCTGGAGTTTTCCCTATAGATCTTATCGCTAAATACAGAGTTGAGAAATACTTAGGCAGAACAGATAATGAAGTAAAAGAAGAGATATATAACTTATGGAAACAAAAATGGCTGGATGCAGGGCTAGCTAATTGGACTAGATTATTAATACCTGACATATTAATATGGACAAGTAGGCGTCACGGTGAAATGGATTATTATGTTACACAATTTTTAACAGGCATGGTTGTTTCTATGCATATCTTCATAAAATTGCCAAAAGAGATCAGCCTATGTGTATCTACTGTGTAGAACAAGATGATGTTGAGCATACCATTTTGAGGTGCCACAAATGGCAGGAGTTAAGGCAGTATGCAGGTATTAGAGGGAAAACGCCGAAGGAAACAGTTGATTATATGCTTGATAGTGAGGTAAAATGGAAAAAGGTTGCTGATTACATAAGAACAGTTTTAAAGCAAAAGAGCATAGATGAAAGAAATATGGGGTACTAGTTTGTTAGGTGGGGTGGACAGCCTCAGCAGCGAGAGCCAGCATGCTGAGGTGTGCTGGTTTCAATGAACTGCTGAGGACTCCTTGGGTATGTTTGGTAGGAATAAAAAATAACAAAAGATCCATGGGCCACACCACGGCATTGAGGTATGGTGTGGTGCCATAAAGGACAAAAATGAAAGAAACCTCAAAAGAGCCACCGGTTAGCCCGATCTGCCATGCCGGTAATTTGCCGGTAGGTGGAGAGGGCTAATTAGAGTAACGGACACTCCCCTGGGTGGCGTAATACCATCAAGTCGGTCCGGCCCAGGGGAGTAGAGGGGGAAAAAAAAGAACACCGGTATCCGTGTATTCCCTTGTAGAACCAAATATTTCATTAAATAAAATTTCATTTGGCTATAACTATAGAACCAATGAAAATAAGTACCACTTATTATATATCGTTGGAAATCTCACAATGAGGGCTTATTTCTGCAGTTAAAAAAAGTCCAAAATCCATTTTTTTTTAATTTTGGGCCTTTTTGGACATTTTTGGTCAAGTCGATTGCAATCAATTGGGAAGGTTTACAGATAGATTTTACGACAGTTCTAAATCCAAAATCAACATTCTACGGCTAATCGTTTTTGAGTTATGCGAGATACAGACGTTCATACGTACGTACGTACAAAGGTCACGCCGAAACTAGTCACAATGTATTCATGAATGATCAAAATGGATATTTCCGTTGAAATCTGAAAACCGAAATTTTTCGCGTTTACATTATTTCCTTTACTTCGTACAAGGAAATAAAAAGATTAATGAAATAAGTCAACTATATTTTGAAACAGAACAAGAAATGAAAACTAAAATAAACATGTAACTGTGGGCTGTCCAAGCTAATACAGAAGTTTAGCATAACAGCAGAGTCTATACCAACTAAACCCAGCACTCGGAGTGACTAGTCTAGGGGAGACTTATATTAAATAACATATTACTAATAAAAGATATGGTTTTAACCAATTCAAATACAACATGATGGCTTTCTTTCACATTCTAGAGAGCCACTTAAGACAAGTTGAGGCTTCCTAAAGGGAAATTCTTACCTTGTATAAAGTATTCAATACAACTTTTAAAAGAAAGGGCAATTTTTCCTCTCAGAGGAAAATTAAATTACTGGATTCTTTTGAAGTTTTTTTTTTTTTTTTTTAATTTTAAGTTCATTATTTATTATTAGACATTTTTTATTAAAATATATTCTCATGAAACCAATTATGCTAGACAGTTATGTTAAAAAATGGGCCGGAAGCTGCTTTTTAAAGTTTATAAACTTTCTCCAAGAAACATTTCATTAAATATTAAATTAGCTTTTCCGCTTAGAATTTTAATAAATGTATTAATCAATCAATAAATAGTATTCCAAGAGAACTCCCTATTAAAATTTTTAAAATCATTTTTTAAAAAATCTTTTAAAGATTTTTGTGATATATTTTTGACATTTCAAAGTTTTTCTTTTATTTGTGAATAAACAAAGAAATATACATATATATTCAATAGAAGAATTTAGAAACCCTTTAACATTAAAAAAAAAAAAATTAAATTTTTCGAGCTAAATTATTTTTTTATATACTCCATCCTAACAAAGTAAAAACAAAATAAAACAAAAAAATTTTCCGTTTTATGTAGGAACCTCCATAAATATCTACCTCTAATTGACAAATAGCTAAAGTTTTAAAGCAAAGAAAATATATTTTAAACGGTTCCTGAAGGTTCGTTAAAAATTACGGATTTCCTGATGTAATGATAATATATATATATATATATATATATATATATTAATTATTTCATTTTGTTTGAATCGCAAATATGTAATGTAATACTAGCAATATTTAGAAAAAAATAAATTTATATTTATATAGATAAATATCAGTAAAATTATGGCATTAAAATTTAAGTTAAAGAAATTCCAGCTTTACATGATGTCTGAGGACAAACCCAGATCATTTATAATATGTGATATGCACATCATGAATATACATATACTACAATGTATCTCGTAATATTGTTCAAAATAAAATATTATGAAAAATAATTCTCAACAAAACCCTTTATTTGAATCTACATAGTTCTTATCTCCTAGAGAAATTTATAACAAATAACTATAAAGTAATTAATAACAAGTTTTCTAAAAGATTTTCTGCAGATTTTTGTATTAAAAGTATTATAAGACATAATACACATAAATAAAATTAATTTTATTAGATTTTATGAGATGACTTGATCAGGAAAACCAAAATTTTATTATTTTTGTTTTTACTAATATATTTTTCATAAATATATTCTGAATTTTTGTAGTAGTAATCTAGTTATGTCCATGTACATATATTATATGATGTAACTGTGTTTAAAATTAAAATAAAAAAAAAAGTTTTTACTCAAATATATACTTTAGTTGAGGTTTATAAAACTACTTTGCTGTAACATTAGCATTACAGATGAGTACAGTAGTCTTAAAACATTGGCTTGCGGGTTGGTTAGTAAGAGGTTTTACTCATATATAATTGCAACACTTGCTAAAAGCTTACAACATTATTAAACTCTTCTCCTTTGACCCACGTATACGTAAAATTATACGACTTCGTTACAACATATGTTTTAAATAAGTAATGCACTGATAAATACATATACATACTCACACAGACGTATACATATAATATACTTTTTATTAACTGAAAATATTCCATTTATCTTTCAGTCAAAATTGCTCCCATTTATCATCTAAATGCTTTTTATCACTGCTTGTTTTTACTGAAGTGCTTCCTGCCTGGTTGTTTTTCACAACCACACAGCTAGCTAATGTTGACTTATTCACAGGTGTTTCTTACCTCAATTTAAAAGAAAAAAGAAATATATGTAGTACTTTCTGTAAAGGTTTAGTAATCTTGGGTATAAAAATATCAGATGGATTTATTGTTTGCCTTGGATTAAAATTGATAGGAAAACTATGATTATAAAAATGTTTTTAAGTACTGTCCTTGTGTTTATTATGATTTTATAATTTTTTAAACAATATTTATTTTTGGTAGTCATACCAAAGTTTTTTTCATAAACGAGAAATTACTAAAACCACGCGAAGTCGATTTCTAATATGTCCAAACATTTTTTTTTTCAGTTACTCAAAAGAATTTTTTTTTAAATCGTATATTTAAAGAAATTTCATAATTTGTATAAAATATTAAATCGATTATTTGTTTTTTTTTTGCCACCTTTGCATATTTAATTAAATATTCATATCTATTCACTATTTAATTATGTATAAAGTATTATTAATTTTAATTACTAATATTATTATTAATTTTTTTTTTTCATATTTGAGGCTTGGCATCTAAGACCTACAGCTAGTTTATTGCATTCGATCACTGAATCGTAATTCCAAATATAGTCTTTTAAATACTGCAAAAAATCTCACGAAACTTGATGGTTATATATGTAACCAGGTGATCATTTGCAAGATTTTCCATGATACTGGCCTTTCAGCCCATATCTGGATTTAAATTCGCTATGAAGATTGCATTCTTCAATTATGTGTTTCACTGTCAGCGGGCCTGTTCAAGAACAGATAGGCTGTTGCAATCCCTGGAGAAGATAGGAAGAAGTTGTTCTTGTACGCTCAATTCCTTAGGCCGGTGATGCAAACTTGTACACGTCGGCTGCACTTACCAAGCATAGGCCATCTATCTACACCTTGATTTATTGCGTGAATTTTTTTTTGCGTTCCAGCCAATTCTGTTGCCACATTGAGATAACGTTAGTTAAGGCTGCATTCTTTGTATCTTCTGGTCTTTTGACAACATCCTCCATTGGCAAATCGTTTGCGGCGATCTTAGTGGCGACATCAGTTTCCTCATTGCCTTGAATGCCAACATGGCCATGGCTCCAGATGAAAATGTGGAAGGATCCTCGGTGTATTAGGTTGTGGCACAAACCAAAGATCATCCCGAGAAACGGATCAGTTGTTGATATGTCGTCTAAGGCGGATAAGAAGTTCAGTGAATCTGTTCAGATGATGAATCATAATAATAATAATAATAATAAATAATTATTTCTGCGGAGGGAATAATACCATCTACTTTGCACAACAGTCTTGAAAAACTGAAGATCCAGTGGAAGACCCACGCGCTGATGCAAAAGAGCGTGATAATTGACACCTGCCATGTTTCCCGGAAGGCACTTAGTCAACAATAGCAAGCCTAATCTCGTTGGTAGAAATTACTCCGAGTTTAGGGAATGTCACCGGCAAAAGTAAAAGCTGGGAAAGTGTGGGATAATAATAATAATAATTATTATTATTATTATTATTATTAAAATATTATTATATAATTGAATTATTATTATTATTATTATTAGTAGTAGTAATAATTACGATTATTATGCCGATATCTGTGGCGGAGTGGAAGCATCTCGCCTGCACATACACATATATAAAAAAATCGATGTATAAATAATTACGATAGTTTATATAATCACTCAAATTTTCAGCCCGACATTTAATATTTTATCATAAATACAATGACTACAAAAAAATGACAGGGTTGCTATCATTTTGTCTTTACTAATTAATGTAATATCGATTTCTGTCAGAAAACATAATACGATATTTTTTATGTTAAATTACGAATTTTTTCTGTGTCGGGGAAAATTATTTTACCAAGATTATTTTGTCACTTCTGATTTTCATTTAAAATAATAATTACAATAGAAAATAAAGAACTCATAAAATTTGTAAGTACCTTTTAGAAGAACTGTTTTTTTAATAGGAACTAGAGAGAGACTTTAATCCTTTTAATGATTTCTCTATCTTTAGGCATACAATTAGAAAAGTACGTAATAAAACTTATTACAAATTGGATTTTTAATTGATTTATTTCTAAAAGAACTTTTATTATTATTTATTTTATTTGTAGGAAAAGTATTTAATTAGATAGTTCAATTAAATAGTTTTAGTAATTGTGAAACTTCCAGCTATGCCAGGTGATTCAGATGTTCCATTATTATAGCTTTTCATGTTTCATTTAACAATCGTCTTGTATTTTCATTTAATTATTAAAAGGTAAAAAGTCACTTTATTTAACAATGTTTTTAATGTAAATTTACAATTATAATTAAAACTTTTTTTTAATAAACCATCAAAACATTTTTAATAAAGTCAGTAATTGCAGTATAATCTTTTAAAATTATTACAGATTTTAAATTATAGTTTTTTGAAGGATATTTAACAACTTTTTTTTTAAATAACTCTAGTCCAAATACAACTTACTTTCTTAAATTTATAATTTATTTTTTATTTTTTTGCAAGTTTTTTCGTAGTAAAATTTTTTTTACTCCATTACTGCTTAATTAATTTTATACAGTAAATCACGATATTGTGTTATGAATACCACATGATATTTATTACTTGAGTATTACACGAATATCAAGAATTTTCTTTACGCTTTGAGATATGAAGAGTACGAAAATATTACTTACTTAAAATGAAAGAAAAAAAAGAAAAAATATATATATATAAAATTTGTGGCTCGAAAATCTCCAAAACTATGCATAAATTTCATTGAAATCTAGATATGCTGTTGTAGTATATCTAAAATCGTGCATCTAAATATTTGATGAAGATTGGTTGAGTCGTTCCTGAGTTACGATCAATTTAAGGTCGACAACAAATAACATAACCTCAATTTGAAGTTATGTTGACTTTGTATTGGTGTATATTTCACAGCTTATGCTGTGAATCACAATAGTGAGTGAATACATACTTGATGCTTGTGTGTAGAGTCTACTCGTATATCAAAAATATGTAATCCGTTCCCACCTTATTTTATATATTTTGCTACCATCGATTTACACCATCATTTTCTGTTATGCCATCGATTCTTTGCTATCGGATTTACAGTTGATATTAAGAAGGAACCTTATTATGTTAAAATTATCCCATTATAATTTTCAAAATTAGGTGGTTCGATAAAATTTGAAATTTTAAGATTAATAGGAGATAAAAGAAATTTCTGGTAAAATCTTGTAAAGAGAAGAATTAGATGTAGAATAATAAATTAAAACACCCAGGATTATTTAATTTTTCTATGACAGGATTTCTAGAAGGTAAAAACTATAGAGGAAAAGAATTGGAATATATAAAAAAGCAGGTAATTGATGATGTAGACTGTAATAATTTAAGTTGAGGTTAAAATATTAGGACAGAACTGAAAGAAAAGGAAAACAGCACCATAGCAGAAAAAAACCTTCTTTATCAGAGGTAAAAACAAACAACTTTAAAATAGATTAAGATTCAATAATCAATAATTATATTCAGGAAATCAGGTAAATTTAAGAATTAAATTATTTATTTATTTATATATATATTTTATATATTTATATATATATATAAATAAATAATTTATTTAACTGTTTTGTCAACACCTGACAACTGTGTGTTGTTTCTGATGCACGACTTACACACAATTTAATTTAAAATATTTATCATTTTATCTAAGTATAATACTTTTTCGTTAATTCAATGATTCTAATTAAAGAGCACGCGCATACCGTCTTTAATTCACGCGGGTGTGCGTTACTAGCGGCGACGGTCGGTAGTAACTAAAATAATATAATTTCCCAACTTACATAGAACAAACTTCGCTTGTAATGTCGGCAGACATTACAGCGAAGTTTGAGATTTATCACAACAGGTACAGAGGAGGCAACCGGGCGATCGAGGTCGAGACCCAGCCCTCCGAGTTACTTTTTTAGACTTTTAATATTATTCATTTATTTTAATCTACCGCTAGCCTGTGAAGTCACAACATAGCAGACGATTATAACAGCATTTTTTTGGGGCGGGGGTGCGATTTTTTAAAAATGTTTTTTTTTTTTACAAAAATTGTTATTTTCTGATTGTTAACAAATGCGTCTAAGAAAAATATGACCTTAATTAGTCGAAATCTCGAGATACTGAGGGTCACCTTGCTCTACAGCCTCACCCCCTTGACCTTTTAAGTTGGAAATTTAATGCCCCATATACTGAAGTAATCTTACCTAGTTCTGTCAAAATCGGTCCTGTAGTTCTGGAGATAAAAGGTGATTTAGAGGCCAACACTGAACACACGTACATACAAACATTAATATCCGGAAAATTTTCATCCGGTTTTTTGGGTTCCTTTGGTGTCAAAATGTCAAGATCCGGTGAAAACCACATATACCCAAATTGGACCGATTACAATACTTTCCTTTCTAGAACTATAGCTCTGCAATAGCGTTATCTAGACGGAAAGTAAAAGTTAAATTAATCAGTAGCAAATGTGAATATAAAAAGACATGAGAACATCTTTTAGATATTATAAATTGTTGTTAAACTGCATCATGATGGTTTACATCAAAATACACTTCTTAACTTTTCAAATGTTTACAAAAGAATGTTAATGTAATGTAAATTTCATTTCACCACGGTCCTAGCTCAGGAATAAGTTTCTTTGTCCACACCCTAGTCGTAATTCCACTTCCCTTACAAGAATGGCAAGAGAAGTGGAACGCCGCTACGACTGGAGAGTGGACAAAGAAACTTATTCCTGAGCTAGGACTGTGGCTAGGAACGAAACACGGCGACATAGAATACTACCTGTCATAATTCCTCTCCGGTCACGCAGGATTTTGTGTATACTTACACAGGTTTAAAAGAAGGGAGCTACCAAATAGTGTCTACTGCGGTCAAGAGGACACTTCCTGCCACTCCTTTTTTGAATGTGCACTTGGGTGGATCTAAAAGCCTGCTACAACATAAAAGAGATTACCCCGGAAACTACAGAAAAGTATATGTTGAGAGGCAAAGAGGAATGGAAGACAATAGAGAGATTCGTGGCTGAGGTTATACGAGCAAAGGAATTGGATTACAAGAAGTGGGAGGAGTTACTTTAGGGAAAAACTTTAAGGCTGCTGAGGCAGGGCCCGGGAACGGTATAGCTGGGCTCGGTCTCCCTGGCCTTACCGGTTAGAGGCAGAGGCAAGATGAGAATAAGGAAAAGATCCGGAACCGGTGAGCCGACCTACCATGCCGGACGTAATACCGGTAGGTGGGGAGGCTAATTAGAGTCGCAAGAACACTCCCTGGGCTGAGTAATACTTGATTGTTGAGCCGGCCCGGGGAGCAGGAGAAAAAACTTTACACAAAAAAAACTTTAATTTGTAACTTATTTATTTTTTTGTATAAGTTATTAATTGCTATAATAAAATCCAAGCATATGATTAAACTGAACCATCGTAATTGGTAATAGAGATTCTTTTTTTTGGAATTCGGAATGGAAATAGAGAATGTATGATTTGTATAGTGTTTTTTTTTTAATTTGCTACATCGTCCTTCTTTTAATATTAATGTGTCTAGACATTTTTGTATCGTGTTGAATTCCGAGAACTGTGTAGCGGTTCCAAAATATGTTTATTTATGTATGACCTGTTTTTACTAAATGGTAATTGAAACACTAACTAGAAATATTATGTGTTTTGAATACAATTCTTCATTAAAAACTTATTAACTTAACGCTTATTAAAAACATAACACATATATAAAGATTACAAGTAGATTTAAAAATTTAACACGTAAATATACACATAACAGTAGGAAATCAATCAGTCGACGAAATGAAATCGTAAAAAATTAATTATTAGATGAAGAGAACTGTTGTTAAAATTTTTAGGTGGTGGTAAATACTAATGTACTGTTCCGTGTATATTTTACGTATCATTCCAGTATATGATTGTTCCGAATATATTTTTTCGAGTCATAAAGATCTGAATATCATTCCTTATATATTTATATAATCATATAGTCGTATAATTTACACTAATTTGGTGACTGCTAATTTTATTTGATTCAATACTGTTCTATTAAATGAATTGGTGCATTGCTACTGCATTGCTTTTCTTGTTCTCTAATTCCTGGTACAGATGAAAACATTCTAAAAAAAATATTTTTTTTATTAATATGAAATTGCTTCATTCTGATAATTATTTCTTTATTATTATTATTATTATTATTATTATTATTATTATTATTATTATTATTATTATTATTATTATTATTATTATTATTATTATTATTATTATTATTATTATTATTATTATTATTATTATTATTATTATTATTATTATTATTATTATTATTATTATTATTATTATTATTATTATTATTATTATTATTATTATTATTATTATTATTATTATTATTATTATTATTATTATTATTATTATTATTATTATTATTATTATTATTATTATTATTATTATTATTATTATTATTATTATTATTATTATTATTATTATTATTATTATTATTATTATTATTATTATTATTATTATTATTATTATTATTATTATTATTATTATTATTATTATTATTATTATTATTATTATTATTATTATTATTATTATTATTATTATTATTATTATTATTATTATTATTATTATTATTATTATTATTATTATTATTATTATTATTATTATTATTATTATTATTATTATTATTATTATTATTATTATTATTATTATTATTATTATTATTATTATTATTATTATTATTATTATTATTATTATTATTATTATTATTATTATTATTATTATTATTATTATTATTATTATTATTATTATTATTATTATTATTATTATTATTATTATTATTATTATTATTATTATTATTATTATTATTATTATTATTATTATTATTATTATTATTATTATTATTATTATTATTATTATTATTATTATTATTATTATTATTATTATTATTATTATTATTATTATTATTATTATTATTATTATTATTATTATTATTATTATTATTATTATTATTATTATTATTATTATTATTATTATTATTATTATTATTATTATTATTTTTTTTTTTTTTTTTTTTTTTTTTTTTGAGGTTTTTAGGGGCATCGACTACTTTGGTCATTAGCCCCGTCCCACTTCAAAAAAAAACAAAAAAAAAAAGGTTCAAAATTTCACAAAATGATCAAAATTTTGCTTTTCCTTATAATTTCTGGTCCAATTATATCATTTTCTAGGCTTTCCTTTCGGCCAACCCTTTTTACACCGCTTTTCCATTCTGCGAACGGCCTCAACTTCCGACGACAGAGTGTCTGAGGCTTCGGACATGGCGTCGTCTTCTCTTTCTGACGCCAATGACGTTCGCCGGCTTACATCAGGTGATGAAAGCTTCAATGGTGCTGTGAGCATCGTTGCAATTGAGTCTAAACTTGCAACCGATGCACTTTCGGCGGCTGATGAACTCGATTCGATGTCTAAGGCTGTGCTTGGTCCGGCTGATACAGATGCTCTCGCCACAGTTGTTCTCTGAGCTTTTGGGGCCTCTGTAGGTACAGTTTTAATATCGTCTGTGTCTGGTGCTTTTTCGATAGTTACTTGCACCTCCATTTTGGTTGACGCAGATTTTTCCTGTACTCTTGTCACAGTATCCTTAGCTATATGACTCGTCGTCGGGGTGATCTTTAGATCTTTGTTGGATAGATCAAGATTTTTCTTCATTACGTCTATTGCTGGAGTTATAATCGAGGATTTTGCCGGTTTTTTAAACTGCGCTGGTGCGGGTCTTCTGTCGGCGACGTCAGTCCGGGATTGAGCCTTCTCATGTTTACTTTGTTGTATCTGTTGAGTAGACTCGATCTTGGAATCAATGATTCTTTCTATTATTGTCGCGAGACTTGGCGCCATCGTATTAAGCAACTGCTCCACGTTGATTTTAGGTGTGGGGGGAGCAGCAGCTGCTTCTGCGTATGAAGTCGATGGTCTAGGTGTACGTAGGTTAACAATCTTCTTCGCTTCAGGGTAGCTGACTTTTTGAAGCGTTTTAACCTCCTGAATGGCTGTTTCTGATTTGTATACTGGGCAGTTCCTGGATCGACAGTTATGATGCCCTTTACAATTAATGCAGACTGGAGGGTCTTTACATGGATCACCCTCATGTATCTTCAATCCGCATATACAAATTTCCTGCGCTTCACATCTAGCTGCAGTGTGTCCGAAACGTTGACATCTGAAACATCTCATCGGCTGCGGAATAAATGCCCGTACATCAAGCCGATGGATGCCAGCTCGTACCTTTTCAGGAAGACTTGGCCTATTGAATGTCAATACATGAGAGGCCGAAGGAAGAATCTCACCATTTCGTCTCATAGAAAGTCTGCGACAATGTGTCACTCCCTGACTAGACATTTCCTGCACTATTTCTTCTTCAGTACAGTTAAGAAGATCACGGCAAACAACAACTCCTCTAGATGAATTGAGTGTACTATGCGGTTGGACAGTAACCGCAAATTCACCGATCTTCTTCAACGCCTGGACTTTCTGACTTTGCATGTCGTTTATAGTTTCGACATGTAATCCGTTAAACGTCTTACGGATATCCTTGACAGGACCACCAGCACAATTTGTAATCTCTCTAGCAATTAAGAATGGACTTACCTTTTGGAAGTTACCATTCTCTTTTGTAATGACCAAAAATCTTGGTTTGGGAACATTATTACCAAACAAAGCTTTTCTCAAATCTTTACTGATTTTATCAGCATCTTTTCTTAACTTATCACTCTCCTTGCTTTTTTTCCGCTTCGCTTGTGGCGAATCGGCGGTTTCTAAACGAGGGTGTTTACGTGCACCCTCTGCCACGTTAGATTGTTCAGGAAAATTCATGAACATTGATCCCTTCTGTAGCAAGGCTAGCCGCCGGGGTACACCCCCACTCCAGGGCTACTAACCTTGGAGGTCCGATCCGGTACTCCGGTGGAACCGGCATATGTCCTGGCAGAGAGCGGATGCGCAGTCTCTGCACTGACTCCAGGCTCCTACTCACCGAAGCTTTCAGAGCTCCCATGCACCGACATACATGGGCACCATTGCTACATGCTTGCCATCGCAGGGGGCATGTGGACAACGGAAGGGTCTCCGTTACACCTGCAATAACATTGACCCTGGCCGCCACATCGCCAGCTCTAAGAATGGTATGAATCCATTTCCAAAATCATATATTACTCCATTTCCTGCAGGTAGCCAAAAATCCAGTCCGTTTAGTGACCTGAAGTTGGAACCAGGTCAAACTCAACAATGCATAACCGAGGAATTTACTCGGAACCCCGTTAGCCAGCTATATGTGATGTACAAAGGTACAGCTGTTGCCGCCCTGGACGTGGAACATAGATGTTGTGTTCCGGACGTGGGGATTATCTACCTCAGGGCATTATTATTATTATTATTATTATTATTATTATTATTATTATTATTATTATTATTATTATTATTATTATTATTATTATTATTATTATTATTATTATTATTATTATTATTATTATTATTATTATTATTATTATTATTATTATTATTATTATTATTATTATTATTATTATTATTATTATTATTATTATTATTATTATTATTATTATTATTATTATTATTATTATTATTATTATTATTATTATTATTATTATTATTATTATTATTATTATTATTATTATTATTATTATTATTATTATTATTATTATTATTATTATTATTATTATTATTATTATTATTATTATTATTATTATTATTATTATTATTATTATTATTATTATTATTATTATTATTATTATTATTATTATTATTATTATTATTATTATTATTATTATTATTATTATTATTATTATTATTATTATTATTATTATTATTATTATTATTATTATTATTATTATTATTATTATTATTATTATTATTATTATTATTATTATTATTATTATTATTATTATTATTATTATTATTATTATTATTATTATTATTATTATTATTATTATTATTATTATTATTATTATTATTATTATTATTATTATTATTATTATTATTATTATTATTATTATTATTATTATTATTATTATTATTATTATTATTATTATTATTATTATTATTATTATTATTATTATTATTATTATTATTATTATTATTATTATTATTATTATTATTATTATTATTATTATTATTATTATTATTATTATTATTATTATTATTATTATTATTATTATTATTATTATTATTATTATTATTATTATTATTATTATTATTATTATTATTATTATTATTATTATTATTATTATTATTATTATTATTATTATTATTATTATTATTATTATTATTATTATTATTATTATTATTATTATTATTATTATTATTATTATTATTATTATTATTATTATTATTATTATTATTTTTTTTTTTTTTTTTTTTTTTTTTTTATTGAATTTTTTACGGGCATCGACTGCTAAGGTCATTAGCCCTCGTCACATTCTTTAAAAGAAATTATTATCTCCATCAAGATCGTCATATGTAAGGGTGTAAAGGGCCCTTACATTTTATTTAAAAAACACAAACTTCACAATAAACATTAAAACATGAAAGACAAGGACAATCACAAACACTTACGGGGTGTAAAGGGCCCCAATATTAAAATTTGAGATAGGTTCTCAAAAGACCATGAACTTAAAATTATAATTAATCTTCTCAATACCATATCTTTCCTCTTTCTTCTATATGTATATATATATAACTACCACTTAGAGTATCTTTTTCCACAGCTTTAAACTTCCATTTTACAGACTTTTAAGAAGTCCACTGGCGTGTAAAAATGCAACTATATTTTCTTCATTTCCATTATCCAGATCAGCACTAATATTATTTGTAAAACAGAACCTCTTTCTGAGGTCCTCATATATGGTACACTCTTCTATTAGATGCTTGATTGTCAGTGTTTTATTGCAAACACCGCACATTGGTCTCACTTCGCCGGTTAACAAATATAAATTTGTTAATCGCGTGTGACCGATTCTAAGTCTGGTCACCGCTACTTGTTCACGGCGAGTCAATTTAAAGTCGCTTTTCCATTTATAAGGAGAAGTTTTAACTGAGTTTAATTTTGTATTTAAACTCCTCCATTCAGCGTTCCACTTGTTTCTTACTATATTTGTTAGACGGTTTTTAATATCTGCCACTCTTACAGGAAATGCATCCAAATCATCGCAGACTGTTGCCTTTCTGGCAGCTTCGTCTGCGATTTCATTACCTGTAATACCAGCATGCCCTGGAGTCCATACAAATACGCATCGCTGTCCTCGTTGTTTTAGAACGTATAAAATGGACAGGATGTTTGCAATTAGGACATCCTTAATGTTCTTGTTCCGAATTGCGACGAGTGCACTTAATGAATCGGAACATATTAGCACTCTCTCTTCGCAATAGTGTTCAGTGTAGCGAAGAGCTTGCTGAATCGCAGTGAGTTCTGCCGTGTAGACACTGGCCACATCTGGCAGTCTCCAAGAGTGGGCTTCTTCATTTACATATATCGAGCATCCAACACCATGTTCAGTTTTAGAACCGTCAGTATAAATTCTAATATGTTCTTCGTAACTACTGACGGTTGCTAAAAAAACTTGCTGGATGATCACTGCTGGTTTCTTTTTTATTTCTCCTTGAGAGAGATCCAAACTTGTATTTACCGCTGGCAAGAGCCATGGCGGTATTTCTCTAGTAGAAATTGCTAGTGTCTCTGGTATAGCAATTTCATATTTCCTTCTTAATTCGTGGTACCTAATTCCGGCTGGTCTGGAATAGGTAGCACGACGTTCGTATAATGCAGCGATGGGATGATTCATAAACAATTTATTATTTATATGGGCAGGGAAAGCCCATATATTTGCTGCATATCTTAACAAGAGGATCTCTCTTCTATAATGTAGTGGCATTATTCCGGCTTCAGACATCAGACTAGCCGCCGGACTTGTGCGGAAAGCACCTGTTGCGTATCTTATTCCGCTATATCTTATTCCGCTATTATGAGCTACGTCTAACTTTCTTAAGTGCGACTTTCTAGCGGATGAATATACGATACATCCGTAGTCTAGTTTAGATTGAACCAATGCTTTATACAATCTCAATAATGTCTCTTTTTCTGAGCCCCAATTTAGGTTCGATAAACATTTTATAATGTTTAGGGCTCTTTTGCATCTATCACTCAAGTCCTGTATATGTAATCCCCATGTGAGGGATTTATCCAATACTAGTCCTAAATACCTTACGCTGTCTTTATATTGTATTGGATTATCATCAATTGTCAGAGCAGGACTTTGATGAGGAATTCTCTTCCTACAAAAGTGTACACAGCACGTTTTTTCTGGTGAGAATTGGAATCCTGTATTCCTTGCAACTTCATTTAGAGCATTGATCGCTCGTTGCAATTTGTACCTCACTATAGCAGTCTTGTTGCTGGCATATATGATTGCCAGATCATCAACATAGACGCTTTTGCTGATTTCTACTGGAATGGCTAATATCAATTTATTAATGGCAATGGTAAACAAGGTACCGCTCAACGGCGAACCTTGCGGTATGCCATTTTCCATGATTCTTTCACATGAATATTCGTTGTTGACGCGTACTTGGAAGGTACGGTCATTCATGTAGTTGCTGAGCAGTATAGGCAAATTGCCACGAATGCCCCATTCATGTAACTGGAGCATTATACCATGACGCCAGGTCATATCGAAAGCCTTCTGAAGATCAAAGAAGACTCCGACACAATGTTTCCTTGTAATAAAGCTGTTATATATAATGTCCTCTAAGCTGATCATTTGATCAGTGGTAGAATGGTATTGTCGAAAACCTGCTTGATACGGTGATATCAGGTTTTCTTTTTCCAAAACCCAGACGAGTCGATTATTAATCATTTTTTCAAATATTTTTCCCATAGCACACGTCAAAGAAATAGGACGGTAGCTATTGGGGTCTGTTAAATTTTTATTTTTCTTAGGTACTGGAACAACATAAGCTTTTTTCCACTGCTGCGGGTACGTTCCATCCCGCCATATTTTATTATAAAGTTCTAATAATCTACACTTTGCAGTGGTATTCAGCTGCCTGATCATATTGTAGTGGATTTCATCCGGACCAGCAGCTGTGTTACCTGATTTTTCCAACGCTTTCGTGAATTCTTCCATTTTAAATGGTACATTATATGAGTAATTATACTCAGTTCCAAAATTTAGTAGACCTTCGTGTTCTTCTTTTTTGGTTCGAAAACCTTCCTCGTAGTTGGCCGTTTTGCTGGCCTTTTCGAAATGATTGGATAAGAGCTCTGCAATTTCATATGGAGTATCTTTTATTTCATCTTCATCTTGAAGGCTAGTTATGGGAGCAAAATCATTACGCCCACAAATCGCCTTCATCGCCTTCACTTTCCTCCAAACATCTGCTGCAGTAGTGGTTTTGTCGATGGATGACACGTATTGCTGCCAGGATCGTTTCTTTGAATCTATCATAAGACGTTTTGCATACGCCCTGTATTTCTTAAAGGCAACAAGGTTTTCTATACTAGGACGCTTCTTAAAGGCATTATACGCCCTTTTCTTTCTTTTTATAGCTTCACTTATTTCATCGTTCCACCATGGAACGGGTTTCTTTGTAAGTTTCCCAGATGTTTTGGGAATATATCTCGATGCCGACTCGATTATTGCATTTGTTATTGCGTCGACATCGTCTCCGATAACTCCGGTTATTTCTGGGAGCATCGTTCTAGCTGTGAAGCTCGTCCAGTCTGCCTTTTCAAATAACCATCTTTTAGGGATGGGATATATTGTTCTTGTAACATCAGTTACAATTTGCACCGGGAAATGATCGCTTCCATGTAGATCGTCTATAACATGGAAGCTGTACCTCGGTGCTATCGATCCGCTTATAAGTGCAAGATCTATACAGGACGTCGATCCATCTCTGGCATTGAAAAAGGTTCCTGATCCGTCATTTAAAATAATAAGTTCAGAATTCATCAGGAACCCTTCCAGTTCTCTTCCACGGGGATCTACTCGATCCGATCCCCAGAGAGAATTATGAGCGTTAAAATCACCCACCAGTAAAACAGGTGGGGGAAGCTCGGAAATTAATCTTTCTATGTCATCCTTATTCCAATCGTAATTCGGTAAGTATATGCTGCACACAGTGATCTTAAGCGGTCGCTTCATTCTAACGGCGACCGCTTGTAGGTTGGTGTTTAGAACAACCGCTTCGGTGGTAGCTCTAGTCGATGTTAATATAGCTACTCCACCTCTAACTCTTACATTTGGCGGTTGATCTCGCCGAAATATATCGAATCCTTTTAATTTAAAATTTTCATTTCGGCGGAAATGCGTTTCTTGCAGACATATACAAATCGGGTCTACGTCATGTACCAAGCGTTGGAGCTCATGGATGTTTGAAAAACATCCATTGATGTTCCATTGTACAATCGACTCGCTAATTTTTAATTTTTAATTAAATTATTGCCTGGGTTTTCCTTTCGGCCATCCCTTTTTCCTTTTCTTCTCCATTCTGCGAACAGCATCGTGTTCGCGGAGAAGGTCGTCGCCTGTAAGGCTTCCGGTCTCCGTATCGGAGACCACCGAAGCCGCCGACGACGACGGGCATGGATCGGCGCCGGTTTCAGGCGCCGATTGACAGGCGACAACCTGCCCGCTCCCCAACACGGGGGTCGCACCGGTCACCGCCTGTGGGAGGGGGGACACTCGCCCCCCCTGTGTGATTTTTTGTGGCCTCTGAGGCTTAGAGGCCACTTCAGTTGCAGGAGGCTTGGGAGCCTCCAAAACAGACTCTGTAGGTATCGCCTTTTTCTTTTCATCGAGGATCTCGCTGAGACGGACTTGACATTCAGGTTTGTTGTCCGTTTTCTTTTCTGGAGGAGCAACTTTCACTTTTATCGACTTATCTTCAGCAGGCTGTATCACTATCTTTGGCTTAACAAGTTCTTTATTACCAAGAGGTTTCATCTTATTTTCGATGATCCTCTCAATCATGTTAGCCAAAGTGGGAGCAAGTTTATTTATGATTTGTGCCTCATCTACAGCAATCGGAGCAGGAGCAGGAACAGTAGCCGCAGCCTGAGCATAAGATGTTGCTGCTCTAGGCTTACGGGCGTTAACTATTTTTTTTGCATCGAAGTAGCTGACCTTTTGCAGGGTTTTTACTTCCTGCACAGCTACCTCATCTTTGTAGACAGGACAATTCCTTGATCTACAAGAATGCGCTCCTTTGCAGTTTATGCATGTAGGAGGCTCTTTACATGGCTCTCCCTCATGCACCTCTTCACCGCACACGCATATTTGCGGTCTTTCGCATCTAAGAGCGGTGTGGCCAAAGCGTTGGCACTTGAAGCACCTCATCGGCTGTGGGACAAATGCCCGCACATCCAAACGGTGAATCCCCGCTCTTATCTTTTCTGGCAAAGTAGGCCGGTTGAAAGTGAGGACATGAGAAGCTGAGGGTAAGACCTCACCGTTCCTTCTCATGTTCAATCGACGGCACTCTATTACTCCTTGTGCTGCCAGCTCCTCTACAATCTCTTGCTCCGAACAATTCAAAAGATCCCGACAGACCACAACACCCCTTGAGGTGTTGAGCGTGCCGTGGGGATCTACACGTACCGCTAGCTCTCCAATTTTCTTCAGCCCTAAAATCTTCTGAGACTGTATATCATTAACAGTCTCTACATGGAGTCCCGTAAAAGTTTTCCTGATTTCTTTAACAGGGCCTCCAGCACATTTGTTTATTTCTCGAGCGATGAGAAAAGGACTCACCCTCGAGAAATTTCCATCCTCCTTTGTAATGACCAAATATTTGGGTTTCGGTACATTACTACTTTTAAAAAAAGCCTTTTGTAAGCTTTTTCTAGCCTCAATTTCTATCTTCTTACTCTCCGTACTCTTTCGGCGTTTCGCTTCAGGCGAAACAGCCGGCTCTAAACGAGGGTGTTTACGTGCACCCTCTGCCACGTTGGTTTGTTCAGGAAAATTCATGAACAAGTAATCCCTTCTGTAGTAAGGCTAGCCGCCGGGGTACACCCCCACTCCAGGGCTACCAACCCTGGAGGTCCGTTCCGGTACTCCGGTGGAACCGGCATATGTCCTGGCAGAGAGCGGATGCGCAGTCTCTGCACTGACTCCAGGCCCCTACACACCGAAGCTTTCAGGGCTCCCATGCTCCGAACATGGGCACCTTAACTACATGCTTGCCATCGCAGGGGGCATGTGGACGACGAAAGGTCTCCGTTACACCTGCAAATAACTTTGACCGTGGCCGCCACATCGCCAGCTCTAACAGCGGTATTAATCCATTTCCGTAATCGTTAATAATGTCATATCTGCAGGTGGCCGTAAAGTCCAGTCCTGTAATTCGGCCTATAGATGTAGATCGACCGAAAAAAGTATATCCGAGAAACAACACTCGGAACCCCGTTAGCCAGCTATATGTAATGTACTTGAGTACAGCTGTTACCGCCCTGGACGTGGAACGTAGATGTTGTGTTCCGGACGTGGGGAATATCTACCTCAGGGCATTATTATTATTATTATTATTATTATTATTATTATTATTATTATTATTATTATTATTATTATTATTATTATTATTATTATTATTATTATTATTATTATTATTATTATTATTATTATTATTATTATTATTATTATTATTATTATTATTATTATTATTATTATTATTATTATTATTATTATTATTATTATTATTATTATTATTATTATTATTATTATTATTATTATTATTATTATTATTATTATTATTATTATTATTATTATTATTATTATTATTATTATTATTATTATTATTATTATTATTATTATTATTATTATTATTATTATTATTATTATTATTATTATTATTATTATTATTATTATTATTATTATTATTATTATTATTATTATTATTATTATTATTATTATTATTATTATTATTATTATTATTATTATTATTATTATTATTATTATTATTATTATTATTATTATTATTATTATTATTATTATTATTATTATTATTATTATTATTATTATTATTATTATTATTATTATTATTATTATTATTATTATTATTATTATTATTATTATTATTATTATTATTATTATTATTATTATTATTATTATTATTATTATTATTATTATTATTATTATTATTATTATTATTATTATTATTATTATTATTATTATTATTATTATTATTATTATTATTATTATTATTATTATTATTATTATTATTATTATTATTATTATTATTATTATTATTATTATTATTATTATTATTATTATTATTATTATTATTATTATTATTATTATTATTATTATTATTATTATTATTATTATTATTATTATTATTATTATTATTATTATTATTATTATTATATTATTATTATTATTTTCGTCATCATCATCATTTCCCACCTTTATCAAGGAAAGACATACAACTCAGAAATTAGAGTAAATAAAAAACAATAGGTCTACTTATATAGAAAATAATTTATAGATTTATTTCTAACCTCCGTAAGGGTTTATTTCCTAAGTACTTTTGCTATTTTAATCAAATTATTTACTTTCATTTTATTTATTTGATTTATTCAAATATATATCGAATTATGCCATATTATTGTCCAGCAATTAATTTTTTTTTTTTGTTTAATAAATAAATAGTATATTCCAATCATTATATAATTATACATCATATCAAGTCAGGAATAGGAGGCGTAATATTGCTAGGATATAAAACCTATTATAGACGTCAATGAAGAGACCCCAAAAGATCCCCCCACCGAGACTCGGTCTTTATGCCTTGCCTCTAATGAGGAACCCCCGAAAGGATCCCCTACCAGGACTAGATCTTACTTTCCCCGAAACAGTACTGCAAGGGAGCCCCCACCCGATCATCGTAAGTGGGAGACCGAGGCTTCCATTCCCTTCCAGGATGGGGCTGTCCCTTAGAGATACCATGATGTTCCTATGAACATCATGTTCCCATGGTGTTCCTAATTGCTAATATTTTAGTACATATAAGTACACGTTTAAATAATATGAAAAAAATGTTGGGTTCCTGTAATAAGAATATTTTATTTTAATTACAAAGAAATTGTTGGAAGATTTTTACAGTCATTAGGTAATTTATTAAAAATATACATTTAAACTTAACAGATTATTATTTTGTCATAATAAAACGTTGTTATTTTGTATATTGGAACATTTTTCTGTTGTCTGATTTATTAGTAATGAATAAATTATTCTTATTTTTGCAAAGAATACTAATTTTTAAATTTAAACGCTTGGACAAGTTAATATTTGGTTAAAAAAGGGTTAATTTTCTGTTTTATTAAACATTACAAGCTTTTTTTCTATTTCCATATAATTTTTTTGTGACTTATAATTGTATACTTTATTTTGTAGTTGTATACTTATGTAACATAAATGATTCTAGTGAAAGACAAAAAAAGTCTTGAAAAAGATTAAACAGTACGGAAACTATGCAAAGACAAGTAATTCAATGATGAAAAATGCATGTAAACCTACATATATTTGTAAATAATTGGCGTATTGTTATGGATAGATCTCTGTAATGAAAAGTTTAAAAACGTAAAAATATTTTCCATTAAATGAAAAAAATTATTAACTGAACATAAAATATTGTATTTAATGAATTAAATAAACCCTTTTCAGTATTCTCCGTAATATTTGTAATTGGCTGTAATTTAAGTTGAACAGAAAGTTTACGCAGTTTATTTTGTTGAATGTTTAAATGTCTGAAACAGAAGTACTGTGTTTTAAATTAGAATATCCAAGCTAGATAAACATATTTTATAGGCTGGTGGAAACGCTTTTGTTTTTTTAGGGTGACTATATTTGTAATTCTGTTTAATGCTTGAAGCTATATTTACTACGGTCACATGTAATCATCATCTCAACAATTTTGTGCATTAAATTATGTTTATGTTTAAACAATGCATTATTCGCAATATTGTTAAAGAAGTTTTGTTAAATAAAATATATTAAGAAGAAATCATAAATTTCTTTAAAACGTTGCGTATGCGATTTTAAACAGATGAAATCGCATTCTTTATACATTTAATGTATTAATTTTTGTATATAAAGTCATCGAAAAGTTTTTTCCATTTTCTTTTACCATTAACCTGCTCTTTCTTGTTTTCTTCTTGTTTTTCTCTCCTTGTCTACTACCCTCTTATTCTACCCTCGTTTCTTTTATTTCTTTCCACGTTTTTTCATCATACATTAGATTAAAGAATTAACTTCGAAAGAAATGTAAAATTGGAGCAGACATACAGTAGTAGTTAAACATGAAGGCAACAATTCTTTTTTTGAAGTTTCTCAGTTTTACTTATTTTTTCATAACTGATAAAATCACACAAATTATAAGCGGTCTTTCATTTTCAGCGCGAAAAGTAAAATTGTAAATCTTTTATTGTTTTATTTTGAAGCTTATAACATTGAATTGTGTTCGAAAAACAATATCATCCATATAGCTTCCACGGCTTAGCTTATATATCCCACAACATTTTGCGTGACTCTTTCGTTCAAATTAGCTTGAATTCCACTAATAACGCGTCGAATATTTGCTTTAATATCGTTATTCGTTAGTGGATTGTTGCAAGACTTGTAACAACATAACCCTGGAGAAAAAAGTCCGAGTCAAATCTCACAATCTTGTTGACTAATTGACAATACCATTTAGTGAACTTATCGAATTACCAAACTTTGACACAATAACTGATAAGTTTCAGCATCTGTGTGGCATTTGCGTCATCCTGTTGAAACCGTATCTCATTCAGATCAAATTTTTTCAAAGATGTAAACAAATAATCACAAATCATAGCTTGATATCGTTCATCATTTATTACAACAACATTTTCCTCATTTTCAAAAAATAAAATGGCCTAATTATGCCACCAGCTCATAATCACACCAAATAGTGATATTTTTTCGGATGTAATGGTCATTTTTGAACCATTTGTGGATTGGAATCATCTTAAATTCGATAATTTTGCTTATTTACAAAGCTATCAAGCCAAAAATGATCCTCAGCTGAAAAGATGATTTTTTTAATAAAAATTTAGATCTACTTCGATCTGCTCTAGAATTCAATCAGCAGATCTTCTACGGAAAAAAATTGTCCCTTACCTTTAATTCTTTTGTTAGTTGAATCTTATAAGGGTTTGACACAAAATTCGTCATGTTGCTGAAGAAAGTCTAAATTCTTGTGACTGATGTGAAACCGATAAATTTCGAACACTTGTACAAACAGGTGCAATATTCTCTTGACTCCTTGCATTTTATTTTTGTGAATTGGTGTTTCAAAATCAAGTACAGTAAATTAACTTCGAATTTTTTAACCAAACGATGAATTGTGCTTTTTATGGCTAATTATGCACACCATAAATATCGCTAAGTGCACGATACGTAGCTGTAACTGATTCCATATTTCAATAATTCGATTCTTAAGGTCAAAAAACATAAAAATCCATCAAGTTTACTCCTTAGATAACCCCTTCAACGTTTCAGTATAATCTCATTTCACTCGGGAAAGTAAAATCCGGGCGAAATTTTTCGCTAGCTGTAAATCGATAAAAAAGCGTTTTTGGATATATGCTTGTATGTATTTTCTCTTTATTTCAAGCTCTAGAATTATTTCCCAAATTATTTTCCTTTCCTCCTGAATCACTCTGTAAATATATTTACTTTTGCTATTTATTATTTTATTAACTTAAACGGAAATCTTTGTATGATTATACAAATTATGGGAATGAAATCTCAATATGAAAAATTAAGTTTTCTGTTTAGAAAATAAATCAATTGAAAATTAATTTTAGATATTGCGAAAGAACTATATTTTCGTTAGTCTACCTGTCTAATACATATACAAATATTGTCCAGTATTTTTTAGAATTCGTTTAATGCTATTCGTTTAATTCGTATTAATTAAAGTTTAATTTAATTTTTATATTTTTTAATTGACGTTTTCATATTATTTTATACAGAAGAAACTGAAATAAATTCGGGAAATCACTAAAGATATTGCTACATGTAATTTAGACTGAAAGTAGATCGTACGTTGCTGGAATTTGAAGGACAGCTATTCGGACATTAATTAAAAGGTTATGATGAATATTTTTTTTAAATCCTTTAAAAATCTTTTTTAAATATTTAATTAAAATATATTGGTAGTGGTTATATTGGTAGTCAGTAAGGAATTAAGAAGCAATTTCATCCATAATTATATTTTTTTAAATTAAAATTTCCATATTTTGTAATTCTTATTAATTAACTTTGACTTCATCTGAAATAAATTTACTGATGTAAGTTAATTTTATCTCAATAAATGAAAACAGTTTATTAATAAATTCCACAGTTTAGTATGTATGAGTATACACATATAATTTAATCATATTGTAAAGTATAGAAGAATGGTTTAAATACTGAATTGTAAATGTACATTATTTTTTCATTATTAAAAACGTGTTGAAGCAAACATTTACTAAGTGGAATTGCTCCACCTAATGTTAAAAAAGAAATACACCCTTCCTAACTGTTTGTTTTATGTTGAATCTTTACCGATGTATTCTTTCTACTCATCATATCTTAAATACTGCACATCCATAGTTGTCAGTTGATTTTTTTTGTATAACCATCCCACAGTTCATTTACTAAATTAATAAATAAAACACTTTTTATAATACGTAGACTGTGAATTCGATCATTAATAAATTGTAAATATTTTAATATTGTTTGAATAAATTTTTCGCAAAAGTTATTTTTAATTGTAAATTATTACAATATAAATATATTTTGATGGTATAATAACAGCCTACATTTTTTTTCTAGATTATTTATAATCTTTTTCGTTTAATATATATAAATTTAACACACGAGTATATTTCTTACCTTTACCTTTCTAACTTTGGCTTTCAATTTCCATTTTAATTATTAGTTTTGAATTTAAAGTGTTGAATTAGGAATTGACTGAAAATTAGCAGCGATTACAATTTTTTTTTTCAAATGCATCTATTATCTGTATTTTCAACATAGAAAGGTCAACTACTCACACTCAAAAGTATTAATTACTCACTAATACACTTACATTCAAGATATGGGCGTTACTAAAAGGTATTATGTATATAAGAAAGTAATCTAATAATAGAAAAAGAAAAGATATTATTAATGGAAGTGTTGAATCTTAAGGACGATTAAAGTGTTAAAATTCAGTAGTAAGACGATTAAGAATGTCTGACATTCACAATTTTAAAATATTAGTTCAGTGAATCACATTAAGTTATTAATGAAAGTATCGTTAGTTATAGTTAAATCTGTAACTTTTGCGCGAGTGGTAGCGTCTCGATCTAACATCTGGAGATCCCGGGTTCGAATCCTGGTTAGGTATGGCATTTTCACATAAGCTACAAATCATTCACCTCCTCCTCTGAAGCAATACCCAATGGTGGTCCCGGAAGTTAAACAAAAAACAAAAAAAAAATCTGTAATTTATTACCTAGTGAGCAACTTAAACCGAACCGAGCCGATTCGAACTCCAGGTACTTGAGTTTCACCATTAGTTGAGTATGTAACTATTATCGCCTACTTTTTTCAATTATAAACTGTTGTAAATGTTTTAAACTACTCATGTTTCAATGCAGTATAGTTTTTTCATTGCTGTTGTGTTCTAAGACGGTTAATTTAATAGAAAAGGGATGCCGTAATAAAAGCTTAAATGTGTTTTGGATCTTTTCTAAAAATGCGTCAAATTAGCGGAAAGATTTCCGATACTACTATTCCAACAAATATAAGCGTATAGGATTTGGCAGTTTCAAACGAAAAACGAAATAGGCAACCTTCGGTTAGGACTCCAGAGCCATTGCTGGTATTCAATGAAGAATTTTTCAGTCCGAAAAAATCTATAAGTAAATTATCAAAATAAAATGGGGTAAAATACAAACAGATCTTACCGTAAAAATTGACAACTTAAGTGAACAGACAAAACGGAACGTCTTGTTATTGTTATGTAATACATGTTCTTGTGAACATGTATTACATAACTAAAAATCTTATCTAGGTGATTGAAAGTCCATTTCTCAATGGGAAAATCTGTGTAAAATTTGCTATTTCTGGTAATCGTATAACGAAGCCAATATTCGTGGCTGTACTTTCAATGGTGTACCGTACAATTTTCAAAACGTTTGCGCTAATTTAACATACAGAAAAAAAAATACGACTTTTTTTCACATGTGAGCGGTGGCATCTGCAATCCCCAGAGTTGACTAGTAGCGTTTTTTTTTCTTTAGTGCTATTTGAAGGATAGATTTTATGAATCGTGTCTCCACACTGTTGATGAACTGAAGGCAAACATTCAGCAAGAAATCGACGATATTGGCAAACGTTTTTTGTGTAAAATATTCCATGTTGCAACTGTGTTAAGTCTTTTTAGCAGTTAGGTTTTAAGTTCCACACCCGGTATAATAATTTTTAACAAGAAAATAGTATTAAATAAATTAATACAACTTTTAAAAATATTTAGAAGGTCCTTAGAAAATAAATAACAGAAAAAATCAAAACTTTAGAAAAAAAGAAATTCTGCAAAATGAGACCGATTTTAATTTTTTTTTTATAGCATATATAAGTAGGCACCTAATGATATACATTACTAACATGATTTTTGTCTTTAAAAATTATGTAATCCAGGATTTAATAAAGTCAGAAAAGGGTTCTGGTTAATTAATAAAAAGATTGGTTGTGTCAAGCAGATAATTAGTAGGAAATGTTACTTACAAGAATTATTATTACTCATAATTATTAAAAATAAAAAATCTGTCTCACTGACCCATTTGCTCAACAATTACCTTATATAACACTTTTAATAAACTTAAAATACAGATAAAATATCAGAAATTATAACAAATTGGACAAAGATTGTTTTTCCCATTTTTTTCTAAAAAAAATATCCCGCCGGCTGATCTGCAGTAATAAGGTTAGATTTTCAGTCTTGAAAACTAAAGTTTAAAAAAATATATTTTAACAAAGAGTTCCATTCAGCTCGCTCGTTTTTTGGTTTTAATTTTTATTTATTGGCGAAATTATTTACTTCAATAAGTTGACCAATTTTGGTGCAATGTTATTCAACAAGCCAAATTTAAACCTTTTTAGTCAATGGGTGGTTTTCAAGATAGGAGGTATCTTAATATCTCTCCACCACTAAATCCAATCATTTCATCGAACTTTACTTTTTTTACGAACACTATAGAAAAAGTAAAAAAAATAAAATTATCTTAGTCAAGAAGCCGAGAATGACCCATTTTTAAATATTTATAGCTATCTTCGAAGGATTAATGTTCAGCCAGTCCGGAAGTATTTATCAAAATTCAGGCCAGCACACGTACGATCATACTACTACAGTAAAGCTGTAGCTGTAAAAGTACTAAAAACCCCTTTTAAATTTACGGAATCTTTTATTTTAAAAGTCTTACGGAGATAATTGTTTGCATATTTTCAGTGAAGTTTCCGAAACTGAAATATCGTTTTAAAACGGGTTGGTGTTACCAGAAAATCCACGGAATTAAATAATTAATTATCTTTGGAATTCTAAAGTGTCTCGTTTGTGTTTTTTAATCATTTACAGTTTTATTTCACTTATTCATGTCCTTAATTTTTCCTTTTAAAAAATTTGTTATTTAAATATTTAAAAGTTAAACTTTTTCCTTTTAATAGTGTCCTTTTAAAAAATTATCAATTGGAATTAAATCTTATTTAATTTTTTTTTCAAAATAATCAAATGTTTTCACATGAAATTAGTATAAAAAAATTGAGTTAGGAAATCTACCAATGATATGGAAATATATTCGCCCATTGTTTTTGGAAAACGGTAAAAAAAAATCGGTTATAATAATCTAAAATTTTAATGAGAACTGTTTAAATTTTTTTTATAATACTAGTATTTATTAATGAATCTGCGCGAGTTCAATGACTGTGAAGTTAAGCAGACTTAAACTATGTAAATTATTGTTTGTAACTACAACTGTTTCGTGTACACACACACACACACACAAACACACACACTTGGCTGTATTAACTGCATAGTCGTATTTCTGTATTACTTCCCACTAATAATATATTAATACCAATCGATGTATTACTACCCATTCATAATTTTAATTATTTTTTCGTATTTATGTTCTAACCGTACTGTTTACCAAACGGACGAAATTAGAGAATTCTTTTTATGACTTTTAGTAGGAGCTTCTCTGACGATTACGATGTACATTTTTTCAGCTAACTGAAGTGGAAAATGTGGTATAATGTTTAAATGAAAAATTAAATTGTCTTCTTAAACAATTTGAAAATATTTTCCTTTTTTTGTGACCATTATTGCTTACTTCTGAAATATTTTAAAACGATCATATATTGCCTGTCATTCAGGTATTCAGTGTATTTTTACCCAAAAATTCAAGAAAATTAATTGTAAAAGGTTATAAAAATAATTCATATTTTCCCGTATCTCAAAAAATCTTACGTCTCGCTCGGTAGTAGTCTTTACGTAATTTCACTTCATTTCTTTCTTAATTTTATTATGTCTTCTCACTATTGTGTTCTTTCAGCGTCTTTTGTTTCATAAGGACCGCATTTTATGTGGTTATACAAATTTGTATATAAAAATGAAACTTTTAAATGTAAAATAAATAAACAATTTTAATAAAATCGGCGCCAAATTACAGATTAGTAGGCTGTCCGTCTTTTTTATATTTATTATTTTTTTTATTTTGCGTCGATTTCTAAAAGTTAAAATTTAAATAAAGATTCAATTAGTTAGTATTTTATTTTAATCTTTCGTGCATTTTTTAGAGAAAGTTTTATTTATATAAAAAAAATATTATTATTATTGTTGAGCTAAATAAAACATAATTTCCAATACCAAATCAGATTATTATTTACTGAATGCTAGAAAATTTTAAACAAATCAGTTATAGCCGAACTCAATCACAATGTCGTGAAGACATGAAAATGTTTATTGTTTTGTTTTTCACCCAGTTTTATAAGAAATGTTGCTGGAATTTAAGGTTATTCATCTTCATAAAATCTATGATAAACATTTAAATGCATTGCTAAATTATTATTATTTATATTCAATTTTTGGGGCTCACATAACCCGGTTAATTGAATTTTATTTTATCTCTGAGATTAATTAACAATTAAATTATCTTTGTTAATGTTATATTAAATTAGGAAACCTATGAATTTCTGTCTATCAAGTGTAAATAATTATTAGATAATGCTACATCTAAACTACCCTTTGTGTTATACTACAGACATATTGGTGTTCAATAGGTAACTATTTACAACAATAATAACGGTATTTGTAATAACAATAACACTAATAAAGGGACACAAGACAAGCAAAGGCTGGTTCAAAGTGTAACTACAAGAACACCATATCAGCTGTAACCACCTCATCCCGTCTGCACTCACATTTCTCCACCCGCTAACCCCCCTCCCCAAAGCAAACTAACGGCCACCCACTAGCAACCCTGAAGTTATCGATCACACCGCCATCCAGCTACCTCTGTTCTGCAATAACCTTCAGCTTTCCTATTTTACAAAACAAACTATTACTTATTAGTAAGCCCAAATAAAAATTAATTTATATCTATATATTATTTTTATTTAAATAATAAAATTTAGATTTTATGTCATCCCCATTATTTCGTTTTATAATTAAAAAAAAAGAAAAAAGTAATTAACGTCTTAAATTGAAAAAAACAAAACTTTATAAACATTTTTACATCATACACATACATCTTATAATATTATGTACTTTGTAAACTTTTATACACGATAAACTCAAAAATCCCTCAACCAGTTTTAAAAGTTGTTTCCCTGATAGGTAAGAACATATTCAGGGATAATTAAGTCTATGTACCATAATGTTTTATTTATAAATTACTGAGTTTTGAGTGTGAAACTTAAATAAAAAGCCGTTGATAAAAATATCTAAAACAAAAAAAACCGTTACACGGATGAAAATTTATCGCCGTATTAAAACAGTCTGCAATAGATTATTTAAAATTTTACTACCACTTTACGCTATTTTTCAATCAACTTTAGCGTGTTATACCAAGAGCTCAAAATGATGTTTTACCGGTTAGTATAAAACTTTATTTTATGCACAGAATTATTTTTTTTTTTAATTATTATTTATAGAATACAAGGTAAAAATTAAATTCACTTATGAATAAGTAATTTAATTATAACTAAATAATTACTGAAATTTAATTATTTTACTTATTCATTAAATGGATATTTTAATTTGTTGTTTCTTAACATTTCCATAAATATTTTCACATTTAATTTCGTAACAACTTTTTTTTTATATAGTATTTCAATAAAAAAATAAAGTGTTTCTAAAGGTAAATAATATTTTTGTTAAACATAGTGGAAACCAGCTGGGGATTTATAATTGATAAATCCAACGATATTTTCGTAGTTACACAAGAAATTGTTTCTTTTATTTATTCTTACGTACCGGAACAATTCTCATTTATAAAGTTTTTTGTCGTTCTTTACCCATGTTTGTACGAATTAGTTAATTGATTTAGCAAGGAATGAACTGATATGACCAGTCAGATAACTTGCGCTAACCTAGTTTCACGGGTATATGATATATTCGGATAGTCAGTAGTTTTAACGTCGGTTGATTGCAGCGTTGTAGAATTATGTTTGATTGTTGTTGACGGTAAACTGCTATAAATGGGTAAAATTATAAAGACAAAGTATTTTCTACAATTCATGATTTATGGTTTACGTTTTTTTTTTGTTTATTTTTTTTCCGTAGAGGGAGGAAAAAGCTCTGCCAGCCGCCGCCAGGCCCGCTCTGACGAAAGCGCGGGGCTCTCACCCGCTACAAAACCTCTCCCTCTAGTCACGTAGGGGTCAGACGTAATCCACATGGTATGTACATAGCTCCTTCGCAATCACCCGGGCGCTCTTGTCACCGAATTAGAATAGCCAGACCGACGTCCCCAGGGAATCATCGGCGAATGACGACTCCGAGGACCTCCCGCTGCCCACCTCCTACGGCTGGCCTCCCACAGCCATCCGGCATCTGTCGCTCCACCTCAGGTCAACTACAAACTTCCAGCCTGCCTGCCCCCTCTCCACTGCTGTCTTGTTTCGAGTTATGACTGACACCGCAGTCGTCACTTTCGTCCAAGCATCTCTGTCATCTAATATCCCACTTATGACATTTTCCACATTTACTGCGCCGTGTCCCATCATGGCGATGGCGGCCCTCAGGTCTCTCCACCTCGTGCAAAAAAACACTACGTTTTCCGCCGTATCTTGCTTCCCACAATCATAGTAGCATCTCGTCATACTCCTACTCATACGGTACAGATAATCTTGAAAGCATCCGTGCCCTGATAGAAACTAGGTGAGCTTGTCATTGGTATCACCGTGCTTCCGCTCTACCCAGCTCCTGACGTCACTGATGAGCCGGTGTGTTCACCTTCCCGTCTCCACCGCATTCCACCTGTCATTCCAAGCTCTGAACATCTCGTCGACAACCACTTTCTTTTCACTTCCCAAAGCAATAGTATTTCTCATCTTGGCCTGCAGGTCAGTCGATGGCACACATGGTTTACGTTTGGGACACACCAGGTTAACGCACGGATGGAGGGTTATGACGTATTAACAAATTTCTTTCGGTTTGTTGTTTGATTGAAGATAATTTTATCGACCTTTAAATTAATGAATTTACCGTAGTATATAAAAATATGAATCGTGGTTTTGAACAACATAGGTGTCCTATACAAATTACTATATTTGATAACCCTTTCACTAGTTAGAAACAATTTTACTTTTTGTTTGTGTGTGTGCGTGTGTGGTAAAGAAGCGCCTGTTACCCACCACTTCAATTTTCCAGGCCAGGTAGTGAATCGTTTTATACCTTTTTGGGAAAACTCTGTGTAGCCTTCTGAAATTACCAGGATTATATGCAAATGCAAACTACATTGCCACACGGAATAAGCTATTAAAAGAATTTGAAAATATTTTCTTTACTAGTCAATCGGGACAATGGAAGTAACTGGTGTGATTACTAACAAAGGTTTATTGTTCCAATTTAATAATCAATATTTATTTTCCCAATTATCGTTTAGAGAGTTAGTTATTCTTTTCCTTTTCAAAATTATTTTTTTGTATTAACATCAAGTTTTACGAATTTACTGATTACTTATTGGAGCTCAGACACGTAATATGACTTCAGGTTTAACTTCTTGAGAAAACTTTTAAGTAGAAAAATTATCTTCTCTTTTGAAATATCGAGATCAGCTAGTATTATTATAAAATATCTAATAATATATATCAAATCCTACCCTCAAGCACTTTATCTCTTTTGATTCTTACAGTCTGATTTATCGGTTTGAAAGATTCTATCTTTCGCCGTATATATTTTTTTTTTTAATCTACATATGTCGAGTATTATTAGCAAAATTAATATGAAATATTTAACAAATTTTTTATCCCGGCCAATTATGGTTTTAAGTTTGAACAAAGAATTTTTTTTTATTTTAAGCATTACTCTTTACAAAATGAACCGACCTCCTTTCTTCATTTTTATTTTGTAAATTTCTCTGGTATTCTCATAGTAGTTTTCTACCAGATATCGTAAGATTTTCAAAATTAAAAGTTAAATCTTCTTAGAAGATTTTAATTTATTTAATAAACGTTCATTTTGTCATGCCCGTACAAATTACAGGCATTTTTTCTCCACAGAAAATATAATAATTTGTTAATAATATCTCTCTGTCATTTCTATGGCTGTGACACATCTGAAGCACCTAGAATGCTAGGTGCATCAGTTTGAGTTGCTTTCTCTGAGAATAATGATAGTCACTAAATATTCAGTTTCTTTGGTAAACAAGGATGAAGTTGTTGCTTGCTGATCTGAATGTTCCTTGGATTTCATTGAACTTGGCATGACAATGTGCAACAATATATTTGGCTTAGCAAAGAAGGCAACAATAAACCACCTCATTCCTCATCTTCTTTAATAAACATAGTATCGGATATTTTTATCTTGAAAATGGGTATACAAAGTTTTGGAGTGATTTGCATTCCATGTTAGGTTTCATAAAAACTTATTATGGTAATTAATAGACGTAACTTACATCGTCATTCGTGCTTAGTAGTTGATTTTTATAAAGTGTTATATATATATTAAAAATGTTATATATAAAATTTTATAAAATATATATATATATATATATATATATATATATATACCAGACCGCATTCTAGAGAAGTATTGGTGAACGAATTTTCAAGAAAATTAGTTTGAAAAATTTAAGATGAAAATTAGTATAATTCTAATTCTAAAATTAGTATAGTATAATTATAATATTTGAACTTCAAATAATTAACTCACGTTTGCTGAAGTTATTTAAAAGTCGTTTCTCTTAATTTTTTATATCAAGACGCAGATTTACCCCGTTTCCGTTTCTTTCAAATGAAGTTATTTTTTCATATCAGTGGTATTTTTATATACGTATTATGATTTAAATAATAATAAATTAAAATAACCTTAAATTGAGATACAATATAAAGTAATGATTTTTGAAGTTTCCATTACTTCAGGTATAAAATTCTAATGTTAACACAAAAAATAGCTAGACTATTTTGTCACAACTCCACTAAAACAGCAGATGAAAATTTGAACACTATGTTGTACTATGTTTCTGTCTGATTTACATGAACGTTGAGTTTTATTAACTTTTGTAAAGTAATATACAGATATAAATAGAAAACAATGAACTGTATAGGTATTTTCTGCTCTAATGCAGTATTCTCTATTCCAAATCGCATTGCATAACACAAGGACAATACATCACTTTATTGAAGCTTCACAAATTAACATCAATAACGTGCCAGGTGCCACTACTACGAATATTTAATCCTAAGTTGAGGAATGCTACCTAACGAAACACGTTAATCATAAAATTGGCGTTAAGAAATACGTTAGTCATTTCATTCGTGTTAATCATCTTTGTAAAATAAATTTCTATTCTAAAAACATCCATTCCACTTTTTAAAATGTTTTTTCATCAGCGTGAATATTTTTTTATTCAGCATGACTCGAGAGAAAACTTGTAAATCAGTTAAAGCATAAACAAGTAAATCATTAAAAACATAAAATCACTGCTACCTTTTTGTTAGTCATTGTTCCACCCAACATTGTTCCACCAAATTAACAGCACGACAGATCGTTACTCAGTACCATACACATATTTATTAAGTCTTTAGAATTTGAATGAATTGAAAATTGTACAATATGAAACTTGAATTGAGTTGGATAGTATTGAAATCGGGATGTTACTACTTTGATATAAAAAAAATGTATGCATTCTTTTTTTTTACTTTCTTGTACAAAGTAAAGGAAAAATTAGGTCGCGAAAAATTTCGCTTTTCAGATTTCAACGGTAATATCCATTTTGACTAGTTTCGGCGTGACGTCTGTACGTACGTATGTATCTCGCATAAATAAAAAACGATTAGCCGTAGGATTTTGAAATTTTTTATTTAGGACTGCTGTAATATTTAGCTGTGCACCTCTCCTTTTGATTGCAATCGACTGAACCAAAAGTGTCCAAAACGTCTTTTTGTAACAAAAGTGTCTTTTTGTAACTGCAGTAATAAGCCCTCATTAAGTGCTTTTCAACATTGCATCATAAGTGATACTTATTTTCATTGGTTCCAGAGTTATAACCAAATAAAATTTTAATTAATGAAATATTTAGATCTTAGAACCGGAAGGCACAACGGTTCAAATCAGACTTCATCTCCTTTTTTTTAACAATTTTTTTTAAATTTAATATAATGATTTATTATTAAACTCTGATTGTAAAAAATTTTACGATACATAATTCAATAAAAAAAAATCAAAAGTTACCAATGAAATAAAATTTTATGTACTTTTCATTTTAAAAAAAAAAATGTGTCTATCTAATTTGATAGGCGTACACGGAAGTCATATCGATCCACATCAGATTTTTTAATATCTTACTTCCTTTTCTGCTACAGAAAGACTGTTCATGGAGAAACCACACCGCTTAGTCATGTGGTTCGTCTAGATTGTATAATAGTCGGATCTATTCTTTAGACCAAAGAATAGAATTGAAAAGAACAAAATGAATTTTGTTTTAACTGCACTCTCACCTTGACGTTGGGTGCGAGTGAATTTTTAACTCTACCTTCTATTCTTTTAAAGTAACTCTAATTATGAGTTGTTGAGTTATAATTACGTAACAATTTAATTTTATTATAATTTAATCGTTTTTTTATATTTCTATTTATTATTTATAAATATCTCGATAGAAATTTTTAATTTTTTATATTTAATTTTTTCTGACTGATGAAAAGATTATCTCTCTTTAGGTTAATTAAACATTATATATTTATAGATTTAAAAAAATGAAATTTAAAAATTTTAAATAAAATAAATTAAAAAAATTACAATTGATTTGGCTTTAAAAATATATTATATAAATTATAAGGTATTGTCTTGTATTAGGGTTCGACAAGGAAATTGAGATATAGCACACGTAAAAACTCTTAAAAATATAATTTATTTATTCTTAAATAACTTACAATATACAAAATAGGTCAAGTATAAATAATAAAATACAATTCCAATTTTATTATACACCTTACCATAGCATTACACTATAGCCAATAAAGATTAATATAAAATTAACAAGAGATAATAAGAGGAAGATAACAATCACATAATCAACAATTCACTTAGTGTAAGAATAAGAATTGTTTACTTTTAAGTTTACAAAAGGAAACTAGCTTATACTTTTATAAATGAATAATGTCATTTTGAACACAAAGAACTCACTGAACAGCTTCTCTTACTTAAGCACTGCCCAAAAATGGAATACTCGTGACGCACTCTTTGCTCGTTTGCAACCGCACATTCTCTCCGAATGATCCGCATTTATCTCAAACCGTATTTTTGTTTATCGCACACTGTACTAAAAATTGTTACTCCGGATCGGAACGCAAGGATTTCGGGAGAAGAATAACATCCTGCCTATTGTAGTATATGGACTTACGTTCATTGCTGCCGGGTATTTCTAGTTGAATGGTGATTAATAAATACAAAACTGATTGATATTCGTGGTTTATATAATTCTGAGTTTCAATTCATAGAAGTTTTCGATGGCAGGAACCCGGTGGAACGATTTGCTTGTAAGCTAATCTTCCCTGATGCGCTTCCTTTCCGTCCAGAGTGGACAGAAAGCCTTTTAATTAAAAGCCACCGACCCGTATGGAGTGGATGTCGAAGGTCATTTTAGGGCCTTTTCCTTTTCACTCTACTACAACTAGTTTATAGTCGAGTGCAGGTTGGTTGGGACGTCCTAAGATGGTACATGCTAGTCCTAGCCCAGTCAGTGACTTTAAGTAAGGAAAGGATTGGGGATAATAAAAGTGATTTTCCGGTGTGGTTGTGTAGCGTCTTTCTCTCTTCTGCTCTTTTTAACCTTCGAATAGCCGCTAGTTGTGAAAAGAACTAAGCAGGCGAGAGAACAAACTTCTTCTGAGGGTGGTCTTGTAGGGCCTGTCTCTTTTCTCTTCTTTTAACCCTAGTATCACCGCTATTTCTGAAAAAAACTGATTGGGCAAGAGGATATAGGCTTCTTCATCATCATTTTTATTATTATTTTTATTATTATTAATATTATTCTTTTTTAGAAGGAAAAGAATGAGTTATGGAAAGTCGTGGCACAAGCGGTTTTTGACGCAGGTGAAGATTCATGGTCATAAATTTCCACCTGCAGGAGATTCAGGGATTCAGGAATCGATGAATATCCACAACGGTGGATGTTTATGGCCTAATGGTATGTGTATGTTAATTAATTAATAATTCAATAATGTAAGCGCAACACATCTCATTAATATCCTTGCTTTGTTACTCCGCTGGTGCTATGGAGTATTTATATCTCCTGTCCTAGAGCCTGGTCTGAAATACCAGTACCCGACCCGCCCTTTGGTTTGTTCAAGCGTAATGATTTCTATAGACCGCACCTTCTAAGCTCTTCTATAAATTTTTTCTAGAAATAATTTCTTTATTATTCCTTCTGGATTTTACGTTCTTGATTTTCTCTCTCTTTCTTATTCTAGAAGCTTCTCAGCCGTTTATTAACAAATCCTAATCAGTTCGTCTTTAAATTTAAACTGTTTAAATTCAGCGTAAAATTAATCTGTTGGTATTATATCGTTTTTAATCTGACACTAAATTCAAAAAATTGAATTTAAAGAATTGAATAAAATTACTTATTTTTCAGCTTTTATCGGACCGTTTATCGACGTTTTAGATTATTTATTTATTAAGTTTATTCTCATATAAATCATTACAGCTACTTTTAGATTTATAGCAGTAATAACAAATAAATACATCACTCAAACATATTAATTTCCTAAATCTTAACTGTAGCAAAATTGAATGTTTAATCTCTGCAGTATTGTTTGCTTACTGTTTTTGTTTACGTTAAAAATCAGTAAATGTTAACTACTTTTAAGCCAGTCAATATATTTTCACCTTTATAAATATTTGAGGAGCTAAATAAAGAAAATACTCATAGTATATTAATAGTCACCCAGTACATAAAAGGTAGGTAAAAGAAAAATAATTGATTTTTTTTTTAAATAATGAAACTAATAATGAAAAAAATTCTATACAAGTGTTTTACGGAACATTAATAAATGTAATGTCTACAGTATTCTTTAGAAAAATATTAATGTAATTTCTTAAAAAGAAGAAAAATTACAATGTTAGAACAATTGACTTTTTAGTTATAATAGTTGTAAAAGTAACGAGGTAAATTCTATCTTGATATTTAAGTTATGAATCGTAAAGTATATTTTAGCCTTAATGAATCACTCGTGATATATTTTCTTTTAAGATAATTTTTTTTTTAATAACAATATTTTTACCTGTAAAATTATATGAAATATTGAATGCTATAAGGAATTGTATGGCTCCCTTGGGGTTGATATGCAGTGTAATAAAAATATATCATATCCGTTTAAGTTTTTAATTTTTTTTTTAATCAGAAATTTTATTTCATAATTCCTTCTTTCCAATTCTTTCTTTAATATTAGAATGAAACTTTGAAATATAACTATTTTTATTTAAATTTATACTTGAGCTTGTATTTTAAAAAATAATAATGTTTTAACAAAATTACAGTCTATTTTCTCTTACATACTTATTTAATTCCGTATAAACGAAGAAAAAATCGTAAACTTGCCCTAAATATGTAAATAAAACGTTCACATCTTCATTACAAAAAACCATATTGTATTCCAGATAGATGAAATTATTAAATTAGTAAGAATAAACACAAATTATTTTAATTAAATTTACAAATATATGTAGAAAATCTAACCGAGATACCATTCGGGTTGACTATTAATAACCATAATAATAATATTATAATTACATTTTTTTTTTTTAATATTCAGAAATTGTTAAATACCTTGTTATGATTTATTTTTGGGCATCATATAATATGAAAAATTAAATTTTCTATGTGTTGGATTATTGTTATTATCATTATTATTATGAAAAATGGATTTCAAGGAAGGAGTCAGTTTAGGTTGGGGATGGCCCTGGGCCACCGTCAACCCAATTCTTTTCAGATTCATCTAACTATATAAACCGTAATTTGGATAAGAGAAACTATACTTTAATTTTGTTTATTTATTTTTCTATAGCATTTGATGTCCTTTCTCATTCAGATTTATTAAGGAAACTTAAAGAAATTGGGGTTGGTGGACGTGTGCCGACTTCGTTTCAGAGCTATTTATCTAACCGCAATTTCTGTGTAAAAATTTCTTAAAAACTATGTCATAAAGTTCACGTAGATTCCGGAGTCCCTCAGAGACCCATTTTAGGACCTTTGTTATATTTAATTAGTGTAATTGGTATCGATAAAATTTTAAAATTTTGTAGGTTATACAAGTTCGCTGATGATGTTAGTCTTAGGATTTGCGTCCTATGAACGCGCTGTATTTTATATGCATAAGATCTTGGATTCATTTTTAGGCTGGGCTCATGATCAAGGCTTAATTATTAATGAAAAAAAGACCGCTGAAATCCACATTCGTTGCCCAAAATCAGTAATTAAATAAAAATTATTTTTAAAAATATGTAATTGTATTTGTTTGCAAAATTCCTCACCTTGCCACAATTTCCCTGTTGTAGCTTATAAATAAATCCAAGCATAAGTATTTACGTATTATTGATGATTTTTTTACTTGGTATAAGTAAATTAGTATTATTTATACTCTATTGCGTAGCATACAATGCAAAATGTGTTATCTACAGTTTCATTTCCCTAATTATGTTTTAAAATTTTATATTCGGCCTACACATTATTTGAGTAAATCTTAAGATATGGTATTACTACTTGGGAACATCTTGAGAATTGTTATTTAAATGTAATCGTTCCATTCAAAAACAAGGAATTAAAACTATTGTAAAAGCCTATGACGCTAGAGATATTCCAACAAATATCCAAGATTTTATAGTCAGCAGACTTCGGTCACCCAGAGATCTGCTGTATCAAAATATTATTATGGATAGAATTTTCTCATACATATTTTAAAAATAAAAAATATGAACTATGAAACTAGTAACACACCTTATTTACAATACCGGCCTCTTAACAAGTATGGCTACCCTGTGTGTACTTTCCGCTAGTTTCTAGCGATTCTAGACTTCAGACTGCAGCTACAGTGTAGCATCATTTGTAGACTCAACTTGCTCCTAGGACACGAAAGTTTTAGGCACAAATTATTGCGACTTGTATCCGTCTCACCGCGGCGAAGAGGTGGCGACGTCTGGTCGTAAGTCCCTGTTCAAGCAAGGAAATACTCCCTAGTCCTGCTTGCATTTTTTCAGAACGAGGGCAATTTTCAGTGGTTTGCAAGAACCGACCCAGAAGCGGGATACAAAGAGCTACAGGAGAATACAGAAGGTCTACAGCTACCGGTAGCTCGCAGCGAGTAGTTGTTGCACTTGTGGGTTTGCCCAAATTCTAAGGTAGGAGGAAGACATCGAGCATGTCTATGTTTCAGAGTAGTGAGGCTAGGGTGACTCTGGCCATGATAGAGGACGAGATGATAGTCAAGCCCGCGTAGAAGAGGAGGAAGGAAATTTTCCATCCACCTCAGGTTCAGATAGTGAGGGCTCCGAGGTGGGTGTAGGGACATCCACCCGGGAAGTGAGAGACGACTCATTGGTGAAAAAGTTTCCAGCAGTCCAGGGAATACCTGGTAGTTCTGCGCGCTTCTTGCCGCAGTCCAGCAGATCGTCGACAATTTGTTGAATTTCGTAGAAGGCCTCCGCAGCATCAGCGCAGGGGAGAGGAGTAGATTTTTACCCAGGTTAAACCATGTTAGGAGTGTTCTTTCTGCTTTGGCAGGAGGCTTTGAAAAGTTGGCTTTCAAACCCAAGGAAGTTAGAGTAGTACAGATTCCAACACCAGCTACTGTACAGCCGAAGCGTTATACTGACATTGTGCGGGACAAGCGAGAAGCTAGCCAAGCCTCGAAGCAGCCCGAGGTTCTTTTCGTTAATAAGGCTGAGGAGTCTAGTAAAATTAGTAGACAACTCAAAGAGGACTTCCAGGTTGCCCTTCAAGGCCACAGGAAGAATTTGAAGACAGGGAAATCAAAGATGGTAATGGTTGCCAACGATAAGCAAACTGTACGAGTCATCGCAGAGTCTTCTGCAGTGAAAAAGCTTGAGATCAAAGTTGACCAGAAACGTAAGCGTAGGTCTCCCGGGTCATTGTCTACGACATTGACTGGCAGCTATCTGATGAGGAAGTTCTGTCTCTTGTTCGGGAGCAGAACATCGAATTGGATGAGGCCGAATTTAAGAAACAGTGTAGGCTACTCTTCAAGAAAGGAAAGGTGATGCCCAACAGTATCACGACGTTTTTGAGCTTGGCGCTTTTTTAAGAAGGTTGTGTCTGAGGATAGGTTGTATATCGATCTAACGTCCTCTCGCGTCAAGGAATACGTTGACGTGCAAAGATGCTTTAAGTGTTATTGTTTTGGCCACAGGACCAAGTTCTGTAAGCACGCGTCGGTCTGCGCGCATTGTGGCGAGGAAGGTTACAAGCGTGATGACTGTTTGCAGAAAGCCGAGGTTCCATCTTCCGTCAACTGTAAAATGTTGCGCAAAGAGTGCAGACGTTTGGTCAACAGTGGCTGTTATTTAGGGTTGGTGGAATTTTACTTCAATTTCTTGGATAATTAGGACTCCTTCTTTGAATGCCTCATGTTTGAACGAAGTGTTAGGTGAATAGGTGTTGTGAGTCTCGGCGTTGCTTTAAGCACCGCCCATCTACAGTTGGGTGATCTATCATATAAGCGGTTTTTTGAGTTTCTTTGTAACATATTGTGATTCATTAGCTCTTCGATGCAGAGGGCTTTTGATTTCAGGTTTTATCCGATGGCCAAATTGCTTCATTGGAAAAATTAAGTTGATGAATTCTGTGGGTACTTTTTAATGGGCTATCGACCCTTTTCCTAGGGACGTTTCTGCAGCGGAAACGGATGGATCATACCCTTAAGTTGTGTTGCCCTAAGTCTTTGACCGAGGGTTGTTTATATAGTGATAAGGAACCTGGTGAGTTTTACTTTCTGTGGTTTTCACTGCTGTAATCCTTCATAAATGATTGCTTGGGTAGCTTACTTTGCCTCATACCCTGCACTGCCGATTGCGGTTTCATTTTAGTGTTAGTATCACGGGTGGCTAGGGTACCGTCCGGGCAGTTAATTGGCCGGAGGTAGGTTGGCGGTTGGAGGTAGGTTGGCCGAGCCCCGGTTAGGTAATCAGGTTTCAATGAAGGTCTGCTCGGGAGTGTATTTTCACTGTTTCGGGTGCGGTTTTACTGATTTTAACATTGTAGTTTTTGGTTGAATTGGAGTGCACAATTAAGGGTCAATTAACGAACCGTAGTTGCGGTCAACTTTTTAGTTCATCCAAGCGGGTCTCAAAATTGGAGCTGAAGGGGGAGACTAGAGATTATACTCAGCTCCCGGACGGACCAGACCTGAGATCCTCTGTAATTATGTTTTTGTTTGTTTGCACTCCAATCACTAAATCTATTTATTGCTATCGTAGCATTGGCGTTGTACAGAATAACTAGTTCTGTAGTAGCACATCTGAGTGGCAGCAATGGCAGGCGCGGGATCATCGTGGTTCCGCAAATTTAGTAGAGCAGAGTAGTTCCAGAGCGTTCGAGGTAGTGTTATCAGGTGTCCGATGCCTTTGAGGAAAGGGTTCGCTGCCCTGCCGTTAACCATGGCTGCTCCGCTTTCTGTTTGCACCAAAGAAGGGCAACGTTCAATGATCTAGTTTTTGTGGTTGGAAGGTGTATCAGGGGTCGAAAATCATCGAAGACTTTCGATAGAGTACGGGAACAGTGTGTTACCGCAACGGAGTGTCTACGAATGGATTGAAAAATTAAAAAATTAAAAAATGGTCGCACAAGTGTTATGCATGACGAAGGAGCCGGACGACCGTTTACCACCACAAATGAGGAAAACATTGAGCGTGCACGTGACATGGATTTCTTAGACAGACGAGTAATTATTGATGAAGTGGCAACATCGTCTGCAAATTAGTACGGTTCTGCCAACGAAATCATTCACAACAGACTTGGGTTTCATAAAGTCTGTGCAAGATGGGTCCCAAAACAACTCACACAGTTGCATAAACAAACGAGCTTGGACATCTGCCAAAAACATCTGGATCGCTATAGTAATGAACGGGACATCTTCTTAGACAGAATCATTACTGGTGACGAAACATGGATCCATCATTACGAGCCGGAGAGTAAACGGTAGAGTATGGAATGGAAACATGTAAATACGCCCTGCAAAAAAAAGTTTAAGACCCAACCATCCGCAGGAAAACTGATGCTTACGGTTTTTTGGGACTCACAAGGCCCAGTACTGAAACATTATGAGGAAAGGGGCACGACAATAAACAGTGCGCGTTATAGTGAGATGCTTTCCGCCAAGTTGAATCCTGCAATTCGAAGGAAACGTCGAGGACTGCTGTCGAAAGGTGTTATGTTGTTGCACGACAGTGCCCGTCCACATACTGCTGCCCATATTGCTGAAACGCTCCAGAAACTTAACTTTAAAGTATTGGCTCATCCTCCGTATAGTCCTGATCTTGCCCCTTCTGACTACCACTTGTTTGGTCCACTCAAAGAGGTATTAAGGGGCCTTCGATTTACCTTGGACGAAAGAGTGAAAGAAGCGGTGCATTCCTGGCTCGCAGCTAAACTGAAAACCTTCTTTTATGAGGGCATCAGGAAGCTTGTGCAACGATGGACCAAGTGCGTTTAAATGCAATGACTACCACTTGTTTGGTCCACTCAAAGAGGTATTAAGGGGCCTTCGATTTACCTTGGACGAAAGAGTGAAAGAAGCGGTGCATTCCTGGCTCGCAGCTAAACTGAAAACCTTCTTTTATGAGGGCATCAGGAAGCTTGTGCAACGATGGACCAAGTGCGTTTAAATGCAAGGGGAATATGTTGAAAATTGATGTGCATGTAAGTTTCCTATTTGTATTGCAATAAAATTTATAACTACAATGCGGATAATAATTGACTTACCCTCATATTAGAACCCAAATTTTTATAAGATTATTGACAATATCACGGGAATTTTCCGCCTTTCGATTTCCCCAAAAAACTCTGAGTAACTTTTTGAAGGCTTGCCAAGCTGCTTTTTCCAGTGGATTCAATAGTTCCTCAAACTTTTCATCATTCATTAGTGATCGTTTTTGTGGACCCACAAATATTCCTTTTTTGTAATTTTTGCATCACTAATTTTAGGAAACTTTTGTTTTAAGTACATCAAACCAGGAGTATTGTCCATGGCCTTGACAAAATTCTTCATTAATCTTAGTTTGATATGTTACGGAAGTAGATACACATTTTTAGGATTACACAATGGGTCATGTTTCACAATTTTTTGTTCAGGAATGAGTGATTCGGGTTTAGTCCATTCTTTTCTAATCAAGTTGTTTCTTCTGGTCCCTAGTATTCTCATTCATGCAAATAACAACAGTACTTAGTGTAACCAAGCTGGATATCAACAATAAGTGCAATTACCTTCAGATCACCACAGATATTCCATTCATACACTGCATATTGAAACTTGACCAATATAATTTAAAGTTTTCATATCTTTCTTTCATACCAGCAGAGTGAGCCACAAGTACTACTGAGAATTTATTTAATCTTCCGAAGAGCTGTGATCAGGATGATTATCCATTTTCTAGAAACGCTTTACGTTACACCTTTGGGATATTTTTATTGTTTCGTGGTCTCTCTGTTGGAAAATTATCCCTTTCCACTTTTTACTATTCTTTCTTTTTCTCATTCTTCATTCTTTCTTTCGTGAAATCTTGCGTGAGTTTTAGGTAAACATTCAATGTATCCGTTTTGTTTTATAAAACGGGACTATTTTATTGGTATTTTGTGATTAAGTGTAAACATATTATTCCGTCTTCCAAAGTTCATCAAATCTAATACATTTCAATTTTTGCGCTTAATAATTGTTTATTTTCTGGCGTATATTTCTTTATTTTTTTATTTTAGGTAGCGTCAATTATTAAGATCATTAACGATTGCGTAAGGTTGATTCATTATAAATTTTTAAAATTCCAGCGAGGAAACGAACTGGTAATCTTCGGTGCAGTAGACAAGTACACAACGCTTTTGCGGTTGAGGCGGTTTTATCATATTTCATTGCATTATTAGTTAATTACAAAGACATTATAAAATTATTAGTCTGTAATGGGTTTATATTTCATTTGCATAACTTCTATGTAAAATTTAGATAAGATCTCATGCACAAAATATAAATAATAAATACCATACTATGAGATTAAAATTCAGTATGTGTACATTACTGTGAATTTAAGAGCTATGTAGAATATTTTTATCTATGTATGATGCATTTAAATGTAAAATTTTAAAAACATAATGCATCTCTACTGTCGCTATTTCATAAAATGAAATAAAAGTATGAAACATATTTTTATTATTATCTTTTTTTACTATTTTAATTAACAAAGAAAATACTGCTGCAGTGAAATAAAAATAGTGTATTATTTTAACGTATGAAACCACTTGTAAATAAATTAATTTCTTTTTAAATATATAAGGAAATATTTTTTCACATTAAGGTTTTTTAAATTTACTGAACTGCCAAAAAAAATCTATCATTGTTTTTGTAGATTATTTTTAAATTGTTTATTAAGCAGCTGTAACGACGTATATGATCTGTGTTTTAGGTAGATTTCATCAGAAAGCTACGTATGGTGTGGGTATCATGATTAGACTTACGAAAAATTTCGACATATCTTTGCGTTTCACATTCCTCAGACCCCAAAGCCACTATCAGCTCAAAAGTTAATATATATTTCACTTTCTTTTGGACACGATAGCTGCCGTAATTTTGCGCCAATCACTTAAAAAATTGTTTCCTAAAAAAACTCGACGTAAGATCTCGGTCGAGTTCGTAAATGGCTAAAATCGGACCATTGGGGTGGAAATAGATGGAAATTCTTTTTTGAAAAAAATCGCTATAACGTTTTTATTATGTAAAATATCGAATTCGTTTAAAGTTCCTCCGATTCTTTGGATAAGGGCCTAAAATTTATATAAGTAAAGTTTTTTTTATGTCACCAACCATTGGGCTCAGGGGGTGGAAAAATGGGGTTTGAAGACAAAACATCATATCTCCCTAATAGGCAGAGCATATCATCGATTTAAAGTGGTCGTTAGTCTGCTAAACATTACTTAAAACTTTTATCTGAAGCAATTTTTGAAATGACCAAACGTTACGGCAAAGGATGACCAAAAACAAAATGAAAATCAGAAAAAAATATATAGCTATAACTTTCTTATTAAATAAAATATCGAATTCAATTAAAGTTCTTACTATTCTTTGGATAAGGATCTAAAAATTATCAGAGTAGAATATTTTGATATAACCAACCATTGGCCCAGGGGGTGGAACAAATGGGGTTTGGAATACAAAACAAAACATACCGACCTTAATATGCACAGTATCGAATCGGTTTAAAGTGGTCGTTAATCTATAAACATTACCTAAAATTTTTGTCTGAAACAATTTTTTATATAACCAACCCTTACGGCAAGGGATGATCAAAATATTGCTGGAATTGTAATGTGGGGCTTGCCGTACGCTAAACATGTGAAACTTTTTTCACATTGAACCATCCCCCCCGTTATACTTAGTAAATTTGAAGTTTTTCTTAACTTTAAGGTGGAAACATTTTTTATCTCCCCTTAGCACAGATGATCTTTTTTTCAACCTTTTTGTAAAATTTAATTATATTGATTTATTAGTAATTATTAACTTCTGATTGTAAAAGAAGGTTTTACAATAAATAATAATTCCATAATAACAATTTTAAAAAATATATGAAAAAAAAATCAGAAGTTATTAGTGAAATAAAATTTTATGTACTTTTCATTAAAAAAAAAGGAAATGAAATCTGATTCATTTCCTTTTTTCATTTCCTAGTAAGAGCCAAATATTTCATTAATAAAAATTTTATTTGGCTATAACTTTGGAACCAATGAAAATAAGTGTACCACTCATGTGTGTCGTTGAAAAGCTCTCAATAAAGACTTATTACGGCAATTAAGAAAAACTCCAAAACATTTGGATTTTTTGGACACTTTTGGTCAAGTCGATTGCAATCAAAAGAGAAGGTGCATGTCAGTCCTAAAAGATGTTAAACAGTCCTAAATCTAAAATTTCAACATTCTACGCCTAATAATTTATTTAGTTATGCGAGATACATACACACTTACGTACGCACAAACATCACGGCGAAACTAGTCAAAATGGATTCAGGGATGGTCAAAATAGATTTCAACGGATTACCGTTGAAATCTGAAAACCGAAATTTTTTTGCAATCAAAATACTTCCTTTACTTCGTTCCAGGATGTGAAAATCGTGATTTATAAATAACAGTTAATTATTTTGGGTGGTCCCAAATTATTTTTATTGGTAACTGGTCCCTGATTATTGAATTCACTGCTGTAACAATTTAATTTCGTAGATCTTGAAGAGTAGCAGGCTTAATTCGTAAACCCACCGGATTGGTCTAGTGGTTAACTCACCCCAGGTGATTCGAAATCAGTTGATTTTGGAGTCAAGAGTTCTAAGGTTCAAATCCTAGCAAAGGCAAGAATAAATTTTTTACGGATTTGAATACTAGATAGTGGTTTCTTTCGTGGTTGGGATTCAATTAACCACACGTCTTAGGAATGGTCAACTTGAGATTATACAAGATTGCACTTCATTTACACTCATACATATCATCCTCATTCATCTTCTGAAGTAATACCATACGGTAGTTTCTGAGGCTAAACAAAAAAAATATATAACCCTGAAGTAAAAGGTTACATATATATCTGTTGTTGTTTATATTCTAATGTCGACTTATTACAAAATAGAATTATAAACGGGTGTTCGGGTGTAAAATAATAAAAAAATATTATACATTTGCTATTTAAAAATAAAATTATCTAATTAAAAATTAAAGAACAGCATTTTATTTAATAGCCTATCTTATAAAAACAAAATTTATAAAAAAAAAAATAAAAAAATACGAATGCACGCTTATAATAAAATATAACACGAAAAATTTTTTAAATTTAATATTATAATACAATACGAGTACGATAGGACAGCTTACACTTTAATATCAACGCATCACTTTCTATTTAAATGACTTGTAAATAATGACGTGATATTTAATAATTAAAGGTCCGATGTTTACCTTCTATAAACGAGGTCATGGTTTTAAATGGACTTAAATGGTTTTAATTGAAATAAGGATTGCATATGAATCCGTTGTTTTAATTTTTTTTAATGAGCACTTTTATCTAATGGATGCTACATTTTGTAAACTCATTTTTAAATTCGATTGCGTTTTAAATCAACTCGATGAAATATTAATTATTACTATGATTATTTTTTTAAAATTATTTAGTGTATCAGCAAAATATTATAAAATCGTAATGGGATTAAAAAATTAATTAAAATGGGATTAAAAGTAATCACAACAAACTTATCATTCTAGGTTATGATTATTTTCCTTAAAAATAAAAATAAAGTTGCTTGGGCATGCACCCGGGGATCGAAGTTGTAAGGTTCACCCGTGTCATGAGTCGGCGGTGCCTGCACTGGCGTTGTGTTTGCGGGGACAGCCACGTCCGGGAAACCCAGCGGGTTGGTCTAGTAGTGAACGCGTCTTCAAAAATCAGCTGATTTGGAATCGGGAGTTTCAGAGTTCAATTCCTGGTAAAGGTAGGCTACTTTTATACGGATTTGAATACTAGATCGGTGGATACCGGTGTTCTTTGGTGGTTAGTTCAATTAACCAAACAACTCAGGAATGGTCGAAATGAGACTGTACAAGACTACACTTTATTTACACTCATACATGTCATCCTCAATTATCCACTGAAGTAATACCTGAACGGTAATTTCCGGAGGCTAAATAAGAAAAAGAAGCCTCGTCCTGGATGGGTGGGAGGCTCCGGGCGTCTCACCATCAATGATCGGGCGATGACTCCCTTGCAGCACCGTTGGAGGGGGGAGTAAAGCTGTAGTCCCGGTGGGGGATCCCTTCTTCATTAGAGGCGAGGGATAAAGATGGGAGTCCTAGTGGGGGGACTCCTTTTGGGGCCCCCTCGATAGAGGCATGGCATGATAATAAACGACTGAAACTCGACTGCCTGAATAGGGCTTTGTTCCCTTCGAGGTAGTTTGAGGCGATGGCACCCCTTGGAGCTGAATTTATGATTGATTGCGTGTCCGGTTTCGGGGGTGGCGGGGAAAGTAAAGATGTTATAAATAAAGGGAAAGACAGGAAAAGAAAGTTTATTTTTACATATAGATTTAAATTTGTGGGCATTTTTATACATTAATCTTGTGTTTATTTTTCATCTCTTGTACGTTGTTTATGGGTATTTATTAGACTTTGGTAGATAAATATGCATTGGAAAGTAGAAATTAATTTTCTTAAATGTAAAAATAAGGTGAATTTTTAACAATTGGGAGATTGAAAACCTCAGTTTCTTTTAAATTCTTAAAGTTCTTCTTTTAAATTCACAATTTTTACTATCCCATTTATGTTAAGGACACAGATATTTTATTATGTAAGGAACAGAGTAAGGAGTTTTTAATTGACATAACGTTATTATACTAATATCAAACAAAAAGTATAAAAAATTTGAACGGTCATATCGAGTCACATTAGTTTTGGTATCTAAAATGATTACAAAAGAATGATATGTATACATACAATAATTGTTTTCTTTTTTAAAATTAACAAATTTATCAAATTGTTGTTAAATGTTTTTCATAAATTTGCAACTTATAAATTGTTTTAAGCATTATTTACAACTTATTACTTCATAAGAAAAAGCAATTTTTATTTTTATTTTCGGCTTAAACACATTTTTTTTAAACACATTTTCGGCACACATTATAAATCATACTTTCGACGTAATTCGGTTTTTCAAAATCTTATTCAGTTAAATGGGATGTTATTTTTTCATAATAAAGTTCTCAAGAGTTTTCTTGACAAATTGTAATTTGGCAAAATTAATATTGGTTTAAAAATTAACATGGATACCATTTTGAAATTTAAAAACGAAGTCCATACATTTATTTATTTCGTAAAGAATGAAAATTGTAAACGGGCTTACAAAATTTATAAAATATTTGAATCCGTTTTATAAAAATGCATTTCTACGAAAAAATCTTTTCAAAAAAAACCTTTTTTTTAGTTTTGCAAAAATGACTACATATTCTTGAAACGCTTATGTAATTCATTAACAAAATACATTATTAATTATTATAATAAATATATTTGCGTCCACGCATTTTGTATGGTTTAATTTGAATTTATTTTTTATGTGATCTAAATAATTAATTGTGTTAACAAAATTTACCTCTATTCAACTATGAACTACTAAGCCAAGAAGATTCATTTTAGTCTATAGATAAGAATGGGATGCGGTTGATGTTGTTTTCCAGGGCGTATATTTGTAGTCATTTGTAGTCAATTCAGACCGACAAACCACCCAAAAACGGGTTCTTTCTCCTTTTATTAGAATTGAATCGTTTATTAGAACACAATGGGAAATTACAGTGAACAGTTCAAAACCACTGAAAGAAAACTAAATTTCTTTCAGTCAGTTTAACTTGTTCACATCTTCTGTTAAATTCTGATAATTGTGTACACGATACTTTGACAAAAGTAAATCGAATGTAAAATATTTATTAATCTCTTACTAATGAAGTAAATTCATTTCTAATAGACAATGGTTACAATTTATAGCATCGATTACGTTTGCTTTAAATTATTTTATTAATACAGATGATAAAATTTTAATTTTTTTAACCAGTAGAACTTCACATATATTTTTAATTTTATAAAACTGGTTGCGACTTGGCTATAATAATTAACATTAATAATTAGAAATAACCAGATTTTAAAATTATTTAATTTTGTTATTTTACGACTTAGATCCTGTTAATAATTAAACTCGATATTATTATTTTTTTAATAAATATATTCCGTTTTAATTAGTTAATAAATCCAGAGTATTAATTTTTTTAGATTGCTCGGAAATTGGAATTAATATTTTTAAATAAATTTACAATGTTGAAAAAAAATTACAAGGGATTAACTCGTAGAGAGTATGTATAAAACTAAAAGTTGAACGTTAATAAGAGTGGATTGACTGGTAAATGGAAAACTTTTTATAGAGTGTAACGAATAATGGAAAATCGATAACAAATAAAAGCAGTTAGTAAACACAAGATCCATTAATACGTAAATTCAGTCAATTAATTTAACAAAGCTCCTCTGCACTGGTTCGTATATTCGTATATAAATTGGTTGAGAACTTACTGAATGTTGGCTATGAATACCAAATAATTTTTTACTTTTTCTCATATTAACGCTTTTATTACTGTGGATAATTTAATTTGAATTGAAATAATGTTTTTCACCTCTTTGTTAGATAGAGATTATTGCGTAATAAATTCACTCGTGAAACCTCATTCAATACAGTTTAAAATTTGAATATTTCTTATAGGGTATGTTATACATGGTTAAAAGGAATTAGGTTTCCATTGAAAGCACCCATATTTTATTTTATTTTTACGTTTAAAAAAATATACTTACAGGTATCTGATCCTTTAAAATCATGAAAACTATTTGCTTGTTCCAAAAAAAACCTCTGTTACTTTTTCATTAATCATTAAGTAACAAAACGTATGAACATTTTTATATTTTTCTAGCGTAAAGAAACCGTAAGTTCTCATATATTATCTAGTGTTACAATAGAAATTTATTTAAATTTTATTTAAACGCATTAATTTTAAAAACGTTTATAATCAATAAAACTCTACTGATGCTTCTTCTCTATCTATATAAGTAATATCAGATATTCCTCAAATCTCTTTATTAAATTTTTTTCTTATTTAAAATGAATGTAAGGTAAAAGCCTGTACATAGTGTTACGTCATTTCATTTTAAATTTATCTCTTGTATGGATTTTTAAATTCTTTCTTTCCGCTGTCTGGGATTTTTTTTTATGATCTATTTTTTCCGTTCTGTAGTCTATATTGTTTTCATTATTATAAAATTTCACGCTAATCATTCAAAAAAATACACCCTATTAATTATTGCAGCAAATCCATTACCTGTACGATTAGGTATAACTAGTTTACTGAACTTCACCCACCAGTTTGGTCTAGTGGTGAACGCGTCTTCGCAAGTTAGCTGATTTCGAAGTCGAGAAATCTAAGGTTCAAATCCGAGTAAAGGCAGTTAGTTACTTTATACGGATTTAAATACTAGATCGTGGACACCGGTGTTCTTTGGTGGTTGGGTTTCAACTAACCACACATCTCAGAAATGGTCGACCTGAGACTGTACAAGACTACACGACATTTACACTCACTCATACATATCATCCTCATTCATCCTCTGAAGTAATCCTGATGGTGGTCCCGGAGGCTAAACAGAAAAAAAAATTTACTGAACTTAAGAATTTTATTTTCTATCTTATGGTCACCTATAATTTTAATGTAAGAAGTACATGAAACGCCATCATTTTAAACGTTTTAGTTTTTTTTTAAAGTTAAATATTCAATGAAAGTAACCTACGCGCGCGTATATAATTATTTTTCGTTAGTTATCCTTATGTTTCATTGGGAGGTTAATCATTTGGTTATATAATTATTTCCTTTCAAGTTAAATATATACAAATATTTTTTTAAATCATTACAATTGAGACACGTTTTTTACCTTATTAAAATTTCACCTACCTAAATTTTATTTATTACTTTTTTCTGGATAATACCCGAATAAGCCATTACTTAGGGTATAGGAATACCAAGTGAGCCGAAGGTTTACCCCCTGTCGTTTTTCAACCGAATTGTCGGCGGCTTCGACGGGACGGGTGAGTGGTTTGTTATGTTATATTATCTAATCAGATGACATCATCTAATTACTAATACATGACACATTTGTATATAAAATGCAAACACAACAGACTGTAATACAATGATTAGTAGTACACTAGAAACAACATTAGACGAAGGGAAAACTTTCACCTCACGTATTGTAACATAGATGAAATTCTGTAACAGAATTGCCAAAAAAATAAAAAATAAAAAATAAAACAAGTTTTTTTTCAAACTATTTTATTATATAACATTTATCATAAATTTGAAAGGATATCCTAAACATTTCAATAATGGTGCAGCATTTTGGTTATCAATTTATACTGTTAAAAGAATTGCTTTTTGTGAGCTTAAGAAGGTTAACCTGATTCTTTAAGATGTACAATATTTAAAGTAAAGACTGTCACGAGATAGCAAGAAAGTAGTTTAGAGACTTCCTTTGGAATCGTTTCCTTGACGACGTCGTGATCTAAAAGGAGATGAAAGAGAAACTCGAATGAGGCAGTAGAAAGCGGGGAAAGAAAATGAAAATGCCCATTAAGTTTGTACCGCGAGAGAATAGCGTAAGCAAATTGCTGTACTGCTTGGTACATGGTGCCTGTGTAAATCGCATTAAAAGAAAAATAAATAAACAAACGAGCATTTTATACGTTTCCTTTTCTTTATTTACGTTTTTTCACGGCTCGTTTAGCCCTCGGCAGTCAAAGATTAGTGTACGAAGATGGTTTGTTGTTAATAAAACTCTTTGCTTTCGTACTGAGGGTGAATGCTAATTAATTTTTCTACTACCTCTTCTACGTAAAAGTTTAAATTGCTGATATTTTTTGCATTTATTTATTTACCAATTTAAAATTAATTATTCATGCTTCTAATATATATATATATATATATATATATATATATGCCATAAAAACAGCTCTTTAACCTTCTTCGTTTTGTATATACTTGTAAATTTATTTATTAAAGGTCTTTGAAGAAATATCGTACAGTAAGTATATCAAGTAGTTAATTATATTGCGTATTATTAACAGCAATAACTACGATAATTAAAACTATAAAGAACCTTTGTTCTTCATAGGTTACGTTTTTCTTCATTTTACTTATTTTAACAAACATTATTTTGAGTTAAATATTTCTTTTGTTTTTACTTTTGATAATATTCTTTTAAAGTTTTCTTTGAGGGAAAATTTTGTTTCAAAATATTATCTATAATTAGTTAGTTACAAATATTTTTTTTTATTCTAATTTTATTTTACTCAGTCAAAATAATTGTATGATACTCCGAAAAAGTATTTAAATATTTTTAAATATGATTAAAAAATGATTTTTCAAAATTACTTTTAATTTTTATTTTTAATTTTCATTCATAAATTGAATATTTTTTAAATTATCCAAAAAAAAAATTCAGAAGTATCCAGACATTTTTAGAGCTTTCTGTTTTTACTGTTATTAGGGAGTTTTTTCTTAGCTGCTTTGTATAGGATTGTAATCATTCTCCGTGCTATACTCGGTACGACTTCTTTGCACAGATCGCCAAATCTTATGGCATTTCAGTCTCTGAAGGTGTGTCTTCGTTCAACAATGAACTGGAACGTGTGACCTGCCAGGCATCGCCTTGCAGCACCTTGTCGCAAGTACTGGTCAAACCTCTCAAGCCCTCGACTCTCTCTGTAGCCCAATTAGCCGTAGAGAATATGGCAAGATCTAATGAATAGTTTAATGTGTGATCTTTGAAGATCTGTTCTTCAAAATGCTTCCCACTCCAGCCTTAGTATCATACTAGCATCACTATCTCTCTTGTGCGACTTCCTGTGCAGTCTCATAATTTTCAGGTGATCGCCAACAGTGTAGCCTTCCCAAAATCTTCAGGCTCCGATTCTGCCAACTTGGCTAACGCTAGCGAAAGTCAAACGGACAACTGAGCATGTCCCTCCTTTCCAAAAGATAGATCTATCCCTCATTGATCTGTGCCAAATCGAGTGTTGCAAAGATTTTCAGAAGCATTCTTTTCCTATGATCAGTCCGGCAGCAGCCCGATTCGGTGGCCCTTGCATTAAAGTCGCCTGTAATTATAACCGAGGACATATATATATATATAGCTTGGTGCTGTCCTATATCTCTAGACAGACGCAAAGTACCGACGCGGGCCCATATTCCCGAATTTCCATCCGTGGCAACCGCTCATCCATGTTGAAGTTGAGGGGCATAAGTTTCTTAGATGAAGACCAACCACATCCAGGGCCAGCCGGTAGTGGTTGACCTGGAGTATCTTCATCAACTGCCAGGTTTTTGCCACTCCTTCCGAAGTTAACTGCTTTGTTTACCCACCGCTTCTACAGATTTTGGGCATTGTAAACTCCCGGTACGATAGCCCGTGACTTCACAGGTGAGATATTTACTGCCGTTGTGACACTCTTCCGCCCTGTGCGCCTACTCGCCACTATTGAAGAATTATTCAGCACGGTCAGTGCTCTTAATGATAGCGTTCTGTGACCAGATTTTTAATACCGGTAGCATCTAGGCACAAGATCGGAAGATCAACTCTGCAATTGATCATTCCAACCCCCTGTAGGGCAAGAGACCCACCTTGTGACGATTCCGGTCGCCACACCCCTTCCCATTCTTATTAGCCCTGATGGGTTTTAACGGAGTCTGCATTTGACCAGTTCAATCTTGATCCATCCTCTCTGTGCTAGTACGGAAGCCACAAGTGGACACCATCGGTCGTATCAATTTGGAGGTCGCCAATCCTTAACTTTGATAGTCTCATTTGGCAAAACCGTAGCATCAATGATTTATTAAAACTACCCGCGTTCTTGCCCTCGTGGATTCTGATTTCCAGATTTTAACCAGTAGTGTTTCTAATGGGCAGGATCTTCGTCGCAGTCCCGATCGTGGCCCATCAGACTTGACTGACTGCAGTAGATCGGTGTAAAAACCTTAATGACATCAGGACCGCATATTTCCACAAAAAACTTGTCCATGATGCCTTTATTGCCTGCCTTAATTCCAGAGAAGACCCCGAAAATTATATTCCAACCCTCCACCCACTCCAGACTCATGTAAATGACATGAGTCTTCCTGACGACGCTTGCTTCGTTGGTTTTGTCTTCGCCAATAAGTTCGAATTTAAGGGCAGTTTATATAATGTTACCATTCTTCATTTCAGCCCCACCCGATTGAATGTGTTGGCTAGCCCTTTTTTGATCGGGGAGCCAGATATCAAGCCTGGATGTGTTTGCTACCTGGTATCCATCTTGGCGACGCTGCCCGATTCTCTGGCATTCATTGATTACAAATATTTTCTAATCTCCTTCGTTTTAATGACTATCTGGCCTCGCCTTGCTTTATTTCTCGTTTTGGATGTTTATCTACGTGGCATCGTAAGCTGCTAGCGACTTCTTCATATTTGGTGACTAGGGTCCCGTTGCTTGCTCGTTGCTCTCCGGTTTGTCGTCGTCACGCCTTTTCTCGCTGCAGCTTTCTCCAGGCAATCTAAATTGCCTGCAGGGACATGTCCTCCGGTCGAGCCGATGACCGCAAGATTCCTGAGACTACCCGAGGGAGAAGCCACGGGTGCCCCTACTGTCCTCTAACTACATCTGAATCCTTCTTCTGCAGCAGGACCATTAAAATTGAACTAACCTATATATCGGTTAGTAAGGAACAGCCTTACGACAGTCAGAATTGGGTTGGAGATTCAGCTGAAAGTAGGCTGGGAATCTTCCACCAAAACGGACATCTTTAGCCCGGGTGAATTTCTCGTTAAATCCTATTATCCATTGAACTAACCTCAATTGAAGTAGTTTGGGAATCCCTGACCAAAAGTGAGTTAGAATATGCGTCCCAGCGCAGCCGAACTTTTCGCCAAAACTAAACCCAAATTGAGGCCAATTTTATCCAAAAATGGCGGACAAAAGATGTCCGCCACCCGCCACGCGGGAAAAGAAGTAACCCCTAAATCGTCCGACCGCAAAGAAAGCAAAATTAGTTGACTAAATAACATATATTTCAAACATACACGCACAAACACACTGTCCTTATTGTTTGTGATCACACAAGAAAAATCGTTTATACTGCACACACTAGAAAAAAAAAATGAACAACACACCAAAAACAGGATATCTATGCAGAGCACATACAGTAATATACGAAACTCGTTAACTTTCTTCGTTAACTATCGTTAAGTATTTCTGTTAATTCTCTTATTAATCTTAATGCGGACATGCATTCATTTAAAATTTTTCAACATACTAAATTTTGAACAACTTCTTTAACATTACTGTTCAATCATACAAGCATGATTTTTTCTTATTATTCTTTCATTTGTTGTTACTTCTTCTTACTCAAAAGAAATGTGTTTAGAACATATTTCCCGGCCAGTTATTAGTGATGCTTACTTTAGATCAGTAGACTATAAAGTCTTTTAATGGCATGAAAATTCTTAAGTTTTATTGTTTAGAAAATACAGTCTAAAGTAAAATTTTTATGCTTCATATTAATGTACCGTCACCTTTTATAGGGCAAGATATTAGACTTTTAAGGGAACCTAAGACAAAAATTGCGTGTGAACATTGGTCCGCGGGCCGAATGAATCGCTACAGAAATATTCAATATGACCGCATTTATATCACATCTGTAAGCAACTATAAATTAATCAATTCGTATTATGTTCATTAATTTGCGCCAACACTGAAGGTAACTATCAAATTATTATTTTTCACGATTATCATAAACTGAATCAAGAGATACACAATCGGAACTATAGAAATTGAAAGATAAACGTATGGTAGTTAAATCAGCTTTCAAAAGGTCAAAAACATTTCTTAGCAGCTTTGACTCGCAAGTAAACGACAGTTATTCCTGAACCATTAAACTGAGAAATTTGCAAGAACTATCACAAAAATATGACAGTCTATTCTAAAATTGAGAAATTAGGTTCTGATCCCAATATCGCTAGTGATAGGATTCGTGTTGAGAACAACTTGCATTCCACAGAATGTAAATTGAGGTCACTAATTGATTTCATAATCTTAATAACCAAAGTTTTTATCAAAATACACATCTAATGCACCAGGCTACCCAATTCAATTTCTACTAATTAAGTTACTAGAATTGAACTTTAGAATGACAATATTTCACTGTTTTCAGTGATTTAATTCATTCAAGAGCTGATAAATCCGATATAAAAAACTACATTGCCTTTATTTCTCGCTAAAAGGCATCGCGCTCGATATCATAAACATTTTACCAATTACAAATGAGAACTATTCAGTGGCTATCAATTTATTAAAAAATAGGCACAATCTACTCATCATTCATAAAGAAGAGAACATATTTATCATTAACTCATATCAACGGGAGTCTAAATATAGTACTTCTCATTTTATTAATGTCATCTGTTCGTTCGTAAATTGGCTTAAGGCTATGAATTTGCCGTCTTACGCATTTTAACTCAAAGTAACACAATTTTTAACTTCCAAAATGCACCTTTTCACTACACACTGTGGAAGGAAAAATTTTCTCTCATACAATTTCCCAGTTTTCATAATTTAGTGAACTTTCTTGGAAATAGAAGACAATTACTGGAAAACGTGTCTGTTAACTGGGGTTTTAAAATTACGTCCCATCCGTTACCAAAATAAATTTAACGTTACATCGAGACGTAACCAAGATAACTCACAACAATATTATATTGAAATATATAAAAACAAATCATCTGGTTACCATTCCAAACCAAACCATTTGTTTGTTACATGCCCAATTCAGGGCAATGTTAAACTCTCAGAATGAAATCTTCAATTTCAAAATACAATGTTCTGTATTACAGACCCTAAATGATAGATAACTGAATCCTTCGACATATCTCGTCTTAATTTATCTAAGATTTTATCTAAGTCTCATAAAGTCAGGAAAATTCATTCAAAATGCCCAGTTTCCAATCATTCAAGAAACAAGGTTAGGCTACATTCTTGCAGAAAACCTGCCCATTTACAATCAGTAAAAAACACCAACTTCATTATTCTTTATTCGAAATCATGAGCTTAATTTTTCATCATTTATTGAACCCAGTCAGTCGAAAATTTTGTTATGAATTATAAAAATCTAGCTTCTTATAATTTGTTATGAAATTCTACAAATTCCAAAGAACAAAGAAAGAAGTTAAATAAACTAAAGGAAAGGGATGATTATTATATAATGCTGGATGAAATCATTAATTGCAAAAGTAACAAACCTAAATTAAAAAGAAAAGGAATAACGTATTCACTAACCGAAACGTACTGTCTATCATTGTTAGAATTTACTTATTTGGACCAATAGTATTTTTATTTAAACATTTTATTCAATTATTATGACAACTAAATGTCAGTAGGATGATATATTGCCTGACCACTTATCCTAATTGAGAAATCTACACATCCAATTAAGGTCAGCTAGCAATATTACTATTAATTGATCAATTAAGGAAAGTGATTCTATAAAGTCTTTCACATTTACGGATTCCTAAGGTTATATAAGTTGTATATATGTCAGAGTTATTTATTCTAAAGAAAAGATTTCATCTAACCTACTTTGTTCCAATTTTAGGTTCCACCACTCAAACAAATTTCACTACCAAAACTTGAATTGTGTGCTTTTTTTACTACTAATTCGCTTTACTAACCAAGTGCTTATCACAATCTTTGAGCAATCACATCAGCAAGATTCACTTATATTCCGATTTCATGATTGCACTCCATTGGATTCATAGTGAATTACCAAGGTGGAAAATATGTAATTTTAATCCATCTTCAGAAATTCAACTCTAATTGCAAGTGGTATCACATTAATTCATCTCACAACCCCGCTTAAATATTTTTTCTAGGTTTTTCCCTGAAAACCTTTAAAAATTCAATTTATGATGGTGCAGTTCTTTTGTTTGTCACTAGATTCAGTTCATTGGGCAAAAATGAATTTTTCTCTAACGAATGTGCTCATTCACCTGAATGTGATCTTGAAAGGCGTAAAGCAAGTCAGTTCTCGTTTTCTAACACGTTAATTAAATATGTTACTGAAGATTTTTCGTCTTTATCTAAATTAATTCGAACCTTTAGTTATTACGTTAGATATATTCATAAAATAAGAACAAGCTCCTCTATAAGAATAAGTGGTACATTAACAACTAAAGTATTAATCCTTACACTTAATGTTTTAATAAGAATTTCACGATTGAAATATTTTAACTTAGAATTAATGAGTTACTAAAAGTAATTAACAAAACAATAAAAAATAGTAAATTATTCTCTCTCGATCCATTCGTAGATACTGAAATGACATGCTTGATGTAGGTCCTTCAGAATACCAAGTTATCATATAACAATAAACACAAAATCATTCTACTTCCTAATGCACACTTAACTAGAGTAATAATCGTAAGCAAACATTTATGACTTTTTAATGGAGGTATCCAATTAGTTCATAATTCTTTACGTGAAGACTTTTGGATCATCAATGGAAAAATATTATAATATCCATTATTCAAAAATGCTTTCATTACCGCATTGAGGCGTTTTATTTTTCGCAAAGGTATATCAAAATAAATTTTCTCTGATAACGGAACAAATTTTAAGGCTGCAAATAACATTCTCTATGAATTGTTACAATATTTAAATCAAAGGAATTCCAACACAACATCCGGACCTTTACTAATTCGCAAGGAAGAGACTGATCATTTACTCCTGCTTCTTCCTCGAACTGTGGTGGATTATGGAAAAGAGGGATAATAAGTATCCAACATCATTTTCTTCGTGCAATTGAAGAAATTACTATTAATTTCGAAGCGTTTACTGTACTCACACAAATTTAAGCTATTTTAAATTCACGACCATTACGTGCTGCTTCTGATTCGAAAGATTCATGACCATTAACGCTCGGATACTTTCTCATTGGATCTGCTGTTACATCAATTCATGAATTCCTGACCCTGACTTCACTGAAATTCCTATTAATTGTTTAGGCCGTTAGGAATTATTGCAAAACTTTACACAAAATATTTGGAATAAATGGTTGAAGAATTACTTAAATCAATTATAATAATGAAACAAATGTTAAATAACTAAAAAGAATGTCTACGGGGACTTAGTACTGATAATAGTCGAAAATACTTCCACTCTACAGTGGAAACGTAGTTTAATAATAAAAATATTTGTAGGGCTAGACACAAGCTACGTTTGATAACTAACACAAGAAATTAACTAATTAAATTAATTGTTTATTTACAATTCTTCTATTGTTTCTACATTGAAGATATAGTTTTTAACTTGATGAATCCTTAATGACAGCCAATCCATTGAAAATATTCAATTTTACAAGATTGTTCACGACATTCCCATCAAGACTATTTAACGTTATCTATTAATTTCAAGGTTATGTTTACAAGACTACTTAACGCTACCTATTTATTTTAATTCAAATTTGTTTATTCAATATTCACTTATTCTATTCACTTATTTAATTAACGATTATGTTCATTCAAGACTTAATTATTCTCCATTTATTCAACTGATGGTAATGTTCATCCAAACTTACGTCATACCCAATTAATTCAAAATTAAACTTATTCAAAGTCTACTTATTCTCAGAATTTATTGAGTTCAAGACTTATTATTATAATGCTTTGTTAATACAGAAAGTTATTGTACTTATCTACAATTTTACCTCTTTATTAATTTTATTATTTATTAATTTTCACCTATTGCGTAAATTAATTCATGCAAGAATCTGTACTAAACTCAGTTAATAAAAACTGTTATTTTTATACAAAACTATTACTCAAGAATTGTACTAGCGCTTGAATATTTAATCATAACTAGAGCAGATGTTAAATTACTGTTGTTACTTATTGTTTATGTCACTTTTATTAAATGTTTTATATATATATATATATGTTATATGTTGCAGATATTTGATGGGCAGTATGTTCGATTATCAAAGCATGATCTTTCTTATTATCCTTTTAATTGTTGTTACTTCTTAATCAAAAGAAGAGTATTTAGAACATATTGCACGGCTATGTTAACTGAATGCAACATCTAAACTGAGTGCTATTAGTAACATTATTGTTACTAATAGCATTCAGTTTAGAGCAGTAGAACTTATTCTAAAATTTTTTAGTGAATAAATGCAATCTAACAGAATGTTTGTATATTATAATAATGTACAGACACCTTTTATGGCACGAGGTGTTAGCCAATGAAAGGAACCGAAGGCAAGAATCACGCGTGAATAACCATTTCTATATTTATAGGAAACACTAGGAAAAATAATAAGACAATAGGAAAAAGATTAAGGAAATCTTTTTCCTATTGTCTACATATTAACATAATTTGCTACATAAATATTACCTAGCAGTTTTTTCTAATTCTTAGATTAGTAATTGATATCAGCCAACAATTTTTTCCTTGAAAGGACTCTTTACTTATACCAGACCGATATTGATATCATCCATATTTCTTTCATTTTTGTAACTTTACTACTTCTCCCACAACTCATTTTCAGTGAAAACGATATTTACATTGAATGAGTAAAGTTATTTTTTAAAAATTGGAATTTTTTTTTTTTTGATGTCCAGAAATTAACAATGTCTTTTTAATAACTTTTTAAAAATGGAATGGAACTGAAAAAAAACAATTTTTCCTCACGGAAAATTTTCACTTTGCGGGAAAAATGGCTTGTTAAAAAGAAATTTTTTACTTCATTGTACAAAGAAAAGGAAGTATTGTGATCGCGAAAAATTTCGGTTTTCAGATTTCAAAGGAAATATCCATTTTGATCATCCCTTAATCCATTTTGACTATTTTCGGCGTGACGTCTGTACATACGTATCATCTCGCATTACTCAAAAACGATTAGCTGTATATTGTTGAAATTGTTTATTTAGGACTGTTGTAACATCTAGTTGTACACCTCCTCTTTTGATTGCAATCGAGTGAACCAAAAATGTTCAAAAAAGCCCAAAATAAAAAAAATTGGATTTTGAACATTTTCTTATCTGCAGTAATCAGCCCTCATTGAGAGCTTTTCAACGATATATCATAAATGATACTTATATTCATTGGTTCCAGAGTTATAGCCAAATAAAAGTTTACTTAATGAAATATTGGGATCGTATAAGGGGAAAGCACATCGGTTCGAATCCGACTTCATTTCCTTCTTTTTTTTAAATTTAAATATATTGATTTATTAACAATTATTAAGATGCGATTGATTGTAAAAAAAAATGTGTACATGTAATTTAATAGGAGTACAAGGAAGTGTCCGTATCAGATTTTTGGTAGTAGTAATGGATACTTATGAATTAAAAGTAATTTCTATTTTTTTTCCTGTTACCTTACTGAATTTAAGAGAGTTCGTTTTTCATTTTTTTTTTTTTTAATTTATTTCTTTTTACAAAATTACTCATTAAAAAGTGATTGAAGAATTATTGTAACCTAAGTTTGATTGGTGTTACAACATTTCTCTGAAAAATAAAATATTTTAAATAAAAGATTTTATGAGAATGCAAATGGTTTGGTAAATTTTCTTTATATTGCTTACATAGGTATTTATAATGATGGGTTGTAGAGGGTAAGTAATTTTACTTTCCGCAAGCTCGGATCTGTGATCATTAATTCTTCGAGCAAATCTTTAGTATTTTACTTCGCATACACTCACTCACTCGCTCTCTCTCACTCTCTCTCTCTCTCTCTCTCTGGGTTTTTGCTTTGGACTCTCAGTTATAAACGAAATATCATTCACACGAATACCATTTTTTTTTTTTTTTAATTTAAAATTATTACAGGGAATTAAAGTACATAAAACTCGTATCCAAGCATGCAAGCTTTCATGTTACACCATTAATAATTAATTGGATATCGGTTTTTTGTTATTTATTTTTAAATAAAATTTATGTAATAATCTGAAAGGTGTTAGAGCATATTCTGATTTATAAAATATTTTTGTTATGCAAGTAACGTATACAATTATTCAATAAAAGACCAATCAGACGATAGTTAAACATGTTTTCTTTCAACTAATTCCATTTTTTTATACGTTTTATTTCACTCAAATATGAAGTTTGGTTTATAGTATAAATTAGACCCGTTTAATTTTTTTAACACGTGGAAGAATTAAAAAATAAAATACAAATTATTTGTGGTGTCATGTGGACACTACATGACACATATTAAATTACATATACACATTTTTGAAAGTACATAAAATGTTATTTCACTAATAACTTCTGATTTTTTATGATTTTTTTTGTTATTATTGAATTCCTATTTATTGTAAAACTTTTTTTACAAACAGTGGTTAATTAATAATAATTAAATGTATTGATTTATTAATTATAAATCGATATATTTAAATTTTTAAAAAAAGTTAAAAAAAGAAAGGGAAATTAAAAGAAAAAAAGGAAGAAAATGTTGCAAACACAGAAGAATAAAAACATAAAGAGAAGATGATAAATATATAGAGGAAAACCCGTTAAAACCAGAGAAATAATAAAATAATTAAGAGATGATAATTATAAAGAGGAAGAAAACGTTAAGACCAAGGAAAGAACGAAAAGATTAAGAGAGGATAATGAACATAAGTAGAGAGAAAATTTGAAAACTAGAGAACGCGTACACAAATTAAGATTAGAACATTTATATCAAACTTAAGAGGCGATTAAATGACTGGCAGCAAAAAACAAATAAACGAAATGATGATCAACTCCGAATTAGGGAGAATATTGTCCGACGATATCAGAGGAGTAATGAACTAAAAGATAAGATTTTTTTGCAATTTATTAAAGATCGAACATGTATGCCTCAGTTTATATGTTGTTCTTGCGAGGGAGTATTTTTCAATCACTCTGTACTTAACTTTAATTTAGATAATATTAAACAGAAATTCCAAAATAATTAAATAAAATTATACAGAAATTAACTAGAAAATCCAAAAATAATACGATTCTAAATCATAATTTATAGTTAATATTATATAATCAGATACTTCACCAAATCTATTATTACATATTCACGTATGTAATAGCCTATTAACTTACAGATACACATTTTTAAAAGAACATAAAATTTTATATTTCACTATTACTGATTTGTTTCATTTTTTTTTATTGTTATTAATGGATAATTATTTATTTAATTATTTTTTTCCAAACACGGGTTAATAGTTATTAATAAATCAATATATTTAAATTTAAAAAAAAGTAAAAAAAAAAAAAAAGGTGATGAAGTCTAATTCGAACCGATGTGCCTTCCCCTTATACTCGTAGATCAAAATATTTCAATAATTAAAATTTCATTTGGCTATAACTCTGGAACCAATGAAAATAATTACCACTATGATATATCGTTGAAAAGCTCTTAATGAGGGCTTACTACTGCAGTTAAGAAAAAGTGCAAAATTTTGGGCTTTTTTGGACACTTTTGGTTCAGTCGATTGTAATCAAAAGAGGAGGTACACAGCTAGATGTTACAACAGTCCTAAATCCAAAATTTCAACATCCTACAGCTAATCGTTTTGAGTTGTGCGAGGTAACGTATGTATACATACATACGTACAGACATCACGCCGAAACTAGACGAAATGGATTCAGGGACGGTCAAAATGGATATTTCCGTTGAAATTTGAAAACCTAAATTTTTCGCGATCACAATACTTCCTTTACTTCGTACAAGGAAGTAAAAACGATTAAATAAACAGATAAAATTTGAAACCTTATTGAAATGAAACAATACAGAAAAATTCTCAAAAATAAACGATAAGGGAATGAATGAAACTTAAATCAAAGAAAATTTAAAAAAAGTTATGGAAAGTTATGGAATTCATACAATAATTTTTTTTTTTTTTTTACTACTGAAAAATTTATACTAGTTACTTTACATTTCTTCTAATGAATCAAAGCTTAATAAACAATATTCAAATTATCATTAAAGAATTTAAGTTGCTTTATTTTATATTTTACTCATTCTTCTCTCAAACTATGGAATATTATTTCTTTACTTAAAATATAAAATATTAAGGAAAACCCTTTTGAAACATGCAAAAAATTCGAAAAGAAGTTTTATTAACTGTAACAATAAATTAATTCATTATTCTTGCTAAATTTTGAGCAGTTTTTAACTAAAGGTATTAAAGTTATCGGTCATTTTCAATTAATAGCAATTTCAGCCAGGAGTGGCTACTTTTAAAAATTAAAATGATGATTTTCATATTTTTACACGACTACCCAAAAATGAGTGTAACTTATCTAGGGTGTATGTATGTGTGTTTTTATCTCACCGTAGCAGCTCAACGATTGAACCGATTTAGATGTCAAAATTTTCTTCCGCACGTTCTTTAAGTATCCTATATTAGCTCTAGAACGGAAAGTATTGAAATGGGTCCAACCAAATTGGGCATTTGAGGTTTTCACCGGTTCTTGACGTTTTGACACCTAAGAAACCCAAAAAACCGGATGGAAAGTTTTCGGTGTTAATGAATTCGTATGTACCTGGGTTCAATGTTGGACTCTAAATCACCTTATATCTCCAAAACTACAGACCAACTTTGACCAAACTTGTTCAGATTACTTCTATGTATGGGGCATTGAAGCCATTAAATTTTCAACTTAAAAGGTCAAGAGGGTGAGGCTACAGAGCAAGGTCACCCTCAGTATCTCGAAATTTCGTTTAATTAAGGCCATATTTTTCGTAGCCACATTTGATACAATTAAAAAACAATTTTTTTTGCAAAATCGCACCCCCACCCTCAAAAAATGCTGTTGTAATCGTCTGCTATGTTTTGACGTCACAGGTGAGCGGTAGAATTAAATAAATGATTAATATTTAAAGTGTAAAAAAGTAACTCGGAATAGCTTGGTCTCGAACTTGATCACCCGGTTGAATCAGTACCTGGTGCGTTAAGTCTCGCGCCTAACCAGTTAGCCGACCGCAAAAGCGAAATTTATTGTACGTAATTTGTGAAATTACATTACTTTAGTTAGTGCCGACCGTCGCTGCTATTACCGCCACAGCCGCCCGAATTAAATATGGCATCCGCGCGCGCTTTAGTTAGAATCATTCAATTAAATAAACGAAAAAAGTATTTAAATAAAATGATAAATATTTTAAATTAAGTTGTACGTGTAAATCGTGCATGAGAAACAACCAACAGTTGCAGGACTTTCCCTACAACTTTCAGTTGTAGTCCTATAACTGTGTTGTCAGCTTTTTTAAACTTAACATTTTTAAAGTTGTGAAAATGTGTTAGAGTAATTAAAAATTACCATTATTACAAAGTGAATGAAGTGACAATTGTAAAGAAAAATGTAATTAAACATTTCGGGCAAGGATAGGAAATCAGATAAGAAAATGATCATCCAGTGACTTTTTATGATCAGCAGTTCATAGTACACTCCGATCGGGCTGGTCTGTTGTTATATTGGTTATCGCAAATCAGCTGATTTCAAAGTAAAGAGTTCTAAGGTTCAAATCGTAGTAAAGGCAGTTACTTTTTTACGAATTTGAATGCTAAATCGTGGATACCGGTGTTCTTTGGTGGTTGGGTTTCAATAACCATACATCTCAGGTATAGTCGACCTGACACTGTACGAGACTACACTTCATTTACATTCATACATATCATCCTCATTCATCCTCTGAAGTAATACCTTACAGTGGTTCCGGAGGCTACTTTTTGAAAAGTAGTTAGTCTTTTTTGAATAACAATTTTTTCTCATCTTACTCACATTATTTTTAATAAATCTAGACACTATTTTCTTAACCCATCGGGTTGATCGAGTGGTGAACTTGTCATCGAAAATTGGCTGATTTCGAAGTCAGAATTCTAAGGTTCAAATCCTAGCAAAAGCAATTACTTTTATACGGATTTGAATACTAGACCGTGGATACCGGGGTTCTTTGGTGGTTGGGTTTCAATTAACCACACATCCACCTGAGACTGTACAAGACTACACTTCATTTACAGTCATGCATGTCATCCTCTAAAGTAATACCTTACGGTGGTTTTGGAGGCTAAACAAAAAAAAAGAGGAGTGATACTATTTTGTTATTCAGTTTAACAAAACATTAACACCGTTGATTATTTATTTATATTTTTTTAATAACCATCCTTAATGAAATAACTGCTTGAAAAACTGTCAATAAATAGAAAACCGTTGGTCCGACAATGGACAAATTTGTCAAGAATAATGAAAAATATTTTGGGTGTTAAATAGGAAATTAGATGAATAAATATTTAATTTTTTGTTTGTTTGCTACTTCCACTCTCTTAAAATCTAATTATCTTAAAAATAATATAAAAAAGAGTAATTATCATTTTCTTTGGATTTTTTTTTTTTTTTTTTTTTTTTTTTTAATAAAAATGTTCTAAACTGCTTAGTTTAATTAAAAGGTAGTTGGGGAGTAAAAAAACCGTCCTAAATTTGTTTATCTTTAATATAAAGCGATTTATTAAGCTTCAGACTTAATAATATTGTGGATGAAGTACTCCCTAATTTTATTACATTATGGATAAATTGATAATTTTAATAAAAATTTATTTAATATTTCGCTCAATTTCGGATGATATAAGCAGAGACTTTCACGAGAAAATTAAAAAATGAAAATTAAAAAAGAAAGGAAAAGAAAAGAGATTTAGAAAATAATCTCCTTGTCTAAAGTTCACCAGTCCACAATTTCCGTTATTTAGTTTTAATAATAATTAAAGTGATCGTTACAAAACTTCCCAACTGTTAATGTAAATGTTACATTAAAAGCCTTTTTTTCTATTTGAAATAATATTTTGTACTCATCGTAATAATAATAATAATAATTGCATTTAATTATTTATTATGTATATTTTCTTATTCATCTTACGAAAACGAGTGCACTGGTTTTAAAATATATATTACTAACGGTAATAGCTGATGATAATAATAGCCAATAATCGTAATAAATTCATCCGATATTTAACCTCATTTTAAACAAGAAAAATGTGAAAGATTGATTATTAAGCAGATAATACGACGTATTTTTAAAATTTGCTTTTGCAAGATTCTCATTTGTATGATTTGTATTAGGTAAAAAACACTTGTAGTTAAGAATGATACTATAATTCTCTTTAGGTCTTTAGTCTTATGAAAAAAAATTTCTCAGCAATGAAATGACGCTGTAACTAAAAAATGACTGAGGACATAAAATAAGAACAACTTTATTTTTGTTTTTTAAAGTGAGATATAATTCACAATAAAATTATTAAGGTGTTACACCACCAGTACAGTTATCGAGAGTTATTAGTTTGGAATATTTTCACCTTAATAATTTTTTCTCTTGTATTTTTCACTAGATATATATATATATATATATATATATTCAGCGTGATATTAAAGTACGTAAAAGGATACATATTTCAAACCTGAGGGATACTGGGAGATAGAAACAAGTGCGAATCTTTATATTACTACTTTATGGGGTACAAGCTCCTCGACACAGCTTCGCCCGCGCTTTATGGTTACTTGCGTTTCCCGTAGCGGTCAATCTTTTTATTTTATGTTTTTTAGTTAAGTAACCGGAGGCAGGTGCATCCAGTCACAAATACAGTAACGGTGGCAATGACTGTGTTTGAGCGACAGCGCCGATTACCTTCGCACCTCTTAAACTATTTGCAATAAAAAAAAACCCGAAAACGGTTTTTAAATATTAATCTGAAGAGTATTTTCAGAGCACTGGTGATAACTCAGCCAGTGCTTGCACAGCAACCGCAAACTTAACGTGCAAGTAGCGGCGATCAAACATAGCATCATGGATCAAAGAACTGTGATAAAATTTTACTGTAAAATAGGAAAAGTAGCATCAGAAGTTTACAAAGGTGTTTTAATTTCAATCCAGAGACAAAACGTCAGCGTATGGAATGGTATGGAACATCGTTACCAAGTCAGGAGAAACTCAGGTTGCAGAAATCACGCATCAAGACAATGGTGATGTTTTTTTTTCGATGCTTTTTGAATGATCCATCGTGAATGTCTTCCTGAGGGCACAACAGTGACCAGACAGTACTACTTAAGAGTAATGCAACATCTCTTTTCTCGCATACGTCTTGTCAGGACGCATCTGTTCCAAAGCAAGAGTTGGGTTCTTCTATGTGACAATATACCGCCTCACTGCGCACTACCCGTGAAACAGTTTTCAGCATCAAAACAGATCTGTGTGCTCGAACACCCATCCTGTTCATCTGATTTAGCACCTGCAGACTTTTTTCTATTTCCAAAAATTAAATGTGCTTTAAAAGGAGAATGTTTCAGTGAAATCTGAGAATGTGCTGTGACCGTCAGACTGAAGGAGGTACACAATCAGGAGTTCCAATGTTCTTTCAACAACTTGTATGATCGATGTAAACGTTGTGTAGAGGTGCAAGGGGATTACTTTGAATCCACGTAACTGCAAAATTAAAATCAAGTTCTTAGTTTTGATGTAATGCTAGTTGTCTCATTACTTATTTGATACACTGTGTATATAAATATAATCTTTTCCTTAATTTTATGAAAAAAATTAGTAACAATGAATAAAAATTTCACAGGTAAATAAAAAAGTAAATGTTATATAAAATAATCAGTTTAAAATGTTTCCTATTATTATGAAGTAATTAATTAAACATCAATATCAAGGATAAAGATATAACGTTACTAGTACAGGTTGATATGTTATGCTAGAAACGTGATACAATTTATAAGAATCTTCTAACCTGGTTTATTGCACTGCTATTTTCACCTTTGCTTTAGCATTTTTCTCATCCGTTACTGACAGAGCTTTGAAGGCGTTGAGTACTTCAGATAGATACAGTAAAAATATAATGAAATAATTAAATTTACTGCAGTAATTTCTGCACATGACGTTTTACAAGGTTGATTTTGTGAAATAAATAGATTGATGGCCAATATTTGTAATACTTCATTTTTTACGCATTCTAAATAAAATGATTTGTTTGAATTTTTTGATTGGTCGGTAAATATAAGTTAGAAATTATAGAATTAAACTAATCCACCTCTGTAAAATTTAAAAAATAAAATTAATGATTCTTGAAAGGAATTAATTTAACTTTTTAAATACATTTTTTTTAATACTGTCTAGAGTTTGTGTAGTAATAGAATTTAGCATTGAAAAAGTCAAGACAGTTTTACATTTACGGTTGATGAACATTTGTACATCTCTCATATTTGCAAAATTAAGTTTTATCCTATTATTGAATTTTTTTGAGCGAGTAAGAAATAACGAATAAGCCAACTGTTAATGTTTACATTGAATAAAAATTAATTTCTTTTTATTTATTATCATCATTAGGTAAGTAAAAATATCAGTCAGTATTATTATTATTATTATTATTATTATTATTATTGCAGAATATTTTTGTTTTGTATAAATTGCTATCGGGTAATACGTTATCGTAAGTTTTTTCTCTGTTACATTCGAATAAGTAACTTTTATTTTGTGATAACATTTTAATAAAATACAAAAATTGCCACAATTAACTTAATTATATGTTGATTATTGGAATACTTTTAACCACCAAAAATATTTAGTTTAAAGTAGTTAGTGACAACCGTAAATAAATGCAGAATTTTCTCATTTCACTTCATTATTAGCTAGTTTAGTTGATCCTTTCAGTATTTTCTACCAATTAACGAGAGGCAGTAATTTTGTTTGAAGTTACGGAATAGTTTAGTTACTTATAGTTTAGTTATTTGTAACCACAAGTAGAACTTTAATACTTGTTAGCAGAAACTTTCTCATTCGGATTTCACTGATTCAATTGTTTTTGTGAATATATTTAAATGTTACAGTTTGTAGTTCAGAAAAACTTGAAAGTTAAAATAGAACTTAAATTTTTATACGCGGTAGAATTTTTTTATACGAACATTTCAAGAATTTAAAGTGAGTTATCGATTTTTTTGAAAAATGTTCGTCATCTATGGGTTTGAAATTTTTATTTTCTAGCGAAGATTTTCTCTGCTATGAAAATGCATGAATAGTTATGAGTATGAAACTAAACTGTAGTAAACTGATCGGCTGACTTCTGGAATGTTATCGGCTTTCATCAGAGAGGTCAGTCTACAACAGACGAGTACTGAATACCAAGCAGTGCAATACACACTCTGTACTCTTTATACATACAGAATCTTCAACCAGGTCGACCTACCTTATCAATCTTTCTCACTTTCTCTCCGTACCCCTCCTTTGCTTTCCTGTACGCCTTACTTTCTACTGATTGCTTTCTTCAAAACACTCCTCGCTGAATTTCTTTCTTCTTACAGTTCCGCATATAGATTTTTGTTTCCTCTCTATTTCCATCAGTTTTCTTTTTTCTTCTAACTTATAAACTTTTTCTGAAAGAAAAAGAAACCTTGTTTAATCACCTTGCAACAAAAGGAAATAAAACAGCTGCCCGACATCATATAAGTTTCCCGATACTACATATCGTTAAATGATATTTACTTTTAAGATCAAAATATACATATGTTATTTAATTAAATAGAATTTGCATTTTGTATTTTTCTCTTTGTTTTATGACTGCAGTGAGAAAGCATGAAATTGTATATTTTCCGTAAAAATAAGCTTATAGAAATTGTATACATATACTAACCGGAAGATTTGAACTACTCTTGAGCTAAGTGATATATATATATATATATCGTTGCCGAATGGCTTCGACGGCACGTGGCACTTAATAACCTTGTACTAACCCTGAGAAAGGGCTGTTGTTGTCATCGATTGGCTTCGATGGTTCGTTGTAGCTAATAACCTTGTGGTAGCCCTGAAAAGGGCCGTTTTTGATGTGGATCGGCTTCGATGGCTCGTTGTAATTTATAACCTTATGATAGCTCTGAGAAGAGCTGTTGTCATCGAATGGCTTCAACGGCTCGTAATTTACAACCTTGTATTAGCCCTGAAAAGGGCCGTTTTTTGCGTTAGCTCTGAGAAGAGCTGTTGGGCCAGGAAGCTGGTCTCCGGCGAAGTCGGGGAATTGCGGCTCGTCCATTGAAATCAGACCGGGCATCCCCTCAGTGGCAGATGGGTCCCCACTACAGCGTGGCAGTGGTGGCCCCCAGAGCCCCACAGTGTAGGATCGGCGACGCGGCCAGCGTCCAGCGACTCCCGGGCCAGCCAGGTCTGCTGCTTCGGCGGGGTTATTGGCATCCGCCGAGAGGTCCCACGTGGCGGCGGCCAGGGAACTTCTTCTTTCTTCTTCTTCTTGGTCTTCTTCAGGTGCTGGTCGAGGATGAATTAAAACTTCACTTTCGTGCATGTTCTTTTATTGGATCCTGAGAGTGGTGGGGCGCAGCGTCGCTATGGTGGAAGAACTGCGCGGTGGGAGGGACGCTTATACAAGCGTGCACGTATACTATGCTCCAGCTGACATCTGAGCTGCTACCGTTGTCGTCCACATATATTAAATTAGGCATATATGTGATATATATGTATATATATATATATATATATACATAAACGCTCTCTAATAATAATGTTGTGGAGCAAGAAAGGTCTACTAGGTTTTTAACCGGAATAGGTTTGAGCCGATTTTACATTACTTCGTAATAATAATGCTGTGGAGTAGCAAGGAGCCACTAGTTTGTATTAATTGGTAAACATTCTATTTAGCATTATGTTTAAATCAACTGTTAGAATACACTCAGTCTAATTCTAACTGTTAATGTAAACCAAATTAAATGACTAACAGACTCAGCACAATCCTCTTGTTTACAAATCTCAATACAATCACGTAAATAAATTTGACAGTTATTGATTACAGTCGTCTGCTTTTTAATTAACACAATTAAAAATTAATCAATTAACAAATTACAATTCGGTATAGTTGACTAATTAAACATCTAACAAAAATGCAGTACAATAACAGATTAATGGTATAAAACAAGTTATTATAGAACGTACTTAAAGTTTTGTGACCTCTAATATCTCAAAATTAACAAATACTTTAATTACCCACATCATATTGCAACAAAATACTACCCTCGTATTTGCTTAATCACAGCTGTATTCATTTAGTTTTAAAAACAATACCTTTCTTTAACAAAGCAATTTTTTAATCACCGCTCCATCACACCGTTTACGTTCTTTTTTAAACCGATCAATTACCGATCAATAACTAACAGCTGCTTGGCGAACAGCTTAACATAATCTGATTGGTTATTACTGTATCTGGGCTGTTGTTCTTATAAACATGTCCATCGATTGTTTTGCATTTAACCTAAAAAATACCACACAATTATTTTAAATTAAGCACAAAGCAAACTTTCTTTAAAGTTTATTTTACTTTTTACTCTCTTACTTTCAATTAAAATCTGCAGAAATCATTTTGCCATCTTTTATTTTATTTTTAGGAATTTGTGGACTAATCAGAGTTGTGGTTGTCTGTACATTTACAATTTGTATATATCATAAATATTGCTACGAAAATGAAAACGATAAATTAAAATAAAATATTTAAATAATGATAAAAAAATAATTCCCATCTCGTATTAATAGCTTTGATAGAAGTGTGTCTGTCCGGCCGAAGTGAAGCCGCTCAGTCGGGCTCGTGGGCTTTCGGACTTCAATAATGAGTTACTACAAAATCTGTTGGTAAGAAACAAAAGAAATTTGCCAGATGGTGGCTCGGCGGTTTCAAGCGTGAGACGATTAACCAAAATGTAATTTTTTAAATCACAATAGCGGATCACAAATAATATTTGTGGGATTCCGTTAAATGGCAGAATAAAAAACACCGTTTCCGGCATAGGAACACTGAATCGCACCTAGCCGAACTCATGTTTCATACTAAATATGGAAAAGGAAATTGTTTTTTCGTGATATATACCACTCCCTTAACGAATTTTTAAAAAATAGATAATATTATCAACGACCTACATATAGAAATATTTGAGCCAAATTGGAAGAAAATTGGTTAGTCCTGAGATAGAAGGCCAAAAGTATATGTATGTATATACATACATGTATGTACGTACAAAAATCTTTTTTGGCCTCGATGAACTTGTTGGATTCTAAATCTTAAAGATTTTCAAAAAGTAAATTTTTGATATGATCACCGTATTTTCTCCGTTAATATTTTAGCTATTTTAGCTATATTCGCCAGGAAATTAATATATTTTAACAGCGGTAGACTTTGGAGTGAGGAAATTCTTTTATTATACAAATCTATAATAAAGTACATTATAGTACATTATAATTCAGTACATTAAGTGTACTTAAGATAAAACTTTTGATGAAATTACAAAAGAGAGTTTTCAGTACGATTAATTTTATCTGAAAGATAGTTAACTTTATTTCAACGTTAATTTATTTTTAAATTATGTAATAAAAAATTAATATAGGTTATCTTATACATTTTTTAACTTAATCCGATTAAAATTAGATACAAACATTTGAAACACGCCGCTGATTTTCTTTCTTTAATATATGTTTCTAGAATCCTTAAGAGAAGGTTAGGAAATTGGAATAATCCTCTGACGATATTAAGAAAGTGTTGACAATAAGAAAAAAATATTATTGCCGTTGTTCTGTTAGATGGTTTCACGTTCGATAGTAATGCAGTCTCAACCTTCTGCAACACAAGCATTTATTTTCAAGAAACTTTCTATAAGTAGGTACGTTTGTTCATATGAAAATTACCCCTCATTTTTTTTGTTTTTAGGAGTTCCGGAAGGATGAAACGTCGAGAAATGCAAAAAAAATATTCCCCATTTTTTCACTACCATACTTTCCTTCTTGCAGCATATCTCTAGGCTGTGATACTAGAAAAGTAAAAATTATTTACTAGGTTTATTAGATCAAACCTAAATTATATTAAAATACCTTTTTTAAAACTAAAATCTTAAGATTTTAAACCGAAAAAGTAATTTTTACAATTCAAATCAAATAAACCGGACATTGTTAAGATAAGTCAACATTTACATTCAACAATAAAATAGAGTAGAGTAATGGGGATGCTATTCTAAGTTATTGAGAAAAAAATACATCCGACAGTTTCCTACTTCGAATACTGGTCATACGCTAATAAAATCCCCATATAATATTCCTAAGGTTAAGCATCAAACTTACATGATGGACATAAAATCAAAAAATAATACGTTCGTAAAATATAATTATTTCCAAATTTAATTCTTTCATTATCTATATATGAAATCATTGATTTAATTACTAACAAAGTTAGTTAACAACTAACTAGTATAAAGTTAGTTAACAAAGTTTTTCTGACCGTAGATGGAATTTTATGAACGGATGCCTTGTCTGACACCTATCTATTACAGAAAATGTAATAGAAAATTTTTACCATATGAAAAATAATAGGTTTGATTTAGATTCCAACCCGGAACTATCTCATTTATTTATTAGTAATAATCATTTTTAATTTATGTTAATTCCCTGACCATTAAAAGATTTAAAATGTTCTGTTCGATGCCCGCCTAATGAATAAACTGCTTACGGTACAAGTTTAATTCTTTTTTAATTCAAACTTATAACAATCAAATTATTAACTTATTTTCGGTCACTTTTTAACGTTGTGGTTTAAGATTTTTGTACATCTGCGTTTTTTTAATTTATAATAATCACATTTATAACTTTTTTATTTTAACATGTACGGCATTGTTATCTTATTGTATCGAAAAAAAATACGCATACATCTGGGTAAAACTTGTTTTAAAAATAAAAGAAAATTTCCATCTTGCTACCATAACTCATGATTGTACTTCACTTTCTCTCTTACCCCAACTATTATTGAAGCCTACCTCACCCATAAGTTTGAGTAGGCCCTCCCATGCAACTGTTCGTGTATTCAGTAAACTAGGACAACCCCCGAGGAATAAGGAACAACCAAATGTTTAAACTTCTCATGATACGAATAAAACGAACGATAAATTCTATATTGATTCAACCGTTCTCATGCTGATAAAACAACTGTTGGATATCAAATTATTGAACATTCAAAAGCTCAGTTTATATTTCTACAAATATCAAAACAAAAATAAAACTAAAACAAGCAATCGGTTCTCTGTAACGATTTCGTTTATTTTATCAGACTTGAACATTTCTTCTAGAAACAAAATAAAAATGAATAAACTAAATAAATAAAATACACTCCAACCCTAAGTGATGCATTTCCTGTATATTTTATGTAAATTAAAAATAATTTAATAATTTTTATTTTGTTACTATCCGACAATGACTTCGTACAATTCAAACATTCTTCTATTTTTACAACTAGTAAGACTCACGGTTATTTAAATGACTTTTTTAATTTTTAAACACACATAAATGTTCACTTTTTGTGTAAATGTTTAAATGTTGGAACTTTAATTTTCATTTAATATAGGGCTTTTAAATTTGAAGATCTTTGGCTTCGTTTGGATTCATTCGGCTCCTTTCGGATACACTCCGCTCCTGATAATTCAGCCACTCTTCACAGTTCATACAGCTTCTTTCAGATGCACTCGGCTCCTGACGATTCAGCGGCTCCACATAGAGTATTTAAGTAAGCTCATCACTTTATTCGTGCAGTTCCAGCTCTTGATCAGTCTACTTCAATTATTATCATTGCATTTGTGGATTCAATAACATATATAAAGATTCACGTGTAAATGAATATTATTTACAATTCACATTAAAAAAAAATTACAATCGCAACTGCATAAGATTTAATTTATTTATATGAATCAGCACCAATTTTCTACACACACATTTTTATTAGACCTCCGACAGCGGATATACATCATAATCTACATTAAAGAAGAATCTTTATATTAAATAATCTACTGCATAATACGACTCACAGCGGTTAAATCTATAACATCACTAGCTCTATCCGCCACGCTTCGTTGTGGCACATTGTGGTTGCATGGATGAGAAATGAGAAACAAAACAAAGTATACGTTTCATAGAAGTTTAATTTTGCAATACTTGTGGATATACAATATTTTTTGTTTTTCCACTGTCTGCAGACAGTGGAAAAACTTTTCCACATAAGGTTTTTTGAGCTTTATTGATTGAGCTTTAAGGTTTTCCACCTTGATCTTTATTGATTGTGATTGCAATTGCCAATCGAATAGGGAATTGGAATCTTTTAAATTAAAATGGTGTATCGATCGGGATTATGAGTATTCCAGGAATGAGGACATCTTCACCTTTGAAAGGCCCCGTTAAAATCCACTACGTTATTCATCAATTTCTTAACTGCAAGTCGCGTGCCGTTGCTGAATTTTGGCTGATTAATATTCCGCAACAGGATAATTGTCATTTTTTGATCGAATCGTTGCTAGAATCAATCTAATGAGGAATGTTTTCCCAGTTCCTCCTGGCGCATCCAAGATGAAGGTCCCCCCAACTCCGTCATTTATCATTTGCATTATGCGATCATAAATGCCTTTCTGTTCACGCGTTAATTTGGGAATGTTTGATTGGACATATGACTGAAGATCACCAATGTTGTAACTCTGTTCACGGCGTAAATCCACATCAAATGAAGCAATCGCAGCTCGGGTGGGTGCTGGCATTCCCAATTGACTAAGAACTTTATTTGCAATAGCTAAGCACTTGTCTTCAATATTTATCAATGCTTCGTTGTAAATGCCTTCTGTAAATTCCATGGTCATATTGGTATTTTCTAGCCGTACTCTATGCAAAATATCCTCAGCCATATGCGATCGATATCTTTCCCATAACTCTGTGGGAGATGAAGGGAAGCAAGCGGTCAATATAATTGCGAATAATGCGCGAATTTGGTTTGGATGTGCAGTGTTGCACGCGTCATTAATACATATATCCCACTGTTGGTCGTTTTCTAATAAATCACACACAAGTACCTCGATTAAAGTGAATATTTAATTCAGATTGTATAATAATCTGAATCAGATGCAAGTGGATACGTTTTTTTTTTTTTTTTGTTAATAAACACTGTAATTGGGAACAGGTATTGTTTCACATGTGACTGCGGTTGTCGTTAGCTAGTATGGCGAGTGTTCGCCTCGCTTCCAGCAGATGGCGCGGTCACTGGTACACAGCTGACCGTTAAAAAAACTGTTTCTCGCGGTCGTGGTTATAAAAACTATCTTTGATGCGGGTTATATATCGTGCTAAAAGTTGAGCTCAATCGGTGCAGAACATTTTGAGTTTTTGAAGCGTACGCAAACGAACTTAACAATTTTATATATAAAGATTTGTAGGCTGCGAAAAAAGCCCTTCAGTCGTGCGAAAAACACATCATATTAAATGCTTACAAAAGCAGAGGAATGCTTACAAATTACAGAATAATCAAACGGCGTTGATTTCAGATGTTAAAAAACTGCTAACGTAAGTAGAAGTTGTGTTGCTTCAGTGTACAACGTGATTCTCGAGTATGAATCTACTAATGAATTACGGTCTCCAAAGAAAACAAAACCCCGCAGGTCAATTGAGAAAAAGGTGAGATTTTGAAAAAAACGCGATTCGTAAAAAAATTACACGAATCTGAATTGTTTAGAAATAGTTTAGCGGTGTATTATGTCCTTTGGAAGAGAATTCGGTTTTTGTGTTCGACAACGCTTCTTATCATTAAACGAAAAGAATTCCAGCCGTGTTATAGAAAAACAATGATATCAAAATGTGGCTTAGTTCAAAAGGAATAATTTTTGAAGAGGTTTAAGTTAATGTTCAATCATTGCAAAGGGTTTCGCGTATTAAAAGTAATTATAGTCCGTATAAAATTGGTTTGACACACAAGCCAAATTGGTAAGTCGTGTTTTTATTCGGCTCCTAACGAATATGTTTGCCGGGCTCCGTGGCGCGAGTGGTAACGTCTCGGACTTTAATCCGGTGGTTCCGAGTTGGAATCTCGGTCAGGCATGGCATTTTCATACGCTATAAATCATTCATATCATCATCTGAAGCAATGCATAACGGTGGTTTCGGAGGTTAGAAAAAAAACGAATACTTAGTTGTGTGGTTTCAGTGTTACTATTTGTGAATTTTGTTGTTTGCTTTTACATAGCAAAGAACGCTAAATGACCAAAAAACGATTGGAATGCAAAGTTGGCAGGAGTCTATTACTCCCTACTTTATCGCAGAACCTGGACAGAGTCCCTTGCTGCTGGATCATTCTAATCGGGCTTGTTTTTTTAAAAGGTTATTTTTAATCTCGGATCTAATTTTTCAATTTTGTCTATTATTATTTTAGTGAATTTAAGACGGATTTAATTGCATTCCAATCCGTTGTTGAACCAGCGTTATCGAACCCATTTCATGGGCCGACCGCGGAAGGTTAGGCTTATAAAGCCTGTCCTCCCGACGTAAATTCCCCTTCAGACCGTCCACTGAAGTCCTTTCGGTGCTAACTCTTTAATAGGCTAGCAGGAATACGCCACAACGGGGCACTAGCTATAAGGAGGGAGCAATGCGTCCCCTTTTCCGGAGGAGTCGCAATTGCTGGGATATTTTGTCTTACTGTAAGTTTTTTTTTAAATTTAGACCGCGTTTTTGTTTTATGCGGGACTTACCGTGTTTGACGTCTTCAAACTATATAACTCGCGAAAACTTTTCACTCGCGACCCCGGAAACGCGTCTGACGCACTATTCCGTTTATGGCTCATGCGATATGGAGGCCCCTAAGCCTGGTTTGTCGATTTTCGGCTACCGCACCGCACCATCACGGTGGTTCGTCCAGTACGGCGTGAGGCCGCTTCCTTACAACTGTCGGAGTTGGGTCCTCTCGGCAGATGTCCCGAAGATGACTGTGTTCGGACACAGCCGCTCTCCCGAACAGTCTGCGCGCCTGCGCCACCCCCACCTTGGACACGGATTGAAATCTCGCATCAGATCGGAGAGTGGCGTTCCTGACGAACCACGGAGCTCCAAAGATCGTCCGCAACGCGATGTTTTGGACGGCCTCGATCTTCTTTTGAAGCGAGGAGCTCAACACTGCCCCCCATGCCGGGTAAGCATATGTTAGAATCGGCAGTACGTACAGCCGAAAAATGAGGAGCTTAGTTGCCAGTGGGTACGGGCTGGCACTGTTCAGCACTGGGTATAGCGAGGCTCTGGCGGCCTTAGCCCTCCGGGTCGCATAATTTACATGTTCGCCGAAGGTAAGCCGCCTGTCCAACACCACCCCCAGGTACTTAACTGTTTTCTCAAAAGGGATTTTCTCCCCTGAGATTTCCAGCTCTCTGGTCGGTTTTCGTGTCTTGCATGTGAACATCACGGCCACCGATTTTTCACCGTTGACCCTGATTCTCCACATGTCGAGCCACGGTTCCACTAAGTCCAGCTGCCTTTGGAGCCTCCGGACCGCGTAATCCACATTTACGGATTCGTAGAAATATGCCGTGTCGTCTGCGTAAAGGGCCGTTTTGACCCCTTCCGACAGCGGCATATCGTTCACGTACAAAGTGTACAAGAACGGGGAAAGTACTGCTCCTTGGGGAACCCCAGCGGCTATTTCTCTGGTGGAGGAAATCGTTTCCCCTACGCGCACGACAAAATGTCGGTCTAGCAGATATGACCGCATCAGTCTGACATAGCGGTAGGGGATCGCCGATCGCGCTAGCTTATAAAGCAGCCCGCTATGCCAAACTTTGTCAAAGGCCTTGGCCACATCCAGAAAAACGGCTGCAGTCACCCGTTTCCTGTTCAGGCCTCCGACAAGGTCGTCTATTATTTTTACCAGTTGGAGGGTGGTTGAGTGACCCTCCCTGAACCCAAACACTTCTCCGCACTTCTCCCTCCATGTATCGCCTCAGTTTTTCGAGAAAAATCCTCTCGAACAACTTAGACAATACTGGTAACAGGGAGATTGGCCTATAATTCCGTGGGAAAAGTAAACTTTTCCCCGGTTTGGGTAAACATACGACTTTGGCCGTTTTCCAACAATTAGGGAAATATCCAACGTACAAAATGGACGTGAATATCACCGAAATTGCTGTAATCACGGAGGCCGGTATGTTCCGGAATGCACGGGCGCTGATCCCGTCGACACCCGGGGCCTTGTCGGGGCTTGTGGCCTTAATGGCTGCGGAAACTTCCGCTTCAGTGACTTGGTCAATCTCTAGAGGGGCGTCCTCCACCTGTGAGAAATAATCTACAAGAAAGGATTCCACCTCGGTTGTGTGCTCGTCGTTCGGGGAGGGAGGGGGGTTTGGAGTGAACTGCTCCTCCAAGCTATCGGCGAATACCTCGGCCTTCTCCGCCTCCGAGTATGCAAGAAACCTCGCTGCCCCACAACCGGATGGCGAGGCTTCTTCCCTTCTCGCAGTCTCCTGTTCAACCTGAACACCGAGGAGATGTCGTCAGAGACCGAGGCGAGGTATTCGTTCCACGAATCCTCTCGATGGCTTGTCAGCAGTTGTTTTAACCTGTCCGTTTGATTATAAAAGGCCCGCTTATCAGCGGGGGACAGGGTGATTCGATATCTCCTCCTCAGTCGTCGTTTCTCCGTTATGGCTTCGGAGATATGAGGAGGGAGGTCGTTTCGAACAACTGCTCGAGTTTTGGCCGATGAGCTGCCTGCCAGGGCCTCGGTCATTGACGACGTGACGCGCCCGACAGTGTCGTCGATTTCCTCCGGGGTGTTCAGGAGCTCAGGATTTACCGGCCTGTACTCCCGCTGGAGGGTCTCGTAGAACCTTTTCCAGTTGATTGACCTTCGGGGTATAGGCGGGGGATCTCGGCCACCCCCTGCCTGACCTAGTTCCAACAGGACAGGGGAATGGTCCGAGCTGAGGTCTTCTATCGTTTCAATCATGAATGGGAGGGTACCCCCCTTCATGACTGCGATATCCAGCACGTCAGGCCTAGATCTGCCTGAGCGATGCACGAACGTGGGCACCTCAGGGCCTACGACGACCAAGCGGCGGGCTCTCGCCCTTTCGTACAGCAATCTGCCATTCGGATTTGTCAGAGTGCTGTTCCATGACACGTGTTTGGCATTGAGGTCGCCCATGAGTATCATGGGCCCATCCCAATTTTCCAGCACGGCATCCAGATCTGCGCCGGTTACCGCGTCGTTCGGCTTGCTATAAGCCGAAACCAGCCGATACACCGTGCCCAGATGCTCCACATGCACACACGTTTGCTCCATCACGTTTGTATGAAGAACAACGCGCGTATGCATGTGGTGTCTGTGGACTAAAACCGCAGTTCCACCAGAGGTGCGAGATCCGGGTCGAACTGGCCTATCCGTCCTATATGTAAAATAGTTCCGAAGGGTCAGTTGCTTGCTTGGGTTCAAGCACGTCTCAGACAACAGTATCACGTCTATCAGTAGATCCTCGGCCAGACGGCATAGTTCCTCCGTCCGGCCTACTACTGAGTTGGCGTTCCACTGCAAGAGTCTGAGGGTGGGCCTAACCATACCTGGACAGTACAGCCATGAGGCACTCTATTAAGGACTGAATACAGTCCTTGAGAGATTTTGCCTGGAGCAGGCGTGGCAAAACCATCATGATATCTGGCAGGATATCCTTCACTGTCATCTGCGACAGGAAGTCCATGCCAGTGGTCTCCAACGGGGTAGCCGGTTTCGGATTGCCGCTGGAGGTGCCTTTTGGCGCGGCCGCCCTTTTGGTGGGACGCGGGGCCGCGGTGTTTTTAACAGCCTGCTTGGCCTTCCCAGCCGGAGCAGGCTTTGCCTTTCCCGTCGAGGAAGGCTTGGCCTTCTTCGCCGGGGCCGGCTTTGTCGCCGCCTTTTGTTTCACCACCTTCTTGGTGGTCGCCGCCGGTTTTGGCTTGGCGGGTGTTGGGGAGGGTACCTCCCTTTTTTTTCACTACCGCCTTGGCCACAGGTGCCGGCACCTCCGGTTTGGGGGCTGATTTTCCCCCACCGGCAACACGGGCCCAGCTGCGGCCGTCAATAGTCGCGGGCTTTTTAATGCCCTTGACCTTATTGACTTGCTCCTTATAATAGGGGCAACCCCGGTAATTAGCCGGATGAGGCCCCTTGCAGTTAACGCATGAGGCTGGTTCCTCACGCGGCTTTACGCATGTGGCAGTGTCGTGGTCCTCACCACACTTGACACATTGCTGGGCCCTCTGGCAGTAATTGGACGAGTGTCCAAATTTCTGGCATCTGTGGCACTGGGGTGGCCCCCCTCGTGACACAAACGCAGTCACTGCGACCTTGCAGTAAAAAATACTGCCAAGGTCATAAATGGTCCGGGCCGAAGGGGTCCTCTTAAGGGCCACTAGGCAGGTCGGGGTTTCCCGACCGTCCCTTGTGAGGAGCTTCTTAACCGAAACCACCTCATAGCCAAGGGAAGTCAGTTCCTCCCTTACTTCCTCCGGGGCAGCCCCATAGGGAATCCCCCGTATAACCACCTTCAGCTCCCTGTCCTTCGGGAGCTGAAAGGAGTGAAAGGCGATTCCCTTCGAGTGCAGAAAACTCTGCACCGCCCGGTAATCCGCCTCGCTGCCCAGCTGCAGCCTTATCGAGAGCCCGGTGCTTTTAGCCACCAGGCGCCCCCCGATCCGCGACTTAATGTCGCGCGCTAATGCTGGCCACTCCTTCGGGCAGTCCAGCATTATTGGCGGGATTTTCTCCCGCCTGACGGTAGCAGGCTGTGATGGGGCCCCATCATCAGCCTGCGGGTTGGCGGCTGCTGCAGCCTTGCTGCAGCCCGCTACGGGCTCCGTCTCCATAGGAGGCGCGGAGTCCCGGCGTTTCTGGCGCTTCCTAGCCCCAGACCCGCTTTCCTCTCCACCGACGGACACAGTTCCAGGGTGGGAGAACGGGGTGGGGCAGGCCTTACTTTTCCTTCCATGAAGGAGAAAAAAGCAGACTAAAATTAAAACTTATATTATCACTACACTTGCTGTAAGAAAATACACAACAGAAATAAAATTGGAAAGTTTAATTTCCTGTTAAAATAAAAATTATTTTAGAAGTATCACAATAGTCTATTATGTTAGGCTATTAGTCTAATGTATAACTAATGACTACAAGAGTTCACTTTACATTATTATAATAGAAATTTGAATAGAGTAAGAATAAAATTAAGAAAAGGATTATCCTTTTCTTAATGTAACTGGCCTGTAATCCAGGTAGCTGGCCGCCCGGCTGATGTCCTAGCAGACCCTTCTCACATTGTCTGGCGACGCAGGTAGAAGAACTGTTGAACACCTGGCTGGACTGGTTACAACTCACAATCACAGAGCACAATCAAAAAAAAAAAAAAAAAAACGATTGTTTGGTCATATATATGTAAAAAAATAACATAACAAAGGATTTTTTGGTCATTATGTAGGGATATTATTTTCTGTGTATTTGGTTATTTCGACTTTTTTTTGTTTGCATAGTCTTAAGTCTATTTGGGTTATAAGAAATTTGAGTGTTTTAATTTATTTACTGTAAGCCATCCTTCTTGGTGGCTTTTCTTTTTGTTTTGGTGTTTTTTTTTTGTTTTTTTTAATAAAATACAGATGTTCTAGCTGTTAAATATAATTCAAAGAAATTTGTTACTTAATCAGTTGTGATTTTGTTTACATTGGCAACGGCCATATGGGCTCTTTATGATTGGTCGTTGTGTTTGACAGCGGCCATCTTGCATTGATCTGATTGGTTTTCCTTTGTTTACATTTTATTAGCCTCTTATTTATTCAAAAACTGTACAAATTAAAAATAGATAGATAGATTTATTAAAAATAGATGAAAACAATCTTTGATGCGGGTTATATATCGTGCTAAAATTTTTTTTATCGTGTTTTTTTTTTTTAATAAAATACATATGTATTAGCTGTTAAATATAATTCAAAGAAATTTGGTCGTTGTATTTGACAGCGGCCATCTTGCATTGATCTGATTGGTTTTCCTTTGTTTACATTTCCAAATTATTAATGTACAAATTAAAAATAGATAGATAGATTTATTAAAAATAGATGAAAACAATCTTTGATGCGGGTTATATATCGTACTAAAATTTGAGCTCAATCGGTGCAGAACATTTTGAGTTTTACTTCATAAATTAATTTTTTTTTTCGCTGTAACTCCAATGAAACCAATGAAAATAAGTACCACTTAAGATATTTTGTTGAAAATCTCTCAAAGAGGGCTTATTACTGCAGTTAAGAAAAACTCCAAAATCCAAATTTTTTGGTTTTTGTGCTTTTTTTGGACACTTTTAATTCAGTCATTGCAATCAAAATGAGAGATGCACACCTATATATTACATCAGTCCTAAATCCAAAATTTCAGCTCCTATGGCTAATCTTTTTGCAAATTATGTGAGATACGTACAATATATACATACATACGTACGTACGTAGAGACGTCACGCTGAAACTGGTCAAAATGGATTCAGGGATGGTCAAAGTCGATATTTCTGTTGAAATTTGAAAACCGAAATTTTTCATGATCACAATACTTCCTTTACTTCGTTGAAGGAAGTAAAAATTGTTCGGGGTCTGTAAAATGATTATTAAGTCAATACCCAAACGCTATTAATTATTATTTTATTAATAATTATTGTGTTTAATTATGTATATACACGTCCACAATTTTCCTGGCGTATTGCCATGGTTAGTTTACCTGGATTTAAGTCAACAAAATTTCAGATAGAACGGTATGGAATTAAGTACCTTTCACCAACACCTCCAGATGTACAAGAATTATATTGTGGAATTATAAGTTGCATATAGTGAGAGAATACTATTTCTGTAGTAATCAGAGTTTCAATTAAATTCTTACAAATTTTACTAAAATGTACCACATTTAAGTGGGATTAAACTCTTGAAAATTCCGTATTTACAAAAAGTCAATTCAATTTTCATACAATAGATGTTCAGTTGTATTTACCTGGTAATATTAAAGGAATTGTGATAAAGAAACTAAATTTATTCATGATCAAGTATCAAGTTTTTTTTAAATACACTACTACCATCCGAAACACACTACATATTTAAAAACATGCTTATTTTAAACTAAGAAATTTAAAAATGCCCTTGATTTCTAAAAATTCAAATTTTATCAGTTTTTTAACTTATTCTATTATTTATTTAAATTAACTTTTTATTGAAAGTTAAAAAATTCTTTATTGCATTTTACAAATGAGATACTGTATCAGAGTAGAAAACATTTTAATTTTATAATTTGTAATAAAAAATGGAGTTAAATAAATACTTGAATCAAAATTTCAAGTATTTATAAGTACGTTTTTTTAAACTCAATAGTTTTTAGAATTTTAGTTTAATGTTGAATTTATGCGATGTTTTTCATAGGTTTTATAATATCTGTGATTTTTATATTTATATCCAAAAATAATTGAATAAATAGGAAAAAAAGATTATAAGAATAAAAATAATTTTAATTTTATACCTGAAAAGACATTGTGAATACACATACACTCACCAGCATTGTTATCAGCTGTTTATAATCATCCGTATGTATGGAATCATTAGATTTATTTTTATTTTTATTTAAAAAATTGTTGCTAAAAAATATATCTACTTCTTACAAAGAAAAGATTTTCTTTCTTACAGTCTCTACGATTTTTCTTATATCAATTTATTTGAGGAAACAGTATAGTTATCGTAAATCAAGCCAAACTTCTGTGATTTTTATGTTTTCCTGGTAGCGTAATTTTTATCGTTCATAACTTTGTTGAGAAATCATATATATTTAATATCAGAATTTTATCTGTCATTTAAGAACTTTTTAAGGTTATTTCGAAAGTTAATTTAATTTTTTTTTAAATTTAAAATATTTTAAAAGTTTTAAACTTATTTCTTCTAAACCGTAAGATTTAACAGTTTTATATCGGCTGAGATGTACTCAGCCGAGTATATCTCAGGCTAACCTACACAATTTTTTTTTTTGTTTAACCTCCGGGTCCGCAGTGAAGCAATTCTTTCTGCAGAGGATGAGATGAGTGTTTTGTAGCGTGTGTGAAAAATGCTATGCCTGACCGGGATTCAAACCCAGAACCTCCGGGTAAAAGGCCGAGACGCTACCACTCGCGCCACTGAATCCGACGACCTATATGATTTAACTTTTATTATACCGGGTAATTAAACTGAACCACTACAGATTGGACACAGTTGCCACATACATCTCAGTCATTTTGTGAATGAAAGAAAAATTGAAAACGTAAATTAAATTCTGCATTTACTCATATATAAGCAAAAGTTTACATATTTACCATATTTTTGTAAAATATGTTCGAAGTGAGTCTCCAGCGTAGCGATCGTATGTTGACAGACAGACAGAATCGTCTGTTGCAAAACGTAGTTGTCTCTGCCGTCGATTTTTTGTTGAATCTTTAGGTCATCGATAGTGTGGGAATTTGATTCATAAACTCTCCTTTAAATAGTTCCATAGTAGAAATACGCAACTAGACAAATCTGGAGAACGTAGATGCCATCGCCATCTGCTGACAGTTTGTTCTTCTGTAAAAGCCGCATGAGCGCGTGCAAGTGAATTGTTTGATGTGTGACATGCAGCTCCGCTTTGTTAGAAGAAGCCGTACCCTTTTTCAACATGTTAACTTATGGCAGAATTTTCTAAAATTGTACAATACACTTCTGAATTGAATGTACGGCCAAAAAATATTGACTCCCATCTACGATTAACAGAAACAGCACACCATACACCGATATTTTCATCGTAAGTGAGCTTCAACACTTGATGAGGATTTTTAGTCATCCAGTACATGGTGTTCGAATTAATATGCTTAGTTAAATGAAACTACGCCTCATATACAGCATCAGATTTATCTGACTATTGACAATATTTTTTACAAGTAAGTCGCAATAATTAAGACCTTTCCAGTTTGTGTGTTTTTCTAAGCTATTACACGATACGGTTTCAAGGTTAAATCATAAAAAATCTTAACGACAAGATGTGTGTATTTTACACATCTTTGTTGTGTTAAATTACGTATAAATTTTTTTGATCTGGTAAAATTCTTCTTTGAATATCGGCCATGGCCTCTTTGGTCCTAAATAATGGTCCGCTATTTCGTTTTGCTTTTGAAACTGACCCGTTTTACGATAACTTTTAACCAAATTGTATATGTCTCAAGGTAGTGATACTGTAATTTGGAAATTTTTTTCCTTGAAAATTTTCCAGAACGCACATCAGCTTTCGTAATAGCAATCCTTTCTTCGATTGAATAAGCCATTTTAGAAAAACACCAACTGAAAAGAACCAAACTATACAATACTGAAGTATGAACAGTTTACAACTGACAATAATAGACGAGATTATTAACATAAATAACCAGTAGTAGTAGCAATGTTAATGGTTAACACTCAAATATTTTAAATTCCAGCTGACTCGGTTTGGTTTTTAAGTTGCTCTTCCGATATAATGTTTACACTACACAGTTTCATAAGTTTAATTAACAACGAGATGGTAAATTAATATGAAGTTCTATTAAAAATCTTGGAAATCTTTAGCATTACAACGAATCTTAAAAAGATTACCATGTTTCCAGTATACTTACAGACGGGTGTGTACTCTTTTCGTGTTTATGTGAATCACTTTTACTCATTTTTAGGGTACTACTTAGATCGCCAGCCAATTTAATAAACGTTTTTTTGATCTTACAAAGCTTTTTTTTGTACACAGTAGAAAAAGAGTTTTTTAACTGAAATTACAAAACTATAAGTAATAATAATATGTTAAATTTAAGTTTTCTAGTTAAAAAAAAAAGTTAAAAGTTTTCCCCTTGAGAAAGGAAATACGAATATTCATTTTTGATTTTATGACCACTACAGTGAAATCGATCATCCAAAGAATTTTCAATTCAAAGAGATATTTTTATGAAAAATTTTTCACAGTTCTTTATTGATTTCCTCAAGTAAACTGTAACTTAAAGTTACGTGGAAAAGATCAAAATTTAATTTAATATAAATTTTAATTCTTTTCATCAATAGATTGGTAATTTGTAGATCTTCAATGACAAAATTTCCTTTCATCAGAAATAATATCGGGATTTTACCGCCAAGTTAATTACTATACGTACAATAAAAATATGGATTATTCATGAACACCTTTTTATTGTATGTACATCTCCTATTCATTTATTCAAATATAAAGAAAACCATGAACATTTCTTCAAATGGAGTAGATTGAACAAGTTTAATGCGGGAGTTACGGATTGGAAATCTAAAAATAAGTACGATTTATTTTTCTGTAACTTCATAGAATTTCAAGCCGTTAAAAATTTCGTAAAAATAATTAGATATAAATTAACAATTATGAATTCATTACATGTTTTTGTAATAGCTAGCTGGTTGAGGCTCACTTCGCCCGTCCGACCGTCTACCCAGAAGGCTCTCCCCCCTGACCAGGGCTCAAGTTGACCCAGGCGAGTCCAAGAGCCGAACCCATGGCCACAGAACTCACCATTCTCGTCCCAGGGGGGAGGGCTTCCCTACTGGATCCCAAATTATTTGTTACGCACTTGGTTGTGAGAATAATAGTGATAAATAACAATTGAAGTATTCAAGCTTTATAGAAAGAAAGCTAAAAAGAGAAACTAAATTACAAAAGACAGAATAGCAATAACTATGGTAAATAAAATACTCAGACCTTTGACGAGGACAATTTCACAACTTATTTCAGTTGCCATGGTGACAGAAATATACAAATGAAATAAATGGATTAATTTTTTATCTTTAATTTACAACTTCATCCTCAAAGTAGCTAGGGCCTCGATATATAGTTTAAAAACCCTTTTATGGAATAACATGAATGTATCCTGGAAATTTGAAAGAGATCGGCCAGTTGTTTTTCGTGTGATACTGATACAAACAGACAAACTTTCGCATTTGCATATTATTAATCGATTTCAATTCATCTTCACTTCACTTCAATAATTGTATATTTAATTAAAACATTATTCCAATGTTTTACTTTTATTCTTTGTTAAAGATTTAAAAAAATGCAGTAGTATTTTATAAATTACGAAATACTGGCATATACATATAATCTTATTAATTGAATCTAGCATTTAAAAAAATATATTCCCTTATAAATTGATGGAATATATTTTTATAAATGTTATCAGATCTACTATCAATCTTTTATCAGGCGGTGTGGTTTATAAAAGACCTAAGACTAAGCTACTTGAACTTATTTCTGCATTCAAGATAAAGTACATATCCTGTTTTATATTTATGGTTCCAATTCCTCGGGTTGTTTATAGTTTTCATCCTGTGTATCTATTCACGTTTTTCATGATACTGAAACATCCCCTCACATCCTTTTACTTTTCTTGATACTAATCTATCATTCTCGCTTTCTTTTTTTAATACTTTAAAAACGGTCAATATATTTTATTAGGTATTTTTAAAAATACACATTAGCTCATTTTTATAATCTTTAAAAATATCGAATGATCTTTTTATTATAAATAACGTAATATAATTCAATTTTTATAACTGAATGCTTATTTATTATAGATTTAAAGCAATTGGAACTTCATTACGACGCTGGGTTGTATAAGGTGTTTTCCTAACAGTTGCCACTTTGGTAATAAGATATATTCCATAGGTGGTCGTCACTTATTCCATAAGTGACTAATTCAAGTCCTCTCCTTGAAATTCAATATGTCTGGTCGTCATTGTTGTACGAATACTTAATTTCATTTCATTTGGATATAAACATAGCTAATTGACGTATCAATTTATTTCAGTATGGAAATAACACTATACTTAGCGCACTATATTTTTGTGGATATATCTAATAGTGATTAAAGCTTATTAACTTTCTTTATAAAAACTATAAAAAAATTCATGAGTGATTTTATTTCATTTGCCAAAAAAATTTCTAGTAAATTGTGTTTACAATATATTTTAATTTCATTTTGTTGCCTCTTTTAATTAAATGCTCTCTATTTTAATTACTTAACATATCATATATATATTTTTTTTTTTAACTGAATTTTTACGGGCATCGACTGCTAAGGTCATTAGCCCTCGTCACATTCTTTAAAAGAAATTATTATCTCCATCAGGATCGTCATATGTAAGGGTGTAAAGGGCCCTTACATTTTATTTAAAAACACAAACTTCACAATAAACATTAAAACATGAAAGACAAGGACAATCACAAACACTTACGGGGTGTAAAGGGCCCCAATATTAAAATTTGAGATAGGTTCTCAAAAGACCATGAAATTAAAATTAAAATTAATCTTATCAATACCATATCTTTCTTTCTTTCTTTCTTCTACGTAGTCTCATTTATAGTTTGTTTAAGCACCCTCGGGGCGACCAGAACCGCCGTTGAGCAGTATATCAGTCGTGCCAGGGTGCCGTGGCAGTTGAATCCTTCTTATATCAGGCCATAGGCATGCACGGCGTACACCCATAGCCTCGCGCCCTCAATCCACCCTTGAGGGTCCCCCATGCCATCATCGGACACACCCCGACTCACTGTTCTTGAATGCAGGTGAGCCAAAATGGCCTAGGCAAGAGGGCTACCTCCCGTCACTACACGTGCCACGCTTCGAGACTCCCTTATATGTATTTATAAAACTACCGCTTAGAGTATCTTTTACCACAGCTTTAAACTTCCATTTTATAGACTATTAAAAGTCCACTGGCGTGTAAAAATGCAACTATATTTTCTTCATTTCCATTATCCAGATCAGCACTAATATTATTTGTAAGACGGAACCTCTTTCTGAGGTCCTCATATATGGTACACTCTTCTATTAGATGCTTGATTGTCAGTGTTTTATTACAAACACCGCACATTGGTCTCACTTCGCCGGTTAACAAATATAAATTTGTTAATCGCGTGTGACCGATTCTAAGTCTGGTCACCGCTACTTGTTCACGGCGAGTCAACTTAAAGTCGCTTTTCCATTTATAAGGAGAAGTTTTAATTTTGTATTTAAACTCCTCCATTCAGCGTTCCACTTGTTTCTTACTATGTTTGTTAGACGGTTTTTAACATCTGCCACTCTTACAGGAAATGCATCCAAATCATCGCAGACTGTTGCCTTTCTGGCAGCTTCGTCTGCGATTTCATTACCTGTAATACCAGCATGCCCCGGAGTCCATACAAATACGCATCGCTGTCCTCGTTGTTTTAGTACGTATAAAATGGACAGGATGTTTGCAATTAGGACATCCTTAATGTTCTTGTTCCGAATTGCAACGAGTGCACTTAATGAATCGGAACATATTAGCACTCTCTCTTCGCAATAGTGTTCAGTGTAGCGAAGAGCTTGCTGAATTGCAGTGAGTTCTGCCGTGTAGACACTGGCCACATCTGGCAGTCTCCAAAAGTGGGCTTCTTCATTTACATATATCGAGCATCCAACACCATGTTCGGTTTTAGAACCGTCAGTATAAATTCTAATATGTTCTTCGTAATTACTGACGGTTGCCAAAAATTCCTGCTGGATGATCACTGCTGGTTTCTTTTTTATTTCTCCTTGAGAGAGATCCAAACTTGTATTTACCGCTGGCAAGAGCCATGGCGGTATTTCTCTAGTAGAAATTGCTAGAGTCTCTGGTATAGCAATTTCATATTTTCTTCTTAATTCGTGGTACCTAATTCCGGCTGGTCTGGAATAGGTAGCACGACGTTCGTATAATGCAGCCATGGGATGAATCGTAAACAATTTATTATTTATATGAGCAGGGAAAGCCCATATATTTGCTGCATATCTTAACAAGAGGATCTCTCTTCTATAATGTAGTGGCATTATTCCGGCTTCAGACATCAGACTAGCCGCCGGACTTGTGCGGAAAGCACCTGTTGCATATCTTATTCCGCTATTATGAACTACGTCTAACTTTCTTAAGTGCGACTTTCTAGCGGATGAATATACGACACATCCGTAGTCTAGTTTAGATTGAACCAATGCTTTATACAATCTCAATAATGTCTCTTTTTCTGAGCCCCAATTTAAGTTCGATAAACATTTTATAATGTTTAGGGCTCTTTTGCATCTATCACTCAAGTCCTGTATATGTAATCCCCATGTAAGGGATTTATCCAATACTAGTCCTAAATACCTTACGCTGTCTTTATATTGTATTGGATTATCATCAATTGTCAACGCCGGGCTTTGATGAGGAATTCTCTTCCTACAAAAGTGTACACAGCACGTTTTTTCTGGTGAGAATTGGAATCCGTTATTCCTTGCAACTTCATTTAGAGCATTGATCGCTCGTTGCAATTTGTACCTCACCATAGCAGTCTTGTTGCTGGCATATACGATTGCCAGATCATCAACATAGACGCTTTTGCTGATTTCTACTGGAATGGCTAATATCAATTTATTAATGGCAATGGTAAACAAGGTACCGCTCAACGGCGAACCTTGTGGTATGCCATTTTCCAATATTCTTTCACATGAATATTCATTTTTGACGCGCACTTGGAAGGTACGGTCATTCATGTAGTTGCTGAGCAGTATAGGCAGATTGCCACGAATTCATGTAACTGGAGCATTATACCTTGACGCCAGGTCATATCGAAAGCCTTCTGAAGATCAAAGAAGACTCCGACACAATGTTTCCTTGTAATAAAGCTGTTATATATAATGTCCTCTAAGCTGATCATTTGATCAGTGGTAGAATGGTATTGTCGAAAACCTGCTTGATACGGTGATATCAGGTTTTCTTTTTCCAAAACCCAGACGAGTCGATTATTAATCATTTTTTCCAATATTTTCCCCATAGCACACGTCAAAGAAATAGGACGGTAGCTATTGGGGTCTGTTAAATTTTTATTTTTCTTTGGTACTGGAACAACATGAGCTTTTTTCCACTGCTGCGGGTACGTTCCATCCCGCCATATTTTATTATAAAGTTCTAATAATCTACACTTTGCAGTGGTATTCAGCTGCCTGATCATATTATAGTGGATTTCATCCGGACCAGCAGCTGTGTTACCTGCTTTTTCCAACGCTTTCGCGAATTCTTCCATTTTAAATGGTACATTATATGAGTAATTATACTCAGTTCTAAAATTTAGTAGACCTTCGAGTCTTCTTTTTTGGTTCGAAAACCTTCCTCGTAGTTGGCCGTTTTGGTGGCCTTTTCGAAGTGATTGGATAACAGCTCTGCAATTTCGTATGGAGTATCTTTTATTTCATCTTCATCTTGAAGGCTAGTTATGGGAGCAAAATCATTACGCCCACAAATCGCCTTCACTTTCCTCCAAACATCTGATGCAGTAGTAGTTTTGTCGATGGATGACACGTATTGCTGCCAGGATCGTTTTTTCGAATCTATCATAGGACGTTTTGCATACGCCCTGTATTTCTTAAAGGCAACAAGATTTTCTATACTAGGACGCTTCTTAAAGGCGTTATACGCCCTTTTCTTTCTTTTTATAGCTTCACTTATTTCATCGTTCCACCATGGAACGGGTTTCATTGTAAGTTTCCCAGATGTTTTGGGAATATATCTCGATGCCGACTCAATTATTGCATTTGTTATGGCGTCGACATCGTCTCCGATAACTCCAGTTGTTTCCGGGAGTATCGTTCTAGCTGTGAAGCTCGTCCAGTCTGCCTTTTCAAATAACCATCTTTTAGGGATGGGATATATTGCTCTTGTAACATCAGTTACAATTTGCACCGGGAAATGATCGCTTCCATGCAGATCGTCTATAACATGGAAGCTGTACCTCGGTGCTATCGATCCGCTTATAAGTGCAAGATCTATACAGGACGTCGATCCATCTCTGGCATTGAAAAAGGTTCCTGATCCGTCGTTTAAAATAATAAGTTCTGAATTCATCAGGAACCCTTCCAGTTCTCTTCCACGGGGATCTACTCGATCTGATCCCCAAAGATAATTATGAGCATTAAAGTCACCCACCAGTAAAACAGGTGGGGGAAGCTCGGAAATTAGTCTTGCTATGTCATCCTTATTCCAATCAAAATACGGCAAGTATATGCTGCAGACAGTGACCTGGAGCGGACTCTTCATTCTAACGGCGACCGCTTGTAGGTTTGTGTTTAGAACAACCGCTTCGGTGGTAGCTCTAGTCGATGTTAATATAGCTACTCCACCTCTAACTCTTATATTTGGCGGTTGATCTCGCCGAAATATATTGAATCCTTTTAATTTAAAATTTTCCTTTCGGCGGAAATGCGTTTCTTGCAGAAATATACAGATCGGGTCTACATCATGTACCAAGCGTTGGAGCTCATGGATGTTTGAAAAACATTCATTGATGTTCCACTGTACTATCGACTCACTAATTTTTAATTAAATTATTGTCTGGGTTTTCCTTTCGGCCATCCTTTTTTTCGCTTCTTCTCCATGTTGCGAACAGCAGCATGTTCGCGGAGAAGGTCGTCGCCTGTAAGGCTTCCGGTCTCCGTGTCGGAGACCACCGAAGCCGCCGACGACGACGGACATGGATCGGCGCCTGAAACCGGCGCCGATTGAGAGGCGGCAACCTGGCCACTCCCCGACACGGGGATAGCACCGGCAACCGCCTGTGGGAGGGGGGACACTCGCCCCCCCTGTGTGATTTTTTGTGGCCTGTGGGGTTTAGAGGCCAACTCAGTTGCTGGAGGTTTTGGAGCCTCCATAACAGTCTCTGTAGGTATTATCGTTTTCTTGTCATCAAGAATCTCACTAAGACGGACTTGGCATTCTGCTTTGGCGTCCGTTTTCCTCAGAGCGAGAGCAGCTTTCGCTGTTTTATCTTCGGGAGGAGGCTGTACTAATATCTTTGGCTTTATTGGATCTTTAATATTGAAAGATTTCATTTTATTGTCAATAATTCTTTCAATCATGTTAGCCAAGTTCGGAGCAAGTTTACTGATGAGCTGACTTTCATCTACAGCAATTGGAGCAGGAGCAGGAACAGTAGCCGCAGCTTGAGCATAAGATGTTGTTGCTCTGGGTTTGCGGGCGTTAACAATCTTTTTGGCTTCGATGTAGCTGACTTTCTGCAGAGTTTTAACTTCCTGCACAGCTACTTCTTCTTTTTAGACAGGACAATTCCTGGATCTACATGAATGCTGTCCCTTGCAATTGATGCATGTAGGGGGCTCTTTACACGGCTCTCCCTCATGCACCTCTTCGCCGCACACGCATATTTGCGTTCTCTCACATTTGATGGCGGTGTGGCCAAAACGTTGGCACTTGAAGCATCGCATTGGTTGCGGGATAAATGCCCGCACATCCAATCGATGTATCCCCGCTCTAATCTTCTCTGGCAAGGTAGGCCGGTGAAATGTGAGAACATGAGAGGCTGAAGGTAGGACCTCGCCATTCCTCCTCATGTTCAATCGGCGACACTCTATGACTCCCTGCGTTGACAACTCCTCAACAATTTCTTGTTCCGTACAATTTAGAAGGTCCCGACAGACGACCACACCTCTTGAGGTGTTGAGCGTACCGTGGGGATCAACATGCACAGCCAGTTCTCCAATCTTTTTAAGCCCTAAAATCTTTTGAGACTGGACATCATTTACAGTCTCAACATGAAGTCCCATGAAGGTCTTCCTTATTTCTTTTACAGGGCCACCAGCGCATTTGGTTATCTCCCGAGCGATGAGAAAAGGACTCACCTTCGAAAAATTTCCATCCTCCTTGGTAATAACCAAATATTTAGGTTTCGGTGTATTATTGCTCTTGAAAAAAGCTTTTTGTAAGCTTTTTCTAGCCTCAATCTCTATCCTTTTAGTTTCCGCACTTTTTCTCCGTTTTGCCTCAGGCGAAACGGCTGGTTCTAAACGAGGGTGTTTACGTGCACCTTCTGCCACGTTGGTTTGTTCAGGAAAATTCATGAACATTGATCCCTTCTGTAGCAAGGCTAGCCGCCGGGGTACACCCCCACTCCAGGGCTACAAACCTTGGAGGTCCGATCCGGTACTCCGGTGGAACCGGCATATGTCCTGGCAGAGAGCGGATGCGCAGTCTCTGCACTGACTCCAGGCTCCTACTCACCGAAGCTTTCAGAGCTCCCATGCACCGACATACATGGGCACCATTGCTACATGCTTGCCATCGCAGGGGGCATGTGGACAACGGAAGGGTCTCCGTTACACCTGCAATAACATTGACCCTGGCCGCCACATCGCCAGCTCTAAGAGTGGTATAAATCCATTTCCAAAATCGTTTGTTATTTCATTTCCTGCAGGTAGCCAAAAATCCAGTCCGTTTAGTGACCTGAAGTTGGAACCAGGTCAAACTTAGCAAAGCATAACCGAGGAATTTACTCGGAACCCCGTTAGCCAGCTATATGTGATGTACAAAGGTACAGCTGTTGCCGCCCTGGACGTGGAACATAGATGTTGTGTTCCGGACGTGGGGATTATCTACCTCAGGGCATATCATATATTATGTTCTTGTTGTAAACGAACAATAATAATTCTAAATATATGCTTTATTAATTGACTATTCTCAGTTTGGATGAATGTAATGATTATAGTAGTCCATTTTGAATATTTTTAAAATAATATTTTTCCATTTATAATCCATTTTCCAAATAATAAATATTTGTAAAACTATAAAAGTTAATATATTCGTTTTGGTAAATAAATAAAAAAAAATTACAAAAAAATAATAGTAATATTTTTTATTTTACGGGCATAGACGTCTAAGGTTAGCTAAGCTATCGTCATATTCTTAAAAAGAGATTAATATCACCATCAGGGTCGTCATATGTAATGGTGTAAAGGCCCTTACATTACATTTAGTCACAGAAGTACATATAATATTACCACAAAACATTAAATCCACACTTATGGGGTCAAAAAGGCCCCGATCTTAAAATTAAAGAAAATGAAACAAATTATATAAATGGAAAAGATAAGTCTTTACAATAATATTATCTCCTTTTACCTGTCTCGCTTATTTTATTTAAGCACTCTCGGGGCGGCCAGAACCGCCGTTAAGCAGCACATCAGTCGCCCCAGGAAGCCGTGGCAGTTGACTCCCCCCTACAAACAGTCCGGTAGGACGTAACCCATCGGGATCCTCCCAGCGTCATAAGAACAGTCTGACCACCTGTTCAGGACGGCCAAAGAACCCCTCGGTGGGGAGGCTGCCCTTCCCGGTCCTGACCTACTTGGCTTCAGGCATGCATTGCGCATACACTTAGCCGCGCGTCCTCAGTCCACCCTTGAGGGAGGACCCCCCCATGCCATCATTGAATATACCTCGACTCCTTGCATGCATGCAGGCTATCTTGCATGCAGGCGAGCCCAGGCGGCGTAGGCAACAGGGCTACCTCCCGTCACTGCATGTGCCACGCTTCGAGACTCACATTGTATGTATAAAAGCTACTTCCTTAGAAATTCTTTAATACAGCTTTAACATTTTTTTTTTTTTTAAAGACTTTTAAGAAGTCCACTGGCGTGTAAATAAGCAACTACTTTAGCTTCATCTCCATTTTTCAAATCAGCAGCAATATTATTTCTTAGTCGGAACCTCTTTCAGAGATCCTTATATGTGGTACGCTCTTCCATTATATGCTTAATTGTAAGTATTTTATTACAAACACCGCACATTGGTCTTTCTTCACCGACAAACAAATATGAATTTTTTATTCGCGTGTGACCGATTCTAAGTCTGGTCACAGCCACTTGTTCTCGGCGAGTCAACTTCACGTCGCTTTTCCATTTATACGGAGACGTTTTGAGTTTAATTTTGTATTTAATCTTCTCCAATCAGTATTACATCTATTTCTTATTGTGTTCGTTAGACAATTTTTAACATCTGCCACCCGTACAGGAATTATATCCAAGTTATCACATACTGCCGCCTTTCCGGCAGCTTCGTCTGTATTTTCATTTCCTGCAATAGCAACATCCCCTGGAGTCCTTATAAATATGCATCCCTGTCCTTGTTTATTTAAAACGTACAAAGTGGACATCCTTAATTTTCTTGTTCGGAATTGCAACAAGTGCATTAAGAGAGACTAAACTGGAAAAAGAATTAAGATTCTTGTTCCAGTTTATTCAGGCAAACAGAACTTCTTTTACTGCATATTTTATATTAATAGTAGAAACGGAAAATTAAATCTACTTTGCATTACATCATTCTGTGCTACAGTAAAGTAATTGACCGAAGTGAGATTCTGTTTTAAATCAACCTTTTTGTCCTTCGTTTTTTTAATTATGTGTTCGAAACGGAATTACATGGAAACGCATTTTCTGATTTTTATGAGTAAGATATCTTGTTGAGTACGTAAGTATGTTTTTCGGCCTCCTTGGCGCGAGTAGTAGCGTCTCGGCCTTTCATCAGGAGCTCCTGAGTTCAAATCCCGGTTAGGAATAACATTTTCACACGCTAAAAAAATTGGCATTCCTCTCATCTTCTGAAGCAATACCTAACGCTAATCCCGAAGGTTAAAAAAAATGTAACGATTTAAATAAACTGGTTTCAAAATGCGGCTTTTATTTCTTTTAAGATGGTGGAAAAACGTTAAGAAATGTTGAAGATGAAGATACCATAATTAATCCGATGTTATCGAAAGCTGAACTTCTGGTTTCCGCTCTACTCCGGACTTCACGCATAATTTCAATCTGCATTTCCGTGGTTAAACGTTGAATACTTAATCCTATTACGTTTCACTCCAACTTGATACCTAAATTTGTTTTTGACATTGTTCTTCTCAAACTTTACAATCTACTGTACTATACCTAGGTATTTTGTTTGATGAGAAGTTCCTGTTTAGCAACCACAATAAGCAAGTAGCGGCGGACGCCATCTTTGTGATACACAAACTTAGAAGGGATTGCAGGAAAGGATTACGGGCTGTCGGGCCGTCATTTGTAAATCGTGTACCGAGATGTGTTCGAAAGTATGACCTCTTGCGCGGCGTCCGTTTGGGCGCATAGGTTGGAAAGAAATCGAGCACTTATTCAAACTTAAGGAGTGCCCAGCGCAGAGCCTTTAATTGTATGCACCGATGTTTTTAAAACAACCTCCTATGAGGCTACCACTATATTGGAAAAGAAAGGCTCTCCCAATCGATTTAGTGGTGAAAGTCGGTCGCCCATTTGGAAATTGCGAAGAGGCAGAGAGGCCGAGGTATTTGGGATGAGATTTCGAGCCGGTCCTGTACCGGAGCGGAACGGTGAACGGTGATCTCAATGCACCAGTTCTAAATTCGAACAGTTGCCCATCTCTCGCCTCCTCCGCAGGCGAGAGATGGGCATAGCCCCGCGATGGAAGAATGGCAGGCCACAACTAAGGTAAGATGTATAAGTTTATACAGGATTTTGGGGGATAGTATGCCTCTTCTTCGTTTTAAGAGCAACGGGAGCCCGAGTGCTCTCCAATCATGTAAATTGAAACCAATATTTGTTTCGGTTTCTTCTGGCAGCTGATGAGCTGTACATCTGCGGGGAGGTCCAGTCAAACGAACACATGATGTTCGACTGCCCAGTTATCGGTGGGGGGGGGGGGGAGAATAGAACTCAGGCCACCCTGCAACTTAGAGCTCAATGGAAAATTGCGAGTCAATTTGGCGAGAGCCGCATTGTCGGACCGTGAGGGAGTTCCTTGATGCGGTTGCTTTGTTCAACCGACATCAGTAGTTTACCTAAGAGAAAAGACTCCTACCGCGCTGCTGTAGAAAGCTAACTGAAAGATATGGCTGCCTACCAGCCGTATAATTTAATTATTGATAGTCATATATGCTTTAGTAGTAGACGATGTGCGCCTACCCATTTTAGTGATATATGACAAGTGGGCGTTGGGACACGCAAGGGAGTAGTATATTGTACTACGCTTATTCCGCTCATGCCTTTACGTTAGCTCTAGGAGCTAGTTAGGACACTGTTCGCTAAACTGTTTCGAGACTCGGTAGCGTTTGTGGCACAGAGAGTCGGTCTTATGCTTTAGAGCGACCGAATGGGGTGGTGTCGGGAGAAATCCCAAGCAAACCAACCTGTTCATTCTTTACAACATCGTACCTCACCCAATACATCATTAAATAATTAATATCATGTTGGTTTTCGATAAATTTACATTTTATAATTTTCTTCGGGAATACTTTTTAAAACAATTCTGAAAAATAGGAAAGAGTATTTAAAAAACCAATGAAATATAGTGGAAATACCTCCTCAATGTTCAGCATTTAAGTGATGCCTTGTATCCTTGGAAACAGTGCTTATGATATTTTCAGCTCAATAGCTCAATTCATTAAATTCAGTCCAAAATGAATGAGATATTGCTAAATTAATAGTATTATATTATTTACGAACAAATATATTTTTAGTTTTAAAAAACATAATTGCTTTATAAGTACCTGAATGCCTTGTTTTTTGAAGCCCAATGAATGTTTAAATGAATCAAACTGAAACAGTTTTACCAAATTAAAAAGAGCTAATTCCGTTCGTCCATAACGTAAAATTATTACTTACAACGTTTTTTGTTACTTATTTTCGAAAAAAAAACTGTTAAATAATAATTTTAAATAATTACTATATTATGGATAATAAAAAAACGTTAACTACATAAGTAAATGTTGTGTTTCAAAATAGACTTATTTTAACAAGAAATAATTTTTTTTTTATTGATATTTCCGATAAGAACTTTATTTATGTTACTATGAGTGTTTGATTTTTAATATGAGTTATTTATTCCGAATAGTATTACCAGTGTGAATTGTTCTGGATACATTCTGTAATCCACTACAAAACCGTAAATAAATGAATAATAAATAAAGTGGATCACTTCAACAAAATGAGTACATTTTTTATGTCCATTCACAACAGAAGCTTACTGAGTATGACTAATTTAAGAAAATTTCTCTTATTTACGAGTAAATCAATTGGTATTTTATTCTCAGATTGTTTGCTTGGATTCCCTATGTAAGTACTCAAGCGACCTTATCGTGATTCACCTTTACGTTAACACAATAAAAAAAAAAGAACGCATCTTTAAAAAAGTTAGTAGCCACCTCCCTATCAATTAGTAAGTAAAGGGCAGTGATTACAAAAGAATTATATTAATGAAATAATTAACCTCAAATTTGATTTTTAATTTCGGTTATTTTTATCTAACCAAAATTTAATATAAAAATAATTATTTAAAAATATCTCTGCCAACAAAATTATTTTTGAAGAAATGTTCCTCAACGAAAAATAAAAACCAATATTATGATTAGGTTTTATAATTAATTTTTAATTTAGTTAATATCATTTATATTAATTATAAAAATTACATTATTTATTGCAGCCATAATTTTTTTAATTCCTTTTTTTCGTAAAATGCCTTGAAAACAGCTAAAAATGTTGCTAACACTTTAGTCTGGGCACAATTATGATTATCACTTATAAAATTAAAAACTATTTCACACAATATTTCTTTCCGTTCTTTTGAACTAACGGTGCAGCTCATGATTACTGTTATTAAACGGAAGAAGAACATTAACAATGTCACACCCTTTCTATCTTCCATTTGTCGGAAAACGTCGACAAGTTTTAATAAAATGATGATTCAACTTATAAAATAATAATATTACGTTTTCTTCACAATATTCAAATTTATTTTACACGAATAGATTTAAATAAAACATTAACCTTCTATTAAGCTATGTAAAAGTAAATGATAGCATAAAAAAAAACATTAAGCGATATGCTGATTTATTAATTATTTTTTATATAAGTAAGCATCGGCGTTGTCATTTTTGGTGTCACTGACTTTCTTTCGAAAGATTTTGGTTCTAATTCCAATCAGATGTGGCTTTTTCTACGACAAAAACTGTGTATCTCATCTCTCATCTCCAAAAAATGATGAAATCGGTAGTTAGGCATCAGCTTGTCTTTTATGAAGTGAATAAACAAAATAACAATTAATTATTTTTGTTCAAGTGGGTGGAATTACACTACTAGTTTTAGTTAATGACTTAAAAAGGCCTTTGAGTTATAATTTTTGAAGCAGTTATACGCATAAAAGTCTGTAATACATTTTGGTAACACAAATCAAAATGAGAACTTTTACTTTTATTCTTAAAAATTTCAGGTTATTCTTCCGATTGTTTAGGATAAAATAAACCTAGCAATGGCGGCTCGCGTACAGGCACTGTGGAACTGCAGAACACCCTATTTTTACTTGATATTATCGATAAAATTTAATATTATGAGTCCTTTTTTCTTTCTTTATACTTGCACAATATATTTAGCTTAATGTAAGTAGCAATCCCCCAGTTTATGAAAATATACAGAAATCTTTGTATGGAACTGTGCGCTTCACAGTTCCAGCGGCGTGGTGTTTGGCTGTTGTGTGCATACGCACATAGGAAGCTGCACGCGTGCCTGCGAGGGAGAGAGAGACGACTGTTGCTCCCGCAGTGCCGACCTTGGCGTGCTGGTGGAAGGTATTTTTTTTTTACTCCGCGTGTGTTGTTTTTGTTGTTGTTCTTGACCTTTGTTTTGTTTTGTTTCAATGTTACTGTGTTGTTATTGTTCCGTGTAATATTTTTATGTTTCGTGTTGTGTGTTGAACTCATTTTTACCTTCTATGGGTAGTTCAATTCCTTTGTTTAGTAAGCTCCTTTCAGTCTTGCTTAAGACTCGGTAAGGTGTGTTTTGTTTTGAATTCATTACCTAATAGCACACCGATAGTAATGTCACTCGTGGCATTCGCATCGCAATTAAATTGAATTAAATTAAATTGATTACTCAAATTGTAATAATTAGAATTTCCAATTGTTATAAAAAAATTACTATAATTTAAGTATTTCAATCTTTAAAACAATTATCCTCCCTACATTATAAAATGATAAAAAAATGCTGAAAATACAAAAATGTCAATAATTGGAGGCCTAATTGATGGGACGGGTAATGGCTTAAAACACTCGAAGAGTTAAGTAATACTTAATTAGGCCTTAACCAAATATTTTTTTCTCAACTCTGAGTCGAGATATGAGCGAACACTGGTTTTCCTATATTATAACAAATAAGAAAAATTCTCCCTGATCGCAAAGCGGCCAGGGGGCGCCATTCGGTAATTTTAATTTAATTTAAATTCCCTTTCCCAGTTCAATTTCATCCTTACAATTTAAAGTAGTCCTGTTGAAAGAATATCGGTGTGCCTAACCAAAATTAGACCAGAAATCTATTGTGACGTAGCATAAATCTCAAAATAAAAGCATAAAATAATACATAAAAATAAAACACATTCTACTTTATTACAATCAAAAAAAATTTTAACAGATTTACGAGTCGTTTATTACTGCCAAATCTAAGCAACTCTTGCATATAAAAATTAAACAAATAATTGATATTACCAATGCACAGTACTAGTGTTAGATTTTTCATGAACTTTTACTTATTATTAATATTATGAAAACTTTTTTATTCCTACCGACGTTTATTTATTGGAATACTTTTATAGACTATAAAAATATCATTGTTTCATTATTTAAAAACTGTTTAATTTATATTTCTGTAAAAAATAGCCTAGATGTCAAGATATTGTTAAAGCAGTATGAAAATTAGGAGAATAAGGAAGCTTGTAGAAGAATAAATTTGAATGTCAGATTTGAGAAAATAATTGTTTTGTTGCGTCAAAATATATGATGGATGATGTACGAACAGGACCGTGTCTGATGAATGGACTAGGAAAGGTCTGTTATCAGTAGACATGACTGTACTGCTATACCAGTAAAAGTGAGCGCGCGGAAAAGCAAAGCGTATCTTTTCCTGTAGCATTGTATTAATCTTCATTCTGCAACAGCGTAGATAAATGTTAACACTCCATCTCATAGAACCTAACACGTACCTTACTTGGCCTTTTTAACCCGCATAAAAGCCTTCAGTTAAGCCCTCCCTTTAATTTATAACAGATTGAAACGCTGAAAGACACGCACACGCACACAAACAACACGTTTTCACGTACATCACATTTACCTGCTTACATCTTCCTTTTCTAATTCTTTGTTTTTTGATTTTTTTTTACAGTTTTTTTACCGCTCTTCTGAATTTTCTTTCTATTAATAAACAGTACTACTATTGGCCTCTCTACTTAATGTTTACATTTACCAAACTTTCTTCCATCTCGCATTCGTTATTCTTCATTCTACATCGGCCCATAAATAAAATATATTACTCAATTTATAACTTCTACTCGACTTTAACGATCAAAGTTTTTCATATTACTTTAAGTTTATATTCTTTCGTCAACTAAATAAAATTATACTATTTATGATAATATACAAATAAATAATGGGCTATATCATGTTTTATCAGACAAAGTAGAATTGAAATCTTTTATTCTCATTTGATTTACAAAAGATTTTTTAGTAATAATAACAAACTTGTAAATACACGTAAAATTATATAGATATGTTACCTCTTATATTTGTATTTATGTATTATAAATTAAATTTTAACTTCAATTCTTCCCATTAAAAGCATACATAATACACACCAAAGGTCAATCTGGAGCTTTCTATCTCATTTTTGAAAAAAAACCTCATAAAATTAAGGTTATATGTAATGTAGTAAAGTATGTAAAATGAAATATTAAGTCATATTTTAAAACTACGTATCTCACCCTTGAGAAATAATATAAATTTTTCATGGATTGTACATTTGGTCTAAATGATTGAAACTTTGAAACTCGTGGTTACCGTCGATCGTCATTGACAATAAACTTATTACTGAAAAGATTATTAATTAATTTAAAATTTAAATTATTTATTTATGTATTTGAAATAAAACCGTGTTAGATCTCATAGTTTGTAAAATTATAAAATATTTTTAAAAAATTATAATAAAATACTTACGGAACAAACTAAATTACGTAGCTGCAGTAGAAAATTTTAATGTATTAAAATTGCAATATTCAACCCCTAATATTACAGCTATATTTATTATTTTCATTTTACAATTATTTAGCGGATATTTACGGGAAAAAGTAAAAGCCTTACGTTGTACTCAACTTTACAAAACTCTTCTCTTAAACTGAAACCGAACAAATACAGTCGACATAGTGCAATCTACAAAATTGATATAAAAAAAATCGACATAATGCTGAGTTATGGTATACCAATAAATTGCTACCATATGTTTATTCATCGTTATTCTATGATGGTGTTTTATTTTTAAATAAATCTTTAAGTTAAATATCATCATAGAATAACATCCAGTCCAGTTAAATATAATTCGAATTTTTTACGTGGGTAACGTCTAATAGTATGGAAACTTAATAGATTGTGTGTGTGTGTGTGTGTGTGTGTGTGTGTGTGTGTGTGTGTGTGTACGTGTGTGTACGTGTGTGTGCGGGAGGGAGGCAAATGCAAGCGTCTTCTCAATGCGCGTTACAGACCGCATTGAGAAGTTAGATAAGCGAGGAACAAATTAGAACTGTAGAAAATCATTGCCATTGAGTAATTTAAATAAATTTAAATAATGATCTTTTAAAAATAACCCGATGATATTGCTATCAGAGGCTTGCGCCTCTTTATGTTTACTTTAAATTTAATTGGGATCCATTATGGACTACCTATTATTCAGGGTAAATATATTTTTTCTAAGAAATGAGAATTCTTTTAAAATATAACTTGATACTTTCGTTTCAATATCAAACAATTATTTCTCCATAGCAATTAGTTTTTGATCCGACATAAAATGACTGACATTTAATGGATGTTATGTAACTAGATTCCAAAAAATATATTTTCCTTTTATATTTGTATTTTCAATAATGTCTTTGAATTTATTTTATAAATATCTATTTAAAATAAATTTTTAACATATATTGCTATACATATATATATATATAAAAATTATAAGTAGAAAATCGAACTATTTAATGTTTGTAGATAAATATTGTGTATAACTATGTTTGAGTCCGTGTGCATAAGTAAAAAATAGTTATTATTTTGACAACAGTTTTTTTGAGAATACTAGGATTAAATGGAGAATATATCACACAAATTACTAGTCGAATAAAAAAAGCCAGGTCATTGAACCTTTGAAGTCGAATTGACCCAGTGAAGTGGAATCATTAATTTAGATCATTAATTATAATTTGGTTGTATAAAAATGTCAATAAATTTTATTCTCTTATCAACAGAATTATTTTACTTTGTTTATTTTTTAATTTATTTATTTAGTTTTTTTCTTAGAGTGGTTGTGTCCAGCTGTTTTTCAGTGGTATTAGAAAACAGTTCAATCGGTTACCTGATCCTACAGTAATCTGGTAACAGGTGACAAATGTTCCTAGACACTAAACTGTCTGTCTACTTGTACGACAAATGTTTCTCCTTTTGTTCCTTCCGTGTAATAGATCTTTCTTGTCATCAAATCGTTGATTAATCGTTCCGATTGTGTCTGTCAGTCATTCTTTTGTTTTGGTTTTCTTTAAGTTAACCAGAAAAGGGTAATTTATTGTGTTGTTATCAAATGTATTATGATATTATTACGGGGCTCGCTTATCTGATATTATTACGTTTTTAACTTTATTAAAACTAACAGTAGTGAAATTTGTTTTAAAACATTAGAAATATTACAGTTCAATGATAAGTCCCAAACAAGATACCTGAATTTTTAAAATAATATTTTGCATACAAATTTTATTGACTTTTGGCTCTTAGGCACTAATTAAAATTTTTAGTTTTGAAGTAACTAAAAAGTAAGTAAGTTTTAGTTTTTTAGTAACTTGAAAAGCTACAAAACACAAAAAAATTTAGATTTCTGTGATTAAAAATATTTAAATATGTTCAAATTATGACTACTGTCGATATTTGAAAAGCAATTCTTGATACCTAAAGCTGAACAAGATGAACTGTCGATTATAATCGACTTACAGTTTGTTGCAAGAACTACATTCCGGACGAAAAAAAAATTATATATGATGTTAATTGCTTTATTAGCAAATCAAAAACAATTAAAACAAATATTACATTACTTTCCCAGCCAATATAGCAAATATATTAAAGGGGAGAGTATGGTGATCGTGTCAAAAATTGCGTATCGAGTTTTTTGCAAATCTTCACGTTTTTGAATCCAATTATTTCATCTAAACTAAACATACGTACATATCTATATGCGTACGTTATACGTACAGAGATTTGTTTTTAAATTTTGAGAATTTAAATTCGTTTTTTTTGAGATTTTTTAAATCTCAAAACGATTTTCTTCAAATAAGGTTCAAATATTTCTATGTATAGGCCATTAATCATATTAATTTTTTTCAGAATTCGTTAAGGGAGGATATCGTGAAAAAACCAATTTCAATTTTCTTTAGAGGCAATTTAGAGAAAACTTTACTAAATTAAATTTGTTACCTACATTGAATATATAAATATTCCAAAAAACTGTTTTTTTTTTTCAAAAAACAACCACCACCAGTTAAAACTGAAAGATATGTTTCTTGTTCTTTTGCTCTACTCCCTACGCTTTAATTTTTTTTTAAGTTTATCCTTTATATATATAGACAGAGAAAGAGCTATCAAGAAATGTTAATTTCTTTTACTATAGACTCCGAACCTAAAATTCAAAAAACATTTTTTTTTAAGAATTATCTTTTTCTTATTTTAGCCTTTGTTGAAGGGGAATTAGATTTGGATAAAAATTTACTTAGCAACTTTGTTAAGCTTATCCTGTATATGAATATACTGATTTTTTTTATGAAAAAATCACAAAAAAAAATTTCATTAGTGAAAGTCGGGAAAGTCATGCAATAAGAGTGCCAGTTTATATATATATATATATATATATATATATAGGACAGCCCTGACTCACTCATAACTAATTATCCTCTTTTATTCCGAAATAATTAGGGTTCTGAAATTCTAATTACTTCTAACAATGACTTACTTTTCAGTCTTAAAAATTTGATTTTCTCGAAAAAATTTCTTTAAAACAATTGTTTTAAAACTTTTTTTTTTCTAACTTATAAATTTACATCTTTCTTTGTTTTTAGTTTCTAGATTTTTTATGACGCCTATTAATACTTATAGAAAAAAGATCTTAATTGAAGTAATTTTACAGATCTTTAAATTCAAATTGGTGAATGAAAAATAATTAATCAAATGTCTTTTTATGAATATTTCTATGAAAAAAATTTAGTCAAAATTTACTTGATAATCTTTTAAAAGTAATAACTAACTCCATTTCAAAAATTGGATTTATCGACTTATTTTTCAAATGGAATAAAATATAATTTTAATTTTTTGTTTTATATATTTGTTTTATAAATTCACGATATTTCTCTCATTTTGTTTAAAAATTACGTATTTAAAAAAAAAATTATATCTGATTTGACATTTTGTGAAACATTTTTGTCATCTTTAAAGTTAATACTATATCTTTTATCAACTTTAAAAAAAAAAAACGAAAAACAATAAATAAAACAATACTTCTCTCCATATATCAACATTTATAAAAAAAATAAGTTACTAAAAAAATCATTAAGAAAAAAATAAATCAAATGTCTGAAGCGTGACATACATAACTCACCTCCCACCTATTATATAACACAGAAATCATCATTCCACTGATGATCTCCTAACTCCACCCTTAGTAGCATAGCATGACGTAATTTCTGAATAGTAATCTACCAGGGGTGCATACAAACCCCCCAATACAGCATCCACTTACACAAGAACTGAACTAAGATAACTTTGACATACTGTACCCTCAATTCGTTGTCATGGTTACATATTAGTTACACTAATATTACAAGCTAATATTAATCACACTAATGACCACGAATATTACAGTTATAGCTCTCGTAAAGTGATTGACCTAAATCACAAATCACTACCTATTTTTTTATTAATTTTTGAACTATTATGTTCTTAAAATTTATATTATTACCTACTCCCAAGTAAGAACTTTAGACCACAAATTTCACACAATAAAACAATTCTACGTTCAGTAGAACATTAAACTTGATTATTGCACTTGAGTTAAAGTGAAAGGATTTTATTATAATTAGATCATTGTTTATGGACCATTTTTAAGTTTTTAATCTGTGGTTTGTTATGTACAGAGGATTAAAATGAAAAAGTTTTATTAATTGAAAGAAAACATTTCATATGGATCTACTACTTTATATGACAAGCCAGTTGGTCTATATTTAAAACATGACATCATCAATTTTCCCAGGGGTGTTATCCTCGTACAAATTTCTATGATTTACATTTTGAGCTCGATATAATGAAGAATAGAAAATAATTGTTTGTCACGCATGCAGCTCTTTTTAAATGTTTAGTCTTATCTTCTAGTGTTGCGAGTATCCATAATGCTTATAATCAGACAAGTTAAGTTTTGTTTGCAGGTAATGAAATATTATGTAATGAACGTTAACTTCTAAGGTATGCCAGACTTCAAGCGATGTAGAATGATCATTTTTTTATAATGGGCATTAAAGAAAATGCCTTAGAATAATGAGATTTAATTTGTTAAGTAATACAACACTAAAAATATTTTAACAAATGATGCGGCGTATTGAGTGATCAACATTCATTTATGTCCTCAAAGAAAGATACTTGAATAACTTTTATTTTTTTAACTAAAAATTTCTCATGTTTAAATTTTTTAATGTGCTAAACATTTTTCTTGTTATTAGCACTTTTTTTTTGTTATAGATGAGTCTGAGAAATGCCATTTACGCACCCCCTATAAATGGGGGAGTGTCGGACTCGCACGGGTTCGGCTAGATGCTAATAAGAGCCTATGTGTACCCGCACCCTACCGACTAAAACTCCTATCTCACCGTTTCTCCTCCTCCGGGGTCAGTCCTGCAGTTTAAGCATTGCGCGGGCCCAGGAGGTGCCTTTAGGGTCCAGGGATCCAAAGTCCCCGTGCTTCATTACCGTCGCCCATCAGCACTTAAATTTATGTTTCCTGGATATCAGATTGTTTCCAAGGACTCTTAAATTTTCTTTACTTGATGCTTAAACTCTGCAGCTCCTTTCTGTAAAAGATGAAAGATGTAAAATAAAAATTATAACTTTAGTATTTATTTTAAAATAAAAATCAGGTTCTTAATAATAATATAAAAATTAATAATATATAAAATTTTTAATTATTATTATTAATTAATATATAAAATTAATAATAATATTTAGTTCTTCATTGTAGAACTGAGCAATATAAAACTGGGCCAGTAATTATTTTGACAGCCTACTCATAAATTTAGTGATTTATTTCTACATAAATACATGTAAATACATGAAAAGTATATAAAATTTTCTCAATAATTATGGATTTTTTTTTTTTTTGTCTTCAGTCATTTGACTGGTTTGATGCAGCTCTCCAAGATTCCCTATCTAGTGCTAGTCGTTTCATTTCAGTATAACCTCTACATCCTACATCCCCAACAATTTGTTTTACATACTCCAAACGTGGCCTGCCTACACAATTTTTCCCTTCTACCTGTCCTTCCAATATTAAAGCGACTATTCCAGGATACCTTAGTATGTGGTCTATAAGTCTGTCTCTTCTTTTAACTATATTTTTCCAAATGCTTCTTTCTTCATCTGTTTGCCGCAATACCTCTTCATTTGTCACTTTATCCACCCATCTGATTTTTAACATTCTCCTATAGCACCACATTTCAAAAGCTTCTAATCTTTTCTTCTCAGATACTCCGATTGTCCAAGTTTCACTTCCATATAAAGCGACACTCCAAACATACACTTTCAAAAATCTTTTCCTGACATTTAAATTCATTTTTGATGTAAACAAATTATATTTCTTACTGAAGGCTCGTTTAGCTTGTGCTATTCGGAATTTTCACCATTATTGCTATGTGAAAATGCAGAGAGCCACATTTTCTTGGAAAAAAAGCAGCTGTAGTTTTCCATTGCTTTCAGCTGCGCAGTACTCAGAGGACTGAGTGATGTTGATACGGCCGTTTAAGTCGTCCTGACTCACGCCCCTAACAACTACTGAAAGAGCTGCTGCCCTCTTTCAGGAATCATTCCTTAGTCTGGCTCTCAACAGATACCTCTCCGATATGGTTGCACCTTCGGTCCAGCTACTCTGTATCCCTGAGCACTCAAGCCCCCTCACCAACGGCAAGGTCTCATGATTCATAGAGGAGGTTTATGGATTTAGGTAAATTTAATTAAGAGTAAAAACATAAAACATGGGTAAAAAGAGAAATTGGCTGATTGATCACAAATTTTATGTAAAAAAACTAAATCAAAAATCTAAATCAATTTCGCTGAAAAAACGGTCACATCTGAGAAAAAGATTGGTCTACCTTTCCAAAACTAATTTTTTATATTACATATATTTTTTTATTCCTTATTTTATACTACTGATAAAATAATTTAAAAAACTTGAAGTTTAATAATGTCAATAACTGTATTTATTTCTTTAAAAATACACTAAATTCCTTATAGTAAAAAAAAACATAAAATCCACATAAATAATTAAACTGAATAATTATTTTGTGTTATAATTAATTTGGTCAAAAATCACAATTTTTTAAAGGCTTTCTTTCCAAAAACATTTTATCTGATTATATAAATCTGAAAACGGCTGACTGTATGAGTATTATATGTAAATTCATTTATTATTTTAATATATTCTATATATGCTATTCTATATTGAGGTTAATTATGATTTTAGAGTATTACAATTTTGTGTGATCGTCTCATACTCTTCAACAACATTTTTATTTTTTTTTATATTAGGTTTTTATACCCTTTGAATTTTAAAAATTTCCCTTGAAAATTTTTCTGTGACAAGTTTCATGTTTTTAGAAATAATTATACTTATACGACACAACCTTATAGAAATCAGATTACTTTTATCGGTTATGATATTTTAAACCATTTGTTTTTATTAAAATACAGTCAAACATCCCTAAATCGAACCTCCTTATTCGAATAACTTCCTAAATCGAATATTTACTTTGTCTCCTTGAAAAATATTCATTAAATCGAATTAAATCATCTCATTTATTCGAAAATTTCGAGGACTTGATATACATATTATTTCTTTGATGAAAACGTTTTTTATACGTTTTCGATAAAGAATTTACCTTCTGTACACGATTTCCAAAGAAGCATAGATAGCAGTAAATTCAGTTTAATAGTGTATAGCGATCATTAGTGTCGACTGTGAATTTTATCCGGTACTGTATGCCTAATGTTAATCGAGTTCCGAATTTTTTATTTCCTCGCCGGTCGCCTAGTCGATAACAAAATTACGTGCACGGTGCCACTGTATGATGAGTCGGGTCTTATTCCTTACACCAGGCTATGCATAATATGAGTCAGATTTTACTACAGTATGCGTTTTGATTTTACGTAGTTAACGTTAAAATTGTTACTAATATGTTTTACAATTTACATTTACACAGTGCATTAAATTTTCTCGCGGAATTAAAGGTTTGTTTCATTTTAAAATTTACGATTCGATTACGTACATTTTTTGTCTTCTCGGTCCTTTTTGTTTAAACTTTGATAGGAAGGACGTGGTCCAACTGTACATTTTTAATAGTCGCATTTTATAATGAGCGTACAGCGGAAACATAAAGCATTATCTATTGGTGATAAAATAAAGATTAAAAAGGGTAAAAAAAAGACATTTCTCACAAATTTGGAATAACTTTATCGACATAAAGTTAATTTATTGACAGTAAAATCTCTACCTTCCAAACACAACATGTATGTTATAAAAAAAATAAAAAATTTGCTGATCGGACTCATATTAACCGCTCGATTCGTTTCTTAGTTCCAAAACTGTCTTTCTAAAGTTTCATAATTTTTTTGCAAATGTATTTATAAGTAAAAAAAAATAATAAAACCCATTTGTTTTGGTTAGAAGAAACAGAACACTGATGTAAATTATATCCAAACGGTTCATCCAAGATCCGCCTACCAGTCGATTCCTTATTTTTCGTTTCATAAAAGTGTTTGTAAAGTCACGACTGAATATAAAATATTAATAAAACAACTAATATTAATAAATAAAACTGTAATATTTTCTATTCACTCCCAACTTTAAAAAAAAATAATATAACTAATGTACATACCTTTTATTTGTGAAATAAAACATTTAAATACTACTAATTTGATTTAGTCATAATCTCACCTTTTATCGGTTTATATATCATTCTTCGTTGATTAAAATATTACAATTTTGCCATTGTAATACCCAGATAATACGTTTGTAATAATTGTATTTAAAAGTAATAAATATTTTATTTGATTTGAATAAATAATATATTAGATTAATATTTACGTCTAGAAAATCCTCTGTTCACCGTTCATTCCATTCTGTTAAGCATTAAAAATTGTTACAGACAATAAATTTTAATTACGATCACTTATTTTTAATATAATTAATGTTCTATCAGTTTTATATAGTATTTGAGGTAACGAGTTTGCTTAGTTACTACAATAAAACTTTTCTCTTATAGTTTGATTAAAACAATTGGAATAATATTGTGACAAAGTTACAACTCATTATAAATAATCCTTAACAGTTTTGTAATGGAATATTAAGCTTCATAAATGTTTTGTTTTATGTATGTCTATATTTCCGTGCTAACGATTTCTGAAATTTCATAGCTTTTGATCGAATGAATATTATTATTGCAAGTAACATTTATATTGTATTTTAGTTACTAATTGCTGAAATTATGGTCCTTTTTATTTCAAATAATTTTCCTTTTAGAAAACAGGCGGAAAAATTTCATAGCTTGAACCATTATATATTTAATTTAATTATTATTATTTTAATAATTATAACAAGCTCTACTATTGATTAATATGTTTCAAATCGAAACAATAACCATTAATCTTCTTGGAACCAAAACCAATTTGATCATCCCCTGATGATATTTAAGTTTTTACTTTTATGTTGATATTATAATTCACTGTTTTATTATATTTATGAATTTGATTTTTTTGACTTAAGATAAATAAGAAGATTAAACGGGTGTAATGATTTGTTAAACGTTTTATACATTCTGAATAGTATGTGTGGAATACTCAACCTGTTTTCCCAACATAAAACTAAAAATAATCATTAAATTTTGTATTCTTGTTTTCCTATAATAATTATGATGATTGTTTTTTATGTTAGATTTCATTTCTTTTTAGTTTTTTTTTTTTTTTTATTGTTGTATTATTAACTATAATTGGTATCTTTATTTTATTTTAGTTTATAGAACCAAACCAACCGGGTGGTCTAGCGGTGAACGTGTCTTCTCAAATCAGCTGATTTGGAAGTCGAGAATTCCAGTGTTCAGTTCTAACAAAGGCAGTTACTTTTACACGGATTTGAATACTAGGTCGTGGGTACTGGTGTTCTTTGGTGGTTGGGTTTCAATTAACCACACATTTCAGAAATGGTCGACCTGAAACTGTACAAGACTATACTTCACTTACACTCATACATATCATCCTCATTCATCCTCTGAAGTAATACCTGACGGTAATTCTCGGAGGCTATACAGGAAAAAGAAAGGAAGTTTATAGAACCAAAGCTTACAATAAAATCAAATCCCACAGTTTGTGACGATGTGAATAATGTACTAAATTTTTGATATTATAATTCGACGATTTGTAATTGTTTTTTTCTAATCAACGTGTGAAGAGGTTTATTATTCCTTTAATTAGTTGTAGTTAATTTTTTTTCAGGTTTTGACACCAGCTTGCCTCCGTGGCGCGAGTGGTAGCATCTCGGCCGTTAATCCGGAGGTCTCGAGTTCGAATCCCGGTCAGGCATGGCATTTTTACACACGCTATAAATCATTCATCTCATCCTCTGAAGTAATACTTAGTGATGATCCCGGAGGTTAAAAAACGGAAAAAAAAGGTTTAGACACCAACAAATCACAAAAATACATGAAAATATATTTTTTTTTTGTTGCTTTCAGATAAAATAACTTTTAAAATACCAGTTTTTAATAATTAAAAAAATTAATTATTTTACAGGGAAATAAAAATTAGATTCAACCTAAAATTATTACTATTTACTAGCTATAATTTCTAGATAATAGTATTAATTAGTGAAAATAATAGTTTATGAACAAAATAAAGTTGGGATTTGAAGAATTTATTCTCTATTTAACATTTATAAGTAATTTATTAGTATTTAAATTATTTAAACAATATGTTTATAATTAATTTTTTTCTTTAAGAAACACGTAACTCTAAAAGGTCTTATTAATGCTTCTAAAAGAACCTTAACCTAACACAACTTAAACCCAAAACTTAATTTTTTTGCTTAATAGAAAAGATTGATATGTTTTGATATGAAAATTTCATGAACATTAATAAGATCATTATAGTTTATTAGTCTTTATTTCATTTTTATAAATGTCAGCTAATAATATTTGAATTCAGATATTGTTTTTTGCTGTCATGATTTATATTCTTTTTCTGAATTATATTTTATAGTGATTAAGGTTCCGGTATCATGGATGCTGTTGTTCTTTGGTGGTTGGATTTCAATTAACCACACATCTCATGAATGGTAGACCTTCATAAATTTCTTATTAAGCAGAACTTAATGTTAAAGGAGTCGGTAAACAACATAATGAGTGTGGGGATCAGAAAAGCAACACGAATCGGTGGAATTCATACGCAAATGTCTGAATTTGAATGACTGGTGTGGTATCATGGATAATCAAATTTTTGGGTGATTTTTACTTCCTTATTCGAAGTAAAGGAAGTATTGTGATCGCGAACAATTTTGGTTTTCAGATTTCAACAGAAATATCCATTTTGACCATCCCTGAATCCATTTTGACTAGTTTCAGCGTTACGTTTGTAAGTACTTACTATCTCGCATAACTCAAAACGATTAGTCGTAGGATGTTGAAATTATGGATTTAGGACTGCTGTAACATCTAATTGTGCACCTCCCCTTTTGAATGCAATCGACTGAACCAAAAGCGTCCAACAATGCCCAAAATCCAAACAAATTTGGATTTTAGACTTTTTCTTAACTGCAGTATTAAGCACTCATTGAGAGCTTTTCAAAAATATATCATGTGGTACTTATTTTCATTGGTTCCAGAGTTACAGCAAAATAAAATTTTATGCGTAATTAATGAAATATTTGGATCATAAAGGAAGACACATCGGTTCGAATCAGACTTCATCTCCTTTTTTTTAACTTTTTTTTTTAATTTACATATATTGATTTATTAATAAACATTAACCTCTGATTGTAAAAAAAAAATTAGGATGAATAATAATTCAATAAAACAAAAAAAAATAAATGAAAAATATCAGAAGTTGTAAATGAAATAAAATTTTATGTACTTGTCACTTTAAAAAAATATGATGTTGACAACACATAACTTCCTTGTTCGCCTATTGAATTACATTTACACATTTTTTTTTTTTTTTTTAAATAAAAAGTACATAAAATTTTATGTCATTAAATACTTCTGATATTTTTTATTTTTTTCTTATTGAATTATTCATCGTAAATTTTTTTTACAAGGAGGTGTTAATAATTATTAATAAATCAATACATATAAATTATAAAAAAAGGAGATGAAGTCTGATTCGAACCGATGTTCCTTCTCCAAATATTTCATTATTACTCACAAAACTTTATTTGGCTGTAACTCTGGAACCAATGAAAATAAGTACCACTTATGATCGTTGAAAAGCTCTCAATGAGAGCTTATTACTACAGTTAAGAAAACGTCCAAAATCCAAAAAGAAATTGGATTTTGGTTTTTTTTTTGGACATTTTGGTTCAGTCAATTGCAATTAAAAGGGGAGGTGCACAACTAGTTGTTACAAAAGTTCTAAATATCCTTCAGTTCTAAATTCCAACATCCTACGCCTAATCTTTTTATAGTTATTCGAGATACATACGTACATACTTACATGCGTACGTACAGACGTCACGCCGAAACTAGCCAAAATGAATTCAGGGATGGTCAAAATGGATATTTCCGTTGAATTCTATATAGCTGAATTTTTTCACCATCACAATACTTCCTTTACTTTATATAAGGAAGTAAAAATGTATACATGTAATTTAATAGGTGTACAAGTAAGGCATGTGGTGTCGACATCAGATTTGGTGAAACATCTGATTTTTCATTTTGTTGATGGTAACATCACAATAATTTTAAAAACATCGTATTAGGTAGAAGACTTACATTTATTTAAAGAGTAATAAAAAGACTTTTACTTTATCCTAATATTTCAGGTAAGATTGTCGAATTAATAATTATATATATATTCGATGTTAGTAACTAATATTTTAGCAATTGTGTAACTGTCCACTTTATTAGAAAATTGGAGGATCGTATCTCACTTTCAAATAAGTTTAAATGAAGTGCAGAAAAAATGTATGTATGAAATTTAACAGGCGTACAAGGAAGTCATGTGGTGTCCACTTCAGTTTTTTTTTTCTATGAGCAAACTCATTTTTATTCTTTTTTTTAAAGAGGTGGAGGAACCCCATTTACAGGCGCCTAAGCAATGTCAGGCTCGCTAACAGGTTCCGCCAGTTATAACCAAGGGCGTATGTATACCTGCGCACTACCGACTAAATCTCCACCTCTGGCTTCCTCATTCTGGGACTGCTTATAAAAACATTTCATCAGAAGAAGGGGGAACCGCCCACACACACACACACACACACAGTCATAACAATCCAACAATGTCACACACCACACAAACAACACTAATAGAAGTAACACATACAGCACGTCACACACCGACAACAACACACAAGAACTTGCAGAAAACAGAACACGCTACTAACATCCACAATACCCACGCGTTACACACCCACAAAGCCGTCAACACAGAAATCTTAAATAGTCACACCACTTACCAGTAGCCACCATCAGACGCACGTGCCGAGTGTCTCCAGCCTCATCGCACCCAGGCACTCCCCCCCCCACACTTACGGAGGACCCCCTAGGCACTCAGCCGAAGACCTGTCCGCCCCCGCGCCCACCGATGCCATTCTCCTTTGCGGGATTGCTCATATAACTGCAGTTTCCTCATGATCGTCCTCATGAATCTTTCCACAGTCTTCACTGTGCTTCACCTTGTAATAGGACTCATAGGGTATCTTTAGAGCGAAACATGTGCTCACGTCCTCAGGTTGCCGAACATCTCTCTACGCTCTACGGCAAATCGCGGACACAAAATGAAAACATGTTGGGGGGACCTCATCCACCTCGCACTCCAGACAATTTTCAGATTGATCGAGCCCGAATCTATACATATAAGACCTGAATCCCCCATGACCCGCCAGGAATTGCGTTAATTCAAAACTCAGAGTGCCATGGGTCCTCCGGCGCCACACCCTGATGTTCCCAATAAGGTGGTGGGGTTTCCTACCCTTCGTGGCCCGATCCCACCGCTCCTACCATGTTTGTGCAATCTCTTCTTCTAGTTCTTCAGCAGAACGCTTCCTTTCCTCTAATGGGAGTGTTCTCAGTTCCCTAGTTCTGCTACGCCGCATTATCATCAAGTCTACTGGCGGGAATCCAGCAATCACCTCAACCGCCTCCCTGGACAACGTCCAATAGGCGGTCGCTACTCTGATGCAACACCTCCTATGAATGGATTCCAATTTACTCCTGTACTTGGTAAATCTAACAACGCCCGCCCACAACTCGGCGCCATGTAGCAGAGCTGAATAGACTACACCAGTAAGCAATTACCTCCTATGTTGGGAGGGCCCTCTTGTATTCAGGAGTAGGCTAGTAATAAGCCTCCTTGTTTTCTCCGCCTTCTCACAAGCCTGGAGTACGTGAGTACTCCTATGAGCATAATGTGCTCAGAAATATTAGAGAACTTTGTGTTTCAACAGATTAAAAATATGAAGGGCCTAACTTTCCAATAGGATGGAGCCGCTCTACATCATGCAGAAGTAGTGAGGACTGCTTTCAACAAGCTATCAGAATGTCGGATAGGCAGAGAAGCTCCAGAAGTAACGTTCCGTTTTGATGCAATTGAATTTCTTCTTTATGGCTATATATACCAAGAAGAAAAACAGTCACTTGACCAACTGTGCAAAAGAGTAACATCAGTCATGGAAGCGATTCCTGTAAACATGCTTACCAGAGTATGGAATGAAGTGGATTATTGGTTTGACGTCTTAAGAGCTGTAAACGGTGCTCATATTGATTTTCATTAACTGGTAAAAAACCGTTAAATTAGACTTTGTACTTCCATATAATAAAACACATATATTTGTATTCAGACACCGTTCTCTATACATACTGGTTTTAATTTTTACAAATTAAAACATTTTTGTGTTAAATTTTGTTTTGCTTTGTTTTTAGTAATAAAAGTTGATTTTCTTTTGTTTTTCATAAACAAAACTTTTCTCAGAATTAAATTCTCTACAAGTTTTGATGTTAAAATCTATTTAATTATTAGGCATTTAAAAAATGTATTGTATTTCAGATTTAAAAATCATGTTTTTCGTCACTCATATATATATTATAGTACTCGTATTTATTGTGATATTTGTATTTTATTTAGAGTAAAATATGTCTTAAAGTATGCTATTTTATTTTTCTTAGATTAATCTTTTAGTTAATTGCCAGTGAGACATTTTTTTTTTAAACAGTAGTTACTGAATCTGAAAACAATTTTTTTACTGAAAGTTGTATGTATCAATTGATACATACAATTATACAATACAAGCTATTGATACATTGTATGTATCATTTATAAAATATATAATGAACTGGTAAAATTGTATGTAGTGGCCGAATTTGTTAATGTATGAAAATACCTTGAACAAAATTATTTTAATAAAGAATTATACTTGTAGTAGGAACAATTTTTTTCTTAAGTGAATTATATTACGTTATTAATATAATCTAACTATCTTCTTTTCAAAAAGAAGATTTTTTTGAAAGTATTAATCTATATAAAATAAATTCAACAAATAAAGATGTATATATATATATATATATATATATATATATATATAACTGATGGGAAAGTAACAGGAAAGAGAGAGTGCGTGAGAAAAATAAAAAAAGAGAAAGAATAAGATAGGGGCGAACGAGGATAAAAGTCAGCGATGTCAGTAACAGTACTACTTGGCAAGTTGGTGATGCCCGTCTCCATGCTTCCGTTTTCTCAATCCTTGTAGTAAGTTATCTTCAACTTTCCCATCCCTTTATGAACTTTGGCTGCAACTTTTTCAGATAAAAACTGCTATCATACCACTATATATTGCCTTATTGATTTATCCATTTTAACCTCTGCCACTCACCCTTATTCTATCTCATTCTTTGCCTTCATCTCTCTCGTCCTATCACTTTCTATCCGTCTTATTTTCTCTTTCTTTTTTTTTGTATTCCTTCCAAAACGTGAAGAGATTAAGCTCAACAAACCAAGGGTAATTTGTTCTGTGGTTCATATACTAACATAGTATTACTCTGAGTGCTTGTGGTTTGTTACAAATACCATATTATATATATATATTAGTATTCTATAAACAGTAATCATTCAACAACAAAAATAAGATCCTTTATGTAACATAATATTATCATTGAGTTCAACTTAGTTTTTGTTATTTTCAATATTGTTTATCTTGTTATGTCTTTAATTATTTCTTTGGGGTTTAATAATTAGCTTCCCTGTAACAATAAAAAACTGAAGGCCATTAATTTTATATTTCATTCTTTTTTCTGTTAACAGATGTAATTTAATTTCATTACTGATGTTTTTTTTTTATGTAATAAAGGAAATTTAAAAAAATTACTTTTTTTTAATATTACTCGAAATTATGCCTATATAAAACACACAAAAGTATTCTAAAATATTCCTTATCTGCCTTTGTATGTTATTTTTTAGTATCTTCTAACCTTAATTTGTTATTTCAGTTTTCTCTTATTATATATCTGTACAACTGTTATCTACTCTTCCGCTGATATGTAGACTTCCTGATGGAATATTTCAGATAAATATTTAAATTGTAACAATAGATCCAGATTAGCAAAAATTAAAAAAAAATATAGTATTTGTTTAGACCTATTGAAAATAAAGCAAAAATAAAAAACAAAATGTTTTAACTAGATAAATGTTTTAAATTAATATAATATTACGTTCTATTGGAAAAAATTATCTTATTTTTGAATGAAATTTAGTCAAAAAAATCTCTATTTACTCTTAAGAAAATGTTAACAAATTCAGTATTAACTGTAGTGATGAATTAATACTGCAGTAATTGATATCCTGTGTTACCTGACCCATCCGCATATATTACGTACTTTTGCTCTATTATACAATTGTGTGTAGTCAAGTAAGTGTGTAATAAAACGATGTTAATCAAGGGACAACTTTATATACGTTTTTATTCAGTGAAAAATTACTTCATAATCTTATTTAAAAAATCACATACATATTTGATACTTAAATCTTTATTATTTGTCAGGAGAGTAGTTACGTTGAGTTGGCAATACTAGAATGATAAGTAAGAACTTATGTTTAATTCTCTTGGATTGTATGTCTGTAACCTGCTCTCAGTAAACATATATGAGGATATTAAAATCAAATCTAACAGTAACTTTTATAATTAATTTTTTAGAACCTTCTCTTCACAAGTGACCTTTTTTAAAAAAAATGTAAACAAAGAGAATTACAATAATGAGATATGCTGAAAAGTAATTCTGACATATTTAATTTTTCCTGAAATTCTAGTTACATATTTGGAGATTATACGTTTTGATTTCATAATGTTAACTTTTTTTCCTTACAGAACAATAAATCTTTGAAACAAATTTCCTGTTATGTGGACAGAATGATGCATTGCCACATAACAATAAATAGCAACCAATTATACTTGTAGATGTTATAAAATATTATCAAGTTAATGAATGCTTTTCTATTATAAAATTTATTAATAAAATAATTGTATCAGCAGAATTTAAAAATAAGAAAAAAATATAAACTTAAGTATCTTAAGAGTAATTTAAGTATTATGTATTGGAGAGTTAACTTAACCATTAAATTACTATTTTTTTAATTATGTATAAATATATATATATTTTTTTTTTAAATGACTACGATATGTTGTCTATTCCCGATTCAATTTCAAATTGATTGGTATACTTGTAGTCATTAAGTGTTAGTGATCGTTTGCATAAAATATGTTGGGTGATGGCCTACTACAGAAAAAAAGATCAGCTTCTGAAATGAAACATATGAACTACTGAAAGACACATTCAATGAAAAGAATTTGTAACACATTTCACTGGCAAGCTGCATTTTTGACTGGTCGAGAGAGGGTGAAAAACGGGGCGAGAACTCGTTGCAGAATAAGTCGATTACAATGTTGTGGCAAACATAGCAAACGATAAGATTGTCATATTGAGGTTCGCATTTGGAAGAACTCCTATATATCTCAAAAAGCAGTACACACAATATTCTGAGCGAGTGAATGCATATGAAACGCATGTAGTGCCATTGGGTTTGGATCTCTCAACGCCTGACATATGGAATAACACGTATTCATCTGTAAAGAATTATTGGTTCACAACAAGAGCTACAAAGAATTGGTTCACTACACTTTCTACATAGCATGGTAGTCATTGAGAAGTTCTGGATATTTCATTATAATCCTGAGAACAAACAACAAAGCTCCAAATGGAAGTCAATTTCTTCACCACCTCCGAATAAAGCAAAAGCTGCATGCAATGCAGGTAAAGTCATGTTGATCATCTTCTTTTATCATGAATAATTCATCTATTAACATTAGGTACCCACAGAGATGACTGTAAATATAAGTCAATGTACTGAAAATAATACTACCTCAGTTGAGAAAAAAAAACCTGGAAAAAATTAACCATTTCTAGTTGCATCACATTAATTTGCACCCCCATGACACTCAGATAGTCTGCAAAGTTTTGAATGGAAAAAGATTAAAATGGCTCCTCATCCATCATGCAGCCCAGATGTAGCTCTGTACGACTGTTACCAGAAATAAAAAACTGAAATGGTGAAAATTTGAGTAGAATCTTGAGGTCGTAAAAGTTGTGGAGGTGAAATGAAAAGTGCTTTCGAAAGATGGCTTGAATTTCCCATTTAAAAAGTGGATCAAGCACTGAAAGCAGGGTTTTGCATTTAATGGAAACTATTCTGAAAAGGAACATGTAAATATAGATTAAAATGAAATTTTTATTGCCTCATTACTTTTTGGATCACTCTCTTATTTAAATTTTATATATAATCTTATTAAATGTTCTTTTGTATATCAAAAAGAAAGAAATGGACGTACATTTAAAACCATCTCAACATAATTATTAAAGGTCATATTCTTACATTTTAAGTAGTAAAACAAAATTGTATAGTAAAATTTGTATAACACATATTGTATCTTTTTTACATAGTAAAAGAAAAAGGCAATAAAAATTATGTTATGATAACAATAAAGGTTCTGTTGGTGGTTGCTAAATTTAATTCCAATTGCCGGCCTCCGTGGCACGAGTGGTAGCGTCTCGGCCTTTCACCCGGAGGTCCTGGGTTCGAATCCCGGTCAGGCATGGCATTTTTCACACACGCTACAAATCATTCATCTCATCCTCTGCGAAATTAAATGCTTGAGTGCGGACCCGGAGGTAAAAAAAAAAAAAAATTTAATTCCAAATTAAAAAAATTAAGATAGTTATGTTTGAAGTAATTTTTTTTCATTAAAAACTATTAATTTAGTTATATTTGTTTTTGGTAAACATAATAAACTATTGTCTATTTAATTGTTGTAATTAAATTCATTCATATAAGCACTTGAATCTGAAAAAAATTTGAAGTTACCAGGTATGATATTACCTGCATTTACATTAATTTTGTCACTTCATCTGTAGAACACCATTTTGTATATTAATAATTCATTTTTATAGAAAGTATATATTTATTGATTTTAATCCAAGTAGATGCAAAAACTATACCAGTTAGTTTTTTGTTTATCTTTTTTTGTTTATAATCAGTTTTTATCTAGCTATTTACTTTGATGGTAAATAGAATGCACATGAACGTTAGCAAGCATAATACTATAAGATAACGACATTGAGAATCACATAGAGGACATTACACGCTGTAAAGCATGCTGAATCGAATTCCATGAGATTGGATCAGAACTAAACGGGTGGGCAGGAGAAAAACATTTTGTCCGCTCTTTCCCCAACCTCTCCTGCTTTTCCCCTTACTCCTGTTCTTTCCTTGCTATCATTCTTTCACTCTAATACCATTAAATGTTGAAAGGAACGCAGAACGCTGAGTAAATATCTGCGAACACATGGAACTGAAGTTCAGAATTGCCGGAACAAATTGATTACCTTAAATTCGAAACCCTAAAGGAAATTGTATAAAAAAAAGTAGATTGTAGGTGTAATATACAACAATTTTACTTTAACCGTAATTGTAATTTATTTTTATATTATTTACATGATTTATTTATGTAATGAAATAAAGTAACTTGTTTGATTCACCATTTTAATTAAGACTTCTTGCTATGTTAACATATTTCATATCAAAACTTGTTAAATTAAATTAAATGAAAATTACAATTAAAATAACATCTGGTTATTTTTCATTAATTCATTGTTAAATTGTATTCATAGTTTCAAGTAATTTAACTTATTTTGTTGATCTTCATACCTTATTTCTGTGATAACAAATAATTATAAGATATTGTATGTTTTCTGAAATACACTCCTTTCTTCCATTTATATTATTTTATTTGTGGTTTACAACTGTAAAATATTAGAATTTTAATAATCAATTTCATACATTTGTTCGATTAAATTGCTACTAATCATGCGTCTTCTAGTTTCTTTAGGTTAAAGGAATAATACACACCTTTGGTTGTGTTCTAATGGGAATGAAATGCACTTAAACTTAATGACAGATAAGATCACAAGCTTGGATGAAACACATATACAGTGGATGTAAACAATACAGACAGATAATTTTCTCATTCTCAGTTGGATTATTAGGTAATCATTCTGAGATTGTGTTGGGGAACAAATAAATCCCACTTTAGTTCAATTGTATAATAATTTGTATAACAATTTATTCAAAAACATCTTGTCTTAACTTAATTGAACTGAATTTTGTATTGTATTAACTATTTTAACCTCATTATGTATTATGTTCACTATATGAATTACATCTGAACTGGCCCGTCAGCTGTACGTGTTATTTCATCAATTGTCCACAGGGCAACACTCAACAACACACAGATTGATCTATGAAAAGATGAGTTAATGAAGTGCAATTGTCATGGTATTGGAACAAAGAAATGCATACATTATTCGCCCTTCACCTTTCACAATCAAAATACACCTTTCATAATTGAAATTATACGTTAAGTTCAATTAACATTAAACTTCAGTTAGTTGTATCTTGAGGAAGAATTAATTAAAATATGTTCATTAATATACATAATTCTCTATTATTGTTCCTTTTTCTATTTTATCCCAATATTTCTGTAAAGTTTTATGTTATCAAGTTTTTTTTTACTACACAATTGTGTGGTATTAATAGTCTGTTTCTGTTTTATTAATGCCATTTGTTTTGTATATGTAAGTATTCTTTAGTTTATTGAACTCTACTGTGTATATCCATTCCAATCTTTTGTAGTACTTCTTTTGTAATTGTGTCTAGTCCTAATCTGAATATTGCTATGTATTTTATGTTATATGTTGGTCTGCAATGTTTTAGATATTTTAGTGTTAATTCTATTGGTTCTCTGTCAAATTTTGCTATTATTAAATTTTGGACTGTTTCAAAGTCATACGAGTATGTGTAATAGTTTTTTGATCCCCCTGTAAGAGTCTTTGTCTACATATTGTGTAACTCAATTTTTATTTCTCCCTTTAACCAAGATATATACCTGTATTTATTTCATTTATTTTTTTCTTAATATTGTTATTCTATTTTTTTTTTTTTTTTTGCTATTTCTGTTTCTTTCCAATTTCTACCTAGAAGTTTCGTGTATCATATGGTATTGGTATTGATCCTTGAACTGAACTGAAGTCTCTATCTAAATATATGCTTGTTTTTACTATGTGGTTTATCTATTATCCTCCTTTATTCCAAATGTTCTCACTTGTAGGAACAAATGAATTTATTGGTATATTATTATGTAAATCTAACCCTGAAATAAGAAATAAAATGTTACTATTTTGTGAAATAGAATTTTCATTTTTGTAATATAGTAATTATGTATTTGTATCTACTTTCATTTCTGTGATGTTATGCCCACATCCACCTCCTGCTGCTTCTCCTGGTTCTTTGGTTGATCTGATTCCTCCTGCTGTTTCTTTTTTTGTTTATTTCTGTTTTCTTTTGATAGATCTGTTTCCATTGGCTTAGCATTTCTTTTTCAATTTTGTTGTTTTTTCTTGATCTATTTTGTTATTTAAATTTTATTTTCACTAACCCCGATGGGGAATCTTACTTTTAAGACTTTGGGGGTTGGCATCCTTACAGCCCTAACCTCTACAGCTTTTCTTCCCTCTACAAACCAAGCTGCTGAACCTTTATACCATACTCATATACCACACAACAAACACTATACCAGTTACATCAAAACCCTTACACAACAAAAAAAAACATTTTACTCTCTTTCTTCTTACACTTACATTCAATGCTTTTGTGACATCTTACAAAACGCAACTGCATTTTGCTGGAATTGTCTGTTAAATTGACGATACTCATGGGAGCTGTATGACAGTTCCAAATAATAATCTTTCTGTGGTTGTTGGTCCACTTAAAAAACCAACAAACTGGGGAGTTTGAAAAGACTTTGACCAACATTGTCAGTCAAAGTTGTGTCAGGAGATTTGGATAAAAGAATTGTAACAAGCGATGCTAAATTATCTGTCTACGGTTTTATATAGTCAAGTATAATGAGGAAGGTAAATCTATCTCTAAGGTTTCTCCATTCCTAATAAACGAATGTAATAAACGAATGGTTTGCAGCTCTCCTTAATGTTTTAAAAAACTTAGGAGCGGTGCCCTGATGATTGATGATGAACAGAGACGAATCTCGTACCCCTTAGGAACATAGGGAAAGACGAGGTAATAGTAGAACCCCACAGTACACTAAATTCCAGCAAGAGAGTGACCATTTGCCATGATTTGGCTGGTATTTAATTAACAGAAAAGCTATCACCGAAGTCAGTCACTTCTGTGCAGAGGATAATGAGGAAGGAGAATATTGTTGATGTACCTACATCATTACTTACGCTAACCTTTTCTACTCCCACTGTCCTTGAGAGAATAAAAATTGGCTACCTCTCTGTCCATGTGCAACCATATACACCAAATCCAATATATCAAGACATTGCATATCAAAACAAACCATATAAACTAAGGTAATGCTTTCATTGTCAGGGATTTGTTCACAACAAAATTGATTGCTCAAAGGAAGAAGTTTGTGTACAGGCGTATGGGTCATGTTGTAAGAACATGCACTGAGGTAGAAAAAATGTATTAATTGTAATGGTCTACACAGCAAGGTGTCAAGAAAGCCCTCTTTATGAGGAAGAAAAGGCTATATTGAAGATATGTACTGAGCAGAAAGTATACTTTCTTATGGCTCGTTGGGAATACAGAAAATCCCTCAACATGAAAAAAAAACCAAAACATAGCGGGCCTATCCTGTACAGCCTGGTGTTAAGTGTTTTCCAGGAGTTCGGATATAGGTTTCTTTAATTTTTAAATAGTCTTTACATATTTATAGTTTAAATGTTTGAGTTTTAATGTATTTAACAAAATTTTTAAATTAAGTATCTTCGGCTTCCGTCGGTTTCATTCGGATATTTACAGTACACTCGGCTCCTTTCGTATGAATTCGACTGCTGACGATTCAGCGGCTCCTTACACGTCACTCGGCTCCTTTCAGATACACTCGGCTTCTGACGAGGCAACGGCATTACAACATTATTTAATCACGTCCATCGTCATTGTTGTGATCATTCAGTATTCATTGTTAAGTCGTCACTCTTTTTCAGTTCCATCCAGTCGTCTACAAACGGCAATCGCATTATTCTTGTACAATCGCATTCAGTAACAGTACCAGTTCATAATTCAATTATAATAAATATTTAATAATATATAAATAATTCATTTAATATTTCAAATATATTAAGCAATCAATTTATACATACAAAAGTATTTTTAAATATAATAAATAACTGATAATAACATCAAATTGTGACTTTAATTATTTAAGAATCAGCGCCGAACTTCATCTTTTTGTACACCAGGCACTTTCTAACTATATGCAAAACCAGAACGAGTGCGCATCGTGTAAAGAACTGATCAGATTGGTGCAGGCTTTTTCAGATCAGGTAAAATCCCTCATTTTTGCTATTGCAACGTTGAGAACTGGCTAGAAGGGTACATTTGTTGCCGCAAAGTGATTTACCGAAAGCCACTCCAATTGGTATCGCCAAATAAAAATCCTGCTGCAACAACAACGCAGTAAACTACTAAGATCCTAATGAAGAGATCGACCAAAAATATCTCCTGATACGGTGTCTCCGGCTTCCCAGTCTTTACCACTATCTCGAGACCTCTTCAAGGATGTAGAGGCCAATGATATGTCATTAAGGAAAATGCAAAGCATTTTCTTAAAGTTATCAATATCAAAAAGAAAAACCGAATTATATTTGACAAATAATCTGCATGCAGTTTTGTATATAAAAGAAAAAGAATATTTTTATGGGATATTATTCAATGGATGTTTACGGTCTTCATTCTCGCGGTAGGATTGAAATCCTACTAAAGGAAAAAATCCTGATACTGTGTCTGCAGGAGACTCGCCTCCGTCTTCAGGATGATGTGCTCTTTCGCGGTTACGACTGCGAGAGATGCGACTGTCAAACTGAAGGCAGAACAAGTGAAGGTGTTTTCCTGAAATAAATCGTATTAGCCGCCCGTACTCCATTAGCAACAAATATCTCTGCAGTCACAGCGAAGATATTGGCGCCATTCAAAATGAATATCTGCAACTTAAACTTTCCCCTAAATTCCGATAGCGGTAAGGATGATCTGTAGAGTCTGTTTTCACCGATTTCTTTACCTTGCCTAATTATTGGTAATTTCAACGCCCATCATTATTTATGGGGCTCATCATCATGTTCTTCTCAAGTTATTGCAGTAAATCAACTGCAGAACTTGGATTTCTGCTTATGGAACGGTGGGTCGTACACGTTTTTATCATCTTCATCAGGTACGTTTTCGTACATCGATCGGTCCTTTTGTTCAGCGTCCCTACTCCCGTCTTGCCTGGTGCATCTCCAAAAACTTCCTTGGAAGCGATCACAGACCAGTGGGTAATAGTAATTTGCCTCAGAGTTAGCCATGCAGATGGGTGGTTTGGAAAGCGAACTGGATTGGATACAAGGATTCCTTTGGCCAATACGACAAGAGTGGTAACGTGATCCACCAACTTTACCACAAAGTTTACACACCACAATCCACCAAATTTAACATCTGATAACTCGGTAGCGTAAATGAATCTATCTCTGTTATATCTGGAAACCCAAGGCGGCCTGCTGTTTCATAGTGGGATGAGGGCTGCAGAAGTGAACTAAGGGATCGGCGCAGGGCTTTACGTAATTTCAATCGAAGAGCTACGACTGACTTGCTCTACGCCTTCCGCCAACGCGATGGCTGTTTGCCGTCGAATGTTTCAGTCTGCTAAACGAAAATCATGGTTGGTACCATTTCTTGAGCAACTCCATCATCATCGGTTGCGTGGAGAAACTTTCGGGCCATGTGTAGATCAGGAGTCACCGCAGCCGATTGGACTGAATAACAACGGCATCCTCGCAACGACGCCAGTAGATATGGTGAACACATTTGGAAATATGTTTATGTCAGTTTCACTTACATCATCATATTGTCATGAGATTATCAGGAATAAATTGCAGATAGAAAGTGTTCAATTTGTTAATCGGAAGTTTGAAAAATGAATTAAACGTTCCTTTTTCTTTTGATGAGCTAAGTGCCTTAGATAATTCCTGTGCCACTTCCCCTGGAAATTATAATGTCAGGCTTAGTATGTTATCTCACTTTCAGGATACTGCATTAGAACATCTTTTGTTTATTTACAATAAAATATTCTCTAACCAGGTGTTTCCCGATTCTTGGTCAGTAGCACTGATTTCTGTACTGAAACCTGTTAAAGATAAATCATGTTCCTCAAGTTATAGTCCTATTTCCTTGACTAATACCCTGTGCAAGTTGATGGAACAAATGTAAACTGTCATCTAGTGTAATACCTTGAGAGAAACATCCTTATTGCCTTTAAACAATGCAGTTTCTGCCAAGGTAGATTGTCTAGTAATCATGCATTTACTCTTGAATTTGTTATTCAAAACCACCTTCCTACTTCACCAATGCCTCATTGCTGTATTTTTCGATATGCAAAAGGAGTATGACATGGCTACACAGATTGGAGGAAAGAATTCCTAAATAAACTGCATGAGTTGGATATATAAGGCAATCCTTGCATTTATTTATTTATTTTGAGGTTTCCTTAGTAATCGGCCCTTTTGAGTTCAAGTTGGAACAAAGATATCTGAAAACTTTACACTATTGAAAACGGAATACCACAGGGAAGTGTCCTAAGTGTTACCTTGGTTGCATTAGATATAAATGCTGTAACAAACTGCGTGTGAAAACCAGTTATGTGTTTGTGTTCTTTATTTGTAGATGATTTTTCTGCTTACAACATTTAGAACTTTAGCTACTGGTGAGATGTTGCTTCAAAACACAATAACTCATTTAGAATCGTGGTGTAAAATGACTGGATTCTTACTGAATGAAAAAAAAATAAAAAATAAAAATATTTTCATTCACTGTATAATGTTTATCATTTCTTCTAGCGTTTTTTATTATGTCTGAAAATGTAACATATAGTATTGAAAAATATATTGGGTTTATTACCTGGTGCTATTTTTTTTAATTTTTGTGCGATTGGTTTTATTTCTTTTTCCAGTGTATGATTGTTTACTTTTTTGAATTTGAAAACTTTTTTCTTGCTGTTCATATTTTCTCTCTTTTTGTCTATCTGGTTTGTTATTAACATTCCTGTGCTAGATATATGGACACTGGTCCTATTCCCTCTTTATCTCTGTATTTAATATCTGTTTATTGTTTTTCCTTCTAGTAATAATTGCCATGTTACTACATTTACTGATGTTATCATTGGTTTTTATCACACATCAGTTGTGGCTGCTTTTACATGAGTAAATTATGTGAGTTCAAAATCATAAATAGAACGGTTGTTATTGCTGGACTAAGTATTATTTTTTCAGTTTACTCTCTTATAAACAAACCAAGCACATACCTAGTCATGAAAAACACTACCCAATAACATACAAGACTGCCCAATAACATACAATTTCTTCTTCTTTTTTTTTTTTTTGGTTGATATTGTCACATAAAATTGAAGCTTGTGTGTGAGATATGGAAATGGAATTTTGTTGCATATGAAAAATGCCATGCCTGACTGGAATTTGAACCAGGACCTCTGGATGAAAGGCCGAGACACTACCACTCTACCATGAGGAGTGACTATACTCACCCTTTGCAATCTATCACACAATACCAGAGAAAGTAAAAATTAAATAATTATGCATTCACTTGTCCTTGTGTATTCAAATAAAATATTAAAGAAAAAATCATCATATAAAATTTATTTTTCAAGCTTTCAGTAATTTCATGAAATTTTTCAGTTCTTTGTATTGCATACTAATCTGTTAATCACAAAATATTCATTATAACTTTACATCACCATTTATTTGTTTCACTTTTTTATCTTCGTCTTCTCTTAAACAATTTACTACTAAAATTAACAAATCACAAATGCCTGAAAATGGGCTAGCATTACCTTAATATAAAGAGATTTAGTTCAAACTACATCTTTATTTCGAATAAGGTGATGTAAACCATGATCAGTTTTGTAGGAATTAGATATTGTTCTTCGTATGAAGTTTATAAATATAGATACTTATGACTGAATATTTCTCACTTTCAATAAAAAAGAGACTATTAAGAAGTTGGCTAAATAATAAGAAACAGTTGTGCTTGGAAAAAGGCTAGGAGTACTACTCTTAACTACAATCACTCTTGAGTTAAAAGCATGATTGGTTAGGTTGTTATTTTTTAACATCCTACAGAAAAATATCTTTATTTTAAACATTAACATGTTACTAACTCATTTTCTTTTAAATTCTTTTATTTCAGGCTACACATTTTTCATAAATCTCAACATTTCCTAAAAAATCTTTTATGGTTTATAATTGGTGCCAAAAAGTAATACACTCCATACAAATATTTTTAAGTATTTCTTTTCAAAGGAATTTTTCCTTTTAAGAATTGCTAAATATATGTAATGTAATAGCAGTATACTTCTTTTCTGCATGTCAATATACATTTTTTTTAATTGTGGTAACATGTCTTCAATATTAAACTCTTCCATTCTTTTAAATTTTATTTCCAAATAATAATATTTATACTTCTGATATATTGGGTAATTTTTTATTAGCTCCATCATTCCAGTAGATTATTCTGCATGAAATTACAATTTTTGGGAATAGAAATGATACAAAGATCTGCATAAAAAGTCAGTCGGTTGCATCATCTTCTCATGATTTATCACTTTCATATTAATAGAATTTATCTAAATAAAATTATTAAATATTGTTAATGTGTTGTATTTTGTCAGTTTCCATGTAGAAACACTGTAAATGTTAAAGCACTGGAATGCTGTAAACATACCCATCTTATTATCATCATTATACTTACCATGTACAGGACCATGAACTACATTCTTCTCTACCACAAACTAAAATTTTAACATCTTAAAAGTTTCAATTCCATTTTAGATTGTCTATAATCTTTACTCTTTTCAACCTGCCTTTTTTTGTACCTTCTATTAATATTTTTTTTTATAATTGCAGAAAATTAATGGAAATAAATACTATTCACTAATTAATGCTTTAAACTCAACCTCTTCGCTTAGCTGACTTGTAAAATTATGAATCGCAATCAGAACCAGACTCTTACAACACCAACCTCTAATTGGCCATAATATGCTACCTAATAGACGATCAGTATTATTGTATGCTATCATTATCACAGCTATAATCAATAATATGTCTAAAGATTGCATTGGATGGCAGAAGTTATTACTCTTCATTATTTGCAGTATATTTTCTTTTCTTTATGTGAGTATTACAATTATATACACTGTATGTGTATATAATTGTAATATACACATATAGTAGCAGTACATAGATTTCAAAGTCGAAAGTTCTAATGTTCAATTCCACTAGATCGTGGATACCGGTGTTCTTTGATGTTGGGTTTCAATTAACCACACATCTTAGGAATGGTTGACCTGAGACTGTACAAGACTACACCTCATTTACATTCATACATATCATCCTCTGAAGTAATACCTTATGGTGGTTCCAGAAGTTAAACAGAAAAAGAAAGGAAAGAAAGATTTGATTAAGGTTCAAATAGTTGCAAGTTTGTTTTTCATCTATTCATAAATGCTGCAATTATCAACAGGAAAAAACTTTTAATAATTCATTGTAATCTATCAGTTTTCATGATGTAACTCACAAGCAAAATAATATTAAAATACAAGCTTCTTTTAGTAACCAATGATTAATAATCATTGTAATCTTTTAGTAATCTTGTATGATTAATTTGTTTTTCTTATTTTTAACATAATGCAGCATTATAAAGAAAAATGTTAACGTTAACTCTTCATCCATTCCTGTTAATTCCAAGGAAAAGTACTGAAATTGCAGAAAAGATGACAAGTGAAACATTAAATGCTTATGAGAGGCTTTGTTTACGTTTTACCTCACAGCTTCAAGTGGTCAGAAAAATGTTAGGACATGGACTTTACAATGATCTCAAAAATTATTCAGATTTTTATGCTGGTTTATTCAAGTATCAAAGAATGAGAATCAAGACATTAGACACAATCTGCAGTATTGATTCAGTGTTCACAGGTAGCAGAATTAGTCTATAAGAGATTTTGTTATTTGTAAATTATTCAAAGAGCTTAGGTGATTAAGGGAAAATAAAACATAATGTAATTAAATAATTTAACAAATACCAATAATAATTTAACAGTAGGGTATATTAATCTATTAAAATTAATGAAAAATGAATTTCTTATTACTTTCTTCTTCTTTTCTTTGTTGAATAAACCAATCTGAGGAAAAAGAGATCTCTTTGAGATCGCTCCTTCCTCAGACTGGGTTATTTTTAAATAATCTAGAGAATAATTCATTCTATTTTAATGATTGTGGTATTAAAAATGTCTCAGTAGTTTAAAAAATTGTCTATGTTTTAGTTCTGTCTAAGTAGAAATCTTTGCAAGGATGCTTGAAGGAAAAAAAAGGAAAAAGTGATAAGTGGCAAATATTTAATTAATTTGATAATAATCACATGAGTAGTTGTTGTTGTTACTATCTGCCTAATCTTAATAAAGACAACATAAAAAATAAGTTTAAAATAATAATAGTGAAATAAAGCTTGTTTAGTTTGGATAACCTAATTTAAATCCATAGGTAAAATGTTACATTATTTAAAGAGACTGGAAGAGTTTTTAAGCCATAAAATTTTGTTGTTTTGTCTTAACTTGAATAGATCTATTTTAAACAGTTATGCTTTATTACATACTACAATTTAGAATGTTCATACCAAACGCATTCAACTGAAATAGCACTACAGATTTTGAACTAAGGGTTGGGTCTAAATCTGATTTATAGCCTTCAGTTACCTCATTCAGGGATGTGAGTAGTGCAAAAATAAAAAAAACTGATGAGGGCACCATATGACTTTCTTGTACGGTTGTTAAATTACATATACATATTTTTTTAAATGCAAAGAATATAAAATTTTATTTTACTAATAACTAAAAATATTTTAAAGCCAATTTGCTTGTCAAAATCAAAGGTCCCATTAGAAGATCAAGTATAATAACAGGATGGCTCTTTGATGGCTCTTTGATATTCTTCTCACTAGGAGGTTGTCATTAAATTATGATTGTTTTACCCTTAAGCTTTTCAGAAAATATTAAAAAACTTTCTTGATACTTAAAAATTATTATACCTTTATAATGTCTTAAATTAACTACTATTTATTTATAATAACGTGGGGTAAAGCAAGATTTAATAGGGTATAGAATTAAAATTTCCTGTCAGGTGATTACAAAGAACAAATTCCACCAAAAAAAAGCTTTTTTTCTGTGAGGACTACAACATTACCGTTTGTATACATCTCAACCCTGTAGGGGAAGATGCCTAGTGACATTCTGGTCATCACAACCCCCCCTGAATCTGGCACTGTTGGGCTTTAACAGGAACCGTTTGTATACAGTAGGTTTTTTGTAATTTGAAATATTCCATTAAATTTTTTGGTACTCCACCCATGAGGATTAATTTTTAAAATATAGTCTAACTAGCTGAAATTTTTGAGATGAATAACTGATAACTGGTAAATAACTTATAACTCACTGGTTCTTTGATTACACTGAAAACATATTTTTCTTGGATTTTTTTTATGTTAGTAAAGAAAAATATATTTTAATATTTATCTTTTGATATATTATAAAAATATTCAGCATAATATTATTTTATCAAACTAAAATAATCTTTATACGGTGAGATTCTGTGGTGAAATATTGTGATCTCCTTCAAATGTAATGATGACTGTAGTCAGGTGCACTTGAAGATAAGTTTTTTTTTTTTTATTTGTGTGCAAGTTTGTAAATACTTTTTGCATTTTTTTTTAAATGCTTACTAGTATGTTGTGCATTTAGTTTCTCCAGGATGATAATTGTTATATATTCAAAATTACTTTTGCTTTCAATACAAATCATTATCCTTGGTATTCGTAATAATGAGCATAAAATAAAATAAATGTTTTAAGTGCTTAAACAGCTAATCTAATTCATCTTTTATTATTAAAACCTTTTTTTTATATATTATACAAAGTACTATCATTGTTTAAAACATAATAAAATATCTATTATGAAAATTATAAAATAATCCTCAACATATTTTTTTAAATCTTATTTTTTGTAAGTCTGCCTGAAATCTTCAGTTTTTTACTTAAATTATTGTTCATTATTATTTTTTTAACTATAATTTAAAATGCGTTCTCTCCATATTATTATTAATTGATAAATATATTTTTTTTTAAACTTTTTTTTCAATTTTTTTGTATAACTGAAGATTGCTGCTTAATACGTTAAAAAAAAATGCATTTGATATGCTGTTTTTTAATGGCTCAGTACTAAGTCACAATGATCATAAAGATTAATTAATACTTGTGAAAGTGATAATTTCTTATTAACTTTCACTATACATGACATATTGAAATCAAGAGTTCTAAGGTTCAAATCCTAGTAAAGTTAGTTACTTTTTTATGCACTTGAATACTAGATCGTGGATCCAGTGTTCTTTGGGTTTCAATTAACCACACATCTCAGAAATGATCAACCTGAGACTGAACAAGACTACACTTTATTTACGTTCATACATATCATCTGCATTCATCCTTTGAAGTCATATCTTACTGAATTCTGAAGGCTAAACAAAAAAGAAAGAATATTGTACATGACATAATCAAATTGTATCATTGTTTACGCCATTCTGGCATAAAGTTTCCGTTATTTTCTACGAATTCCAAGCTAGGGTGGGTCCCGTTGTATTATTACTGGAATGTTAAACTTCGCTTTGTTTCGAATTTTTGTGTCTGTCAAATCTATCTGTTTTTATTATTTGTTCTTGTGTTCGACCCTCCCTCCGTCATACTTAGCGACTGCGTCCATTCTTCTATAGAGTTATTTCTGACTACCCCTTTTCATACACCCGTTATTCTTTCGTCCCCTTACTAATACATGCATACATCTCTTGTCTTTTACACACACTCTCTCCTGTCCACTACCTGGATCTGGTTTCCCCCTTTTTCTTTCGCCATCTTTTCGGCAGAGTAGATCCAACATCTCACCAGTGCAGTCGCCTATGGCCATACTCTCCTGCAAACTTTGGGGTAATATTCTCATTCAAGCAGAATCTCCAAACTCGTCACTACACATCTGAGATTCTACGCATCATTCTACCACCAAACCACATCACACCTCTGTATTCCTGATACACCGTGCGGACTACGCCCAGGATTACTTAGGTATTCATCTGTACTTGCTTTTACGAGTTCATCTCTGGCTAATATTTGTGTGTGATACAGGCAAGTGTAAATTATTCATTATTATTCATATTAAACGTTTATGTTATCCTTGTTCATGTGTAGCCCATTTTATGGGTTATTAAATGCAAACTATCGTTCTTATCAAATCTACTTTTAATTTAAACACTACTTCAGAATTATAAAACTTATGTGCGATATATTTCATATATTATTATTGATAACAATTATTATATTTCGTGTTGTTCATCAAAAGTTCGTGTTCAAACGTCAGTTACTCAGAGCAAATTACCTTTACTTGAAAGGTTTATTGCAACCAACTCTCTCATTTAATCTAATTTAACTTGTTAATCGCTGAGATTAATTCTTACCTATTCATGCACTGAATTCATATTCTCTTAAATTAATCTAAAGAGAATTACTCCGGATATGAAGTCATGTTTTTGTGCTTCTTTGTAACTTAATACTTTCAAGAAAACTTACTATTAGAATAAATTCTATTTATGTTATTATTTATTTTAATGTGTTTATATTGTGATTTAACGCCTTCTATACTGAAATTATTGTAAACAACTCTCTTATTTTTCGACTCTGTTACACTGTGTATTTATAAAGGTTTATTCATGTATTTTTGTATTTAACAGCATTATTCATTTGTTAATTCAGCTGATATATTAAGTAGTATTAAGTCTAATTTCACAATTTCCTGTTATGTTTTAAGATTATAATTATAACATAAGTTCATTTGTTACACTAATAAAGTCCAATTTCTTTTGGCAAATACTAGCTGTGTGTTTTTTGTTAACTTTACCCAACAATCATTCTGTGGACTTCTATATATGTACTTCTTCCAGTTCTTGTTATTTAATAATGAAAATTTAAATTTATTTTAACATCTTTCTGTTGCTTTAACTATTGATCGTTGGTTAAATAACGAAGAGAAAAACCAAAAAGAATTCTACATCTGTTGTGTAACAAATAATATTGTGTTATATAATATGTTTAATTATTCATATTTTAAGAGAATATTTACTGAGTTCATACTTCCTTAAAATATGAAATTTCTTACATAGCTTAGATTAGCTTACATTTCTTACATTAGCTTATAGTGGTTTTCTTACATAGCTTATAAACTCCTTCTAAATTCTGTTTAAATGACAATATCCTCAAATCAGTCATCATGTTTTACCTAGATTATAATATATGATAAATTGCTTTCAAAAATTTACCATCACCAAGCCTAGATATTAGTGTAACAGTAAAAATATGTGAGCTTATTCCATTGCAAATATAATGTACATCTTAATCCAAGAGTGGTTAGTCAATAATTACACTTAATTAGTACTGTTACTTAACATTAGAATACTGTTATTTTATTTTTCCCCTATTTACGTTTTTAAGTTTATAAGGATTATTTGTCATCAGTTTACAATTACTTTTCTTTTGTAATAAATAAAATTAATTCTTTTTTTAATATTTATAATCCATTTGGTTAAATATCTGTTAATAATATTTGTATTCAACTTATGAGAACCATTTTATTTAGGATATTATGACTATTATAAGTCTTTATTACATAAAACAATTAAGTAAAAAGTAACTTATTTTTCAAAATGCAATATTTTCATTTATGTAAGTTTTGAAATGTATTTTATTTTTAATATAAAATATTTTTCTTAACTGTTCGTGTCCCTTTAAAATTTTGTTAATTATTTTATGTTAAGTTCCTTTATTTATGTATCTTAACATTCACAATGAGTTTTTAAATTTTTAATTTATATCACTTTTTTTCTTAATTATTTTGCTTTGTTAGATAAATTTGGTTTATTGTTTTACCACGCTCTGTCCATAACACTCACAATATGTTCTTATTCAATTGATTGTTTGTTCTATGCACAACTTTATGCAGTCATAAAAATTACATTTCATTCTCTCTCTCTTTCTTTCTCTCTCTCTCTCTCTCTCTCTTTTGATTTCTGAATTATAAATAAATATCTTTATTTTTCTCAAGAATTTATTTATATATTTTTTGGAATTATTATTTGTTTTGAATGCTTTATATATATATATTTTTTTTTTTATTTTAAATATTTTTATCACTGAAATTGAACAACAAATTTTAATTATATTAAAAATTATTAAGAAAAAAATAGTAAAAATTGTCCATACATGTGCGCACGTGTTTGTGTGTGTTGTGTGTGTGCATGCATGCATGTGTGTGATAAGATGATTTGACTGCATCCTACAAACATATACATGTTCTGTATATGTGTGTACAGAATATATATTATAAAGTTTACATAAGACTTTCATAACCTATTCTATTTGTGAAAATAATGGAAAAAGTTCATATAAAGAAATGTCCTAAGATGCTTCATTTACAAGTAATGGTTAGTGAAAGATTTCACTCGAATTTCAGCTACCCTGGTGAAATGAGGTCATACTGAAATTTTTAGGTAGTTAATTATGGGGCCAAATTAGTGATTTCTTATGGTTTTAGACTTGAAAAATCTAATAAAATAGATCCCAGAATCATATCTACAGTAGTTTTTGAGAAATCTTTGGTGAAACCCTTAAATTAGGGTAAAAAATCCAGTTTTTTATGTTTGACATATAATATCTTTGTTAAATGGGTAATAAACACATAATAGAATGGGTAATAAAATTTTTTTAATCATATTTTTTAAATTCCTTTATAAATATAATCTGAAATTGTGGATTTATCCATTTTATCTATCCATTTTATATTTTTCAAGATTAAATTGACATTTATTAATTTATTTATGTCCTTTATATTGCAACCATTTTTGATTGTTGTAATATTTTATTAAATTAAATTTTCCATTTAACTCAACATTATCATCTGTATTGTTTAGTGCTCTATTAGTCACACTGTACTAAGTCGTTATTTTTTGGTGGTATGGGTGTATTGATTTACTGTTAATTTTTGTTACTGGCATTGCAATATTGGTTTTCAATAAATAAAAAAGTTATTAATAGTTAGTTTTAATTTAATTTTATCCTCTTCTGTGTTACCAAGTTATTTTTTTTTAAATACCTAGGTATTTATATGTTGGAAAAATCTTTTTAAAAAAACAATATTAATTTATGTATTCTCCGTTGTCATAAATACACTTTCCCACATTAAAAATACATATTAATTTGTTTTTTTACGCAATCTGCACAATCTGTCATGTCTCTCTTGTGACTGTGAGACATGTGAAGCACCTGAGATATGAGAACATAATCCAGAGTTGCTTTCTCTGAGAATAAAGTTCATAATATAGCCACATTTTGTGATAAATAGTGAAGCTGTAACTTTTACGGCTGAATATCATATGTATTTTAGAGGGCTCAACTTGTTGATGCATATATAATTCCAATGAATGAATTGCTTTACTAAAAACAACACAATTCATATATCCTTTCATTAATAAGGCTAGCATGAGTACTAATTATGGGGGATGATCATACTATTTTTGGGGGTGATTTTGTATTGTGTCAGTTAACCTTGAGCCCAGAATAGCTGTACATAAGAACTCAGTCAGAAAAACTTATTAAACTGTTACAGGAACTTTTTCTAAGTAGAGTTTTCAAAAAAAATATGGAAAACTACCATGGTTTTTCCTTCTGTTACTATTTATTCTTTTGATAGATTCTGGTTCAGACAAAAATTTAATGCGGGATTTAGAATTTTTTAATATATGAAGTAAATAGGTTTCACTTAGTATTCAGTGTGAAGAAAATTAGGTGTATTAAACAAAAATTATACTGAGTAATACCTATAATACAAATAACAGTGCAATGCAGTTGTTATAATACAGTAGATGAACTATATAACACACTTTCTCTATTACAAGAGCAGTTCAAATCCCCCAAATACAAAATAGCTTTGTTTTTAATAAATAATTAAGGACAATTTTTTTGTTTATGCAAATTTTTAATAAATACTAACTTATTTCTTTGAATTTTACTATGTTGTTTATTTATAATTAAATTATTTATATTAAAAATAATATACTTATTTAAAAAAATTATGATAGTTTAAAAATTAAATATAAAATACATTGTTAAATTTAAGAAATAAAAATGATTTGCGTGTTTCCTGTTATATAATAGCTTTATATAGTTATTGGTGCTATTACAACACTATTAAACTTTATTTGCCAAAGAGAATAAAGGAAATGTGATATAAATTATTTTATTAGAGAATTAAAACATAATATTCTGATAAATCGTTTTATGATGTTGAAAAATGTTATACTTTATCTTTATAATATATAGTGAATGATTTTTTAACGTAGGCCTACTTATAAATTTGAGATAAATAGTTTAGATGTAATTTGCAATTTAGAATGATCGTAACAGTTCAAATTTAGGTAAGATTCTAATTTAAATGTAACTTTTTCTGACAATTCATTTTCATTTTGAAATCTGTAGAAACGAAAATTTTAAAATCAGAAACAAACAGACAGTTAGTTGGTGTAGCAGTTTTGAATCTGACTTCTAGATCTTAAATATTGCTTTTTGGTTTGATCTCCAGCAAGGATCTAGGATTATTATTTTATTCATCCCATCTTCCTTGTTAAAATTAATGCGGACCATCAAAACTAAACCTTAGTACACAAGACTTTCACTTAATCCAGACTTGTTCAGGATAATTGTATGAAATTTTTCACAATAGCTTCAAGAAAAAATAACAAATTTAAGTACAAAAAAACTCTGAATTAATTTTTTCATAATAAATTTTTTAAATCTAAGACAACTAACTTACTCATTTACTTCTCAGTAAATGTTCTAGTGCTGTGCTTGGATCAAAATAATGTAGTGACAGTAAACAAATATAATTTTTTATACAGCTAAATGTTTAATAAACTAATGAACTTTAACACTAAAGAAGAAAAATTTAACTTGTAAAGAATATTTGTACTTAGGAAGCATGCTAATAGAAGATTGCAAAAGTGAAAAGGAAATAAAACCAGAATTTTAATGGCTAAAGAACCATATAATAGAAAGAGTTATTACGTAGTAAGATGGAGTTAACTAAAAATCTTGTGAAATGTTATGTTTAGAGTATACTTCTTCATGGGTCCAATAAAATGATTTAAGAAAAGGAAAAAAAACTGGAGGCATATGAGATATAAGTAGAAAAGAAATTAGAAAAAATTAAGTGGATTAACCGAGTGAAAAATGAAGAGAGCATTGAGATTAGAAGAATTTTAGCCATAATAATTGAGAATAGGAAACCAGCTAGCTAGGACATAACATGAGAGGAGAAGAGTTAATTAAAAAGTGCTTGAAGGATTAATAGAAAATTCAAAAAGAAAGGATAAAAAAAAATTTTAAATTATGGATGATTTTAAAGGAATGGGTGTCATTAGAAACTCAGACGTTCAAGTGGAATTAGTAGAGAATGGCGATGGATATGTTTCATCAGGGCAAATAATCAAATGATATGAAACAAATGGTAACGAATAAAGAAAATGAAAAGTGATCCAAAAACTTTAGTGCAAAAGAGTAGTCAAAGATAATTATTGTTAAAAATACAGTAAAATAAGTCATAATTTTTCCTTTAGTGTATGCTTACTGCACACAGTTTATTTTTTGACAGATTATTTTAAGTAATATCTTTTAGTTTTAGTCAAAATTTTGTATAACTAGTCCTATAAAAAGTAATTTTTGGATAATCTACAAAAAAAAACTTTATTAATTAGCATCAAATGCAGCTTGTGAATTCAAGATTAGTGAGTTTCTACTATAGATCATTTAATCCATAGTTTCTTTTTTTTCTAACAGGTAGAAATGAAGTATACACCATTTATTTTATTTTATTTTTTATTAATAATTAAAATTATTTATTTATTCGCAAAAGACTAGGGATCTTTTTATTTTGTATATGATACATACTTTATCCATACAAACATAAGTGTTGCATGCAATCAAGAAAAGAACAGAAATAATAAACACAGACCTAAAAATTGCAAATAATAACCAAGTATGAAAAGGAAAATTACATTATTTATATACATTATAGATTAGTTTATTGTTAATATCTTTGGTTTTGCTAGAATGTTAAAAAAAGATTATAATTAAATATAATGTAAATTATAAGCTACTTTTGTTTATGATGTAAAAGAAACAGGATCAGCGGCTTTATTATGTAATAAACAATAGCAATCATGACTTTTCATCCAGTTATCAATTTTATCCCTCATTTTTTTCCATGCAACTTTTTTGTACATTTGTTTCAAAACAATTGCTGTATTTTTGTTTGAACATTCACAATGATTTTCAAAATCATCAAAACTAGTAACATTTTCAATTAATGCTATTTCAGTATTAATCTCTTGAATTGCTGGAGGTTTTGCATAATAACTAGAATTTCCTAAAGCGAATGGTGGTATATTATTTGTTCTTAGATAAAATTTTCCTCGAGCACTGTTCAAAACAAAATACAAATCAATTAATAACAATAAGAAAACTAAGATATAGACCTACACACATTGTTAAACATCTTAAATCTGCTATTAAAATGTATACAAACATAACAAGATGTATTTATATACAAATTTATTAGGTTATCATAAATGAAATTTGAAAAAAATTCAAAGCAAGTGCAATCGTATAAAGTTCACATAATTTATAACTAATATTGCAATTATTTTAACATTGTATTGCAGATGACATTATTTCTAATTGTTTTTATTTGTCACTAAGACATACTTGGGATGTGATTAAAGAAAGTGAAAGCATATACAAATTTAAGATGCAGTTACAATCCTATGTTCATTAGGATTGTATTGGATATGTTTACTTCGTATTATATTATTTGAAATGTTGTATTTTAGTGGACTTCTTACTTCATCCTTTTTAAGATAAAAATTTTTTGTTTGTATAAAATCATCAGAAAATTCAGCTGAAACTACAATAAAACAATAACAGCAACCCAAGCACTAATGAACATATATTTGACCTAAGTTATAAGATTTTTTTTTTTGTGAAAGAGCTATGAACACTGGCCCAGTGAAAATTGGTAGCATATGAAAAGATGACATGCCTGACTGGGATTCAAACTCAGGATTTCCACATGAAATGTCAAGATGCTACCTACTCAACCACAGAGGTCAGAAAAATCTTCTTTTTTTCTTTTAATATAATATTAGAAATAAAATTAAAATAAATGTAAGATACTACTTATATAAAAACATTACATTGTTTCAGGAGAACATTAGTTATGTACTCCACACGCCCTGTTGTCTGTGACATACAACCTGTTATCTCTGAAATGACTCAGCGTAACACAACAACCAATTACCAATGTCAGCTTTGACTAGATCCCTAGTCATATTGGAATTTCAGTCAATGAGTGCACTGATCATGCGGTAAAAAAGGTTTGTATGCGACCTCCTTTCATTAATCACATTTTTTCAAACAACCTTGTCTGTTTTCTGAAGAGGATGGTTCTTGTTGAGTGCCAGAGTGAATAGAGTGCTACCATCAATAATAAACTTCATTCAGTTAAGAACACTATGTCATCAATGAGTTCAACAAGAGGAAGAATAAGAAACAAGAGGAGATTATTATTTGCTGTTTACGAGTAAGGTACAATAAACTTACTCATGGACACCTAATGAATTAGATCAATCAACCTGTTTGTGTTTGCTGTGACTAACGATACACAACTAATGATACACTACATCCTTGTGGACTGTGTGGTATTACATCAGAAATTTAAAATAGGAGCTAACATCCGAGGTATTTTAGGAAACAATATGATGATGTTATTGAATATCTTGTTGTTTCTTAAGGTCATCTACCTGTCTTTGAATATTTAATAATTATTGTAATATGTTTTTTTTTAGTTTATTACTGTTTTCCCGTGTTGTTGTGCATTTTGTTTGTTAATTTTATTTTTATATTACTATTAATTTATTTATATATTTGTGATATTTATTTTTTATTACTGAATTTGCTTATTTATTGTAGAAGTATTGCTTCTGGGCACTAATAATGAACCTTCATTGTACGCCCCAAAAAATAAAAAAAAGGAGATCATTACAGCAACTAATAATCCAAACATGCTGTTCCATACATAATATTGTAACAATAGAGATCATTACTTTTAAGAATTTAATAGGGGGTGAAGGAACAGTAGCAATATGTAAAACATATTCATACGGCCTCTTCTATTTTGTTACATGGATACCTTTTATCTGGCTCTATCATATCAAAATGTATATAAATATTGAAAAAATATTATGCATAACTGCCAGCTCAAATGTAATTGGCAGTATTAGTTAATAATAGTTTTACTTTATTAAATCAGAATAAAATAAGCTAAAATAAGAGAAATTAAACTGTCAATATTAGAGATATATCAATTTTATAATTAAAATCAATTTTCACATCAGTAATAAAAAATGTATATGTCTGAAAAATTACACTTAAAGAAAACTATAACAAAAATTCAGTAAATAAATAAGTGAAATATGATGATTTTCATTTGATCAGTAGAATTACATATTTTATTTAATTATTCATTTCAAGTTTAATCATGTTTAAATAAATTACCAAAATAATTCTAACGTCATAATAGTTTGCAATACTAGCACTACTAAATAAAACTCTCTATCTTCCAATCAAAATGACTGGAATGATATTAACTGGAAGGAAAATGACAGGAAGGATATTAGTAGTATTATACGATTTTAGATATTCCCCAATAAAATTTCCATAAAATTCCCAATAAATTTTTTGTAAATAATTTTTTTTTCATTTTGATTAAAACTCTATGTTGGCAGAAATGTATGAACTGCTTAATATCACAAAATGTTTAAAGTTAGTAAGAAATTTAACGAAACGTAACACAGAACCAAAATAAGTTAATAAATACTTAAATAATAATCACTTTCTCTACTTTCTTATTTTAATCAAATCAGTCAGATGACTGATAACAGTATTTTTTCTTTCAATTATTTCAAATAAATTTTTGAGACTTTCCATATATTTAACATATATTGTTTAATCATTTGATAAAGAAATATTGTATTACAAAAGTGCTTACAATAAAACACATGGCAGTAAAAATGAGATTATATTTAAACAATGAAATTATTTCTCTTTAACTTTGTAAACCAAGATCACTGTTTACAATGCAATTGAACTAAGAATATGATGTTAGCTGATTCCTTGGGTGGAAGCAGAGAGTAGAATACCTCTGCTTATTGTAGAAGGAACTAAAACAAACTTAACCACAAGGTCCTATTAGTGTCAACAGGTTGTCAGTCCCATTTGAAAGTGCTTCTAGAATATCAAGTGACATATTTAGCTTTTCCTGTGTTTACAAGACTGTAATAAGAATGGCTGTTTTATTTCTTAGATTATTATGGAATAATATAAAAGAGCAATTAAGTATTGTACTGACATTAAGAAGGCAGTGAATTTTCATTTTTGTAAGAAGCTATCTTCAAAGAGAGAAAATCTTTCCTAAATTTTTAGGTTGGCTATCTTTCCTTTATATTAACCCAGATCATGTTAATCTGTAAATGATAATTTTACAGTAATTTATTCAGTTAAGAGGGAAGACAGTAACAGAACTGAGCTGGCAATAAGGCATCATGTCAAAGCCAATTCACTCCTCAGATTAGCAAAATAAGCTTAGAATGTACCAGCTGTCAAAAGCCCACCAATCTTATCTTCCTAAATTAATTTTTTATTTGCATGAGAAGGAAACTCCTCTATTATTTATCTTAGAAGGAGAGGTAATTAAGTTAGATCTACAACAAAAGCTAATCACATGTGTGGTCATTTACTCTTACTAGGTAGCAAAAAATAAAGAAATAATTTAAAAACTCTGGCCAGTTTTATGGGCAAACATTAAGGTAGCAAAACTAAAACTGTGAAGTGTTTTTACAATAAAGGATCCAGATCTAGCTGCCATCATGAGGGGAAGTTTTAGTGCCTATATGAATATATTAATGTTAGACTAATTATAGTTTACAATTACTTTTTCATAAATAAATAAAAAATTCACAGTTTACTCACTTTCTGTCAACATATTCTCCCATTAGAATTTCATGATCACAATCTAAGTGTTTGTAATGGCTCCAACTATTACAGCTTGTTGCTAAGAAAGGCCTTTCATTTAATATTGACTCTGCATACAGCCAGTATGATCGTTGATGACTACAGCGACCTAAAATTTGATAAAGAAAAATTTACTCTAACTTAAACAAAAAATTTATGACCAAAAATAGATTAGTAACTGTCAGAAAAGATTAATATTCCTTAATTTAAAAAAAATGGATCAAAGCAAAGAAATACTTTTAACAGTCTATTGAGATTAGACTATAATTTCGGAATTAATGAGATAAGAGTGATAATCAGTGACCATTTACTTCTGCCTAGGATAAAAAATTAATAATTTTTTTTAATTTTTTACAAAAATAATAAATCATTTACTTTGTAATAAATTAACTAAATTTTAAAGTGTTATTGCAAGAAAATAGTTTATCATACATATATCTCATTATTTGTGTCCAGGAAGAGGATTATCGCCAGGTCTCAATTAATTTGTCACTTATCTGACATATTACTAACTTTGCAAGTTGTAATTCTTAATGTGTTGAAAACTCTATCAGTTTTTTTTATTTGTTGTGTTCTAAGTTTTGATAGGTTAAATAATATAAAGTAACTTTTGCAGTAATTTAATTTATAAATACACACGTAAACCCGCACTGGTAATGTAGTAATGCCCTTAATTACATGAGTCACACCGTTATTAGGATTATCTCATATTATTAAGACAATGATTTTAAATTAATTATAAACTTAAATCTAATATTAGAAGTGTTAAAAAATGTATAACCTTTTTCTTCATTTTGAAATTAAAATTTTACAAAAGCTTTACAAAGAAGACAGGAAAAATGTTTTCCAAGTTACATTTTTATGTTCAGAGGAAAGGAGTTCCATACATTAGAAAATCAAAAATCAATAAATGAAAATACATTACTGCCTCATATATATATATATATATATATCAATCAGTTAAATATCCCCAGAAAAAAATATTTTGATGTTGCTTCACATTTGAAGGGCATGTTCATTATTTCCAGTGTATAGTATTTGAAAAATGATTGATAAATCAAGATTCTGAAGGAAAGAGTTGACACAATTTCAAAACAAATTCCCACAAAGCAATAGAGTGTTCCAACAAAATTTGGTACCAAGCTACTGCCAAAAAAGTGAAAAGGTTTTTGAACAAAACAAAGTGCTCCCATGGCCAGGAAACTTTGCAGGCTTAAACCCAATTGAAAATTTTTGGGTAATAGTCAAAAAACTACTCTCAAAAATGAATTGTTCCACAAAAATTGACCTCATTAAAGCAAAAATATACTTGTTGAACTTATGCCAAATCGTGCTCATGATGTGATTAAGAATAAAGGAGGATCTATTAATTACTAGATATTCACAAATTGTACAGATATGATTTTTTTCTAAATAAAGTTACTTTTTATTAAATAACATCTGTGTTGGATTAATTTGCATGCTGTTGTATATAAAAATATAACTAATATATTTAAGAAAAGAAGACATGTTAATAGAAAAACTGCAAATTAAGAGCTTAAGATTGTGTTGTAATGAAATGTGTGTTAAATTATGTTCAGAAAAATATGGATTCTCTGGAAAAAACTTACACAGTAACAAATAAATTAGCAACCAACCTATTAACCACAGTGTAGTGTAGAGGTAAAAATCCATTATTTATCAAGTTCAGAAGAATTCCTTAGTCATAGATTTTTCTCACCAACAGTAAATCACATTCCGCAATAGTTTCAAAACATTTATACAAACACTTTCTTGCATAATAAAATTGTAATTTACTAGCTAAAACAGTCAATGCACTGACCAGTGGTTCTCAAACTTTTTCGAGTTGTGGCACCCTTTTTCAATTAAAATTTTTCCATAGTGCCCTACCCTAAGTAAAAGTACAACTACTCTTAAATAAGAGATAAAAATAAATAAAACTTGTGTATCTTAATTATCTTTTTACTTTATTAACATTAAATTAATAATAAATGTATTGGTTCAATTAATTATGAGGCTTTTACAATATTTTGCAGTGCCCTGTGAAGAGGCCATGGCTCTCCGGGTCACTGTGGCGCACAGTTTGGGAATCACTGCACTAGACATTTACATTCAGATCCATATTTAATTTTATTAAACCAAATAACTAAAAGGATTACAAGATTTTTCACATGAAGACATTTGTGTAAAATTTGCCATAGAGTTGTTGTTTTGTGAAATAATTATAAGAAGAACTGAATAAAAATTTCACAACATTGATTCATAATTATTTGAAATGACTATAGGAGTTCCATAAAAAAATACCAATCCTGGCCGTGAAATTATGTATTGATCAGATTCAGAATGTGATATACACAATGGATTGATCTCTGTATTCAATAGAATGCTTAGACTAAGAAAATAATAGAAGATTTTTATACATATTGCATAGATTTAAAATTCTGCAGTACGCATTTTTAATCAGGCTAATGCATCACATATTAGTTACTAATATACTTTTTTTAGAAGGAATAAAATTTGTCAATATGTCAACTCACAGGTGAAGATACTTCTCTAGAGCTGTTTCAAAACTGTGCAGCAGATAATAGTTACAGAGATTACACTAAAGCAGCTTTTGAGTTGGTGGCCATGCATAAATTAACAGGTTTTTAGTTTTGTAAATGAATTGAAAAGGTAAACTTTAGCAATTTTCAAAAATACAATAAATATTATTTATTTGTAAACATTTTATAATTTGTAAAGAAAATTGTTTCATTACCAATAACATCAAGCCCACATCCTGGTTGTACTGGAATACCTCTGTTTGGATAAAAGTCAACATGACCTACTGGAGCAAAGTACCCAAGACATAGTCCACTAGTATGTATCACATCTACAAACTGAGCATCTGATTCATCAAGTCGTCCCTCATTATTGGAGTAAAATAATGGTCCAGCCGGGTCCAATCCTGCACATCACTCGTTAAAACTAAGTACAATTCAAATTACATCGAAAAATACATGATTTCTTAAAGTAACTATGCAGAAACAAAATGGACATCCTTAATTTATGAACTATGATTTTAAGACAAATAGTATAAACAGTTATTATTTTAAACATATAGTGACTAATAGTAAAGTAAATGAAATTTATTTATTATTGATTGCCATTATCAAATCATCTAAAATATTAAGTTGAAATAAAATCAGATTTAGTATAATTTATTAAATTTCTTGTTAACATATTAGCTGTCTGCCTGATTTTATATTGTTGTCTGCTAAGTCACAACAAACATATTTCTATTGAAACAGTACTACAATTTTTTTTATTCATAGTGATGTTTTGCCCAGCTATCTAACTGAATTATTCACCCCATATTTTTCTTTAATTGAAATGTTTTATTAAATGTGTGATATTGTGGATTACCCAGTTTATCTCTTTATTACTGATATTTAAAATAACATCTATTAAATTAATAGAAATGATGAAACTAAACCATTTCCATCTTTATTTGTAGCTACAGTTTTAAATTTACTTTCTTGCTGGTTATATGACCATCACTTTTTAAGTCCTACATTTTCAGTTGTTCAATCTCATTTCACTTTAATAATACTTATGTTTTAATAGTTCTATAATTAAATTTTATGTTCTAAGAATTCTATATCCATCTTTGTTACATTGCCAATCTCCCCTCTAATATTAATTATACCAGAATAATTGGTATAATTTTTAAAACTAATTGTTATAAAAAACTTATTTGTAAAAGATTTTTATTAATTTTCTTTATAATTTTCATATATTTGTTTTTCTGAATATTTTGTAATAAGTTTATACATAATAATGTTTTTCCCATTTTCAAATATACATATAATACTCCTGCATATTCATGACATATTATTTCAGCAGGAAAATAAATCAAGATAGAAATTACAGTCATAAACAAATAAAACCCTAAATTAATTTTATTAAAGTAAAAAATACATATATCTTGGGGTTTATGTATTATATAAGAGTATTTATCAAAATACTTATTGAATAATTTCAAAAAATCCAGTTTTTTATTAAAATATCTTTTTTTTAATAAAAACAAATTAATAATATTATTGCAGTGGAATAATGAGATTAATGTATTCAATCAATTACCCACTAACAAAAAAATAAATATCTGAAATGTTTTAGAATAAATATCTAAAACATTATATACATAATGTTTTAAAATTGACATATTGGAAATAAGATGTGTACTTCTAGCATCGAGTATTTAAGTTTAATTTAAATCTTAAAACTTTTGTAGTATATAATTCTCATGCATATACAAAAAACATTAACAATAACTTGCTTTAAAAATATTTGGTTTCGCTTCCTGGAATCTTTTTGAAATTTGACTTCTTTATAAGTGTTACAAAGCTCATTTATCAGTTGATTTTTAGGTAGTAGTATTGACAGTGGCACCTCTTTTAAAGTGGTTAGTTCATGATGGCATTATTAACTACATTTCTGGAATCCCATTGTCAAAGAAGCCATGCAGTATGAAAAGATCTGAGTATGAATCCACGAGTTATATTCATATATATGTTTTTGAAAAAGTGTTTTTGAATTTGACGTAAGTAGCTGTTTATCTTTGAAAAGTAAATTTTTATGCTTCGTTTCTAAGTATGATTTTGCAAAAGTTGATTTTGTTTTGTATATAGCTTATATATAAAGCCAAAAGTTTGTTTGTTTGTTTATTCTCACATCATGCGAGAACCAGCCGACTGATGCCTCTCAAATTTGCAGGATGTTGTCAATTAAAGATATTCATTAAAAAACAAAAAAATTAATAATTAAAAATTTCATTCATTTCTGTCACCAAGGCAACAGAAATAGATGTGACGTTTTTCTAATCAAAGGTCTGTCTACTTTTGTTACCATAGTTGCTACTATTTTGTCTTCATAATTTAGTTTCTTTTTTATGTTTCTATTTAGTCTGAATATTTAATTGATGTTATCAATATTATTCTTGTAATCATGAGGGTAATCACTGCAGGGATCCTGGCTAGATGGGAATGGGAAATGAAGCGAGCTCTGCAGCCCTGGGGTCAGCTCTGTGACCCTGGGGCTTGTCTGTGCTGACCTGGGCCTTGGGGACCAGGAGTTGTGGAGCCCTCTGGCTAGACAGTCAGGCAAGCAAACAGAGCCCTGACCAGCTAGTGTATATAAGTATATACATGTATAGAGTTTTTTGTGTCAGTGGGTAGGTTTTGTCTATTTCGTTTAGGTAGTTCAGTTCCTTCATTACAGTGTAGTCCATTCAGTCTTATTTAAGATTTGGCATGATGTGTTTTGTTTGAGTTCATGATTGTTAGTAGTACAACGATAGGAATGTAACTTGTGGCATTCGCATCAGTGGCATCCTGGCTGAGGCTAGACTGAAAGAATATCAATGTTGAGGTGTTGAAGCTGACCTCTGTTAAAGACCGTAAGGGCTAGGTATGGAGTGGGAGGTGTGGCGACTGAAACCGTCACATGGAAGATGTCTTCCCTACAGGGTCAGGATGTATCAGTGAGTAAATATGACAATCTACCCAATGCAGTAATTATAACAGTCTCTGCCATTTAATCTGTACAATCCAACTATGTTAGTATGTATGAATGCTTTGCAATGTTAGTCAGAGTATGTTGGTTAGTTTATTGTATGATCTTGTACATTTTTGTTGTTTTCAAAAGTAGCAAAGTAATCTTTCCTGAAAATGTTGCTAATTTTATATGAGTATTAGTCATATATTTTAGTGTACTTTCATCATTTATTATGTTTTTTATTTTATCTTTCTTACACTGTAACAGTTGATTCTGACAACCTTATCATGTTGTCTGTAATTGTGGATGGGTAACCTATGATAAATTTATATTGTATTGAGTTGAATGTACTTTGTAGCTAACAAAGTTATGTGAATTGATGATGTATCATATGTGAGAAAGCTCTGCATATTAATAGTGTATGGAAAGATTTGTTATTATATGTTAGATATAAGTTATGGATATGATTAAGTATATTAGCTGAGGGTTTTTTGTACATTATAAAAGTAAACATGATATTTATTTTGAATACTATACGGTTAAGAAATCTGAGTGACGTGATGTTTATCTATTCTCTACTCTAAGTTGGATTATAATTTGTTGCTGAATATTAGGTATATCACGCTGCAACTTTGTCTTATGTTAGCATGTACAGAATTAGACCACAGTAATGCCATTAGAATATTTTGTATCTTTCATATTGTTTAATATGGTAGTATTTTTGAAGGAATGTAAAAATATTTTAAGCAATAGTTCACAAATAAACTAACCGATTGATGCATGACTGAATCTAATGTATATTTGTTATTTATGAAGTAGTTTTGTTCTGTTGTAGTTTTTATTAAGGGTATGACTTTGGTTATAAGTACTATGAAATTTGTTTTTTAGTGATTTTAGTAGGATATTAATGGTTTCTTTTGCAAGTACGTTAATCCAGAGATTGGTTACATTAAAGGATATCGATGTACAGTTGCCTGGGGTGTATATATCTTTAAATTTGTTGATAAGTTGTGCTACATTCTTTATGTATTATCTGTTTTTAGTTAAGGAAAACCTAATGTTTCATCCATAACCTAATTATTCTTCCATAATATTTATAGCTACCTTGTGTGAAAGAATTGCTGTGTGGTTAATAAAGGATCTAATAACTATTCCTTGTTAAGTTTGGGTTGTACTTTTAATGTACTTGTTTAAGGGGACATTTGTTTCTGATATAATTGTACATTCTTTAACTATTTAATTTTTGTTTACTAATCTGGTTTTTTTCTTTACATTCTATGATTTTGTTATGGAATTTATCAAAATGTAAAAGTTTCTTTTGCAGGTCGAAAAATGTTAGTTTTTATAAAAGGTCTTTGTTTCAGTTTATTGGAAATTATTAAACCATTTTGTTTGTGAAATTTTTTTTTTGTGTAATGATCCTTAACTTCATGTGTAAAATGTATGGAACGTAGATTTTTGAATTTCATTGATGTTGACACTGCTGGTTTTTTTAAAATTAATTATAAGTTCCATGATTTTCAAACTATAAAAATCCTATTCAAATGAATAATTAAAAATATATTCTTTTTTTTAATAAAAATTAATTTAAACAATCTAACATATAAGTTAATTTGTTTTAAAACCTTATGGTACTTAAATTAATGATATAATTTGCTTAAATCAATTTACCTGGTAGTACTAGCATCATAGTATTAGTACAAGATGCCATATAAAAAATTTTACCTCATATTAATATTAATGTTTCATATATCTGAAAAGTAAATTATTTAAAAATTTCTTTAGAGTAAGATTTTCAACTTTATAACCTTGGCCATTCATTTAATCATTTATATTAGAAATAAGATAAATATTAAACACGCGTAAGGCAACCATTATGTATTATGAGCTGTAAATTATATGGTAAAACATTTGATGACAGTTTATATTCAGCAGAAAATTTTACAATAATATCAAAGTAAGAATAATTTGAAATTTTTTAGAAATTATGGAAAGTTTAAATGGAAGGATATTATCTACATTACATTGTTAGGTCTACATAGATTGTTAGATATATAAAAATGGAAAATGTATTGCAGCAATCATAAAAAGAGTTATAAACTCTTAAAATAGCTGTGAAGATTTTTTTTGTAATCTGTTTTTTAAGGAATCATGGAATCAAAGGTTGGCTACTCTGGTTCTAATGTATTTTAGGATGAAAAGAATTAAAAATGTATTTCAAGAATAAATTTCTACAAAGTACTTGTTTAAAGCTAATTACATTTATAAAACTTGAACTCAATTACATTTATCAAGTAATTGATATTTCTTGCACTATTTAAAAAAAAATAAACATTATAAGGAAAATATGACCCTGTATTACTTATCAGTGATGAGTCATTAGCATGTCAGAATATATCATTTTGTTTGGTTGCATGCAGTCATCTATAAATAAATTAATATTTTATTTAGATGGCTTCACAATTATTACACATTATATAGGTCATGGAAATGAAAAGAAAGAAAGGTTGGGTGTGCTACATCATGGGAACTGCCACCACTGCTTATAGGAACTGCCCATCACTTGCCTGGATAAATAAAAAAATATTGTGTTAAAACTTTGATCAAAGCAGCATCATAAATTGGAATTAGTAACTGAAATAAAAACAAAATAAAAAAGGTAAAAAAAAATGGCAAAGTATTGCATGACTTTCTGGGCTATGTCAGTCAAAAAGTAAAATGGTAAAATCATAAAAAAATTATAAAATAAATAAATTCTAGGCAAATCTGAAAAATAATAGTAAAATAAAAAAGTAAAATTGCAAAGAAATAAAATCAGAAAAAATTCTACAAGATTATAAAATAAAAGTTTCTTAAAAAATCGTTATATATATTTTTGCACAATTTTGTCATGTTAAAAAAGACCCTTTTCAAAGATATTTTCCCATTTTAATATGATGAATTATATTCACCAAAATTAATTTTTTAAGCACTAAGATCAGAAAAATAAAAAAGTTTCTGAACCTTTAAAAATTTAGGAGACCAAAAATTAAAGGAACTTTTTCATTGAGAGTAATGAGAACCAAAATAAGTTTTAAGCATCAAAATTCCCAAATTTTTAATATTTTTTTTTTTTGTTTTAGGGACTTCCTTACTCTGTGGGGGAAATTTATGATACCTAAAAGAAAAAATTAATTTAAAAAAGAATTGTTCAAAAACATTGAAAAATAAATTAACTTTTATGAAAGTAATGAAAAAATTGCCTTTAATTTTGGGTTTGGAATATAATATAGGTACCAAAGCTACTTTAATTTTAATAGCCCTTTAAGTTATAAAGAAAATACAAAATAATATTAATAATACAAATTAAAAAGAATTTGAATTAAAATCGAAGATGGGTATATATTAGAGTTAAGGATAAATTATATGAAAGACGTTTCTAAAAACACTCATATAAGTTAAGCCTAACAAATTTGCTTAAGTAAAGTTTTCTCTAAATCTAACAATTCCTTCAATAAAATCTAAAAATAAGAAAATTTTTACATTTGCATTAAAAAAGATTTTAAAAAATTTTAAATTTAAAAAAATTGTAAACATTTCTTGACATCTGTATATGAAGTATAACCTTTCAAATTAAAAAAAAAATATATTTAAACCAAATGGATCAAAAGAACAAAATATTTCAATTTAAGAGGGAGGAATTGATTTTTTGAATTTTGTTTATTACTTATATATGCATTGTGGGTAAAAGATTTGCTTTAATAAAGTTTTTTTCTAAAATACCTCTGAAGAAAATCAAAATTGGTTTTTCAAGAACCCATCCTATTAACAAAGTTTGAAAAATCAATACCTTATATGTTGAAATATTTGAGCCAAATTTGAAGAAAATTGGTTCGTTCAATCCTGAGATATAAAGCCACTGCTTGGCACTGCGACACACATACCTACAAACTAAATATGTGCATACGTACAATAACATGTGCATATGTATGCACATACAGACATATGCTTTTTTGGTGTAGATTAACCAGATGGACCCTAAAATGTAAAGATTTGAAAAAACCTGATATTCCATTTATAAAATGAGTACTATACTCTTTTAGCTAATCTAACTATATTCACCTGAAAAATAAAAGTAGAAGATATTAATGAAAATTATTTGAAATTGTATTATTTATGAACTTAAACAGATATGCTATTTTTAGTTAATGTTATATAAAAATTCATTTACAGAATAATATTGGATCTATAGAAAAATCATCTTATTTAATTTTAAACAAATTGGTGGGAAGATCTTTTGAATGGGTTGGTAATTTATTAAAAATTTCAAAGGAAGTATAAATAAGGTCTTGCTCATACAACACATTATTGTGCTATTTGTTTATGTCCGGTGTGACATAAATAATCATTGTTAAAACCATTTTTTTCTTTTCTTTTTTTTTACAAATGTTTTTATAAAATAAAATGATCGATCTACTAGGATGATTGTATTAATTACATTTTTTCCAAGTTCTAAAATAGGTTTAAAAAAATTAAACCCAGAAACTAACCTTTATTAAAAGAAAGGTTTCTGGTTAAAAAATCAAATATTTGACCACACAATAAAGCAGTTGCCTAAGTACTGCAAAATGGATACCATAAAAACCAATTTTAGATCCCAGATAAGATGGTAAACCTACATATTTTATAACCTGATGGTTCCATAAAACCTAAAATTTCAAGTAATACAGTAATGTTAAAGGATGTGAAGTAAGGTAATATGCCAGTGGTCAATGTTAAGTTTTATAAATTAGTTTCTGTAGGTCATCAGTTAAACAATGTTAGGCACAATTCAGTGCATGCTGTTGACATTTATTAATAACCTCATAAACTACAAAAAAGATTTGTGGAAATAAATTTTTATGTACCATGTTTAGAAGGTGACTTTCAAAAGTTTATCCATTTAATTTTTAATAAAAAAAAAAAATGAACAATTCTATTGCTATTGATCAATGAAAAATATAAAACCATTTAAAACAATTGTTGAACATTTAATTAAATTACTACTAATGTGGTTTATAGATGCAGTAGTCACCAAATTAGTCAAAGTTTAAACTATAATGGTTGGCAGTACTCAAATGTTTATCCTCAAATTAAAAATTGTGCTCACCACTGATTACTAACATCTCATTTCCATTCAACTGATCAAAGTTTATAATTTGTTTTAAATTTGGAAGGAAAATTTTTATAAGAAATCATATGAACTTCAATTTTCTGCAGCTTGTTTAACATATGAAACTTATGTAACTCAAGTTACATATGTAACTTTCTTTAGACTTATGTAACTTATTTCCAAATAACCAAAATTTGGGCTTAATTTACTCCTGAAAAAACCATTGAAGAATAGAAGTTATGAAGTCATACATGGAATTTTCATTGCTTATTTTGTAATAAATTCATTTCATAATACTGTTTCAGAAAATTCATCCCTTATTTTAAATATAGTTAAAAATAATAGTTTTTTATTTTTTTTTACATTTTGAACCAAAATCATCAGTTAATAATCTGGCAGAAAATAAATATCTGTAATGATTGAATTATTGATGTTAGGAATTCAAATATTCAAAATTTGTTTAAAAATAAAAATCTTAAACTAGATGCTCATTTTAACTACTAACAATCATGCTAAGTAGCTGTAGACAAATAATTAAAATTAAATATTTATAAAAATAAAAAAAAAACTTAAAAAATAGATTAACAATATGAATAAAACAAAAACCTAACACTTGAGAATACTACAGAAAAAAAGGATTTATAAATTAAAAATATTTAGGAGTAAATAGTTTATCGGTATTTGTAAAAACCTTCTATAATACATCATTATTTATTTTATTCATCTATTTAAAAGAATCATAACACTTTTTATCAAAAACAAAGTCTTTTTCTTTCTTTTCTTGTTTAGTCTCCGGGAATTACCATTCAGGTATTACTTCAGAGGATGACCTAAGTGAGGATGATATGTATGAGTGTAAATGAAGTGTAGTTTTGTACGGTCTCAGTTCGACCATTCCTGAGATGTGTGGTTAATTGAAACCAACCACCAAAGAACACCGGTACCCATTATCTAGTATACAAATCTGTATAAAAGTAACTGCCTTGACTAGGACTTGAATGTTGGAATTCTCGACTTCCAAATCAGCTGATTTGGGAAGACATGTTCACCACTAGACCAACCCGGTGGGTATCAAAAACAAAGCCACCGTGGATAATCTGTACTGTGAGTTAACAGTTTTAGACTATATTAAGGCCAACTAACACTTAAGACATGGATTGTGCAAGGCAACATTTTATTATTTTTTAATTAAACATTTTTATATTTTTATGAGTACAGGTAGAATTACACATTTTAATTCTTCATTTAAGTAACTTCTAGATCATTATCAGGCCTGATTGAGGTCTAAAAGTAACCCCAAAATTATTTAGTATAAAAACTAACTTAAATTTTTTTAAAAATGCAGATTTTGTAATAATGATCATCATTTGATGATGTCAATATTGCCTGCCATATTGATTGATTATCCATTTAGCAAACAGCTCATTCAGTGTACATTAAGTACCCAGTACAACCACAAAATTAAAATTTGAAAGTAAATTAACAAGATTTATGAACTTGGTTTATTATCATTATAATTAATAAGTTATAAAGAAAAAATACTTTGTTTTATTAAATGATAGTGTATTAAAAAAATTATACATACATTTATACACTCTGTGTGTGTGTGTGTGTGTGTGTATATATATATATATATATTTTTTTTTTTTTAAAAGCAATTTTTTTAATAACCATATTCCTCTGCACCAGTACAAATTAATTTATATTTAATAGATCAATCCTAAGTACAGAACAATTGAAATAGGATGACTTACCTTATTTCATTACATAACAGAAGCACTATCACGAATTTTATTCGCATCATCAGCTGCAAACATTTTATATATATATATATTACAAAACCATTAAAAACTTGCAATCCATGGCACCACACTGCCAATTCCCTTATAATTTTATGCTAAAAATATTTAATTAAAAATTAACAAAGTCAAAATTAAAATGTAAAAATGTAATTAAAATAAAGATAAAAATTAAATAATTAAAACTTTTAAAATATGATTGGGAATAAGCATATCCAGTATCCACAATCATATTTTAAAAGTTTTAATTTTTATCTTTGTTTTAACTACATTTTAATTTTGACTTGGTTAATTTTAATTAATTGATCTTTGTAATTTTAAACAACTTCTATATTTTATGATTTTATCTCTTGTTAGGATTATAATTTAAAATTTTTAATTTTAAAAGGTTTTAATTATTTTGTGGTTTTAAAGTACGATATGTTAAATTTAATTAATTTTTTTTTAAATTGAATTAATTTTAAAAATATTTTTAACATAAATTATAAGTGAATGGGCGTTGTGGTGTCATGGATTGCAAGTTTTTAATTGTTTTGTTATATGTATATATATATATCCCTCTATGAATTATGAGACCTTGTCGATGGTGAGGGGGCTTGAGTGCTCAGTGATACAGAGTAGCTGGATCGAAGGTGTAACCATATCGGAAATTATCTGTTGAAAGCCAGACTAAAGAATGATTCCTGAAAGGGGACAGCAACTCTTTCAGTAGTTTTTAAGGGCATAGGTCAGGAGGACTTAAACGGCCATATCTTTATCACTCAATCTTCTGAGTACTGTGCAGCTGAAAGCAATGGAAAACTACAGCTGCTTTTTTCCAAGAAAATTTAACTCTCTGCATTTTCATATAATAAAGATGGAGGCACCTTCCTTGTTAAAATATTCTGGAGGTAAACTAGTCCCCTGTTCGGATCTCCAGATGGGGACTACTAAGGAAGGGGTCACCAAAAAATTAAAAACTAACATTCTACAAGTTGGAGTGTGGAATGTTAGAAGTCCAAAAAAGGTTGGTAGGTTACAAATTTAAAGAGGGAAATGGATAAATTAAATGTAGATGTAGTAGGAATTAGCGATGGGAAGAGGAAAACAACTTTTGGTCAGGTGATTTTAGAATAATTAACACAGCTTTAAATAAAAGGCAGGCAGGAGTAGGTTTCATAATGAACAAGAAGATAGGGAAGAGAGTAGAGTATTTCAAAATGCATAGCGACAGAATTATTGTAATAAGGATTAAATCAAAACTTAAGCCAACAGTTGTTAACGTCTATATTCCTACAAGTGCCCATGATGATGATGATGAGGTAGTGTGTTTATGAAGAATGACAAAACAATAAAATACATAAAAGGGGATGAAACTTTAATAATAGTTGAAGATTGGAATGCAACCATTGGAAGAGGCAAGGAAGGAAATATAGTGGGTGAATACGGGCTGGGCAAAAGGAATGAAAGAGGGGACCAACTTATAGGGGACCGTCTAAAACCTTGGGTTTCAGACGATATATTGCAGCTGATGGATGAACGTAGAAAATATAAGAATGCTAGTGATGAACAAAGTAAAAGGAACTATCGACAATTAAGAAATACTATAAACAGAAAGTGTAAACTAGCGAAAGAAGACTGGATTAAAGAAAAGTGTTCAGAAGTGGAAAGAGAAATGAACATTGGTAAAATAGACAGAGCATACAGGAAAGTTAAGGAAAATTTTGGGGTACATAAATTAAAATCCAATAAGGTGTTAAACAAAGATGGTACAGCGATTTATAATACGAAAGGTAAAGTCGATAGGTGGGTGGAATATATTGAAGAATTATATGGAGGAAATTAATTAGAAAATGGTGTTATAGAGGAAGAAGAGGAAGTTGAAGAGGATGAAATGAGAGAAACAATACTGAGACCTGAATTTAAGAGAGCATTAAAAGATTTGAATGGCAGAAAGGCTCCTGGAATATACAGAATACCTGTAGAATTACTGCGCAGTGCAGGTGAGGAAGTGATTGATCGATTACAAACTGGTGTGTAATACTTATGAAAAAGGAGAAGTTCCGTCAGACTTCAAAAAATGTGTCATGATACCAAAGAAAGCAGGAGCAGATAAATGTGAAGAATAGAGAACAATTAGCTTAACTAGTCATGCATAAAAAATCATAACTAGAATTCTGTACAGAAGAATTGAGAGGAAAGTGGAAGTAGTGCTAGGAAAAGACTAATTTGGTTTCAAGAAGAGAATAGGGACAAGGGGAGCAATTTTAGCATTCAGATTAGTAGTAAAAGGAAGATTAAAGAAAAGCAAACCAACATACTTGGCATTTATAGACCTAGAAAAGGCATTCGATAACGTAGACTGGAATAAAATGTTCAGCATTTAAAAAAAATTAGGGTTCAAATATAGAGATAGAAGAACAATTGTTAACACTTACAGAAACCAAAAAGCAACAGTAATAATTGAAGAACATAAGAAAGAAGCTGTAATAAAAAAGGGAGTCTGACAAGGATGTTCGCTATCTCCGATACTTTTTAATCATAGAACTAGCATTTAATGATGTTAAAGAACAATTTAAATTCGGAGTAACAGTACAAGGTGAAAAGATAAAGATGCTACGATTTGCTGATGATATAGTAATTCTAGTTGTACACAAGACAACTGCATGAAAATAAACAAGAACAAAATAAAAGTAATGAAATATAATAGAAATAATGAAGATGGACCACTGAATGTAAAAATAGGAAGAGAAAAGATTAAGAAGAATTTTGTTATTTGGGAAGTAGAATTACCAAAGATGGATATAATAATATATAGCAGGAGCGATATAATATACCGAATAGCACAGGTGAAACTAGCCTTCAGTTACATATATAATTTGTTTACATTAAAAACTAATTTAAACATCAGGAAAACATTTTTGAAAGTATATGTTTGGAGCGTAAAGCTTTATATGGAAGTGAACCTTGGATGATCGGAGTACCTGAGAAGAAAAGATTAGAAGCTTCTGAAATGTGGTGCTACAGGAGAATGTTAAAAATCAGATGGCTGAATAAAGTGACAAATGAAGACCTTTTGCGGCAAATTGATGAAGAAAGAAGCATTTGGAAAAATATAGTTAAAAGAAGAGACAGACTTATAGGCTACATGTTAAGGCATCCTGGAATAGCCGCTTTAATATTGGTGGGACAGGTAGAAGGAAAAAATTGTGCAGGCAGGCAATGTTTGGAATATGTAAAACAAATTTTTAGGTATATAGATTGTAGGGGGTATACTGAAATGAAACGACTAGCACTAGATAGGGAATCTTGGAGAGCTCCATCAAACCAGTCAAATAACTGAAGACAAAAAAAATATATTTACATATAATGTGTGTAGTTGATGATGCAAATCAAATTCACTAAAGCGCTTCTGTTATGTAATAAAATAAGGTAAGTCATCCTATTTCAATTGTTCTGTACTTAGGGTTGATCTATTAAATATAAATTACTATATATATATATATATTTTAACACACACAATTAACATATATATATATATATATATATGTTAATTGTGTTAGCATGTGTGCGCGCACGCACGGGTGTGTGTGTGTGTGTATGCATATGTGTGAGTGTGTTTATTATTATTTTTTAAATTTATTCATTTTATTTTAACAGACCTGTTATTCTTGATAAATTGCCAGTTAGTATCTTCTGTCCAGCAATACCAGCAATATGTGCACCAAGGCTATGGCCAATTAAATGTATATTTTGCAAAGGAACACCTAATTTAACAAAGAAATCAACCATTCTAGCGATTTTGTCTCCAAGATTTCTAACTAAAAGACGAGCCACTGGATAAGGTTTTCTAGATAACTGTTCCCAATCAACTGAGATTACATTCACATCACTTACTGTCAAATAAGCTGTAAATAAAACATATAATTTATTTTATGAGAATGTACTTTATGGTTGTTGTTATTATTATTATTATTATTATTATTATTATTATTATTATTATTATTATTATTATTATTATTATTTTCAATATTGTTTACCTTAAAATATTAAAAATTACAAGATATCATAAAATAAGAAATAACACCTATATTTTTTCTTTTTAATTAAAGAAATAACATTAAATTCAATTACTTAACCATTCCTAGTACTATTTTACTGTCTTTGTCATACTACTGACTTCAATCTGTTTAATAATTGTCACTGTTTTGGTTGACTTTTTGCTAGTTTTAATACTGTTGACGTTTTGCTGGTTGTTGTTTTGCTAGCTTTGTCATGCAAGTTAATGAGTTATATTAGTGACTAATGCAACTTGTATTTTGATATTTTTGTGTGAAAGGTCTTTTGTAGATCTGTGAAACCAAGTTTTAAGAAAGTAATATACAAATACAATTTATAAAACCTGATTTCAGTAATATTTGTTGCAACAAATTTAAAATAACTGCCACTAGTCTCTAAAGTTGGATGCGTCTATTCAACTAACTACTAATTTTTTCATGCACTGATAAAATTCAGTAGCCAGTATCTCTTCTTATTCTAGACTTCATCATGATAAATAATCACATTCAAGTTGTGATTAATCAAGTAACCCAGGCTGTGATCTTGTGATAACTAAAACTACATTCTCTCTTAAATCTTTTATTTTGTTTCGTAAACTTTTACATTTCTTTATTATTTAATTGTTACTTTCTCTTCAGGATTCTTCTTTATAAACATGCTAGCTTGAAATTAATTATATGAATTAAATTTTTTTACCATTTATAAATTAACACCATTATAAATTTAATTAATAATTCATATACATCAACATTATACCATTTACAAGAGCTAAAAATATATTCTAACAAATAGTGACACTCAATATTTACAGCAGACCAAAAAGCAAGCAAATCTGATCCTTTGACAATAACACATCAGAATTTGAATCATATTCCTTCAGTACACATTATTAGTTTTTAAGAACAAAGAGATAGAATACAAACAGAATGAAAGAAAATGATGTGAAGTTAAAATACAAACAACATTCAGGCCAGTTACTACTGTTCAAGTAAATTCAAATCTAGAAAAGCTAGGATAATGATAAATATATTAGATGAATGAATGAAGGAAAACAATTAACGTAGAAAGCTGTATCAACATACAAGAAATGTAATCAATAAAAAGGGCAAAGCTGCAAAGCAAAACTGTTTGAAGTGGAGATGAAATGTTAATAATTATCTAAACATAAATATGACATATTGAAAAATGAGAAAAACATTATGATGAAATAAAAATAAAATGTAATAATAGTAGAAATTTAGATGGAAGACCATTGTTAAGGGGAGAAGAGAGAACTAGTAGTTGGCAAAAGTATATATATATATATATATATATATATATATATACATACATAGTATATATAGTATATTTGTACATTTAGTATATTTTATATATGTACATATATTTTTAGTACATATATTTTTGAATTAATGCATGTATATATATATATATATATATATATATACATGCATTAATTCAATCAACCAAGTACAGAATTAATAAAATAAAATAGGATGATATCTAACTTATTTCATAATCCAAGCAAGAGCACTTTTGCGAATACCTCACATCAGTTGCTCTATAATTGTTTTTTTTGCTAACGTGGCTACAGGGATTTCTATTTTATTTTTATTATTAATATTTTAATTTTGACTTTTATTTTAATTTTTTTATTAATAACTTCATATTTTGTATACATGCAATTTTTATATATGCAATTTATATATTTGTATATATATGCAATTTATATATATGCAATATATATATTTATATATATATATATATATATATATATATATAAATATATATATAAGGACTGTATAGCATTTCTGATTAAGTGCTAAAAGAGGAAAGAGAAATTGTTAATGATTTTAAAAAAAATCTATACTATGATTTGAATTTGGGATAGTCTTGAAAGATTTTGAACAAAAATAATGCAGTAGAAATTGTTGATTTACCGTCTAAATTATTAAGTTGCCTGGGAAAAGTAGTACAAAAGGTATTGCACACATCGATATATAAAATTTATGAGACACATATATAGCTACAAACAAATTGTACACACCGATTTATAAAATTTATGAAAATTGTAAAAATATCTATCTGTGTCTGAGCTAATCTCACTCTACATTAAACTGCTCATTCAGTAAGCTTCATATATAAAGGTAGGATATAACTTAATGCAGATGCTTAAAAACGCAATAGTAAAAAAATACTAAAATCCTTTAATTTTAAAGCATAAGTCATAGATATAAATATTTTAACCTTTAAACTGGATTACTTTTATCATACTTAAAAAAAAAAGAAGGAACTGATAAATATTTAGCACAGCTACACTACAACTTTAACATTTCATGCTTATGTATTATTGAATAGAATAGTTTATAGAAGAATAAGATAAGAGATGAAAGGTTAATATCAAATTAGTTTCAAACAAAATCTTGAGTGTAGAAAAAACAATTTTTGGCATTTCAGAGGCAGCTGAAATAATGTAAAAGATTTTTATAAAAATATGACTGAAATATAAAAAGTAAACTACAATATTTACTAGTAGTACAAGAATTGGATAACTATAATGGGAGGAAAAGGCAAGGTGAATTATAGAAAATAATAACATAAGGATTTAGTCCATCTCCTTTGTTTTTAATCATTTATTCAGAAGGAACAATAAAGGAATTAATAATAATAATAATTTTATTTCAAATTAAATAAAACTTCATAAACTAATTATAATTCTATTTTACCATCAAAATAGATTTAGTTTATTAATAATACGGTTTAGACAACACTCCAAATTCAAAATTATTGGAAATTAGGTATCTCTAGAGGCAAGCCTGTTTCAGATATTACCAGCAATATAATTAATTAATTAATATAATAAGAGCAGAAATAAAACATCAATTTAATACAAATTTAAAATAGGTGAAAAGTAGCATTCACCATAAACTAATTGTATAACTTATTTTCCATTAAAAAACAGAAATGTCACTCAATTGACATACTGACACTTACTGTAATCAAATTTGAACATTCAAATATAGAAGACAAATATCATATCACAATTAATATCATCACATCAGTTATATATCAGATATATTGAACAACATGAAAGGCCAGAGCGATTAACATATATTTGTCAAAAACTCAAGTAATGAGTTGATTGGTTGGTGTAATAGTCCAATCAATCAACCTCATAAGAATGGCAATTGGTCAGTCGACAGGAAGGAACGTTCTGGATTATCAATCTCAATTATTTTATTCAAAAGGGATCTTTTTCTCATGGAATAAGTTTCAGCTTCCCTGATATCATCAGGGAGTTAGAAATCTTAGGAGCAATATAATAATACGATCTTTTGAAATATTCTGGAAAGAGTAATACTTTTTCCCTTATTTCTGCCGGACTGTATGATATTATGACCTCCTTGCAATGCATCCTCTTCTTAAATAGAAGTATTTCATTAATTTAAGGATGTATAATTGTCTTATAGGTAATATTTTTAATTCCTAGAAATAGGTAACAATAAATTTAATATAGGTTTATTAGCAATCAACTTCAACTTAGGTTTTTGGATTATAATTTATCTAAAAACCAACTCAATAACTATTTATGTTATGTACCTCCCCAACTTGTTATTATATAATTGCACAAGAGAAAAGTACAACATTTTCATAATACAATTTGAACACAAGTTTTTTATGTAATAGAACTTTCTTATAGAAACCCCAATAAAATACTACTATGACAAGAATATAGTAATAGAACAATTTTGAGAGAAAAGAAACAGTCTTAGAGCAGTAAATAAAAATATTAGAATTTACTAATTAAATTATTGTTTAGAGTGAACTAGTTAAGAATTAGAAGAAATAATGAACAGTTTGATTTTACTGCTGGGGAGTAATTCAGTCAGAAATTAAGCAAGATAAAAAGAAAAGTGACCGAAAAAAAAGAGAATGTAACAGAAGAAAGCATAATAAGAACTATAATATTAAAATCATTGTATGCAATGTACCAAAAGTTGCAGAATTTTATTATTTAGGTAGTAGATTATCAAGTATGAGCAAAAACAGTCTTGTATTTACCAAATTTTTTTTTATGCAGAAAATACATCAGTTTGGATAGCAAACTTATTTTAGAGCTGTAAAGACATTCTTAAAATATTTGTAATGAACGTGCAGTAGCGAAATAAATAAATTGGGAAGCCAGTAGAATAAAGATAATGTTTTTTTTTAAATTTGGTATAACAGAAAAATTTTGAAAATTAACTGAGTTTGTAGAGTGTAAATTGAAGAAAGAATTTATAGCAATTGGTGGACCATATGTGAACACATCCAGGGTTAGTGAATTTGACTAACCATTTTCATAAGAAGGAAGTTCAGAGGGTAAGTATAGCTTAAAAAAGTCAAAGAATAGAATGCTTGAAACAGACTGTTTAACATTAGGATGTAAAATGTATGTTGTTGCTAAGAGATAATTACATAAAAAGGAATGTAGAAGTGCCTCAATCCAATCAATCAAGTGAATAATGAAACAGAAATATAAAAAAATTAAAAATTATGAATTTTAAATTGATTTATTTCTTCATAGTATCTTGATCAAGTTATCATCAGCATCTTTCTCAGTGAAATTCATGTTTCCACTGTTGTTAATAGTACCAGTTTAAAAAAATTTAGGTACCTTTTAATTATGTAGATGAATAATATAATCAAGCTGCATTGTGTTTATTAAATAAACAATATATTAAATTTTAATATACTGTTTTATTAAAAATAGTGTATTTGTAAATTTCATATTATTCAACTGTGTTGAGATTTTTATTTCTATGTGCTATTTGTAAAATTTGCATGTTAGGGTTAATGCCTTAGTATTAGATTCCTGATTCTTTGAGATAATTTAGGAAAGTTGAGTCTGTTTTATGAACCTACATGTCTTCCTTGCACCTATAAATGAATGCATGTCTACCGTCCATCTAATGTAGTATTTAGTGTAATTACTACAGTTTAATTTATATACTTTCAGGTCCCTATGTTTATTAATGTGTGGTTTTTAGTTTGTTTATTGCTACATTGTTTTCAAAATAATAAACAAAATATGCAAGGTCATTAGCCAATTAATAAAAAACATAGAATCCAGAAATATACAAATTAAACAGCAATGATTATTGTACTACATATTACCTTGCAAAGACTGAGTGCATATTCATCCACAGATACATGAAATACAAACAGACCTAGACATAATAGAATTAACTTTTGTTTATCACTCTTAGAAACAGGATACACATATAAAGACATTAATTACAACATGTAAATTTTTACATGTAGAACATAAAAACAAAGATTTCACATTTGAATGTTATGAAATTTACAAACACATTAAATTTGGCAAAAACAAACCAACAATGCATAAATAGAATATATTCCTCAACTAACATACTTAAGGAATTTCCTCACCTTTTAAAATAGAGGTCATGAACAACAGAGTTACCAGCAATTCTGACAAGGAAGTTAATGATATTTAACTCAGAAAAGTCTTCAGAACAATAGGTCCATTAATTTGAAAATGTGTTCTTAATTACTTTAATGTTATCACATTTCATGCTGTTCAAAAAAAATTATTTTCTTTTTTATGTTTAACAGCATTGATCTTGCTGATCAACAGAGTTTTATGTAACAAACTTCAAGATGCTTAGGTAGGGATCAAAGTAAGTTTTCAAGAGCAATACCAGCAGCTGCTATGAAATACAATACATTAATTCAAAATTTGAAATAAAAAATAAAATAAAAACTAGGACATTTTTTTAGATTGTGATAATTATCACAATTAAAAAAATTATGTAATAAAAAATATACCATTCTCTAAGAGATATTGTAGAATGTAACAATGAAATCAACCAGTCACCTTCTAATGATCATTTATCATGGTTTACTTACCTCCTACCTTTTTTTTGTTTGTTTTTGTTTAACCTCCGGGTCACTTATCTCCTACCTTAATTCTTCCTACTTACCTCACAAATTCCTTTTACATCTACTTCTAACAAACCCATTTCTAATTTTAAATAATTTAGCCCACAATATTAATTTAAATTATTAATATTCTATAATCTGAATTACAGAAATTCATTGTTTTTTCACCTTTGAATCATCTTCACCAAGGTCCAGGTCCCTATTCAGAAATCCAACAGGAGGTATTCCATATCAATTACATAAGAACATTACAACAAATTTTTGGCAAATGTGTTTTTTAGCTTACTAATTAAATATTGAAATCAAACAATTAGAAGGTACAACAATTCTACAATAATTCACAAACAGAAAAAAGATAAGTAAATAGTTTACTAATACATTTAGTTCAAAATTCAAAAAACTGTGTAAGTATGTAAATTGATGGACAAACTATAAAGTAGCCACTTTGTGCTTAATACACAAAATATGTATGCCTCAAGTGGAAGAATTTTTAGTGTGTACCTCATCATATTAAACTAAATTAAAAAAAAATATTATTAGGAAATAAAACTTTCCTTATATTTTCTTTCTTAATTACCCCTGGCAATTTTTCCCTTTCCTAAATATTACTTAATATTAGGTTTCTGGTCCCCCTTTCTCAAGGTGGAATCATTCCATTCCACCTTGAGTTATGTCAAGATTCCCATTAAAATGTGCTGTACAAGATCACAAGTACAGGAAAGTTTGGAAAAAAGTTTGTTATTATGCAACTGATGAACAATATGTAGTTTATTTACTTATATTCATAATTTATTTATTATTAATTTTTCCACTAATAGGAGTAAAATAGTATATTTGATTTTTTGGTTTTAGTACTCATAATGATTCATCAAAAAACAAGTTGTCAGTGAAAAGTCTTGTAAGTTTTCCTAAATGAACACATTATTGTTCTCTCAATTATTAATTCATTTCCAACAAAGTTATTATCTCTAACTTCTATTTAACTCTGATAATTACATATTGTTTACGCCATTGCGTAAAGCAGTTTTTAAGTTATTTCAACTGATTTGGTATTTGACTTATTTTCATCTAATATTTAACAGTATTTTGATGTAATGAATATTTTAATTATAAATAAGAAATTTTTTCATACACTGAAATTAATGCATTCCATTCAACATACATATAAATATATGCTCAGTTGATTTTTATTTATGACTTTTGTATTGATTCTTTATTAAGATTTAATTCTGTATTATTTCATGTGTATAATGTTTAAAAAAAAAATAATAAAATAAAAAAAAAGGAAGAAGAACTAAACGTAGACATGTTAGATTCGCTCAGCTCCTTTCAGATGCACTCGGCTCCTGACGATTTAGCGGCTCTTCATCATTCACACAGCTCCTTTCGGATGGACTCGGCTTCTATCGACAGCAGTCGGCTCTTTACAGTTCACTCGGCTCCACCTACCCTATATAAGCCGGCTCACCACTAGAGTCAGGTCACTTTTCACTTCTTCTTCATCACTCTCACTTCTGCTTCGACAGTCTCTCGTTGTGGTCACTCTCTTCTCTTCTTGTGTGTCGTCTCTTCGACCATCGTCTCTCTCCATCCTCTCACTCTGTCTCTCTCTGATCACGGTCTGCAACCATCATTCGAGTGATCATTGGTGCGTCTTGTAACTCTGGTATTGTTTGGTCAAGCTTCACACTTCGTGCGGTTGACATGTTCTGCAACAATGAATCTTTTTATTCTGTGTTAAGGATCCTTTAAACGTTGTGTTTGTGCTTTTTCTTCTCTATAACTGCATTATAAAATATTAACTTGAAGGAACTTATGTAGACGTATATAGGGTCCACGATTGTGAGATTAGGTTTTGTGCGACTGAATATCAACATATTGGTGTTTTTCGTCTGTTGAACTCTTTGTTGTTATAATCCAGATTGCATCCTGTGCCGATGAGTGTCAAGATATTTGTTTTTCACTAACAAAAAAACAGTAACCGTCTACCAAATATTAAGGTAATCCTCTGTTAAACAATAAGATACTATTATTATACTCTGTATTGTTATTACGCACTGTGTTTATGTAAAAGAAATATTTAATGTAATAAGTTTGCCTATACTTTACTTAAGGATTGTTGTATATAAATATCGCACAAGGAGATTTTGTGCAAAGCATTTGCCTTAACAAAATAATAATATGTAATAGTGTTTTTTTGCATTTTTTTGTTTTTATAAACATGGTTATATAATTCTGTTTTTCATTCTGTTAAAAATAAAGTCCAATATTCTTTTGGCAAAAACGAGCTATTTGTAATTTTATTTTTGTAACTTTCCCCAACACATACTACATGTTTTTAAAGTATATTCTTGCATGAGTACTATTGTTTGATTTAATGTAACTGCTATTATAAATTTTGTATAAATGATTCTTTTACAGTTCCCTTAGATCATATAATCATTACTTGAGACTAATCAAATCAGTACTCACATATTATATTAATCATACTAAGTCTTATATGACATTCAGTATCCGATATGATTAAAAAGTTACACATTTTTTTAATTTTAAATAAAAATTTTATTGTTAAATCTGCAGGAGACGTGAATGAGTTTGTTATGGTTTTAATAAATCTCTATTGGGGGTTCTATATATATACTAAGTTAATATTAATTATTTATCTTGTTTTGGCAGACTTATTGCATTTTTTTTTTTTTTTTTTTTTTTATTTATTAAAAAGTTAGTTTTTCTGCCATGTTGGGGGTCTTACACTTGATTTACAAATTTGATATTTATATATTTTATTCATTTTCATAAACCTTACAGTAGTACATTTGAAACACCTTGATAACTTACACCATTATGGCACAAAAATAATTACAAAATTTTAATTTTGGGAGTCAATTTGAGGTGAACCTTAAGGCTGATTGTGGTCATTTATGTATTTTTGTAATCTTCTAACTTTGCTTAACTGAAATCCAAAATCAAAATCTAAGACAAAATGTGTTCACATACACACATCCATATTGAATATGGATAATGGAATAACTAACTGTTCTTTCGTTGAAAATGCTGTCAGTATAATATACAGATTAAAGTGGTATATTAAGTAAATAATCTAATAATGTGACTTTTTTAAAGATAATTTTTTTCTGAATTTATTCAGGTGTAGTACACCGTAAAAATAATTTTTACTGCTGTTAATAAAGGAATAGCTGAACAAAACCTAATTATAGTCCACATTTCAAGTTCTTCTTGAGATGTGCAAGTGAAATTTTTAACATAAAAAATCTCTTTTTCACATAGGTTTTTGAATTTTCCCAAGTTTCTGCTTCTTCTATAAAGAATTAGAAGATACAGCAGATAAAGAAAATTATTAAAACATATTTTAATGTAATTTGTAGAGTAATTGTCTCTTTGCATATTGATTCTTATAAGATTACTAGAAATAAAATATAAACATATCACCATAAAAGATTAATCATTTGAAACAAAATTAAAAGTACTCAGTATATATACTTACCATTTCTTATACTTCTGTTTAATGTAGAATTTCCATGATTTCGCCAACCATGTATAATTATTTTTATTTCTTTAAAAATATCTAAATGTGAGTTTATGATGCTATCAATATCATCTATCCTAAGCTGGTCATATACGTCTGTGTTTCTCCTGGAAAAAGAAGTAAATTAAATTAAAGATTATTATTCTCAGATAAAAAGAAAATAATATATTTATAAAAGAATGTTTATAAACATACCAAGTCTTTTCTAAAAGAATTCAGTTCCTGTCGATTCAGAGCACATTGCTCAACTTTTAAGACAATTTGATTTAGAGATTTAATTTAAAATACTGACCCTGCTTTATTAAAATGAAGCTTCCTTAATGTAACAATATATTATTTATTTCACAGTATAGGAAAACAAAGGAGGAAAGAAAGTAGTATATTTGTGTAATGAGATTTATGAGAAAGGTAAATGGCTAAGAAATTTCTTATCAGTTGTAATGGTACCAATTGGGTGAAAAAAAATCCAATGGTTCCAATTGGGAAGAAAACAATTCAATCAAGTGCGAGGAGTTCATAATAACTATAGGTTTGTTGTCACTTGCAGCTAAAGTGCTCCTGAGAATTATGAACAGAGGGATATCTAGCAGACTTTCTGAATCAATTGCTGAAGAACACTTTAGTTTTCAGAAGGGAAGGGGTATACGAGATGTTATTGGATTACTGAAAACTATTGGTGAAAAGGTATATTGAGAAAGGAAGAAGTGTGTGTTTATAGTTTTCTTAGATATTGAAAAAGCTTTTGACCAAATACAGTGGGATAAGCTACTTACCGTTCTAAAAAATAAAGTGTTGACTGGAAGGTAAGAAAGCTAATAAGTAGTTTGTACCTTGAACAAGAAGTGAAAGTTTGAGTAGGTAATGACTTAACAGAGAGGTGTTAGACAGGGATGATCTCTTTCACCTACCCTATTTAACATTTACCTTGAGGAGATCATAGGAAAGTGCACAAAAGGAAAGGGAAGTATGTGTTTTGGTAGGAAGAACATAGAATACATCAGATTTGCTGATGACATGGTACTGCTAGCAGCAAATATCAAGCCACTTACAGGATTGCTGACGAACTTAGATGGACTGTGTAAGGACTTTTATGAAAATAATAGTAAGAAAACTGAATTCACGGTGATAAAAAAAGAAGGATAAGAAAAGAAGGTTAGTTAACTAAGTAAAGTCCCTTATCTTGGAAGCATTATCTGTGATGAAGCACAAAGGAAATAAAAATTAGAATTGCAATGACAAAAGAACCTTTCATAACAAAAAAAAGCTTGTCGTGTAATATGCTTGATAACATCTGAGGAAAAGACTTGCCAAATGTTTTAAGTGGATTGTAGAAGGAAAGTGTTTTATATGGTGCAGAGATTTGGGTTTTATGCAAGGAAGATGAAAAAAGATTAGAAGCTTTCAAAATGTGTTTCATGGAAAAGAGGATGGAAAAGATAAAGTGGACAGACAGAATTAATAATGATGAGGTTTTAGATAGAGTAGGAGAGTGTAGATCACTACTGCGGACTTTGAGAGATAGAAAAAGAAACTGTATTAGACATGTGTTACGAAAGGACTGTTTGTTAAAGGTTGTTGTAAAGAGTACAATGGCAAAAAAGGGAGATAAAGATGAAAATGGAAACTGCTCGGTTAAGGTAAAAAGAAGTTATGTTCATACAGAATAGTTAGTTGAAAATAGAAAAGAATGGAGAGCCAATTCTGTATGAGGACCTGCAAAATAACAGAATATTGACGTTGATTACAGTATGATTCTGAACCAATTCTTGATGTTAAACTTTTCAAATCGTGTTTGATAGAGTTAGTCAGTATTTTACTGTTCTTAATTACTCCATTAAAATTTGTTAAGAAAACTACAATTTAAAACTATTTTAATTTTGATAAAGAATGAAAGACAAAGAAAATTTCATTATATGCTGAGCCTATGTTTCCAAAATTTCTCTCTCAGAATTTCTCCAAAATGACATAAGAAATTGCCTATGTTGCTTCATCTCAATATAGCCCTAATTTTGCACAGTTTTAGGATGTAAAAAGAGAAATTCATAATTTTTCATTGGCTTTAAGTCATTGATTTTGCATATTTTCATCAGTTAAATAATCATAAATTTGTCAAAACTCTTCTTTTAATAATACAGAATCAATTTAATAAAAGATATTGCAATATTATTATTACTGTTGTAAAATGGCAGTAACTGATAGGTCTGTTGAAATGGCTTCAGATAATTACGATTCATTGATTACAGTAGTTGTGTTTAAATAGAAATTGATTAGAATCCACTACTGCTGATAATGAATGATACTACACAGGTGCTGTTTTCAAACTAATTAATTAAAACCTATTAACCTAATAAACCTAAACATACATTAAGCATAACTACTGTTTAGAAATTTTTCATTGAAATTATTGATATAGCAAAATTATTTTTCTAAATCTGGCTGGTTTTGTAAACAGCATCTCAAATTCACAATTGACTTAGTGACATTTGTAGTAGTAAAATTATTATAAGTAAGAGCATATCAGTACAGTAAAAATAATCATGGCCAAAGTCGTAATGATATTGGCAATCTCCTTGATAGTCTTTGTATTACAAAGAACAAAATTCCAAGTGAGAATTGTGAGCATGTTCAAATGAATATTGTATACAAAGAAAAATGAATTTTTGATTTAGAAATATAATTTTCAGTAAAAATGTGTAAACATATGATATATGACTTTTTTAATGGTAATTTTTTTCTGAATTTATTTGTGTATAATACACTGGACAAAAATGGTTTGTAAATGTTACTGCTCTTAATAAAGGAAAAGCTGGACGAAACCTTAATAATAGTCCACATTTCAAGTTCTTCTTGCAATGTGGAAGTAAAATTTTTAATGTAAAAAATCTCTTTTTCACATAAGTTTTTTGAATTTTCCCAAGTTTCTGCTTCTGCTGTAAAAATTAGGAGATAAAGCAGTTAAAAAAAATCTTATTTCCTACATCACTTCGTAAAAAATTTTGAAGGCTGTCTTTTTTTATTTATCTGACCTAGGGACAACAGGATGTAATTTTCAATTACAGTTGCCCTACTTGTTTTACTTCCTTGTACGAAGTAAAGGAAGTATTGTGATCGCAAAAAATTTCGGTTTTCAGATTTCAACAGAAATATCCATTTTGACCATCCCTGAATCCATTTTGAATAGTTTCAGCATGACATCTGTACGTACGTATGAATGTACATACCTCGCATATCTCAAAAATGAGTAGTTCTAGGATGTTGAAATTTTGGATTTGGGATTGTACTAACATCTAGTTGTGTACCTCCTCCTTTTGATTGCAATTGAATGAGCCATGTCCAATTGAATGTCAAAAAAAGGCCAAAATCCAAAAAAAATTGGATTTTGGACTTTTTCTTAACTTCAGTAATAAGCCCTCGTTGAGAGCTCTACAACGATATATCATAAATGGTACTTATTATCATTGGTTCCAAAGTTATAGCCAAATTAAATTTTAATTAATGAAATATTTGGATCTTACAAGGGGAAGAAACATCGGTTCAAATCAGACTTCATCTCCTTTTTTATTTTTTTTTATTTATTTTTTTAAACATTTTTATTTTTTTAAATTAAATATATTGATTTATTAATAACTACTAACCCTTGATTTATTAATAACTACTAACCCATGGTTATAAAAAAAAATTACAATAAGTAATTATTCAATAATAACACAATAAAAAAAAATATGAAAAAAAAATCAGAAGTTATTAGTGAAATAAAATTTTATGTACTTCTAAAATGTGTAAATGTAATTTAGTAGGCATTATTACATATGTATGTATGTATGTAATAGAGTTGATGAAACATCTGATTATTTAATACTAATTGAAAATTATAATTTAGAATCTTATTATTTTTGGATTTTCTAGTTTAATTTCTGTTTAATTTTATTTAATTATTCTGGAATTTCTGTTTAATTTTATCTTCATTAAATTTAACTACAGAGTGACTGAAAAGGAAACCCTTACAAGAACAACATATACACTGAGACATACATGCCCCAATCTTTAATAAATTACAAAAATTCTTATCTTTTAATTCATTACTCCTCTGATATTGTCGGACAATATTCTCCCCAAGTTGAAGTAGATCATCATTTCGTTTATTCGTTTTTTAATTTAATTTAATAGGGGTACAAGGAAGTCATGTGGTGTCCACATCATTTTTTTAGAATAAGATGAATTTCAAAACAAATTAAAAATGCAATATCTGACAGAGATTCAAACCAAAAACCTTCCAGATGAAAGCCAGAGACACTCTACTATTTCATCATGAAGGCTTTAACGAATAACTTAAGTGAATGTAAAAGCTTTTTCTGTAATCAGAAATAAAATAATGTTAAAAAATAATAAAAGTATATTCTTTTTTTTAGAAGAGGAGTTTATCATAAAATCTTCCAATGGCTAATATGCCATTTGAATGAATAACTACTTATAAACACAGAAAACAAATGATCTCTTTTTTAAGTGTTTAAAATAAAACTAAAAAATTTATTTATTTAGATTATATTTAATTGTAGTTTACTTAGAATATTTATTTGTATTATTATACTGTTGACAAATCTATAGAAATTCATGTGCATATATATATATATCTATATATATATATGTGTGTGTGTGTGTACATACTATATGTATATACACTCACATACATATATATATATATATATATATATATATATATGTATATATATATATATATATATGTGTGTGTGTGTTTGTGTGAATGTATGTATGTATGTATGTATGTATGTAAGAAGAGTTTAGATCAGGAGTAACAGTAAAAGGTGAAAAGATAAAGATGTTACAATTTGCTGATGATGTAATAATTCTAGTTGACAGTAAAAAAGATTTTGAAGAAACAATGAATGGCACAGATGAAGTCGTACGCAAGAACTACTGCATGAAAATAAACAAGAACAAAATGAAAGTAATGAAATGTAGTAAAGATAAAGTAGATGGACTACTGAATACAAAAATAGGATGAGAAAAGACTATGGAGGTAGAAGAATTTTAATATTTGGAAAGTAGAATTATTAAAGATGGTTGAAGCAGGAGCTATATAAAATGCCAAATAGCACAGGCGAAATGAGTCTTCAGTCAGATATATAATTTGTCAGGAAAACATTTTTGAAAGTATAAGTTTGAGCATAGCTTTATATGGAAGTGAAACTTGGATGATAAGAGTACCTAAGTAGAAAAGATTAGAAGCTTTTGAAATGCGGTGCTATAGGAGAACGTTAAAAATCAGATGAGTGGATAAAGTGACAAATGAAGAGCTGTTGCGGCAAATAGATGAAGAAAGAAGCATTTGGAAAAATATAGTTAAAAGAAGAGAGAGACTTATAGCCCATATATTAAGACATCCTGGAATAGTCGCTTTAATATTGGAGGGACAGGTAGAAGAGAAAAATTGTGCAGGCAGGCAACGTTTGAAATATGTATAACAAATTGTTAGAGATGTAGGATGTAGGGGGGTATACCGAAATGAAACGACTAGCACTAGATAGGAAATCTTGGAGAGTTCCATCAAACCAGTCAAATGACTGGAGACAAAAAAAAAATATATATATATATATAATTGTTAATATGTGTAAGTAAGAATAATAATTCCATAGGCTTTATTATGTCCATAACATATACCTAAACATAATACAACTATCTCAGGACAACATTTGAGATGTTCAGGTAAACTATAAAATGTATTTTTGGGATTGTGTGCTAAAAAGTTATTCTAAACTTGTTTTATTTCTTTCACTCACTTGCAGGGTAGATGTACTACAATTTCTTTCTGATGAGTTTGAGCTAATAAAACGTGATTGATGAACTTGTTCATTTATAGTTTTATGCAGAAGTTATTAATAAGCATAATATGTCTTCAAAAACTGTTGTGGATAATTTTGGACCTTATATTCTACTTAGTATTCATTGAACAGAACATCAAGCTTGATTTTGAATGTAATATGTATATTATTCAACAAAATTATAGAAATATTTAGATTAGCTCTTCTTCTCTACATCAGCCAGTTAAAAACTGACTTATGTTATGGATGTTTTAAAATAATGAGCACTACTTGCATCACACACACACACACACACACATACACACCTTCATTTTAAAAACACTTTAATTCTAACTACTTACTTTTATAATAAACAAGCTTTTTGTTACAAAAAAAAAATAATGATAAACAGACATTACCTGGTGTATAAAAGAAATTGTACATCATCATCTTTTACTAAAGTCCAACTGAACTGTGTCATCCCTTTGATTTTTTGCCCTGGATGTAAAAGAAATATGTGAGAACTAATTAAAATTATAGTGATACAATTTTATCAAAGACTTAAAAATATTTATTAATAGGAATAACATTAAGGACTACCAACTGAACTTTTAAATCATAATAGCTGTATAGAATTTTAATGTTGTTGAAAACATAGGATTCCTGCCTGTTTGAAAAGATTTTCCCTAGACCATGTAAGAAGGTTATTATAAATTGACTTCTGATTGGTTGTTGTAAATAATCTGTTTGCAACAGCAATAGCCAATAGTATCTGCAATCTCTTAACATACCCATCTGTTTCTTCTCACAATTGTGAGATATATGCTATGATTAGTATTTTATTAACGGAAGTATACATTGTAGTAGAGATTCATCAACAGTTGTGTTGTATTTAGAATAATAACTTTATTAGTAAAAGTATTGTGCGACGGATTAATATCAGAAATTCAGAAAATGATTGAGGTGCGCATAACAAGGCAGCATATACAAGTAGACACAATCAAACCCAAAAAAATGAATGTTACATTATATTAGTGCTACAATGGAACTTATAGAGATTATGGGAACACAGTACTGTAAAATATTTATTGTAAAACATTGAAGAAGCTTTGGAGATCAATCCAAAACAACAGACGCGAAATGCTTGTAAAGTGTATTGTTCTTCTGCATGTCTATTCATGACCCACTCTCTAGATTGAAGAAAGGATTTATTTGAGTAATTCAAATAGGAGATTGTTCACCTTAGTGACTAAACTTGTTATCAAGTGAACATTTTTACCAAGAAGGTATGATTAGCTATCCATGAAACCAATGAGGAGTTACTGAACGAAATTAATAATTTGGTTTTAATAAGGTTTGGTGCCTTGCTGGTAGAGGACAGTGTCACAGTAATTAATTGCTTGAATATGAGTGCAATTATGTAGGAACCGATTTATATCTGTAGGTAAGTTATATATATCTATAGAATAAAAACATTACTAGTGAATCTTTATTTTCTTGACTAGGGTTTTCCTGCTGCAGCAGGGTAACTTATAAAAATTTCTAGTAGATGTATGTTCATACATGTGTGTGGGCCTGTATTTTGATTATTATCTTTTGATGGATCAACATAAATTATTTAAAAATGGTTCAAAAGATTTCTACATAAAGACCATTGATGGCATTAAATTTTGGTCAAAATTAAACAAAAAATGAGACGGTAATACCATTTTTAAGTTTTTGAATTTTTGTCTGGAGGACATAGAAATTGAGCTTTGGTATCATGAAGTATTTATTGAGTTATTTAAAATTCCACAGTTTTAAGTCAATCAGATTTAGGGGAGGGAATATATTCACCATTATTTCTAAACAGTTTCTCTCTCATATTCAAAACCCATTGTTAAAAAAAGATGAAATTTAGTACAAATATTGGGATATATATATATTTTTTTTTATGCTATTTAAGTATGGAAACAGATTTATACTGGATATCTGAGAGGTATTTGGAGGCAGAAAGAAATTGGGTTATACATGTTAAAAAAAATCTACATTATGGTGGGTTTATAATTTTTATCCGCCATATTCAATCAAACTTAATTTTTTTTAAATTAGGAATGTGGATATATGACACATGATTTCGATTTAAAATTTTACAAGAAAAACAATACTGAAACCCGATTTTCTGTTAATGCCTTGATTATCGAGTTAGAAGCATTCAAATTGCAATGACAGAAATATCGTGTTAACAATAAAACGGGTAAAACGCACTGCATGAACAGTTTTATTGCATTTTAAATTCATAATGCATACAATAACAAATTTAATCAGTGGTATAACATTGATAATAATAAATAACAATAAATAATAATTGACTACAGCACAACAAATTAAATGGCTGTATCAACTGATATTATTTTATAAATAAAGATTAACTTCCTGTGTTAATATCAGCTGATATTTGTTACTTGTCAGCTGTTAATTTACTACAATGCAGTTTGTATTACGTTAAAACAAAGCAACTTATTAACTCCTCATTTTACAGTTTTAATTCAACTTACTTGGTAAAATTTGATAGTGCTAGTAAAATCTAAATTGTAGGCCTAATGGTTCAAATTTGTTTTTTGGTGAAAGTTTTATTATTCGTCTCCTCTTTCTTTTATTTAGTTTTCTTAAATTAAAGGTAAAATAACAATGCCTTCTTTAAGGAAAACCAAAAAAATAACTCTGTTTATGATGTACGGGTATGGTAACAGAGTTCAGCCTACACAAGAGGTATGTGATTTATTTAATAATAAATTTCCAAACAAAGAACCAATAAATAAGTAGATCGACTGTGATCAAGACCGCACGGCGATTTAAAGAAACCGGTACTCTAAAGAATCGTCCTCGCACAGATAAACCATAAACTGTCACAACTAATGCAAAGTCATTATATGTATTGCAGATCTTTGTTGAAGACCCTCATTCATCGATTTGGAAAGCTGTTGTCCAACATGAAATCAGTTATTTTTCAGTTCAAAAATTTCTGAAAATAAATAAATTTCACTCATATAAGCTAGACCTGGTGCAAAAAGTTTCGGAAAATGATTTTGACCGCCGAGTTGAGTATTGTAATATTATAATGTAAAATTCAGACGTAGACGCAAATTTTTCTAATTCAATACTGCTGCTGATTAAGACTTATGTTAAATGGCCATGTGAACAAGCAAATCTGTTGATATTGGAGTGATAATAATCCCAAATGGATGTTAGAAGCTCATACACAGTACCCTTGGAAAGTGAACGTTTGGGCGGGAATCATTGGTCATTGTATTGTAGGGCCTTTTATTTTAGATGACAATCTTACAGAAAATGCTTACTGCAACTTGTTAGGAAATAGGATTTTACCAAATATCCGGGAAAAGTTGGGCAAGAATTAAATAATAAGGTATGGTTTAAGCAAGATGGGGAACCACTTCATTATTGTCTAAGGGCTCGGAAAATCTTAAATGAACAATTTCCAAATCGCTGAGTAGGTCGTAGAGAAGCCAAGAATGGCCTGCCAGGTCCCCAGATCTGTCTCCTCAAAAAATCCTTTTTTAGGGGGTATCTGAAACATAATGTTTAAAAAACAAAACCTGCAGACATTTACGAATCGAAAAGAAGAATAATTGACGAATCTGCTCGTGTACCACCAGACGTAAGTTATAAACGGATATTGTTTGAGCTTAGCACACAGCGAAGCTGTAGAGACTATTCTACAATAAATATTAAACATGATATTTTTAATATTTATTGTAGAATAGTATACTTTCAAAATTTATTTCATTAGAAATTTATGATTGAAAATATTAATTAAACATGTTTAAATAAATATTGAAAGATTTAAAGTACTCTAAATAATATCAGTTGATGTAGTCGTTTAATTTGTTGTTGTGCTATTAATTATTATTGGTTATTGTTTATTATTATCAATGTTATATCACTGATTAAAGTTTGCTATTATATGCATTATGAATTTAAAATGCAATGAAATTGTTCATGCAGCGAGTTTACCTCGTTTTATTGTTAACACAAGTTTTTCCGTCGTTGCAAATTTGAATGCTTATATCTCGATAATGAAGGCATTAACAGAAAAACGGGTTTCACCATTGTTTTTCTTGAAAAATTTTAAATCGAAATCATGTGTCATATATTATCCTTACTAATTAAAAAAATTAAGTTTGATTGAATATGCCGGACCAAAATGGCGGACAAAAATTAAAAAACCACCATAATATAGATTTTTTTTTAACTATGTAGAATCCCATTTCTTTCTGCCTCCCTCAGATATGACTTATAAATCTGTCTCCATATTTAAATATCACCCGGTACGCCAAGTGTATGATTTTCAATCTATTCAGACAAGGAAGGCATCATATTTTTTTTTTCTTTTTATTTTGTCTTTAATGAATAATATTGCATCAAATCGGGTGACGAATTGCCGAACTAATAATTACTCCCTCTTATAAATAAACTTTTAACCCCCAAAAAACAAGAAAGGGTTGGATGAAACCTGTACTTAAAATACACATATTTTTTTTTTTTACTTAACTATCAAGATTGAAAATCCAGTTTGTACTCATGGGACATGACAAGAATTTTAGAAATTAAAAAAAAAATTACTTTTTTTTACTTATGGGACATGAGTCATGGAATTTTAAAAATCTGTTTTATTTAATTATTTTTGATACTGTATTTGTTTTTCAAGATGTGGATATTGTATAAGGTATTATTAAGCAAGGGGTTAAATAGGACCTTTTCAACAAAAATTTTAATTTTTTTTCTAGCATTACATTATAAAAGCAGTATAATGTTGATCTAAATAAAAACATCATTTGATCCTGAGGTCAACTGGAATTCAGCTTTGTTAAAAATCTTTTTTCCAGTTTTATTCTAAATATTGCATAATTAAATTAATATTTAAAAATCCTATGGCGTATTTTAAATAAACATTTGTCACGTGCAAAGTTTGGAAAACTATGTAACTCTTTGTCAGATTTTTTAAAGTGTATCTTCAATTCAAAGTTTTAATAGATTTTTTGCAGTGATTTCTAATCTTTTAAAAGACGTCTGCTTAAAAAAATGTGTGTTGTTAATTAAGAAAAGCGCTTGAAGGTGAATAACAAAGAGTGTGATAATAATGCTCTATGGAGGTTGCTAGGTAAGATAAAAGCAATAAATCCCTACTACCTGATCATTCCACAGTACCAAGAAAATTCAAGAAGTAATATCTTGGAAATTGTAGGCTACAAAGCGAGATAAAATGTTAGGGCAAAGTCATGTTCAATCAACTGATTCCTGTAAATCACATAATTTAATTGTCAGATGTAGCTCAGATTCCTTTTGGTAGTAAATTACAAAAGCTGTCATTGCTATCTAAAAAAAATTCTACTGTTTAAATTATTGAAAGTTATGACTAATTTGACTTGTCTTTTGATTTATTATTCCATCAAAATATCATAAAACTGTGAAATTATTGAAGATTCACATGTACAGATTTGTAATATTATTTTAAGTTCAAATTGGATATGTCAATTTCATACTGCTTCCCTAAACACATGTGCATGCATGAGGTCACGCGCACACACACATACATATGAGAGAGAGAGAGAGAGAGAGTCCTTTTACAGAAAAATCTTTGCTGAATATTAAAGATAATTACAATGGCCTTGACAAATAATAATTGGTTATGTAAAAAAAATACGAGTATAATAAGTATAATTGCTAATTCTATTTTCTTGTAAATCATTTCAACATTTAAATATGTTAATAACAAAACTGAAGCTGTATTGAAATGTTAATTAAGCAGTGAAGCAGCAAACATTTTGATTACTTTCAATCAAAAATATTGAATACACATTTTGAGATATTTTCAGTATATTTCATGAAAAAATATTAGCAAGCAATTGTTTTACTACATTACATAATAAATTCCCTAATTTCTCTATGTTTAGTTCATTTTTTTTTTTTTTAAATTAAATCAGTAATAAAAATTTTCATCTTATCTGTATAGGATGGCTTTTCTTCTCAACTAGTTTTTTTTAAAATCGAATTTAATAAATCATAATTATACATTATCCAGAATTTATTAAATAGCAATTAAAACAAAGAGTCTACAAGAGATAATGATTTAATAATGAAGAGAAGTTTATTCATTTAAATCACTCGAACTTGACAAAAATTATATACTTCACAAGTCTTTTAAAAATTGTTAAAAGTTCCTGTGACAATTTTTCTTTTTTATTTTCAAATAGATTTTTTTTAACCAAGAGGAAGCAATTATGAACAAGTGCATAAAAGGATTTTTTTTATAGGGAGGACCGAAAACATGATTCCCATTTTTATAAATATACTAGCAGACCCACCAATGCTTCGCTATTGCTATATTTGAGCATATATATATATATATATATATATATAGAGATAGATTAAATGAACAAAATTGAAAGTTTGATAAAACATTAAAAATTGAACATTACAGATCTTCACAAAATTTAATCTTTCACTTTTCCTTTTTCCCCTTCCTCGTTTTTCCCCTATTCCTTTTCCCTTTATCTCCTTTTCCCTTTATCTCCTTTTCCATTTCTCCTCCCCTTTCACCATCCCATCTCCTTTTCCCATTTCCGCCTTTTCCCTTTTTCTATTATCCCTGTTTCCAATTTCCCCCTATCCCATTTTCCCCGCGCGTAAATCAGTCAAGTAGTTTTTTCTATAGCGAACATTAAAAAACATTGACTTTTATATACATAGAAGAAGAAAGACAGTTTATATATTTGTTTCGTAATTATCTCGACACCAGTGCCACCTAGTGAGTCCATTTTTCAAATCAGACCATAAATGCAATTTTTCCAAATATCTCAACCCCAGCGCCACCTAGCGGGTCCAGACTAATTCAGAAACCTTTGCGGGCGTGCGCACAACAACTCACCAAATTTCATCGCAATCGGATGAGCAGTTTAGGAAGGCATAAGAGACACACAGACAGACAAACATTCATTTTTATAAATATAGATGTAGAGCCCACTTCAAAAATTATGAATACAATTTTTTATAAAATAATTTTTTGTGGTAGCACTTACATGAAAAGTTTATAAACAGCTGATGAACATTGCTAAAACTACTATAAACAATTAGAAACTATGAAATCAGAATTATCAGACTGGAAGGAAAAATTTGTCAGCAGTTAACCCTGCAATACTATGAAAGTCGGTAAATCTTGTATCTAATTACAGTTATTTGCTGTATAGTAACAGTATTTTTTTAACTAAAGCTGTAATAATTTAGTAATCTAATACAAATTTAAACATTTTGTTTCAGATTTTCAATTAATTTTTTTTACTAAGTAATGTGTAACAGTTGTACAGTTTTATGGACTAGAAGCTTGCACTTCTTTTGCACTTCTGCATCTCACATACTGAAAGAAAATCTCCAGATAGAAAAAATAGAATGAAAGAGTAAAATAGTAAGTGTTTAACTAAATGATAATTAATTAAAAAACAGAAAACCATACGTTTTTGTAGATATGCAAAAAGTTAGAAATGTAAAAAGGAAAATAAACACATTTTACAATAATCCTTTGTATTTAAGTCAGTAAATTGATTTAAAATTTTCTAAGATTAATGTATTTGCTAATAACTTCTCATTAAAATCATATTCAGTCCTGTGACAAATTTTTACAACTGCTTCTGAGAGAATGAGTTTTTATGGCAGCCATCATATTTATGTGGGTTCTACAGTCATGTTTTTTTCCTTTTCTATAAAGAAACTGCCGAACATTGGTCCTGATGTTCTGTATAGGTTAAGTATAATTTTGTTATAGTGAGGGAAAGTGTGTCTTGGTTGTCTTTTATAGAATTTGTAGTGTTACTGCAATTTAAATTTATCCTTGTGTTACACTATGTTTGTTCTGGTACCACATATATTATCATTCATTATTGAATCAGCAATAAACTTCTTTTATAAAAAATTAGGTAATTCTGAGCATTTATTCTTCCAACCTCAATTTTTCCCATATTGCTATCCCATATTTTTCCCATATATGTTATGTTAGAAGTCAACAAGAAGGGAAAAAATTTGCCAGAACGTTTGTAGATAACAAGAAAAAGCAGTTGAAGATTACGAAAAGGGCAATGCTCAAAATTACCTCCTAAACTATCTATTTTATTTACAACAGATAAAAAGTATAGGTAACTTATGTTAAAAGTCATTAAGATTGATATCAGAATCTGTATCTGATGATGTGTTATGCTAAACATGTGGACTTTTGCTGTTATAAACATTTCCTATAGCGCGAAACATGATGTATGTGTTCTCTGTAAATCGAATACTGCCGCTTCAACATAAACTTTGCCAAATGTCCAATCAGCTGGTGTTTCGTGTTTCCAAATCTAGATATTTTCCCCCTAACTTCATGCCACAACCGTTCAATGTGTTGCATATGCGCGCCTGTATCCAGGTCAACAAAATTGTAGCTGTGATTAACAATCACATGATTAAAACCTTCAAACTGAAGACAGTTGTACGTCCGCCAGCAGTCACTTTATGGTTGTACCTGACAAAATGTATTTCTTTATTATAGGCAAAAAAGTCTTGTGGCCTCGAATTGGGACAGCTACTAAAAAACATTTCTTTGTGTGACGCTCTATCCCACCAAACACCCAGCTCCCTATAATAATGACCTAATAATAAGACCCCCTATACTTCCTTTTCCCTATTTTCACTTCATCAGTTTCCATGATTTTACCAATTCCTCCAGCTGTTTACGACTGTTTACAAATTACAACTGAACATACTTCCCTCAAATAACTACTCCAGTCAACAATGGCGTGGTGGGACAAGTCTAACTCATTAAGTAGCAGATTATATCTAGGAGGTAAAAGTAAACACCAATAATCCACAAAGCGAGAAATAGTTTTTTTTAGTTAGATTGTAGTTTTCAAAAAACGTTAATTACTCTTGTGTTACAAATTTAGCACATTTAACTCTTATCCTCTTTCTGTTTCTATCGGTTTTTCCTACCTGATTGTGACATCGAAAGCCACCTTTATCTTTGTCAATAGTCATAGAGTTCCCACAATCTGGACAAGTTTTAGAACATGGAACACATTGTGATTGAACAAAAACTTTTCTTCTGACAAAATAATGAAACTAGTTATACCTTACTCACAATTCCACAAAGAAAAGGATTCACATCAGAACATGACTCCAGCACTACACAGACTGATTACAGCATCTCTCATTATCTCATAACCGAACATGGACATTGCCCTTTTTGTTATCTACAACTGCTCATTCATGTTATATATGAATATTCCTGCAAATTTTTTCTCTTGTTTTTTCTTCATGTTGAGCTCTAACATAACATATTACAGTAGGGGAAAAATTGAGGTTGGGAGAATAATTGCTAAGAATTACCAAAAATTTTACCAATTTTGTATAAATGACGGTTGTACAGGTAGTAGCATTACCTATTTTTATATCAATAAATATGATTTTAGTTGTTATTATCTGAATTTTATGTAATATATTGTCTTTAAGACAAATAGATAGTCAGTAAAATGGGTTAAGTATTTTTTTATGTTGCATAGTTTTCTAATTTCATGAATTCTGATATGTGTTTTTAACGCTGGTGCTACAGAGGGCAATTTTATACAAGGTGATGTTTGTATTCATAATTATAGGTTTTATAACATCTAATAAAGGTATTTTTGTTTAAACTTCTGCTTTTGGGTCAGATTTAAAATTTGATTGTGCTGTTTTTGTGACTATTTCGGAGTTAGTTATGTAGAATGTTTACAGAATTTCTTTTGCCAACTTTGTAGTAAGTTGTTAACCTACATCTTGCAAATCCTGAATAAGATATTAAGCTTAATTTTAAGATATTAAAGCCTTCTTTCCTGAATTAGCATCATACATTTAGATCAGCTACTGCCATAGATCCATCTGTGGCATCATATTGGCATCTTCCGTAGCTGGCAGGAAGGTGCTTCTTTACTATGGTTACTAGAGGTGGTAATACTCTGTGCTTATGAAACTGCAAAGGAATATGAGTATTTCCTACACAAAGAGTTACAGAAAAAGTGAAACGAGCAGCTGAAATGTCTATTTTTAAAGCCAGATCTCCTATTTTACATAACATATAAAAAAAATCTCAGTTTGGTTTTTAAATGATTTGAAATTATGTTCTTGTGAGGCAAAATTTGGTATTTCTGTTCTTATATGGGTTATATAAATTGTGTTAGAATTGTCTAACAAGTTGAGTGCTTGTGTTTCAAAGTGGACATTAATATTATATAAGGATAAAATGGATGAGGAAACCTTTTGTGCATTTGCTGTTAACTTCAATGAGCAAGTTTCTTAGTGTGTGGCTTGTGATTAATTACTAAATTTTATTTCTATGTTTTTCAGCCACAGTCATCCTTTTGCATATATTTTAAGACAACTTGCTAACCACTACAGCTGTTACATATCAAGGTTAGTTTACTTTCATATAAATCATGACAGCGCCCACTCTAGGGGCAGGCAATCCGAACATTTGTCCAGGCCACCAAAATTTTGGGACGGCATTTTGGCTGTAAGTATGAGAAAAATATTGATGTGTTAAATACCCAATTAATAGAAAATTTCACATATCAATTTTTTTGTTCGCTAAAAATTTATTGTGTGTAGCATATTTATACTGTTTATGTCTAAAAGCTAAAAATATTTACATTATTAACAAAAAATTAACGCAGAATTTGTAGAGGATGTTGTTTGAATATGCATATACTTCTCTGAACAGAATAGCATTAGCACCCCAGCAGAGCGTTGCTTCAACTTGCATTTTGAACATGCATAGACATAAAGCAGGAGTGCAGTTCAGAATTAAACAATATAATTCACAAGCATTCTACAGTAGCCACTCTGCGAGATCGGCTACCGTGTAGTAGCCACTCTCTCAATCTTGTTGTTAATGATGTGGCAAAAGCATTTTGAAAATTTCAGTATTAACTGCACCTTTGGCAAAAAAGAAAGCTTAAACAATGTACTGAGCTTAATTACAAAGTTAAATTTTGCCCCAAATCTTACTATTGCTTTAAGAATATCGCTAATGATACCAATAACTGTAGCAAGTGGTGAAAGGAGTTTCTCTAAGTTAAAATTAATTAAGAACTATTTACATTCAACTACTACACAAAATCGTCTTAATGGGTTGGCCATTTTAGCAATTGAGCATGAAATTACTGATCAAGTAAATTTAAAAGATGAAATAAAAAGGTTTGCAGAACTGAAAGTGAGAAAAATTTTTTTTGTGATTTCAGTGTAGTTGATGTTACCTGTTTATTTTCAAAATAATGTCATTTTGATTGTTTGTGCAATAATAAACATTTTAATAGCATTTAAAAATGTAAAAAATTATATGGTTAACAATTTGTGGCTAGGTGCTGTTCTTAATTAATTTCTACTTTTTTGTATTGCTTGGTTATCAATATTATGTTATGTTACATGTTTCTAAATATATGCTTTTATTAAAATATAAATGAAATGATTTGATTTTTATTGAAAATAAAAAATGTGTACCTTTATTTAAAATATATGTATTGTTAAGGGGCGGCAATTTGTCTTTTTGTCCGGGGCGATGTAACTGCTAGAGCGGATGCCGATCATGATTATCAAGTTGTAAACATTTCTGTATTCTCAATCTAGAATTTCCCTTTGATTAATGGACACTGAATTTCTGTTATAGTGCAGTAACTAAATTTGAGTACCTGTGTTACCATATTGATCATTTGAGTTCAGTTAATAACACTATTCAGTAATAGTCAGTCTGAGTCTGAAGTAGACTAACTACTAATTGTGATACAGTTTATAACTTACTCTGAAGCATAGTAATATACATAACAAATTATAAACATCAACATCTTAAAATAATAATAAGATTAATAGCAAAATAATATAATTACTATAATTATTAATAATAATTTATTTTTTTTTTATTTTTTTTATTCAGTGTATTAGAACAACTACTAAAGCTATTGTATATTGTACATTCAACACAAAATATTTACGTACATGTAACATTAACATTTACAAAAAAACAATAACAAGTTAACATATACACAAGAACAATAAACTTAAACAACAACAGCCTATGCAGAACATGATAATAATAATAACAATAATAATCCAAGACACAAATATAAATTCAACACAAAACACTTATGTACATATAATGTTATAATACACAACACAAACAATAACTTGTGTTAACATATACGCAATTAACAATAAATTTTATTCGTTATAATACAATAAACATTGTTATTATTATAATAAAAACTGTTACCATGTTATACCACATGATAACTGTTTAACATCAAAAATGTAATTTAATTCACTTAAATTAGCAACATATAGTATTATTGATATTTTATATAAATATATATTTACATAAATCTACTATACTGTATATATTAATTACAGCCTATATACATAAATAATGTAAATTACATTTTCTTTGTAAAATGTAAGGTAAGATTGTTTTTTCAGAATACTGTAATAGTCCATAAAACAATTCCTAGCTGACAACTATAATAGCCGACAACTCAGGATCAAAAAGAATTGCAAAGTCCTTAACCTTATTAACTAATTCAATTGAGACCCTGTCTAGTTTGTAATTGAAGAATGATGTAGCTGTTTTACTAGAAAAGGAAAGTACTTTTGTTTTTTTCACATTTAATGGCATTAAAATAGGTTTTATTTGAGAATTATACTATCTATATTCCTCTGAAGAAGATGATCACTGTTATTAAAAATGACACCATATATTTTCAGATCATCAGCACACTACAAATGATTACAATCGATATATATATATATCATTTATAAATAATAAAAATAATAAAGGGCAAAAGTTGGGGAACCCTAGAAGACATATTAAAGGTTTAGATATTGTGATGCCATTACATACTGAAAATAGGAATAATGTGGGTTGACTTCCAGGTGGTAGGGTGGTAGGGAAGAGCGACTTGCAAGACTCCAGGAATAAATTAATGAGAGAATAGGAATTATAATGTCTCTTAAACCGTTCATTATAAAGGACAGACTACCACTTGTGCCAATTGATTAATTTTCCATTGATCTTATCGATCATGGATAGCACATCTTGAACAGTGATGAATGGAACTGGAAGCTCTGCAATAGACAATGAAGATTGTGAGCACTCAGGTTTGCTGTCCAAAACATCAAACTGCTGATAAACAGAATTGAAATGTGCCCAAAAGCCAGAACTTTGATGCACAATTATGCAGGTTACCTTCACATTTTAAGGCATAATTCTGTATATCCCTGCATAAGATTTGCTTTACCAAACATCTCAATTCGGAGAAATTCCAATAGTCAACAGGTGAATAAGCAGCTGTGTGCACATTTTCCTTCTTTAACAACTTGATCAGATCTCGCCGGAAACTTAGAAGATCTAGTCTTATTTTTATACAGAGGAACAGTCTTAAATGAACGGTTGCCATGGCTTGAAGAATAATCTCTTGGACTTAAACAACAGTAATAATCAGCATTTAGTAGTATATTACTCCATGAAGCTGCAGAAACATCATTATACAAATTAAGGTAATTGCCTTTCTTAAAATTTATTCTTTGGGTAGTCGGTTCATAATGGATATTATAGAAATGTTTTGTTGTAATACAAAAAGGTAGATGGAAACAATCAGGATGAATTTAAAGGATCAATATCTAAGTCAAGATTTACTGTGCAATTTGACAATATCAGGTCACAAAAAAAATAAATTTTTATCCAACCATAAATTTTTTATCCGCATATGACAAAATATCTAGGTGTGCTAAATCGACAAATTCAAAAATAACCTGCAGAACTAAAAACACTCAAAATTACAATATCATTGTCTAAGAAATTCAATAAATCCAGTATTTACTTGAAATAATCTTGAATTATACACTGTATCATAAATGAAACAAAGTAGTGATTGGTGATTAGAAGACTTTTCCTTCCTGGTCGAGGAATTTTTACCCACATAACTTCTTCCATATGAATAATTAATTGACATATAATTCTGTCAGTGACCTGAAAATATTTAATGCTTTTATTTATGGCAATCAATGTTCCACTGCCTCTCATTTTTGACCAGTGTTCTATAGGCTCGAAAAATAGCATACAAATAATAGAAAAAAATCAAAATTTTTATGCTGATCACTTAACCATGTTACTATGAGTGCAATTATCAAATTACCATAAAAAGAGAAAAGCTCATTGTATTTAGTATGAAGTCCTCTCACATTTTGGTTATAGATGGTGTGCTCCATTACCGGTTTTTCTTCAATACTCCATTCTCCATTGGAGACATCTCACTCTCAACATATTTATTTTTCTTTCCAGTTACTACAGAACCACTAGCTTCATTTTTGTGTTTATCAATGAATGTGATAACTTGATCTTCCAGAGCTATGTAGTGACTCAAATTCATACAGTAATTTGTTAAATTACTTTCATCAGAAGCACCTGTATTTCAATGTTCTAGATCAAAAGCATTTTCTGTTGTACTAAATAATACAACAGAAAATGCTTTTGAAAACAGAAAATCCATTTTCTTCAATTTTTTGATTCAGTCCTTTAGTATTATTTTTTTATTATTATTTACAATTTTTTTTTATTGCCCTATCCTTAATCTCAATAATTTCACTCTTTTTTGTGTATTGCTGACATTTTTGAGTTCCAAGAGAGAGAACTTAAATGCTTCATTTTTTCTGCTCTCAAATCACACATCTCCTTTTTCACTGTAATTAACTTACTGCAAAGAGTAGAAATTACTTGTTCAAACTTGTCAACTTGTCCACTTCAATCACTGTTTTTAATGTAAAGTTGTTCACATTACTTTTGGACTTATTTTCAACATCTGAATTATCATTGACAAAAGTATTTTCTTCAGAATTGTTAATTGTAGAGGAAACAGCAGAGCTCTTTACTGGAGTGTTATTATTTCTATTTCATCACATAGTAGAGCATGTTTGGCATTTATAGTCTTTCACAATAAAAACAGCAATCTCATCTTCAGAATATTTTAAAAATGCAGTGTAAAACCTCACCTTGTATAAGACACAATGCAGGTAATATAATATAGAACGTTGGTCATATAACATACCAGTAATATGACCAATACCATAACAGTTTTGACAGTTGTTCCTTTTTATAAATGCCTGCCATGATTGGTCACCAGTGGAAATGATATATGATAATATTAATAACAATGAAAAATAAAAATGAAATAAATAAGCAGAATATAAGTAAAAAAATTATATAAATAAAGAACAATTTTGTATAAAAAAATAAACAGAAGTAAGAGTAGGTTATGGGAAGCAAGGGATTTATTGATAATGGAGAGCCTAAACTACTTTGTGGATTTGTAGGTTAGACACAAGGCTACAGTACAACTAGGAAACTGAGAAAAGAAGCACTTCCAAGGGATGGCTGATGTCGCATAACTTATAACTACCACGTGGTGAATTAAAAGGTTAGACTGCTAGAAAATAGGGTAAAAGAAGGGAAATGAATGCTAAAGAAAGTAAAATGAGAAGAATGAATAGGAAATGGTAAAAACAACAAATTAAAATAAAAAAGAAGAAAAAAAATGACTTCATGTGGCACACCACACAAAAACCATACATACAAGATGCGAATTACTATTTACAATTCACTAAATATACTGTAACACTCACTCACCAAGCACAAAAGAAGCAACAATAAATTGAAAAACACCATTAAAAACACTCCAGGACCACTTGAAGACCATGTCAGCTTATTTTTATTATTAAAATAATAATAATAATAATATTATTTCAGCTAACTAATGATTAACAATTTCCAAAACGTTAGTTAATATTTAGATAAAAATTGACAAATTAAAATAATAATAACAATATTTATAGTAAAACAATATAATTACAATAATTATAACAATAGTATTTTGTATCAGTTATGTAGTCAGCTTGCTAACAAACTTCTCGTTTAATATTATATTTTAAGTTAAATTTGGTTAATGTTAATCTATAACTTTTACAGTATCATTTATTCATTTCCTTATTTTACAACTAAAATATAATTTATTATTCTACTTTTAATTATATTCTTCATCATTATTTATATCAGTGATAACCCTATTAAAAGAAGCATTAAGTAATAATAATAATTTATTATTAAATTATAAAGATAATATTTGATATGACTGATATAAAATGATATTAAAATTCTTTATCGATCATCTCATATGTCAGTATATTTCATTAGCCTCAACTATAAAATTAGGTTTACATTGTTGCTTTCATAGATGTTAGTATCCTATTGTCAACAAGTCTCTTTCATCTATTTATAATTCTACTGCAGTTGATTTAGTATATTATTGTTAGATTCAGTGATTAACATTTTTATTTATGTACTTCTCAATGCCAAGTTTTCCATTTTGTATGTATTATAAATTTCTGTGAGATGGATAAATAACTGACTATCCATTAAAGTACAAAAGTTTTCTTTATTTGATAATTATTAAAAGATGCTTTTATTACACTATTCTATCTATATTAAGCTGTCCAAGTTTGATACCAGATGAGAAGAATTTTTAATATGTACAAATCTCTCTCGCCCCTCACCCCTCTCGCTTCATATACAGATATATCTTGAAGTTCTCCCGGGACTTTCATAACCTATTCTACTCGTGAAAAGTATGGAAAAACTCATATAAATATCCTAAAATCGCTCGTTTGCGAATAACGGCTAGTGAAAGATTTCACTCGGATTTCACCGGTGAAGTGAGGTCTTAGCGAAATTTTTTAAATGTTAATTAAGAGGTAGAATTTGTGATTTCTTATGGTTTTTAACGTGGAAATCGAATAAAATAGGTCCCAGAACCGTATCTGCAGTAGGTTTTGAAAAATCTTGGGTGAAAATCAAATGGAGGTAAACAACCCTGTTTTTTATGTTTAGCGTTCAATAACTTTGTTAAACAGGTAATAAACATATAAAACCTTGTAGAGAATTTAATTTTGAACTAAATCGTATAAATAAATTGATTAAAAGAAAGAAAAGTTAGAAAAATTTGATTTTTATTTAGAAACAGTGCACTAGACCAAATTGCATTATACGTACCAGTTTATAATTTGAAATAATATTTTTTCAAATAGTTTATTGTATTTCTGTCAATAAAAAAATGATTATCTAAGTAATCTTTGTTTATTTATTTTTATTTTGCATTTGTTGCGTAATTTCCAGTTTTATTTGAATTGTTTAATAGCAGTTTTTAATGGTAAATTTTTTTTACAATTTTTTCACATCACCAAAAAAATAATTTGGTTTTTGTTTACATTAAAAAAGTACTTTTCTGACAAACGTAGTAATGTAGTGTTTCTAAATAAAATTCGAATTTGTCTTTTCTTTGTTTTATTCAACTTATATTACACCATTTTATTCAGAATAAATTTTCTACAAGTTTTGTTAAAAGGTTTTAGGTGTTTAACAAAGATAGTACGTTATATATATATATCGTACTATTTATTGTTGTCAGTTTTTTTTTTTGACCTTGGATTGCTGAATGCTTGGTGTAATTGTTTATTATTTAGCCATAATTATGAGTAAATTTATAATTTATTTATTTCACAACTATATGCTGATACCTAATTATAATTGTCGCACTTTTTCTTGGATGAGTAGTTTTTTTTAAATTTACAGATAACAACTTAAATAAATAATAAAAAATTGAAACAGTTTTTTTAAGAAAATATCTTTCCAAATTTTTACGGAGTAAAATATTTTTATAAGTTACTACGTGTATTGGAATAATTCTAAGTAAATAAGCTATTTCGAAATAGCTACAGCATTATTTATTAATTTCAGCAATTTTTGTTTCCATAACTTTTGTTCCCGATTTCCGTAGTAGTATGGAGCCCTACCTTTCATCCGACAGGTTTGTAAGTTCGATTCTCGGACCGGTTTGACATTTTTCACATGGTACAATATTCTCATCATAACTGTAATTGGAAGGTTATCCCTAAAATTGCAAAAATAAATGAAATAAAATAACTTTCTATTATTCTTTATTTTGAAAATTTTATTAATTTTTAAATGTTACATTCACTTGAAAAAAATTAATTTTGTTCTAGAATATTTTTACTTTCTGCTCTTGAAGATGATTTTGATGTATTTACGTGAATTCTTACTTCCTAGAATCCTACGCCAAAAAAAATTAATGAATTCTGAAATGCAATACACATAATAAATATTTTACATTAACTATCTTCAAATAAAATCTTTTCAATATTATAATTTACTGTAAAACTAATTTATTGGCATTGTACTAAGCTTTCTTATGTCGAGACCTTGGAAGTATCGGACAACTTGGAAATAATGCCAGAATATCTTTCGAGAAGGTCATATCACAATTTAAATATTCAGATATAATGTATTTTTTTAAATTATTATTATTGTTCGTTATTTTATTTTTGTTCATTTATAAAAGTCTTTCAAATTAGTCGTAAAATTTTGTTGTATTGCTTATTTGATAAGAGATTTGAGCAAATTATTACATGAAATTTAATATTTAAATGAAAATTGCAGAACGATGGTGGAAAGTTACTTATTTTACAAACTTTTAATTTCATAGATCATGTCATTTTTAATTTTAAATACTGCTTTAAGTTATACTGAAAAAAAACATCTGTTACGAAATGTCTCACCGCTTAACCGGCTGCTGGAGTCAAGAATCCTAAAAAATTAATTTACAAATAATAATTAATCGTAAAACCTTGTCGGCCATTTATGAAATCGTTAATAAAAAAAAAACCATAATATAATTCATAACTCGTCAAAATCAATGAATAAATAAATTAATTACATTTGGACACAGAATAAATTGTTCAACAAACTGATATCCAACTTATTTTTTAATTCTGTAAAATTGAAACGAGATATATCGTAGAATCTTATTGTACAAATATTCGTTCTATTAGTAATAAAATCATTATCAGAAATGTTTATCATTTATATTTAATTAGAAACAATTATTTACTTAAAATAAATCGATAAAATTTTCACTTCTTATCTGAGATTATACTGTAAACAATATCAACAATAATAATAAACTATGGTAATTTTATGAACATTTTATTAATCATTTTCAGTAATCCTATAAACCATTCAATGCTAACCGGCTACCTATTCGATTTCCCTCTTCATTCCGAATAATGGTGTAAAGATAATTTTTTTTTTGTAAAAACTGAAGAAATGTAAACGAAAGGTTTCATACATTGTTTTTATAATTTAAATCTAATTGTTTTCTTTGGCTGACAAGTTAACAATCTTCTATATCTCATTTTTAATGTTACAATTCCTGATAAAATGTCAATTTTTACTAATTTTATATTTTCTTTCCCTTTTATCTAATGTAACTTCATTTCCATACTTTTATTTTTGTGTTACACTCTTCCAGCTACTATAGCGAATGATGTATTGTTGTGCACATAGGCTGACAGCTGGTTTACCGTACTATTAACTATCCTGAACAACTCTGATAATGTACTTTTTTCTTTCTTTTTCCTGTTTAGCATCCGGGAATTACCGTTCGGGCATTACTTCAAAGGATGAATGAGAATGATATGTATGAGTGTAAGTGAAGTGTAGTCTTGTAGAGTCTCAGTTCGATCATTCCTGAGATGTGTGGTTAATTGGATTTGGGAAGACGCGTTCACCACTAGACCAACCCGGTGGGTTCTGATAATGTATACGGAGCTATACGAGATTTTTCGTAAAGGAATGACTATCTAACTTTTCCACCCGTCCTATAAGTGTATCTCTTTCGCACGCAATGTGCACAGCTACACGCTGTCCGCTGTACCTATATATTTTAAATTAAAAGTATTAATAATATTTTTTTATTAAGATGAATAACTCACTACATACGTTTAATGTTTGTTCATGGAAGTATAGTACGAAATATTTGTAACATATAAAAAATGTCATTCTAAACGGGATTCAAACCGAAAACATTCTGGATTAAAGTCGAAATAAAATGAGTTAAAAAATTGTAAAGAATATGATCTCTATTAAATAAAAATAAAATCTTCATTAAAAGTTTTTTTTGCCGTAATGTTTAATTTAAAATCTATTCCAATTTACCGGAACCATAAGTAAACTTGAATACAAAAAAGTGACATGCAGAGAGGAGTTTCCATTGAAATCCCTCAAAGACATATATATGTTGTATACGTATCTTACACAGCACACGTAAATAATAATATGTGATATTAAGTACACACAAACATGAATTATCAAAGACAATATGTAAATATATTTGATAAAGTTCAGAACGTAAATAGCAAACAAAAAACTTAAATAGTCGTATTAATCACACAAAGAATAATTAAACAAGCAAAGAAAGAGTGAAAAATGAAAGAAATCAAAGAACAAACGAGAGTAACTGGCGAAACGAAATGTAGTTTTGACGATGCACACACCCCAGAGTCGCTGATTTAACTCAAATTTCAGAGAACTTATACATCTATGTGCAGCCGTTTCAGGCATCTCACTTCTTGCTGTCATCCAGGAGGTTAACCGCGAGCCAGTTCATACGTTTTTTCAGTCTCGTTTTGAATCTTGTACAGAATCGTCGTATCTCCTCTCGAACGGTTGGCAATCTTAGATAATCGTGTATTTCAGTGTTTTTCGCAAACCACGGCGCTTTTGTTATATTTCTCAGTAGTTTTTTTTGGAATCGCTGTACGATTTCAATGTTTCTCTTACTTTTCGTGCTCTATAGTTGGATTGCATAGGTTCAAATCGGTTTCAGGACCGCTGAGTACAACAAATACTTATTAGTTAATGATAATTGCGATCCCCTGCCTAACAACCAGTACATCTCCCTGAACTTAATGTTAAGTTGCGTCCTTTATCCCTGATATGAATCCTTCACGTCAGCCAGCAATTCAGTTGCAGTCCTAGATATCCAAGGATAGCATGCGGAATGAAAACACCATTAAATTGAACTCACGGTCAGTCACCCCACCGCATCGCAAACGTAACATCTGTAGACTTAGGCGAATTAACCTTCATCTTCAGCTATCCATTCGTTTATTAGTTCCAGTACAGTTTACAGTTTAGCAAAAACTACGATAGGGTCAGCATCTACAACCAGAATCGCCGTATCAATTGCAAACGATGCAACTGTGATGTTCTCTAGAGTCGGGAAGTCCGCTGTGATGACCGGGTGGAGAACCGGCCCCAGAACTGAGCTATGAGGAACACCCGACCCAATATGAAATAATTTAGACAAAGTCTTGATTGTACCTCAGCTATGTAAAACGTTCTTCCAGTAGCTGTGTAGGATCAAGTAATACGTTTTAGAAAGGCTCATTTTCAATTTTAGAGTAGGCCAGGAGACCTCTGGACATCCAAAAAGACAGCCGAGCAATACATTTTCTCTTCTAGGCACTTGCTGATAATATTGACAATTCTGCATGTTTGTTTGATTGTTGAGTGACCACATCTGAAGCCGAATTGACGATCACAAATAACACGCTCTTCCTCGAAAATCGGCCATAACCTCAGAAGAAGTAATCTTTCAAATACCTTCGATAGAGTAGGTTGCAGGTTTATCGGCCTGTATGAAGCTACATTAAAGTTCATTAAAAGTAAATAAAGAAAAAAAAAAAATATATATATATATATATATGCGTCTTTGTTTTTCATCCGAAAGGTTCTGGATTCGAATACCAGTCAGGTTTGAATTATTTTTTTTCAAAAAGGAAATTCTAAAAAAATTTACGTCAAAATTAATTCAAAAATATAATCATAAAATAATTATTTGCAATTATCAACTTTCAAAATAGAGTTGATGACAAATCCTTTTTTACAGATTGACCGATGAAAAAAAAATTATTTCGATAAAATACTATTTGTTCCGTATTAATCATGCAGAAACTTCTATATGATAGATACGCCTTGCGAGTAAGTTAGCAATATTTGATTATGTAGATTTTTAAGAAGAGTAATTTACTTTTTTAAAAGATATTAAATTTACTTAATGTGTAGTAATTTTATAACCAATACACGTGCGTGTGTGTATAATAACCAATACACGTGCACACAGTTAAAACTGGTCTTGTTCCAGACACGATAAAATAAGTATAAAATAGCTCTGTAATTACAATTAATTTTCATTTAACTGTTAACTGTAGAGTGTAAAGCATTATTAAGGAAGTTGATATATATAGTATAAGACTCGTGCAATCGTCCTCAATTAGCAGTCTTGTTATTCAACTTTCATTAAGGAAGTAATAAGAAAAAACTATTAAAAAAATATGCGTATAATCTATTTATTAATCCAATTATTTATTTTATTTCATTTTATTTATTTTTGTTGTTTAAGTTCAATAGATTTATTCAATTTTATCTTCATAACAAATTATCGCTACTTTTAAATTTTATTTACTGAAATATGTAGTATCGTGAATTTACGTAAAAAAATAAAACCGATTTTAATTAAAACTGAATATTTTCCAATATCTAAGTCAATGTCATGGAATTATTATTACTTTTTAAATATCTTTTTGTAAGTTTCAGACTTATCCTAAAGCAATAAGGAACACCTGATTATTGTTTACTATCACAGTGATTGAGAAAGTAAGAATAATATATTTGTTATAAATTAAATTCGTAGACTTTTCCAGCGTTATAAATACATATTTATGGAAAATTATTTCGATTTTTTTTTCTAGCACCTGTTTACAAAGAAATAAGATGTAAAACTAAATGCTTATTTTGATTTTAAACAATCATCTTCACTATATTTATTCCTTAATTTTTATGTTCTTTTACCATAAAGCGTTACTCTTCATATAAATATAGAGTGAACATAAACTATTCAGCAAATTTTAGGGGTTAATAAAAATTGAACAAAGCAATTTAGCGCGTCGAGTTTTTCAAACATTAGTAGTGTAGGTACTAGATTACTGATGACCTTGAATGAACAGGCCTGTACGTTGTAATGACAATGTGGATCGTCAATTGAGCAATGGTTATCGTGCAGGAGAGAGCAATGTGCGTACTATGGCTTCATGAAAGCGGATCCTGTTTTACTATTCGTAGATGTTTTCCGGTTAAAGTACGGCCGTGATCCTCCTAATGAAGACTGTATTAAACGTTGGCACAAAGCAGATGCTGATAAGCCTCCCTTCCCTAAGGAAGTTATGGATAGAGTAAGGGAAACTTTTCAGTGAAGCCTGGGTAAATCGACTAGTCGTGCGAATTTAGAACTGGAAATACCGCAATCGACAATTGTGAAGATTCTACAAAAAGCGCCTAAAACTTCATGCATATAAAATTTGGTCGGTGCATGCATTTGAAGATGACGATAAACTACACCGTTACAATTTTTCCCTGTGCATTCTTGATAAACTGAACGAAGTAATGAAAATATTTAATATTTAGAAAAAGTAATCTTTTTTTATGAAGCTACCTTTTATGTTTCTGGTCACGTTAACCATCATAATTTTTGGATTTGGGGTAGCGTGAACCTTCATACTGTTCGAAAACACAACGTATAGACCAAAAATTAACGTTTGGCGTGCATAGACTGCTTATGAAGCGTTTGGACCATTTTTCTTCACCAAGACAACGGTTAGTAGCGCTAGTTATCTAGACATTTTACAGGAGTACGCATTACCAACAGTTAAACATAGGCCACCCAACGTTTACTTCCTAAAAAACGACGCACCACCACCCTGGGGTTTACATTTTAGGGACTACCTACATAAAAAATATCCTCAATATTGGATTGACTGTATGGACCAATTCCCTGGTCATCTCGATTCCTTGACGTTACGATTTCTTTTTTTGGGGAGGTTGTCAAAAACAGAGTGTACGCAATGAAGGTTGTCAACCATCAATGAATTAAAAAGAAAAATCAAGGATGAATGAACTCTAGATATTCTTTGTAATACGTAGTCTGAAATTAAATATCGTCTGCACATTTTACGCGCTACAAAAATTGTTCACGTGGAACTTGTTTGAAGTTAATAAGAATTGTAAACAAAATTGTTTGAAATGCTCTGTTCAACAATAAAACATTTTTATTAACACCTAAAATGTTCTGAATAATATATCATCACCTTTATATTAAACATTTTTATTTTATTCCTCAATCTAAGTTTCATACTTGCTTATTTATTTTTCCCATAAAAATTATCTTGGTTTGTGCAAATGTGCGGCTTTGTCGTTCCAAAATGTTAAAGTTAAAAAAAAAATTTTAAGACAAAAATAATAAACTAAAAAAATAGAATTTTGAATTGTTATTATCGTAATTCAGAGAGTTTTAGCCAAGCTTGGATTAGTAATGTTTATATTGTTTTTCTAAATTATTTTTCTTATATTTATCAAGAAAAGACTTATGTTTCTAGCCTGTGTATTTCTTGCAAACGACAGTTTTTTTGTAGGCCTATCTATATTTTAAATAAAAGTAAATCGAAAAAGTTGAAAGCAATATGAATTTACAAAAATAATAAAATCGACTTCAATAACGAAATAAAAGTTAATGTTATTCAGTCTTTAGATTTCTACTTTTTGAAATCGATGTCAAATTAGTCGCTTTCGGCTAGTTTTGAGGTTATTTTTGATTGCTATTAACCTCAAAATGTAGAAATTTAAGGATGAATTGAATTGTAGTATATTTTTTCGTTTGATGTAGCAAATAGTTAATAATATTTTATAAAACTTCAAAAAGCTAACTCAAATTAAAATGTTGATAATTATTTTAAATAATAATGATAATTATTAAAATAGATAAATTTTCATCTTTTTATTTTTTTTATTATTTCTTTCAGATATATGAATTATATTTTTAATTATTAATGAGAAGTACTTTATTGCTCTGATTTCTCGAAAATAAAGTCTTTATCAGCTAACTCATTGTCTCATTGTTTGTCCGTAACATTTAAAACTTATCACAAGACGTTATCTTTTGATAAAAAAAGGTACTGTGTAAATAATATAGACAGTGTTGCGTAATTTTTTTTTTTTTTTAGTAATACTAATATTAGTCGAGTTATATTGATAACTAATTTGTAATATAACATTTCGCTTCATAACTACAATAAAAAAGTTGCATTAATTTATATTGTTTAAAAATCACATCATTATGAATTTTTTTAGTTTTATTTTATTTCTAAAATTTGTGAGGAAAATAAGGAAATTCAGAGAAAATTATCCTTTTATAACAACGCTTAAACGTAACTTCTCAGTACTCAATTGTAAATTCCCACCAAAATCATTCTTAAAGTAAGCTATATTAGATGCCTAACTTTTTCCCCTTTTTCCATTGACAAAGTAAAAATATTTAGGTCAGTAGCTTTTCAGTCGGCCATTTTCTAAGTGAAGGTATTATCAGTCAAAAATATTTTAGAATAATAGTCAAGTTAATTTTATAAATGAATTTACTGTAATTTACCTATGTTTTTATTAACATCATCATCTGGTTTTCTGCCTGGCGGCAGGTTCCTTATGCCACCATTGTCTTCATCCATTTCTGTCCCAACCCTTCTCTTTTGTGTCCCCTTGTAGCTTTCAATCTTCACCTCATCTGCTTACTTCATCCTCGCTTCCTTTCTCTTTCTACTATCTCTTTTGATGAAGTTGTTAAGATTCCACTTCCTTTAACAATATGAACTAACCAGTTTCTTTTTTGTACTTCCTGCAAAAATGATCTTTTTTCTTTAATCCTGTTCATTATTTCTCAATCCCACTTTGTCTGACGATCTTTCTTTCTCCATTCCACATCTCAAAAGCCTCAATCCAGTCACTCTCCCTCTTTTTCATCATCCATGCTTCACTTTCATTACAAAAAAACACTCCGCACATAGCATTTGATGACTAGTAATTTCCATTGTTGTCCTTCCTTTTATTTCCATTATGCTCTTCCAATCCTCTGCAAACATAGTCACCATATTTTTTTACTTTTTCTTTTCTCGTCACTTATTCTTACCACTAACTCCTCTGTGTTGTTTACTTCCAGGGGTACCATTATCTGGACCTGTCATCAGAGCTCAAGCTGTGAAATTCTATAAAGAGCTTTATGGAACCGATGATTTTAATGCATCTAGTGCATGACCTTTGCGGTGGAAATCTTGTCACAGCATAAGCCAAACAAGCATTGAGGGAGAAGCTTGGTCATGTGACAATAAATCTGCAGAACATTTTCCTCAAGAATTAAATAAACTTATGATTGATAACAATTTAAACCTACATCAAGTGTACAAATAGGATGAAATTTTCAAACGCTCTGAATGTGAGAAAAACTGTATTAATAAACCAGGAATAAAAATGATCAAGGACAGAGTGACTCTCCTTTTTGCAGTAAACAAATCAGGAAGCCATAAATTTAAATCTGTCTGTATAGGACAGATTTATCCAGTCTTAGCTGGAGGTATTTAAAGAAAGGAAAAAAGGGGGTTGAGGAATTTTTTATTTTCCTCATTATTATGGTTTGGCTTCACTACCGTTCTTGTACAGACATGCAAAATGCATGGATGACTAGTTACTTTTCAAAAAATGGTTTCGTGAAGAATTTGTTTTATTAGTGAAGAAACATCTGCAGTCACTTAAATTTGAAGAGGGAGATGAGAGCTGTCCTTACTTATTACCACTTTTCAGTGCATCCACTCTGATATGCTACAGTCACGAGATGGAAACGTCATAGTTATGTTCTTGCCAAATAAAACTATGGCATTGATCCAGCATTACCTACATGAACTACTCAGTGCTCTAGTGAACTGTTACGAGGAAATGGAAACTTTCCTTAAATCATCAATCTGAAAACAGTTGCATATTCAATAGGTTTTGAGTGGCGAAGCATTACTATGGCTGCAATTCAGAACCTATGGAAGAAATGTTTCAGTGAAGAAACTGTCAAAGCGGAAATGGTTCAGGTGCAAAATTCACAAGTAGTGACATCCAATTTGTTATAATTCTGCATTATGAAATTATGATTGATGAGTTGAATGACTAGGTAGATATTGACAACAGTGCACCATTTTCAGAGCGCATATCTGATAAAGAAACAATCGATGCTGTCCACAACATAAACACAATGTAAAAGAAGATGATGACAAAGATGATAGTGTCAAAAATGATGTGGAGTCGGAAGAAAATATTCCGGATATTTGTGAAGTGATAACACATTAACAAGCTGATTTTGTGGATTTGGTAGTAAAATGAATAGAACAGCGTTCATCTCCTCCATCTTGCTACAAACAATACTCTGAGAAAAAATTTGTGCATTAGTCTGTCAAACAAAACTTACTGATTTTTTTTAAGACAGTGCAAAATTAGGCTAGTGTAAGTTGTGTGCAGTGTAATGTAAATTGAGATCAGCTAACAGGAATGGAATAAATAGCATAACTAGTGAGTAATTTTTTGAAAGTACTGATTTTTATATTACTGTATTATTATTTCAACCAGTTTTTTCAGTTGCTGCCAGATCTGAGAGTGTTGTATGTGTGTGTGTGGTCTCTCGTGTGTGTGTGTCCAGGCAAATGCAATTACTGGTACTGGCTTGCCAGGCCTGCAGCTGCAAATGTTCTGTAACAGTAAATGTACCGGCAAACATGTAGTCCTGAACAGACTCAGGTCGACCACTCCTGAGACGTGTTGTTAATTGAAACCCAATGAAACAAGAAGTCAGAGATTGTGCAGCAGCCGCAGTCTACAGTATACAAAGGTGGCTTGAAGAGAGAGGACTGACATTAGTGTCTAATGTCATTGACGGTCGTCTTAACAGGCAGGAGAAGAATCAGAGAAATACTATTCAGAGTAGGTGACATGATAATCTCCACATCTAGATGTATTAAATATTTAGGAATGTGGTTGCAAACCAGTAGACTATATATATAGAGCACTTGAAGAGGGAAACGCAGCGAGCTGAGGCTATGATTGGTAAGCTGAGCAGGCTCATGACCAGACACAAGGGACCATATTCATCGAAAAGGAGATTGATTTTGTCAGTTGCAATGACAATAATTTTATACATTGTCTCGACGTGGGCCGAGACCTTTGATAAGAAGAACCTAAATAAGGTATTTCCCTGGATAGGAGAGCTGCGATAAAAACTGTGTTTGTATGTAAGACGGTATCAAAAACGTAGTAGAAGTCACAGCGGGAATACCCCTGTCGGGCTTAGGGTTCTTCTGATGCTCCGACAAGTTAACTGTAGGATACCTAGAAGTGAAGGCAGTGGGAAACATCAAACACTGGAGGCTGGACCAGAAGGATAATTCACCAAGTCAGCATATGGATAAACAAGGGGTATGGAGTGATGGGCTTCCATCTCCCTCAACTGTTAACTGGACATGGTGAGTTTGGGGCCTACCTCCATCGTTGTGGTAGGCGAATGACCCCAGACTGCCGATACTGTAACGAAATTGATTCGGTAGAGCATTCGATATACAGATGTAATAGATGGGATGAGATTAGATACTCATTTGAGATAAGTCAGTTGCATCCGGAAAACATGCTGCAGTATATGCTAAAAAGAAAACATGAATGTGATAACATTCATGTTATTGATTCATGCCTCTTTGGTAACCAGAATAATATAATTCAAGAAGAGAGACGCTAGGGATGGGATGAGGATTGATTCTGGAGGTAGAGAAATACAAGGGCAGCCCTGCTCATGAGAGGGCGGTTAGCTGAGGTGGGCCGCTTTCCATGAGTGACCAAGGACCCCTTGAGTTCGGGGGGAAAATGAAAAGACCAGAGATCCGGGTAGATCCCCTCCTTGGAGGGGGACTGGTTTGAGGCATGGCACAAAGAAAAGACCGACCCGGCCTGGGTGAGCGACACGGCATCGCCGGATCCTGTGGGGTCCCGGGAGGTTAGAGCCCAGGTAACCGCTGAGAATGCGTAATGCGTAACTGTTGGGGCCATCCTCAGGGGTTTTGGGGAAAACCCACAAAACACCGGTATCCGCAGTCTAGTATTCAAATTCAAATAAAAGCAACTGCCTTTATAAGGACTTCAACTTAGAACTCTTGACTTCGAAAATCAGCTGATTTTGCGATGACGAGTTTAACCACTCGACTAACCTGGCGGGTTTACATTACTGTATAATACTGTAAATTAGTAGTTCATGAATGTGCACTAATAATAATGTGTGCCCTTCTCCATTAGCGGGAACGATTTCTGTCAGTTTTACGGTCACATTTCGAAACACCGCAGTAAGGTTATTACGCAAGGGTAAAGCATGTCCCCCCCCCCACAACAACCGCATTATATCCGGCTTCTGCTCTTCTTTATTCGACTCAGTAAAGAAAAGAACAGAAAATCAGTTCATTCCTCATGTTTCCTAGAAAGCCAAACACCGGATATTATTATTTGTTTGAATTTTTATGCGATTTAGTAATGACGTTTGACTTATTCTAAAACACCTGCAACTTTAATTGCCATAGAATTTAATATATAATGCATGGTAATTAATATTTTCCTCTGATTAGTTCATAATATTTAGTATATTATTTTTTAATTTTAAGTTTTAGTCTTGTTATGTCAATATTCTAGTAATCTTTTCATGGTTACTTAACAAATAAATAGACATTAATAATTTGAAAGTAATTAATGCGTTAAAAAACTTGTTATAGTTCCTGACTTTAAGGTTATATAGATTAATCGTTCTTTAATTACGTTTTAATTGATATAATTTTTTTTTTCATTTGTAATAAGAAAAAAAAATTGTGTTCCTGCATTTCACGAACAAATAAATAAATCTCTTTCACGCTAGTACGATTACTATTAATCTAGTACGTATCTCAACTCAGTTAGATGGCGACAATCTTATGTTGGAAGTAGACCAGCTTGTTTGAAATATTGTTATTATTAAATAAAAAAAAATAATAAATAGAAATTTAAATTTAACGATAAAACTAGTTCTTATAAAAGTGCACCATTCATTTTTAATAACAAACACATTTTTACACATTGTATGAAGAAATTCTATTTATTTATTTATTATTTTTTTAATATGATCGTTTAATAAATATTGTTAAACGTTATGTGATAATATTCTGAGATTAAAATAATATAAGTCTTTTACATTAATCGTTAATTTATATTTTTTTAATTACTATACATTGAATGATGAAATGTGATAAATATTCTATTTATTTATTTATTGCCAACAATAAAATACATTAAAATATAAAATTCGATACAATAAAAACCACCATACATTTTTTTAAATACAGTTTTGTTGAATTCACTTAAGCTAAAAGATTGATATTATTTTACGAATTTATTTAACAGATAAACAATTGTGTTGGATTCACCAGCAAAACGTATAAGACCTGTTCGCTAGTGAGAGCATTCATTTAACTATAGCAATATAGACCTGCAAGTTGGTACAATAAAAAGAGAAACGTTGAAAATACTATCCTAAGTTCATGAGCATAATAAAATTATAGCAGTTAATTGCAATTTTAGTAATAATTAGAGATTAGATGTTTTGACAAAAAAAAACCAAGAGAGGTAAATTAGTTAAAAATATTTAATAATAAACTATCGATATTAAAGAAAAAAACAAATTTTTAATCCTTTCCTTAATTTTTTGTTGGTTTAACTTGATCTTTCGAAAATTTATTTGGTGCAAGATTCATGGTCTTGTACTAATATAAATAAACTGTCTTAAAATGGTCAGATTTGAACGAACTCCCATTTCTTAATAAGTGACATTAACGTGACATAAGCGTGACATTTCTTAATAAGTAAATATCATAATTTGCTCTTAATTTAAATTGTTCTGTTACGTTTAATATGTCTCATTAGGGTTTTTATGTATAATTGTCTTATAGATATAACATCAAATCTCTTATTCTTTAAACAACGTCTAAGTTTATTTAATATATTTTTAATTATCATATTTTGCGTTATAAACAAGACTCAAATGAGTATCAAAGGTTCCACCCCAAACTGATAAACCGTATTGTAATACTGATTGTTCAAATGCACAGTATATCAATTTTATTTTATTTACGTATTGATTTTAGTTTATAAAATCAGTAAATCAGAAATCATTTTATAAACAGAAATCAGTTTATAAATTTTTACTAATGAAGAAAGTATTGACCTCTCATCATTAATTTTCATCTATAACTGTTCCAAAATATTTCTGGCATTTAGCATTTTTAACCACAGGGAAATTACGTGCAGAGACACTGTTACAATCCATGTGCAATTTCAGACCTAATTCATACTATTGTTCTCCTCTTAACGAAGGAGAAAAGCTAACGGTCTAGTTTTTTCTATATTTAGACTAAGGGTGTCCAATATGAGCGATTTCTGAATCATCAGCAATGCCTTTTCAGCAGTAACATAAGCCGATTCCCAGCTGTCATTTTCAAAAATTAAAATTGTGTTGTTTGTGAAGGAGATGTTACATTTTTCAATCTAGTGTTTAATCATATCATTTACATATAAAAGGAAAAGTAGGAGATAGTACAGTACCCTATGATAGACCAAAAAAATCAAAATTCAAAAAGCTAGTCTATCAGAATTTTCGCCTTTTATTTATACCTTTTGTGAACTCCCCATTAGACAGCTGCCGATAAGATTGTCATCCCCATTGAATCCGTTCTTCTCTAATTTGCATAACAAAATTTTGTGGGGAACGGTGACGAAAACGTTTTTCTAAAAAATCAACAAATTTTTTTTTCTTGTTAAATATTCAGAATTTTTTGTAGAAAATAAAATCAATGCATCTTCCTTGCTTTTATTGATTTGAAAACCGAACTGATTTGGATATAATAAGTTGATGTTTTTTTAATAAATTTATATGCTCTAATTTTAATCAATTTTTTTCCATTATTTTAGAAAAACTTTTAATCAAACTAATCAGTCTATAATTTTCAGTTTTTTTAAACCTTTTTTGAATAATGGTTTAACTATTGTTTTTTTTTTTTTAAATGACATGAAAATATCAGTTTATATATTTAATTGTACCATTAGTTATTGCATCAAAGCCCGGACTCGAGTTAATTTTTAGTATAGAAGTTACATTTTCAATTTAATTCTTAGTGATAGGACTGAGAAAAAACGAATGATTCATTCTGAAATTCAGTTTAGTGTCATTTTAAATTAGGTTTTTACGTGGTAGCAAAAAGATAGTTTGTGCTTGCAGTTTACCCACCCACATTGACAAAGAATTGTTTAATTTTGTCAGGAGTAACGTTAATATCTTGAACTGATTTTTTTTTTATCTATAAAATCTTTCTTACATTCCCAAAGTTTATTAGTATTACTAGCAGACCCGGCAATGCTTCGCTATTGCTAGATTTTAGTATATATATATATTAAATGAACACAATTTAAAGGTTGATAAAACATTAACAAAATGAACATTACAAAACTTAACAAAATTTAACCTTTCTCTTTTTTCCTTTTACCCTTTCCTTTTCCCCTTTTACCCATTTTCTTTTCCTATTTTCCTTTTACCATATCCCCTTTTCTCATTCACCCCCTCCCTTTCCTCACCACCCTTTCTACCCGTTTCCCTTTCCTCCCCTATTTCTCTTTCCGTTATTTCCCTTCCCTTAATATTTCCCCTTTCCCCTTTAATTTATTTATCTTTTCCCCTTTCCATTTCCTTTTCTCGACAACTCCCCCCAATTTTCCCCAATTACCCTTCTCCATTTCCCCCTTTCCCCTTTTTCTTTTTTCTATTTTCCCGTCTTCCCTTTTTACCTTCTTCCCTTTTACCTTTTTCGATTTTTCCTTTTTTCCCGTTTTCCCTGCCCGTAAATCGGTTCAGTATTTTTAGTTTATAGCAGATACACATATGGAAACATTGAAATGGAGTCGTAAAATATTTAATATAGCGTGTGTTGCTTTTACGTTCAAAAGATAGTGCTGTTTTTTCAAAATGAATGTTTTTACCTGTCACAGGTGTGACATCTTAGGTATATAAATAGTATGTAAATAAAATAACACGCGCGTATTCGAATGCAACATCTTGTCAAAATTTCAAAGCAGTTGGTGAAGAACTTTCGGAGATTTAAGATTTTGAACATTTACATTTTTATTTATATAGATTTTTTTGTTTGATCGCCTCTCTTAGTTTATTGAATACATTTCTTTAGTCTTTATACTTTGTTCAAATTATTATTCAATGGCTCTTTTATTAATTTTCTACTCATTTAATCTCTAACGTTAATCGATCGATGATCCAAGGTTTTAGGGCCTTTTTTGTGAGATACATAATGCATTTCTTTTGCTTGATTTATAAATCTAGTCAATTTCAGTATGAACAGTACAGCCAATCTTTAACCGAGTTGTTTCACTGTAATTAACAGACATATCAAATCAATTCTTTTGTACAAGGGAATTAATCAGTTTAGAGTAATTGGTTTAGTCATTTTTCTATTGCATTTATTATTTCTATTTAAATTTTTATCAATAGACATATTAAACTAATGGAATAATGATGTATAATTTTTTTTGTTCAAGAACTCTATCATCACAATTGTAAAATTTGTTATTTATATTTTTAAAAGATATATGACAAGACAATTCAGATATGATTCTGAATTAACCTATTTTCTTGTGTTTGCATTAATATAAGAAATGAAGCCATATCCATTGAGAAAGTATTCATAAGCAATTTTATCATTAGAAGTTATATCTATATTTATATTTCCCATAAAGAATACAAATTTAGCTTAAAGCTGATTCAGTTGGTTATTTAAACTTTCAAGGAATTTGCTTTCATCATTCGGTGAACGGTATGGAGAAATAATATTTTGTTGTCTTCTGTGATTAGTTCAATATGCAGTGGGTTACACTCCAAAATTGTTATGATTTCCCTAGTATTTCTTTCTTAACAAAAAATATATATGGATTTTAAAAAAATTATCAAAAGATTAATTTTTAAAATTACGTGAAAATAATCCTTCCAATGATCTTTTTGTAGCTAATTATAAAGCACTTTATTCTTTGGTGAAGCTATTAATGATAGTAACCCTACTAAAGAAGATGCTGCGCAATTAGCTCGGGAAAAATTTCTTGGTAGTAAGATTTCTTTTTAATTTTAAAAATGAACTAATAACTTTTATTTTTTTTTAAATTACTACTTTTTTGTAAATAAAAAAAATTTAATAATTTTCTACAATTAATCTAAAACTCTTTAATTTGAATTGGACAACATAGGTGCAATATCTTCTCATTATAAATATATCAATATTAAATTATTTTACTATATAATGTCTTATATACAATTAATTTTTTTTAAATTTAATTTGATCAATTCTTCTTTTCTGGGGGAAAAGTTTATTACCGTATTCATTTAAAATCTTTTAATTAAAAAAAAAAAATCCATGTGTCCTAGTTTTGTTATGAAATAATGATGGACAATTAACAATTTACAATAATCGGTTCAAACAAAACATTCCTGGCAGAAGAACCTATGAAGTGGGTCTCCAAAAGAAACTTGAGCCAGGTTTACAGCCCTTAAAGTGGCAGCCTCACCACTCTGAAATTACCTCAAAGGTAGCACTTCTGAGGAAAATTTTGTTTTTCAGTTTTCTCAAATAAGAAAGTCAGACAGGATTAATGGAACTCAAAATGGAAATTAAGATAATTCCAAGTATGCACAGATTATGGAAAATCTTTACAATGAAGGGGTATCAAAGAAATTCTTAATTTAACAGTGTAGAATGTTAGAGGGCATGCAAGGAAAAACTGAACTTGAGCATATTTTAAACCACAAGGAAATTAACATCATTGCTATAACAGAGACCAAAAAGAAACTGAAAGGTACAAGAGATTTGGAAAACCACACCATGTTTTATACTGGGGTACGCCAGACGGATAGAGCTAAATCAGATGTAGCGGATCTTGTGAATGCACTATGGAGATCTTGTGTTAAAAGTTATATTTTTATAAATGATAGAATTTTGACCTTACGAGTGAATGTTGAAAGAAGGTATATAACAGTAGTAGTATATAACAGAAGCTTTACACCAGAACAAGGAAAAGAGAATGCTAGTGACATTTTTAATGATTATCTACAATGAGAAGTTGATGGCATTCCTAAGACAGACGACTATATTACTATAGCTGAACACAAGTACCTGAAGTACACAAGTATCTGAACACAAGTACGTTTAGGCCTGATACAAGAGGTGGTTGGAGTACATAGAGTGGATATTGTGAAAAGCAATGGAAATAGGTTGCAAGAATTTTTTAATATTTTGAGATTAACTAACATCTTTTTCAGGAAAAGAAATAATAAATTTACTAGGAGTGCAAGAAATTTACAAAGCATGATTGATTACATTGTTGTTAATCAGGTACATTGTTCTTCACAGGTACGAGATGTACATGTATATAGAAGTCCTGATGTGGGTTAAGATCATTACTTATTGATTTCTAAGATTGAAATAATGCCCAGCTGGAAGAAACAGCATACTAGCATGAATAACAAAGGAAAGGAAGAGGAAGTTTGTGAGGCTGATCTTTTGAATCATGAAAGTGTATGATGCTTGTATCAGGAGAGGTAAATGAATCTGTTGCAAAATGTAACTATGAGAGAGAATTCAATGAATGAAATTTAGGTACCAAGATACTTAAAAAGAAAAAAAGAAGTTTAAAAATTTGGAACAAGGAAATATTGATGATACCATTAAAGAAAAGCAAAGGAAGCAAAAGCAAGTAAAGCAAGGGGGCTTTTAAGCAGAAAAAATCGAGTTTGATAGGGACATCTATAAGCGGGAAGAGTTATAAACATCTTATTCAACAGACTCATGAACAAGCATGGGAATGTTTCTGTCTGAAATAAAGAATGGCATACATGGTCATCTGGACTCTAAAATGATGAAACATCATAATAGTAGTGATAGAAATATAGCTGAAATAGATGTAATAAATTTGTAAACTTAGATTCAGCATTGCAAAGATCTTTGGTTTCATACAACAGTCAGTGAAGTAGAAGAGGCACCTTTTATAAGGCTTGAAACTGAAGTGCGGTTGATTTAATTTCATATGAGAAGTTACAAAAAAGTTTGAAGATATTAAAAAAAACATAGAAGGCATTAATACTAAATTACTGAAGTACGGTGGAACTTTTTCCAGTTTAGGTTCTTACACCTTATAAATTTATGTTGAAAATCCTAGTGAAATTCTGGAGGAATGGAATGTAGCTAAAGTTATTTCATTGTTTAAGAAAAGTAAGAGTGATAAAACTAGGAATTATAGAGGTAGATACTCTTATATGGATTTGAATACTAGATCATGGATACTGGTGTTCTTTGGTGGTTAGGTTTCAATTAGCCACACTTCTTAAGAGTGGTCGACCTAAGACTCTACAATACTACACTTCATTCACATTCATACATATCATCCTCATTCATCTTCTGAAGTAATACCTTACAGTGGTTCCGGAGGCTAAACAGAAAAAGAGAAAGAAAGAGAGAGAGAAATTCTATCATTCCTCTGTCTCTTTCTTTCTCTTTTTACAGTGTACGTCTTTTGAATACTCATATAAGATTTACAGCAAAATTTTGTATGGTTGATTTCAAAAAATTTCTGAAGTTTTATTGTTAAATGTACAAACTGGTTTCGAAAATGACATTCTTGTGTTAACATTTTCATATTACAGGTCACTGAAAAGTAATGAGATTGTTAAAGAGAAGGATCTGATTGTATGCCCAGAAATTGAGTTGGATAGCAGTTTTTTTCAACAATATCCTTTATGCGGATGATCATTTAATTATTCAGAATACTGAAGATCAGTTGCAGAGAGCATAGTTTAGATTTTACAAGATTTGGTGAATATAACATAAAAATCTCTTTGGATAAAACAAAAACAATGGCTTTTTAGGAGAGGATTCAATAACGGAAATTATGATAAATGGTAAAAGTTAAAAAAAAACTCATTTTAATTACATGGATTATGGCAGTGATAGAGATATAGAGAAGAAACTTAACAAATTCCATTCTGTGCAGTACGATAGTTGTGCTCTCAATAGGAAAGCTTTACGAGACAGCTGAAATTCTATAGTACTATGGCTGTCCCAGTACTCTTATTTGGTGCAGAAAGTTAGTCCTGCACAACAAAAGGTTTCTCCAGGATCACTTCCTCTGAAATGAGATTCCTACAAGCAGTAAGGGGTGCACTTTGAGGGATAATGATCTTTAAAACAAAAAGTGATGTTATATAATGAAGTCTTTCTTTTTTTCCTGTTTAAGCTCCGGGAATTACCATTCAGGTATAACTTCAGAGGATGAATGAGGATGATATGTATGAGTGTAAATGAAGTGTACTCTTGTACAGTCTCAGGTTGACCATTTCTGACATGAATGGTTAATTGAAACCCAATCACCAAAGAACACCGGTATCCACGATCTAGTATTCAAATCTGTATAAAAGTTAAGTCCTTTACTAGGACTTGAATGCTGGAACTCTCAACTACCAAATCAGCCGATTTGGGAAGACATGTTCACCACTAGACCAACCCGGCAGGTTAATAAATATGAAATCACCATTTAGAACGCATGGCAGATGATAATATTACGAAAATGGCAAAATATTATGCTCCATTTGGAAGAAACGAATAGAGAGACCTAAAAAGAGATGGTGAGATGATTTGAAATCGGATCAGGCAAATCTTTATCTAGTCTATGCTTAATTCTTTTGGGCAAAGAAAAACAACAAGTAACTTGCCAGTATAGATATAAATCGATTTTGGGACAAATAATATTTTTGTTTATTGTAAAAATATGGAAGTCTGTGTATATAATAATGATTAAGTAGTAATCTGGACGTACATTGAGTAAAAGTGATTGTACCACTTTACATATAAAATTACTTTTTTTGTAGTATACTATGAACAAAGCTACCTTAGAGTTCTCGTTTGTGCTACTTCAATTTCTTGGTTATGTATAACTTTTACGTATCCTGTAAATTATTTACTATCTAATATAAGAAAAACTTTTATGGCCTTTAAGGAATACCGAAAATATATCCCATTTGAGATTGTTAAGTATGCACTTTGATATTGTACTGTGCAACATACACGCGCATGCACCTAGGAGGAACTAAAAGTAAGCGCTTGGCCGGTCTCCGTGGCGCGAGTGCCTTTCATCTGGAGGTCTCGGGTTCAAATCCCAGTCAGGCATGGCTTTTCACACATGCTACAAATCATTCATCTCATTCTTTGAAGCATGCCTAACGGTGGACCCGGAGGTTAAAAAAAAAAGAAAGCGTTTAATTATGATTAACAACATACTTGTAAATCATATATAGGTTGTCAGATAATCACATATGTTGATATTTTTTTTTTATTAACCAGGTTATTTATATTTCTAACCTTCATTAAAAATTTGAGGGGATTACGTGGCGATGGATTATTGTCCTTGGTGTAATGCTCACTTTCATGATTTTATAATTGTTGTTTTTTTAAGGATTATTGCTTATAACTTGTTTTATTTGGAATGTATTAGTAATATTGTGTTTTTGTTTTTGTATGTTTTCATCTATGTGTTTTTATTATCACTCCATAGCTACCGTTTTTGAAGTTCTAATTATTTTTTGTATTTGACTTGTTAATTGTTATTGTTATTATTATTATTGTGTTTTGAATGTTGTATTTTTAATTTATATGTGGGTTGTTGACTTATGGCTGTTCTTTTGTGACTTTATGTGATATTGTGCAGCATACAAAGGTTTTGTAACTGTTCTGTTGCACAAACAAAGCAAATAAAAATATAAAAAAATAAAAATAAGAAAAAATTATTATTATTATTATTATTATTATCATTATTATTTCACTTTAAAACAAAAAAAAATTAATATGTAAATAGTGTTAATTACAGAATAATCAGTTTTTATTTAAATAATTTAACAATTGAGCATCCGTTGGAAACTACATTCTGTAATGGTTAGTATTCATTTTATTATAATTAATTAAAATTAAAACGAATAATATTATTCTTTTGATCTACATAAAATTAGTAGCGATTTTATGACTTAAAATTGAGTTAAAAAAAGAACATTATTTACCGAATATAATTTTATTTAAAAAGATAATATTTTATATTAAATAATTAATTTTATAATATTATAAATTAATATTTACTAATAATAACAAAAAAAATAATAAATAAAACCTTTATAGAGATGTGTATAATTATTACGCGTGTCTTTATTTCTACTTGTTAATCATCACTTAAAACAAAACAAAAAAAAAGTTATCTTCTTATTATATCTACCCACTGAGTAATCAATTTGACCTATCTAATACATCTCTCCAGTTCGTTAAAATATTCTCGTGGGTTTTCACATTGGCAACTAGTGCGCATCCACGACCTACTAGTTCCTGTGAAACAGTAGGACGAACAAATAATTACGTAGAAGTTTAAAAATTGATGATGTAATCCGTTAATTTAAATAAGAAAGGAAGAAGGAAAATTAACGTTTAAAAATAGTTTAATATCAAAAATAAATTAACATTAAAAATTAAAATTATTTAAAATTCAATGAACAATTTATTTTCCAAATTTTTTTACTTCTATCCCTTTTATGAGTATTCCTTAACAAATACATGGATTTTATCACATGATAATATAGGGAAACTATTTTTGTGATAATTAATTTGATTCATTTTATCATAAGTTAACAAAATGTAAATATTGCGATATACAATTCATTCTTACAAAAAAACTTAATTTAAAACATTTTATCATTTTATTTAAATACATTTTTTCGTTTATTTAATTCAGTGATTCTAACTAATGCGGGCGCGCATACCGTGTTTTATTCGCGCGCGTGAGACGGTCGGCACTAACTAAACTAATGTAATTTTACAACTTAACATAAAACAAATTTCGCTTGTACAGTCGACAGACTGGTGTAGCTGCGAGCTTAATGCACCAGGTACTCAGTAAACCGGGTGGATCCAGTTTGAAACTCAACCAGACCGAGATACCTTTTTACACTTTAAATTTTATTCATTTATTTAATTATACCGCTCACTTGTGACGTCACAACATAGCAGTAATTTAGAGTATCTTTTGAGGTGGAGGTACGATCTTGCATAATTTTTTTTTTGTTGGAAGTATTGTTATTTTTTAATTTTTAACAAATTTGCCTAAGAAAAATACGACCTTAATTAGGCGAAATTTCTGAGGGTGACCTTACTCTACAGTCTCACACTCCTTACTTTTTAAGTTGAAAATTTAATATCTTCAATGCCCCAGACATAGAAGTAATCTGACCAAGTTTGGTCAAAATCGGTCCAGCAGTTCTGAAAATACAAGTTGATTTAGAGGCCAACACCGAACACACACAAGTACATATAAACATTAACATCCGGAAAATTTCCATCCTGTTTTTTGTGTTCCTTAGGTAACAAAAGTCAAGATCCTGTGAAAAAAGCATATGCCTTAATTAGATCGATTATAGATTTTCCCATCTAGAGCTGTAGTTCTGCTATAGCGCTATCTAGACGGGAAAGTAATTAAATATTGCGATATTCGAACCGTTCTTTTTTTTAAAAAAAAACAGTCTTTTGTTTCCAGAAGCCAGTATTTCGACGCCCTTATATCTCCATTCACCGTAGACTTTCGAGTTCTTTTTAAGTAATAAACTGAGAAACAAAAGAAATATTTGAATACCATGATATTCGAATTGTATTTTTTTTAACTCTCTGTCTACAGGTTCAAGTAAAAAAAAACCGAATAGTATCAAATAGGTTCAAGCCTGCTCACTCCCCAGCCCTAAAATCCCTTAGCCCCATAATAAAAATAAATAAATATTTCGATATTTAAAACGCTTTTTTTTTTAAACGTTTTCTGGTTCCGAGCACCAGTAAAGACTCATTAATGTCATTATTTCCTTCTTGTTTCCCATGTTACTATAACTACCCTTGCTCCCTTAAATTAACAAAAAATGAAGTATTACTATATTTCTTCTTACTCAAGAGAGCGCTTAATGAAAATTACTAAATGCTTTAAGAAATAACGATACCCTTTTATCCTCCAACGCTATCTTCTGGTATTACTCGTAGTAAACGAAATGAAAATACTATGTGAACCACTAGTCACGTAACATTACGAAATGGTATTGCGATAATTCATACATAAACGATAAAACTACTGAAATATCCGATCGGCATTTCAGTAGCCATTTTTCGTTTACGATATTTTTTTTTAATTTCATTTAATCATTTTTTATATTACAGATTTATTAGCCGTCGAATTAGTATTAATCGGAATTTTATCTAATCAAGATAAGCTATCGAGTTAGTCAACCTACTACCATAATCTCTTCACCGAAATCCAAATGTAGGTAATTTTTTAGATCTACACATCCAATTTCATCCGAATGAATTTGAATTTAACTAATTAAACCGTTTCAATTTACAGTGATTTGTATTGGTTTTAAACGATTGGGTAAACAATTACAAAGATTTTTTAATAACAAACAAATTTTCGCAACTACCTTGAAAAAAAAATCTTCCATAGAACAGCGCAAGAAAACCGACTTTCATGACTTTATTTTTTATAATTATTTTGTACCGCTTTTTTGCGAAAGAAATATGTAAAACATAAATTAAATGAGAAAACTAAAAGTATAATTTTTTTTTTAATATTAAAATATATTTTTGATTTATAAACAAAATTAAATTATTATAATCGTAATTTTATGAGATAATTCAAAATAACGAGCAGACCCTACCCACAAGTATCAAGTTTAAACTCACTCACCGTGACTCACAGCATAAGCGCGATTGAAAAATACATCAATACAGTCAATATATCCTCAAAAACTTTGTACAGCATAATATATTGCGGATAATATAAAGATTTTAAATGGAAATGGAAACTACCTCTTAAATACCTGCTCATCAGTGAAAAATAAAAATAAAACATTTATCATTTGCTCCTACCTTAAAGCTTCATATCTAATTAGCTCTAAATTTTCTACGATCTATTTATTTCCACAAAAGCATTTATTTTTCAATAAGAGACCACTTCTTGGAGAGTACTGTAAGCCACTTAAATAAGAGAAAATAAGGGAAATAAGCTGCGAATGAGATGGCCACCATTTTGATTAGTTTTCTTTAACCCGTAATTTTTTAAGTCAATTTTTTTTTTTTAATGCTCTTTAAAACAATGTGTCGCAACCCTATCCGTTCCATTTAAAATATTTGTGTTACCTTCTCCAAGGGACATAAATAAATATATGCAGACGTGTTTGTATACCTTCCTTGGTGGAACCTCGCCGAACTTGGGTACCACTCGCACCACGGAGGCCGGCAACAAATATCATTTAGGAATTAGAAAACGTCTTCTAATCTACTTTTTAAGACTAATCTGAGAAATAAAATCGATTCTTTCCTTCTTTATTCATAAATGTCAAAATTCAATGATGACAAAATCTATTTTTTTACAACCTTTCGAATACGGGTTGTCTCGACACAAAAACTTTAAATGTAGTGTAACACATTAAAAGACATTATAAGTGTTTAGAATTTTTATATGATTAAAATTGGTATTTAATAATTTTATAAGTAATATTAAACAGGCTATCATTGAAACAAATATTTTGTAAACTTGAAAATATGAGTTACTTTTAGTTTTTCCTTTTTTTTATTTAAAAAATAAATCAGTAAAACACACAGAATCTTTAAACTTCATTTCAAATCATTTAAGTGAGAATATTTATGCTTAATATTTTATAATAATATTTGTGTACTAATTCATTTTTAATCAGGATTTACAATATTTCTCTAATCATTTAAGAAATTGATACATTTTTTTTAGTAAACAAAACTTTTCAAGGCTAAACAAACAAATCTTCAATAAACTCTGGAATTATAAAAGTCAAGGCGGCTATGCTAAATAGATGAGAAAAAAGCTGAAGAAATTCAACATTACAAAAAATTACTGCATAGATCGAAAAAACACAGAAAGAAATTTCTTGGATTAAAGATTCCTGTAGGTGAAAAGAAAAACTCAACAGAACAGAATGGACTGAAGAAAGAAGAGCTAAATAGTGTGAAATAATGAATTTTTAGAAGAGAAATAAACAAACTACATAAATGATATTTGCGTGGCCCTTGAAGGCCTATCCGCGTAAAAAATAAACTCAAATTTTTTTCTTATTCCAGTTTATTAAAGTACTTTTTTCGTGATAGTTATTATTAATAGATTGTTACATCAAATAACTTGTTTAACTCTAAATAATTCTATAATTCGTTCAATGTAAATTAAAATCAAAAATTAAACTGAAACAACAAATTTAAAGCAGGTTGTTTTTGTTATTGTTTATAGTCGACACGTATGACGAGTAGAAAAAAAAAATAGGTGATTTATTCATTTTATTCGTTTACTGGATTTTATTCTATTCACAGCTCTCTTTCAATGTGTGTATGTATGTATATATATTTTATATATATATATATATATATATATATATATATATATTTTATATATATATATATAAAATTATCGTGAGCGGATGCTGGCTATTTTACATTAGTAGGAAATAAAACTGGAAACATTTTATTCGTTGCTTTCCGTTAGACCTTTTTTTCGCCTGGATGTTAATATTCAGCTGCACAGCGTTAATAGTAATTCGTTACGACTGATAGATTTACAACAGTTTTAATATGACAAAAAAGTACACATTTTTAATACTATAAATGTTAATATTTATTATTATCGTGTTATATATTATTTAATTATTTTGATATAAATTAAAATTTATCTCTTTTTACGTTTAAAAAACTAATTAAAATAATTTGATTAATGTATTTGATTCATTATTTAATTACACAGAAACCGGTTTAAAAGATGACTTAATGTAATTTTTTGAATGAATTTGTAACCAAACCAAACTTTAATTTTATGATAATTTAAAATATTTAAATTTATAATTTTTTTTGTGTGTTAAAACGGCCCATGCAACTTTTAACTATTGTTGTTTTTTTTTTGTCTTCAGTCATTTGACTGGTTTGATGCAGCTCTCAAAGATTCCCTATCTAGTGCTAGTCGTTTCATTTCAGTATACCCGCTACATCCTACATCCCTAACAATTTGTTTTACATATTCCAAACGTGGCCTACCTACACAATTTTTCCCTTCTACCTGTCCTTCCAATATTAAAGCGACTATTCCAGGATGCGTTAGTATGTGGCCTATAAGTCTGTCTCTTCTTTTAACTATATTTTTCCAAATGCTTCTTTCTTCATCTATTTGCCGCAATACCTCTTCATTTGTCACTTTATCCACCCATCTGATTTTTAACATTCTCCTATAGCACTACATTTCAAAAGCTTCTAATCTTTTCTTCTCAGATACTCCGATCGTCCAAGTTTCACTTCCATATAAAGCGACACTCCAAACATACACTTTCAAAAATCTTTTCCTGAGATTTAAATTAATTTTTGATGTAAACAAATTATATTTCTTACTGAAGGCTCGTTTAGCTTGTGCTATTCGGCATTTTATATCGCTCCTGCTTTGTCCATCTTTAGTAACTCTACTTCCCAAATAACAAAATTAACTATCTACAACTATTGTTGTAGACGTTAATATTAATAAATTTGTTACCTACTTGCCTAATTTATTTTAATAAAAACATAACCGATTAAAAGTATAGTCCTTCTGGTAGGCTAACTAATTTTAAGAAGAAATCTAAATAACCTACAGTTTTCTAATAATATTGGGGTATTATCAAGCAGTAATTTAATCTCTATTATCTGATCTGAAAATGGACAATAACATAAATCTTAAAATTAAAATTTCTTAAACAAAACTCACGGTGAATAAATGGACACAAAATTCCAGTAATGTAATTTAAACCAGAATCATTAAATAAATAATTACATACATATACGTGGTAAATTAACAGAATAGCTAATTTAATCCCATATCGCGGAATAAAATTAGCTTGAGGATACCTAAAAACAAAATTTGTAAATCAAAGATGTCGTTTGTCTGCATCCTTGAGAGTAGTATTTTTTACCAGTATTAGTATATGGATTTAAAATATGAACTCTTAAAAGCTAAGAATTATTCAAACTGCTATAAAGAGATCCTTGTTAAATTTAACTTATTAAAGCTGGAGAAAGAACGGATAATATAATATGTATAAACCAAGTATGTGACTTCTTCCGGCGTTTTCAATCCCTAAAATTTGCCGGAACCAAGCCAGACGAAATGATGAAAGAAAAGTGTCTAAAATTTATACAGTAATAAGATATCGGCTATACGAATAGGAAAACCTTCGGATAGATGAAGCAAGAATATTTGTAGTAATCGAGGCTTATTGAACAAAATCTTACGTAAGATGATAATGGTGAAGAAATACATCGACTTGAAGAGAGACTAAGTCCCTTAAGAATTAAAAATGCTTCCATCATAACACTAATAATAATAATTTATTTATTTATTTGTATTTTTTGCGCAATAGGACAGCTACCTGTAGGCTTTGTGTGTTACACAATAGTACATACAAAATGTATACAATAAATATAAATTAAAGATTTCGATATAAATTAAAAATACAAAATTTAAAATTTATACAGTCGTAATAATTTTATAATCGTTAATTCATAAAAATGATAGTAATATTGGTGTTTTAATTAAGTTACACAATTTATATTATTATATGCCTTTGCATAAATACAAGATTACAGATAATCATGTACACATAATTTAGAAAACAAATTTAAATAATACAGATTAATAACAATAATAACAGTAATATAAATATTACAGGATTATTATGACTTTTTTTTATGAATAACAGCCATATATTCATATATATAGTTATATATATATACATTATTAGAACTTTTTTCTATTTTTTTTTATCTGCTGTTTTTCTGTATCAAAATTCAAATATTCGTTATTATTATTATTCCATTGTTACGTAATATTTATTGTGAAAATATGTTTAGGCCTATTGCTTAGATTAAGCTCATTAACTAAATTATTTTATATTAAAACTTTTAAAGTGCAGCTCAATTAATTGATATGAAAAGATAAATTAAAAAATAATTTATTTTACATGGAGGCTAATATATATTGTCTCTCTCTCTCTATATATATATAGTATTTCGATATATATATTGGAATAAACTTGTACACCAAATCCAAGAATTAGAACGTTTGAACTTGATTTTAATTATTTTGTTACTTTAAATTTTGCTATAGCGTTGAATTTTTAAATTCAGCAAAAACTGAGCGAGCTCTGTTGTTTACAAAACTGCAACAGTGTACATAGTAACTACGATCAGCGATCAGTGTAAAACTTTATTCATAAGGATAAATTAAATTAAACGAGTGATTTTTTTTTTTTACTATAATTTTTAACCCAAAAAAAGCAATACAATTTCTTTATAGAATATAATGATTTGTAAAAATATTTCTGGATTCTGAAGATTTTTTCCATGAATCATTAGAAACACGGAATTCCAAGTTAGCGTTCTTAAATTTGGTTTAAAATTTTTCGTAATTACGTTACTTACATTTCATTTAAACAAAGAAACAATATTCTTAATTTGTTCATTCCGGTTTGTAAATTTAGATGGTTTTATTATAATTAAACAGTGTAACCATGTTTATATCTAATATTATGGTATAATGCACACTCTTACACGCACACACGCCAACAAAAGTTACGTATTTTAAACACTTAAGCACTTATAATTTGTACAAAAATATATGTGGTCTTGAATAAAAATACCACTTTTATTGCAACAGTAAAAAAAAAACTTTTTTGTAGTAAATTATATTGAATATACAAGATAATGTCATTTCAATGTTAAGAGCTTAATGTTATTTTAATGTATAAGTTAATGTTGAAGTTAAATTTAATGAAAATATAATTCGATAATTTTATTTATTTCCTATTTAATTCCTTATTTTAATTTAAAATATTAATTTATAATTTATACACTTCCTATGTGATTTTTAAACTTATCTTTTCTTTTAATATTTTTGTTAATTTGTCATAATTATTTTTAATTTTTAATTTCGGATCATTCATTACATCAAACTAAGTTTAGTTCTATAAAATTTTATTATCAGAATGCTCAACAAAGAAACTAAATAAACAAGTTTTCCGTAAAATCCTTACACTTAATAAAAAAATAAAACCAAAATTATTAAGGTCGATTTAAATCAGTTTGTAAGCCTCATCGACCCAGGCTAAGCTTTGTATATCTATTGATTGCAGCATTGCAATCCGATGGCCGGTCATTCGATATATTCATCAACTTGCTGATTTTCCATTTAATTGTTCTTGTAATTGTTTTAATAATTTCATATTCGTAATTACAAATAAAAACAGCGATCTCTCATAACAGTTGTATGCTTATTGAAATAAATATTTTTTGTTATATACCAAGAAAAATAGAATAGTAGGCTAGTTCCTTTCTTCATTATAAATATATTAGAAATCTGAATATTTTTATCAGTGGAAAAACTTAGATTAATAAAAGACTGAGTCTTCCTCCTTATTTTAGATAGTGATGTACAGTAACTCCTCGAAGATTGGTGTACAGTTGATATTATTTGGCAAATTGCCTGCTTACTTAATTTTTTTAATTAGAATTTTTTTAAATATTTTTTTATTTGGTTAATAATGTTACCGTCTTATGGTATTCTAAACGAATTGAAATGGTTTTAAACGGAAATTTAATTTAAATAAGTTTTCATCACTAACTAGTAATAATGTTATATTAAATAACGATTTTTTTTTTTAGTTATTTAATGAATTCTCTATTATATTTATGTCAAAATACAATCAATTTTTTTTCATAACGATTTTGTTATGAAATATTTGATAAGATTAGGATAATGAAATTATTATTATTCCCTAGAAATAAAACTAATATGCACTCAAGGGCACACACACGCGCACATTTTAAGAATTAATTATGTATCATCTTCTTTGCTTGTTTTTAGGTTTATATGTGCTTGCACATTAACATGTGTGTTAATATTTTATTCATTTAGATTAGTATTAATTATTTAATTAATACTAATAATATTAGTATTAATATTATTATATTATAATTAATTAGTATTAATTATTCATTTGTATAAGTATTTTATTTCTTGTAATATGTTGTTTAGCTATGGAAAGCTTATTCTGGTTCTAAATGTAGTCATGTTATGTATTACCGATCATTTAAAGAGAATGCAATCATAAAATTGTTAATAATAGGTAAAAATAAGTTTAAATTTCCCTAATTGAATAATCAGGATACGCATGAATTTTTAAACTGACGTTTAAAAAGGTTTACCGATTAAATTTAAAAAAATCTGACTATATTTATTTGGAAAATGTTAATATTTTAAAACTTCATGGATATAATTATTAGAAAAATAAAAAATCAAATCATTTCATCAAAGAAAAATTTTAACAAAATAATAAGCGAGTTATTAAAACATAACAGTATAATAAATTATAACTGAAACATTAAAACATTATTTTTCGTTGACCGAAGTATGATGTTTTATAAAGTAAAAGTAGGTTTGATGTCTAGTTTTGTACATATTGGCTATTTTTTTATAATTTTTTTCATGTTTGTCTTTTTACCATAGGTAATATAATCTTAAACATATTTAATTTATTAAATATCCGTATAATGGTTCGTATTTATTGGTTAAAAGATCTATCGTCAGCCCATGTTTTAATCTTGAAATTTTGTTTTATAATTCTGATGTAGCCCCTACATTTAATATTAATATTTAGATGGACATATAAATGCGAATAATAAATATTTAATAATAAAAATAAATACAAGATAACAATGCGACAAATGATCAAAGTAAAAGAATATTATGTAATCTTGTTACAAAATAATCAGTTTGAACATCTAAAAAGACGTACACAGATTTAGGCTATGGGCTATAGAAATAAGTTTTTTATTAGTATGAATTGGCAGCGGTATGTCTACTTCAGAAGCTCGTTAATTGAATACAGTTTTAGAACCGTAACATTCACAAAAAAAGGCTTCTAGTATGTAAATAAATTTGAATCAAAATTCACGTGCTGTGAAGTTACGATGTTAAAAATTCAAGAATTAACAAGGCTAATCTAAAAAAAAACTTGGTTTAAAAACAATAAACTTAATTGGATTTAAATTGACATTTAACATTTTTTTATTTATAATATTAGTTTATAAATACAGTTTTTTTATATTTATCTTTAATTTTTAATCATAATATGTAACTTAAAATAAAATTAATAATAAAAATAAATTGTTTTAAACTCACCGGCAAACGCTAACGAAATTATCAGTAAAAGAAAAAAATCCAGAAACATTTTGATGTTAAACAAAACAATTTTTATTAATCATATATCTACACATAAGTATGTAACTGTTTTTATCAAATTGTGTTTCTTATCAATCACTTTTTTTTTCCATAACTTATAAATTGATATGAAAGAAACTTACGTTATGCCATGACTAAATAATATTTGTGAACGAACGGGTGTAACGAACGTTTAAAAAAGTGGTAAAATCATAAACCATCCAGTAGATATCCAGTTAAGAACAACTAAGGCGGGATTCCTATTTGTAGAAGGGATAGAAGCATTTGACGTCATAGCTCTATAAAAATTACGTCATTCATAATAAAATACAGTGTCAAGGTTTTAAATACTACTTCCGTTCATCTTTTCGATTTGTTCATTTTTTAATTTCGTTTCATCATTTATTATTTAAACATATACCAAAATTGACAAATTGATCCATGTTTTAAAACCTTAGGTTTTGCTTCATCTATCCAGGCAAATAAGGGGACAGTTTTTTTAATAATAAATGATTTATTTATTTGTCAAGAAAACATCATTTGGAGAAATTAATGTTATTAAACTCATTGTCGTAAATCAGCTGATTTCAAAGTTCTCAGGTTCAAATCCTAATAAAACTAAATTTATTCGGATATACTTTTATTCGGATTTGAATATTACGATCTACTCTTGTAGAATGTTCTAATACCAGTGTTCTTTGTTGGTTGGGTTTCAATTAACCACACGTCTCAGGAGTAGTCAATCTAAGTTTGTTCAAGACTACAAATTTACTGGTACAGTTACATTAGATTGATAGTCGTTAATGACTTTAATTGTTGATGCGACTATAAATAAAAGTATTAAAAAAAAAGAAAAAAGAAGATTATTCTGACTATTTTGAAAATTCTAAACTTTGTTCACCTCTAAGTATAAAAGGTGTATACCTCTTTGTTCACCTAATCCAGTTTTTCTTTAAGCTCTCAAATAAAAATATTGAATGTGTATTGAGAGGAATCAATGTGAAATGAAAAGTTTACATAGACAGTTGCTGTTAATCATCAGTGATAATTGACTGATAGCAAATTATTGAAAAATATTTTGCACTCACCCGTATTACCAAACTTCTTCCAAAAGTGACTTCTGATTGTCTTTTACAGATAATGTAATGATAATGTAACAGTAACCTCTGGTTGAAATTTGCGGCTCTGAACATAATATTTGGCTCCACTCCACAGTTCACACAGAGTCTTTACTGAGTAGTTTAATTGTGTAGGTCAACTTTTTCTATTTACATCTGCTTTTATACAATTAATTTACAACTCTTTACCAATATGAAGATAAAACTAGCTACTTAATGCTTTGAAACCAATAACACGCATGGTATTGGCTTGAGTACTTCAAAAAAGGTTTTTAAAAAACTAGTGCCTGGATTTAGGCAACTACACGGAGAATTATTGTAAATATGCAGGTAACTAATACCTAAATAAAATTCTCTTTTTATTGAGATATCGACTTTGGAATAGCTCTTGAATTTTCTCTTTGTACAAATATGGTGTCCCAGTTCAGTAAAAATGATAACTGTATGGAGTTTTGTCTATAGTCTGATTATTTCAGCACATTATCTTACTTGCTTTTACTTTTTATTTATTCTTCTCGATTTATTTTTAATAATTTTTGTGAAAAAAGTGAATAAGTATTTTGGATTTTTTGTTACATTAAATTTTTATTTAAAATTTTTTATTAATATATCTTAATCATTAACATTAAGCATTTATTGATCGAGCTGATTTTAAGTGTTAACTGAAGTATTTTTAAAACAATAAAAAGCTTACTTCAATATCTATGAGACTCATATACATGTCAAATATTTTTTAATAAAATAATCTATCATTTATCTCTTTCAACAAACCATCCAAAAGGCATCCGTAAAAAAACCAACTTAAATCCATCTAAAATTTTATTTCAGTTAGTTTGTGTATGATCAGCTAACAAATTTACATTTCAATCTTTTTCATTTTTCTTTTCAAGTTGTTTAAAACATTTTTAAATGTAACATGAAGACATTGTAAATCTTCAATGTACAGAATCAAGTTTTAAAAAATTAGCAAAAGTTGAAAAAGCGCTAGGGATTTTTAAGTATAAGTATTACCTCTAGTACAGCCTCTATTACCTCTATTGCATTTTACAGGATTAGTAGTGTATAGGATAACATTATAATACCGATTGTGAGCTTAAGTATTTGTCTTGCTCCATGTCAAGCAACTATTAAATTTTACAAATCCCACATGTTCATAAGATTAACTAATGTTAACATTTATGTTATCATAAAACATAACATTAAAAATATAAAATAATTTCAAACATAAATCTGCACAGCGATGATTTAATACAAACTTTATTTTAATAATGATGAATTCAGCATATAGAACTCAGAACTCAGAATATAGTAATCTCAATTATATTTTTACTATGGATGTAGTTATTAATAGTAAAGAAGAAGCATTTATGAGTGTTTTAATCAAGTATGTTTCAATTTCTTAATTTTATTGAGAGACTGTTACCTGAGACTTTCTTTTTCCTGTTTAGCCTCCGGTAACTACCGTTCAGACACTACTTCAGAGGATGAATGAGGATGATATGTATGAGTGTAAATGATGAGTCTTGTATATTCTCAGTTCAACCATTCCTGAGATGTGTGGTTAATTGAAACCCAACTACCAAAGAACATTGGTATCCACGATCTAGTATTCAAATCCGTGTAAAAGTAACTGGCTTTACTAGGAGTTGAATGCTGGAACTCTCGACTGTTACCTGATGACTGACCATCTTAGAGTTTTAAGGTATTGTAATTTACAGAACTTATATAAATACAGTAATACAGGGTTTCCTACTTAAAATGATAAGCCATGAATCAATTAATATTTAATTTTTGTTACACTGATTTTTTCTCATTTATCATTTTTTTTTTTGAATTCCATGAAGAATCCAAGGAAACAGTAAATCTAACAGTGCTTCATCAACTGACAGTTCTTCTATTCCTTCTGCATGTACATCACAACATTTTCAACTTTTTCGGCATTGTTAAACCGTTTCATTAAGTTCATAAATTCTTTTTTATTTATTTCACTTCCATATACCTGAGACACAAATACAAACTGATAAATTTAATATTTATATTAGGTTCATTATCTCTATGGCTATCAATCAATTAATTATATTATTACTGAATATTATTTACTATAACATTTTTCTTAGTGTAATATATTAGAATAGTTGTTTCACAACTTTAAACTGGCAAATTTGTCAACTTTAATAACCTTTTATGACTGACATAGATTCTTTATAACTAGTGGAGATAAGTAAAATCAAAATTTATAAAACACACATGTATTTAACAAGACTGATTATGTTGAAGTGAAATAAGTGTGTGAAAGTGTTTACACAATGTAACTAGAATAGTTGTGATCAAAAAACAACAACCAAAACCATACATTTGCAAAGAGCTTAATTCTGAATGCTGTGCAATTCAATATCTTAGTCAAAAATTAATGTTGGTGGTAATTTATAGATTTCTTTCTGTTTCTTTTGAAAGTTTTCTACGTAGATTATCAGAAAGAATTTTTTTAGATTGCTAATAAATTCATGGTCATAGTGTATGGTGATTTTAATGTTAACTTTCTAGATATAATAATCCTGTTATAAATTAACTATTAAAACTCTGAGTATGCAGGAATAAATATTTTTATCTCCCAGCCAACTAGAATTACAAGATTCCCTTCCTTAAGAAAGTTCAGAACTTAATTTACAAAATTAGTGGATGATTTCATTACTGTCCATATTTTCTAATGAAAAAAAAACAAAAAAGAGACCATTATCTTTTGAAAAACATAACTTACTGAAAAACTGGAAGCATGTTTTTTAAAAAAATTGTCTAACAACAAATGCATTTCCCATATTTTTCATTTTATTATTTTTAACAGGGTAGTTAAAAAAAGGTTCTATTCTCAATTTTATTGTAATTTCAGTAAAGCATTAAAATTAATTCCACATTTTTTACTGATGAAAAGATATGGTATCAGGGTACTTGCTTACAGCTTCTTGAAGTCATACCTTACTAACTGTAAACAAGTAATTAAAATTTCAACTTTTGATAAGAATAAACATGTAAATGTAGGTGTTCATTTTGATGAAATCTTACTGGAAAACCTTTAAAGACAACGTATATTCATATAAAAAAAATCTTACATACTCAACCCTCATCAAACTAAACAAATAATTATTAATGCAAAAAATCAGACAAAAGAATTAGGCAACTAATTTGAACCTATTTGAATTACTTCAATAAAAATGCAATTTGGTGAAATATTTGCAAGTAAATAAACTCAATAGTAGCAGTATTAACATAGAAGATTTTTTGTAACTTACCATAATATTTTCAGCATCAATAAGATTCATGTCTGTAGGACGGCTTTCAACTTCTGTTACCAAAATTGCAGCTATTATATATTGCAGCAACCAACAAACAGTTGTTGCTAGTACATCAATGTTGGCCAGGTTATTTGCTGTTATACTTCTTTCACCTCAGCTAACTAGTTTAACATAGGAGAAAAATGTTCTAAATAAAATTATGACAAAAATGGTTTTATGGTAATCACTTAGTCATTTTTGCATAAAAAATAAGTAAATTTATTAAACTCAGAATAACATACAATGATTACAGTTTATTTGAAGAACTATTTATAAGTAAAATATTATATATATAATACTTATACATGATCTCCAACATTTCTTGGCTTTTCAAATGTACTGTAAAGACTTGCAAATATAGAATTTTTTTTGAAAATTAAATATGTTGACTGCTGGTTTATTCCATTGTCTTTGCATGTCCTTATGCTGTCACTTAAAAACTGTGTTGTGGATATAGGGAAGCTTTAAAGTGTATTTGGGACAAACCAGATTATGTTCACAATGTATTTTAATAGTAAGCTTCTGGGTTATATAAAAAATATTTGAAAGCCTGTATTATTCAAAAATCCACTAATTCCATAAATTACAAAGTTCTGTCAAAATTTTGTACAGTCATTTTGTAGAAAAGATTTTGCTAGGTTTATGTAGAAGAAATGGGAAAAGACTTTTCCTAATTTTCCTAGTAATTTCAGCAAGTCACAAAATCTGATTTTTTATTTATATATAAATACAAGTTCATTCACTCAGTTTATATATGTATAAACATTTTGCATAATAATTTAATATTAAGATTTACTGTGATAACACTAAATTTATAAAAATGATATACAGTTGACTCAGATTACAAGATAATTCTTTTCCATTGACATCTGAAGTTAATTAATTTCTGTGCTAATTAAGGTTTCTGCAGATAACTTTTTTAATGGAGTTACTAGAGGCATTGATTTTATTACAGGCCATCTTAAGAAGGATATGAAACTTATTTAGTATAATCAAATAATATATTCTACCCACACTGTGTTTGTTGATTTTATATGTTTATTTAGCCAAAAATTAGATAGTTTATAAATTTCATATTATTCAAGTTCTAAGGTTGAAATACTAGTAAAGGCAGTTGATATGGATTTGAATACTAGATTATGGATACAGTTTTTCTTTGGAGATTGGGTTTCAATTTACCACATATCTTAAGAACAGTTAACTTGAGATGGTACACACTTCATTTACATTCATACAACTGAAAAAACATAAAAACAGAAGTGGTGTTTTGTTGCTCTAAAATCTGGATTGCAAAAAAATTTAACTGCATGAAATCAGAAACTTATCAAATTTTTCAAATATAATATATTAACTGAACACACCCAATGTAGATCAATTTTATTTCTAATACCTCCATTATGCGTCTGCATATATTTTAAACGAGGAAGATGAGGTAGATCAAATGATATATGTAAATGATATCATTTGTAATGACATTATATGTAAGTGATATTTGTAAATGTTTCCTGGAAACAGATACACAATGCTACAATTTGAAATAAAATACACTGCTAAATAAAATATCATTAACAAATTTCAACAAAATTGATCAAATCCTGTATGCAGTAGTCTAACAATAATATCATGTAATATTTACATAATTTATTTGGAGTAGTACTAACATATATAAAAATAATTAGTATCTAATTAATAATATATATATGCATCAGATAATAAATTCATGTATTACACGAACCTGTTCATTTATTTACTTTTTTTTACATATTTTATATAAAATACATTTACGTTTTATTCATATTTATCGTCAATGTAATATAAACTTCACTTGTTGCTTAATGATAATAAATTTTACGAAGCATGAACATTATAATACAAGCATGCAAAAAAAATACAATGTATTTAAAATTTTATTTCAACTGGTTATTTGAACAGAAGTTTCAAGCATTCAGGAGACTGCTAAAATGTCTCCAGTCAGTCTCCATAATTATCATGACCTGATCTTATTCAGTCAGATAAAATTAATTTTTAAAATTAGTAGAAATTCTTTGCAGCTTCACCATAGAGAATTGTGACAAAAAATTATAAAGAACAACAGATGATGGAACGTTTTAGTATGGAGTAAATGGGAAATTAAATGTCAAAGAAAAGACTGATCAAATTTAAACAACTAAAGGATTTGGATTAGGTTATTTTTTGGAAGAAAATATGACTGAAGCACCTAATTAAGGGAAAGCAAAAAACGAAAGAAAGGAAGCGACAAAGCATAATGGAATATTGTAAAGTACCTGCCAGGAATTAAACAGCTCATGATATTGCAAATTACAACATTTACAAATTAAATTAAAGTAACAAAAATTGTAAACTACAATGTATTCATTTATTCTGTTTAAGAACTTACTGTCTATCTTGCATCATTTCAGGCAACCTTTCATTTTCATAAAATGTTACAAAATTTATAAAATGTCTAATGCTACATATGAAAATAAAATTCAATAAAGTTAATATTTGTTTGCTTGGCATTGCTCCCGCCACCACCCCATTCAATTGCCCTAAAGCATGCAACAAAATGTCTGTGCCATAAACAGCTACTGAGCCTCAAACAGTTATCCTAAATAGCTCCTAAAGCTTATCTAACAGTGTGAGCAGACTAAGCACGGTGCCATACACCACTGGCTTATTTGTCCCAACCGCTCACTTTCATATATTTGCTAAAACGGGTAGATGCACCCTGTCAACTACAAAAAATATATATGACATCCATAAATTAAGATTTATTTCATTGAGATACCAATTCGCTGCCACACCTAGGGCGCTGAATGCCAGCAAGTACCTGACCACCATATTAAAGTGCTTGAAGCCTTAATTGGCTGGTGGTCAGCCATATATATCTCTAGATTATATGCATATAATATTTATATTCTAGCAGTGCAGTAGGAGTCTTTTCCTTTAGGTAAACTACTGATGTCGGTTGAACAAAGACACCGCATCAAGAAACTTCCACACGGTCCGAAAATGCGGCTCTCGCCAAATTGACTCGCGAATTGACTTGTGAGTGGCCAATTTTCCCCTTGACCTCTAAGTTCCAGGGTGGCCGGGTCTCTGTCCCCCTCCCAAGACAAGGGCAGGGCAGTCAAACATCAGGTGTTCATTTGACTGGCCTTCCCGCACACGCGCAGTTCATCAGATGCCAGAAGGAACAGAAACAGATATTGGTTTAAATTAACAGGGCTGGTGAGCACCTGAGCATTCGTTGCCCTTAAAAACGAGCTCGAGGCATATCATACCCCTCAGATCCTATATAAATTTAAACAAGAATTTTCCCTTATTCGTAGTGTGCCATTCCAGCTGTCATGCATCCATCACGAGGCTCTGCAGCCTCTTCCGAAGGCAGGAGATGGGCAAATGAACGAAATTTTGATCCGGTGCATTGTGATCACCGTTCCGCTCCGGCACAGGCCCGGCTCGAAACGGCATCCCAAATACCTCGGCCTCTCGACCTCTTCGCAATTTCCACATCCCGAACTTTGACCACTAAATCGATTGAGAGAGCCTTTCGCAATACGATGATAGTCTCGTAGGAGTCTCGTAGGTGGTGTTAAAAACACCAGTGCATACAAGTAAGACTCTGCGCTGGGCACTCCTTAAATTTTGGAGAAGTGCTCTATTCATATCCAACCTAAAGCCGGCTGCTCTCGATATTCTAGCTGCCGTCGTGAGTTACCACGAACTAATAGGAGACAGTCATCGGCAAAAGCCTGAGCCGTGATCCCTTCTTGGAATGTCAGTCCCAGAAATCCGTCAAAGACCAGGTTCCACAGCAAGGGATTGAGAACGGAAGCTTGCGGGGTTCCCCTGGTGACGGATGTTTCCACAACTAGCTGCGCATCTTTAAATAGAGCCTTGTGGTTAGACAAGTAGTCACGTACTACGGCCTGTAGGGCTACGGGAACATGGAGGCGTTCCAACTCATAGAGGACAGAACTCCAACACAAGGAAGAAAATGCTGCCTCTATGTCAATAAACATTGCCAAAACATATTACAATCTGTTAAGCATGAATCATAATTCATTCAATTCCGGTTATTGGTAACACTAAATAAAGTTAATATGTACATTGTTGCCAAAAAGTAGAATAACATAAAACACTTGAACGCACAATTTGGCTGATACAATGACAGCTCACTAATGTACTATGCCAGAAATAAATAAATGTTATACTAACGATGAATTCAGGATCATTCACAATTTAGTAAACTTAACTTTAATTGTTTTAATACTGGAGGTAATTATTTATAGTATAAACAGATAAGAATTGTTTTAATCAGTATGTTTCCGTTTTTAATCATAGGGAGAGAGTAGGTATAATTACTCTCTCCTTATAATTAATGTCTGACCATTTCAAAATTGTTCATATACAACCAGAATATACATTCATGTTTATGGGTTTGGATTATTTATTGGGGAAAAAATGAAATCAGTTAATATTTAATTAATAACACAACCAGATAAAATATTACATCCTAGCATACGAGTAAATTTCACTGATTATTGTTCATTTACATAACAACCACAATAATATGTGAAAATGTAACGTATATGTACATTCGTGATGTACAATTAAAGTAATGTGACAAGTATACCTATTAAATTCAAAATAAAGACTGCATTTATAAGGAATGAGCGAAATCATCTATTTACAGAAAAATTACGAAAAATGATTTCACTAAAACAGTAAAAAGATGATAAATGTATTTTGTTCTGAATTTTTTTGTTGAAGTGGAGGCACAAATCGTTTCATAGGTGGTGGAATTGGTCGCTGTATCGGTTAGATTTGTCGCTGGATCGGTGCAGTTTGTCGCTGTTGTGCCGTTATCGGTTTGATTTGTCGCTGGGTCGGTGCAGTTTAGCGGTGTTATGCCGTTATCCGTTGTATTTGTCGTTGAATCGGTGCAGTTTAGCGGTGTTGTGCCGTTGTCCGTTGTATTTGTCGCTGGGTCGGTGCAGTTTAGCGGTGTTGTGCCGTTGTCCGTTGTATTTTTCGCTGGATCGGTGCACTTTAGCAGTGTTGTGCCATTATCGGTTGTATTTGTCGCTGGATCGGTGCAGTTTAGCGGTGTTGTGCCGTTATCCGTTGTATTTGTCGCTGAATCGGTGCAGTTTAGCGGTGTTGTGCCGTTGTCCGTTGTATTTGTCGCTGGATCGGTGCAGTTTCGCGGTGTTGTTCCGTTATCGGTTGTGTTTGGCGCTGGGTCGGTGCAGTTTATCGGTGTTGTGCCGTTGTCAGTTGTATTTGTCGCTGGGTCGGTGCAGTTTAACGCTGCTGTGCCGTTATCGGTTGTGTTTGTCGCTGGGTCGGTGCAGTTTAGCGGTGTTGTGCCGTTGTCCGTTCGATTTGTCGCTGGATCGGTGCAATTTGTCGCTGTAGTGCCGTTTTCGGTTCCATTTGTCGCTGGATCGGTGCAATTTGTCGCTCTTGTGCCGTTTTCGGTTTGATTTGTCACTGGATCGGTGTAATTAGTCTTTGTATCGCTGTGTCCATTCATTGTAGTGGTGATATTGTGAATAAAAGAAGAAATTACTTTCAAAACATCAGGGGTAATATTTTTAATATGAGGATGTTGCAAGATTATAATAAGTCTATTTAGAATTTTACTTTCTGATATCTGAAACAAGAATACGTAATTTTTTTTAACTCAATAATAATTATTTGTTACATTTTACAGATACATTTTTTTAGGATAATTTTTGCTATTTATTTTATACTTTTTCTAATGTTATATATTTAATTGTATTTCAACATTCAACGTGTGGGTAAGATAATTAATATAATAAGTTATCAACCCAATACATGATTCTCTTCTATTCCGACTTTCACAATCTTTAAACACAAGGATCAACTACAGTATTCAGAGTGATCATTTGTTTTAAGATTTAAAAAAAAAATAAATTATGTTGTCATAGAAAATGTAGGTATAATATGTTATTATAGTTGTGTTATTTTTATAGTTATCTTTTGAAAAAAAAATCAAAATATCTAAGAAATTATTAAAAACTATAGTTACTGTTTTTTAGATAGAAACTGTAATTTTTATAATTTATTAATTTACTATGGAATAAATACTATATAAGTAAAGTATGTAAATTTGGATAATAATAATTTTTGGTTAAGTTATGAGCTTTCTCAGTTGTGTGTGTGTGTATTTGTGTTTCTTTTATTTTAGTTAATATCTTGCTACAGGTGAACAAATTATCATAAATTTTGTTATGGTGGGTCCTTTTTATGGGGAAATTGTTACTATTAAAATAATTAAGAAAATTGTTCAACAGAATAGAATAGTTACTGTTTAATCCACTATTGCTATAACAATGAAGATTCAAAAATAGGTTCATGTTGGTGAAAATTTTCAAAAACTACCTATAGTACTGAAAAACTTATTATTCACATCACTAAAGCAATAAATGAATCTATTTAAAAAATTGAACCAATGAATAAGACAATGTCTTAGAACATAAACACATATAACACAATAGCTTTTCTAATGTAATGAACGTGAAATTTTATGAAATGTTTCCTGAAAGACTTATAATATTTTTTTATGACTTACTGAATGATGTTCATGAACATGATTATTGATATGCTTGCCCCCAGAACTACTTGCAACTTCTGTTATCATAATTACAGCAATACTAATAATCATAAAGTTGGCCATACTGCTTGTTAAATTTTTTTCTCTTCCACTAATAACAGAAATATAACAGAGTTAATTTAATAAAATGATGCAACATAAGTGATTTTAGTAAGTCATTTGAAATACACTGTCTGTTAAAAGTGTTAATTCAAATAAAGATTTTGATTTTTTTTGTCACAAAAAAGTTGCAGCAATGTAACTTGATATAAAGCAGCAAGTTTAAAAGAAAAAAACAGAATTGATTATAAAGTATGATTTACTTTTTCTAATAAATAATACTTGTTGTGCATTCTTTCCTAGTTATGTACACAGCAATAGTGTAACTTATACTGCTGAATATCATTTTAATTTTGGTATGCTTGGATATAGAGACCAGTTGTAAAGATTATTTTTAGTTCAATTTAGATGTAACGGGAAAACAGTTTTCCTAACTTCAGCAAAAGATAAAAAATTTGATTTTCTATTTATACATAAATAAATATTTATATTTATTCACACTTACACTGGGTGTACAGTATTAACACTTAAACATTTTACACAATAATTTAATATTAAAGATTCATTGAGCATATAATGTGATAAGATTAAAATTATTATAAATGATGAACAATTTACTATCAAATTACATGGCACACTTTAACTATAGACATTCTGGAATTAATTACTGGTTCCTTCAGTGAATTTACTAGAGGCATTGATTTTAATGGAACCATGTTAAGTAGATAATGAAAATAATTTAATATCCAAACAATTAATATACTCCGTCTGTGTGGTTTTATTCATTTCACATATCAATTTAGCCAAAGTCATGAGGTTTATTGTTTCCATATTACTCAGGTTTTTTATATGCAACATGTAACATTTACAAATCTTATTTAATATAAAGATTTACTTGCAAACATGCTTGCAAGCGTGAACATTCATTATACAGAGTGATTCAGGAGGATAGGGCAATACTTTGACAACTCATTCTAGAGGCTAAAAATAAGAAAAAAGTTCATATAAACATATGTCCGAAAACGCTTCGTTAGCAAGTTATACAGAGTGAAAGATTTCGCCCGAGTTTCAGTTCTTCCGGGTAAATTAAGGCTTTCTGAAATTCTGGGAAGGTCAATTAAGGAGCAAATTCAATTGTTTCTTATGGGTTTTGAGCTGGAAAATCGAAAAAAATATGTCCCATAACTATATCTCTCTTAGTTTCTAAGATATCCCATGTAAAACGCCAAAAATAGGGTCAAAAAACACATTTTTTTTGTTTGACGTACAATAACGTTGTTAAATTGGCAATAAATCATACATTTTTTAAACATAAATTGTAGAGAATTTAATTATAAGAAGATTGGTGTAAATAATGTCAACAAAAAAGAAATAAAATTTTAAACATGACGACTTTTATTAACAACAATTAACTAAATTCTCTACAATTTATGTTTAAAAAATGTATGATTTATTGCCAATTTAACAACGTTATTGTACGTCAAACGTAAAAAAATGTGTTTTTTGACCCTATTTTTGGCGTTTTACATGGGATATCTTAGAAACTAAGAGAGATATAGTTCTGGGACCTATTTTTTTCGATTTCCCACCTCAAAAATCATAAGAAACAATTGAATTTGCCCCTTAATTGACCTTCCCAGAATTTCAGAAAGCCTTAATTTACCCGAAGGAACTGAAACTCGGGCGAAATCTTTCACTCTATATAACTCGCTAACGAATCGTTTTCGGACCTATGTTTATATGAACATTTTTCTTATTTTTAGCTTCTAGATTGAGTTGTCAAAGTATTGCCCTACCCTCCTGAATCACTCTGTATGTGATTTAATGCATCCAGTTTGTCAAATATAATATTTAGATAATTACTACAGTTTTATTTACACACTAACAGGTTGTGGTTGTATATATACATTTTCCAACTTAATTGTATGATCTTAGGAATTTTGTTTTTAATTTTGTAAGTAATATATTATTTTTCGATATCTTTCCCAAAAATGTTGGCCTTTCATGACTTATTGTTTTTTGTTTTTTTTTTTAACAATATGTTTTTCTATCGCTAGTTTCACTTTTAAGTTTACAAAACTTTAAACTGTGCCTGATGTTTTACTTTGCATAAAAACCAATATCTCAAAAAATATTAAAATCATACTAAATCTGATGATAATAATAATTAAATCATTAGATTACCAATTAGATCCATTTTAGTATTAATAATTATTTTAATATTATGACTTAAGGTATGCTTTTTCATACATTTTAATAAATTAGATGAACTAGATCAAATAACATAAAAAAATGCCAGCCATCAATCAAATCAAACCAAATATACAAGTATACCATTCTTTGTATGAGATTGCCTAAGTTGTTAAAACTGTTGTCATTTGCAGTGCTACTACTGATTTCATTTAATAATATACTGCAAATTAGCTTCGAAAACTCCTTTGGAGGAAAAATCACTTATAAATTAATTCACTATTTTAAAAAATATTTTATTTTAGCTATAATAAACATGTATAAAAATACTTTCATGAACACAGTTTTTAACATCATTAATTTGAATTAAAGAAACAGAAATAATGTTAAATGGATAGAAATAAGTTTAATATCAAAGTAATTGATTTAATAAAAAAAGTTTTTAAACTTACCATAGTATTTAGTACTGTAGATAAAAGTGAATATCTGCATACAAAAGTTTACATTTATATATTTCTTACTGCGTGCTTTATCTTTTTTCGAACACATAACTTTCAGACTCCCATCCGTAAATAGTATTTTCATTTGAAACATGTTAATTACTGTAGTTTAGGATAAATTGCACATTTTACACCCACATTATTACATTTTACAAAAATATTTTTATTTGTAAATATATAATAATACCAACAAAAAAAATTTACACACCTTTTAAATTAAAATTATAAAAATGTATAACTGCATTAAATGTTTATAAATAATGTCATTGAACAATACAAAATGTCATATGTGTTAATTCTTAGCTGAATTAATTTGTAAAATAGCATGAATAATGTATTCAAGATTACGTATTTATTGAAAATAAAGATATGGTTGTAAATGATTAATATCCAATCAGTATCATTACTTTTTATTATTGAAAATAAGAGGAATTTTATTTTAATAATCAGGTTTAATCTTTTTTTTCTAAAATAAAATAAATAATAAATACTTATTATATACTTATTCCTACTATATACTTATTATTTATTCTTATTCCTACTTTTACTTTACTTTTTACTTATTTCCTTAATTGTCCCTCAAAAAACATTTTTTTGTGACTAAATAAATTTTAAGCAGTACTTTTAACTAGAGTATTCCTTAAATAACGAAGTGTTGCTTGTTAAGTGTGAAACTAGACCATCTAAGCTTAAGATTTTATAGAAATTTACTGTCCTAATAAAAACCCTACTCCACTAAAAAGAAAAGTAGTTTATTAGTTTATTTCTTAAGGTAAGCATCCTGCTTATTTTATTTTTTATTTTATTTAGCATGTTAAAATATGCATAAATACGTATGCTTCTAATTTAAAAAAATTAGATGCATATGCCAAATATATTATATATATATATTTGTCCAGTCTTGACACCATGCCTCAAATGAGGAACCCCAAAGGAATCCCCCGCCAGGAAAATGGTCTTACTTTGCCTCCCTCATCAAAATTTGATCGAAACACTAAGGGAGTCCCTGTCCAATCACCGGTAGCGGGACACCTAAGCAGCCCACCCCTCCTGGACAGGACTGACCCAACCCAAGTCTTCCCCAAAACACAGGAATAGACCTCATTATTTGGACTTGGTTCTGCATCCGCGTCCCCCGAGAATTGCAAAGGGTACATTTGGCCTCCGTTGGGCAATCCTTAGTTAAAACAATCTACAGTTAAAACAATGTCCTCGCCTATCGAGACCGCCGCAGGACACAGCTCGGTGCCCAATCCCCCAACATCTATAGCAACGCTCCTCAGCTGACTCCTTGAAAACCGGCAAGACAACCACCCAATGTGAATACGGCCATCCTTCAGCAGTTTATCCGCGAGCAGAGGCGGAACTGCCACTGTTGCCATTTTGTATCCTTAAATAAGGGCCGCAGGGAGAGGACACCTATCATCAATTAGTCTCCAGCCGTCTTGTGGATATCACGAACTAAATCCACCACAAAGATAAGGGCGTCTACGTCCTTTATGAGCAAGTGAACACGTCGAACTCCCCTACAAGCCGTTAACTGTCATGTCCTCCACCTTGTCCAAAATTTGCCGGCGTAGCTGATCAGCAACATCTCCATTGACCGTAACTCTAATGTGAAGGTCGTCTCACTGACCTCCACGCGGCAAGAGTATACCTGCTTCGCCCAACGACATGGAGTCCTCGGCCGTACAAAGGAGATCCGCATATGGAAGAGACCGCCTTCCCCACCACTGACGCGGATGGGGACCAGCCGATTTTTTCATCGAAACCCTACCCACTGTGGTACCCAGTGATGACATATCTGTATGCAACCGGAGTTTGCAAGAGCGCCTCCGAGCCACATACTCAGCAGTCACACGATACAAAAGAAGCCCCACCCTCCCGTTAGCCCCACAAAAACAAGCAATGGCATTCTCACCCAACACCATCCGACCTGATTCTATCAAGCGATTGACCAAACGTTCCTTACTCTCCAATGAGTCCACTAACATCAAATAATTCAGTCCGCCTACGTTCACTGACCAACTGGCCCAATCCAATGCACATTTATTGCCAGCAAAAACTTGACCAGCCCGCAGTGAGCCCGATTGAAACATAGGACCCACCCAAGGCATCTCTCCCAACAACCCCGAAGTGGGCCAATAATCTATCCCCCCGTGCCAGGTGGACCACCCACGAAAGGCCATCAGCTCCACTGACATTCTCCAGTACCACAGTGGACGGAAATACTTCTTTGGGCCACCTCTAAAGGATCACCCGGGGCAATTCGCTGTCAACTACCCCATTCTCCAGTCACCTCCTCCAGATGTGTGCCTTCCAGACATCTATCCCAGGAGTACCTCCATCCATCCGTCATTTGAGTAGCCATATCAGAAACAATAAAATAAAATTGTGTAGCTTCATCCACTAAGTCCAACTGAGTCGACCGTGCCCTTTTTGGCTCCTCAGATGTATCCTCCAACACGTCTCGGAACAGTTCCACTATCCGAGCAATACCATTCATATTATGAGAACACCTAATCTCTACATTCATATTTACATCTCCGCTAACCAGAGAACTAAACTGCCTAACATAATGGAGAAGAATATTATTAGCGAGACACCACCTCCGCTTGCCAGGATCAGAAGTCACACCAATCGTCACCCGCGCCTGCTTCAGCTCACCCCTTCCCTCGGGAAGCCATACTCCCGATTCAGATCAGAGGGTTTCTCCCATGAGGAGAAGAAACTCCTACTGACCGCTTTTGCTTTCTTTTTTCCTCCGTAACCGAGAGAAAAAGACGCAGACGTCGTTTCCCGGTCGACTTCAAAAATTTCGGTTCAACACTCCCAACAGTACGAGAGCTCGCTGCAGGAGGCTGAACATCTCCCTTAAGCGGCTTGCCACCAAATCGTCTTCAGAGACTAAAACCGGCACACCCGCAGCCCTCTGCTGCCGCCGGATCGATGGCTTCCTTTCTCTAGATTTACTCAGTAACCGCTCTGATCTCCTCCATTATACATAAGAGCTACTGCGTAAATAGTACGTTTAGCTGCCGCTAGGAGCGCTAGGGTCACAGCCACCTTCTTGGATCCACCATGTTGTGACGTCGCAAGATAAGAAAATTGTCTTGAGAAAATTATCTTCAGAAAAATGTCTTGAGGAGAACGTCTTAAAATATATATGTTAAAAATAAAGTATAGACGTACCTCGAGAGCAATCCTGATGGTTGTGACCACCGCACCGGGAGGCGTCACTGTGAGTACGCGAGGATCCCGTCGTCATCGTCGTGGGTCGAGCACCGGGAGGCGATGGTTGCGTATGTGTTCCCGTGCGTGCGTCGACGTAGCACCGTGGAGATGTTGAAAATGTGAGGTCTGACGTGTGACTGAAGAACAGCTGACGAACACGGTCTAAGACTGAGCGTCTTTTTTTTAACGGCCGTTACAATGGTATGCACGAAAGGCGCCACGCCCTACCGACCAATCACAGCGCTCTGATTCAAAGCGTCACGTATGCGCAACATCGGGACCGTTACGGCTGCCGCTGCTGCTGCTGCCGTTATACTAGTGTGCGTACGTGTGACCTCCAACCTCGTCAGTTAGACTGTTGTCACTTTCATCCATTCCACGCCTTCATGATTGCATCTCCTAATTGAAACACTAAGAAACAGTCCGTTAAAATTCAAACGTATCAAACCAACGCTTCCTTTCCGTTACATTATTAAAAGCCTACCAACTTTATAATCATTCGTGAGCTAGCATTCAAAGGGTAAACAATAGTGTTGTACTACTGTCTATAACGATTAATTATTATTATTCCGGCGTCATAAAATAATAGTCATACATTACTGTATGGGGGTCTAGAGTGTTTTTGTTTTTATTCATTGTGTGTGTAACTTTTTGTTGTATGTGTAAGGTGTTGTAGTCCTGAAAAGGAAATTTTTTTAGATTTCCTGCTCCTGTCCTCCTCCTCTTCCTCATACTAGAGATGATCTGAAACAAACAAAACAAACACATATAGTATTAGTTGCTAAATAAAAAAACTATGTATTAAAATATTTGTGTGTGTGTGTGTGTGTGTGTGTGTGTGTGTGTGTGTGTGTGTGTGTGTGTGTGTGTGTGTGTGTGTGTGTGTGTGTGTGTGTGTGTGTGCGTGTGTGAGCTTGAAACTGTCCGGAGTAGTATTATAAAGTATAATGTTTTCGTATGTTCCAGTTAATACAAAAAAGAAAGCCATCTCCACAAGTTGTACGTCCCATTAACAACAACATGATCCTCTTCAGGTTGGATTTAATGGGTTTCAACTTCATTGACGTATTAACAGTCTTTGACCAGCAAAAGACACCCGTGCTGGACCATCTAGCTTCCGATTTGATTGCAACGTTAAATGGTGGGTACATAAATATATTTCTAGTAATAATTCTCATACGAAACATGAACTAATATCCTTCTTTTTTTCACTACAGATACGTGGTTGTGAACTTGGAGATTGCAAAGAGAGTAACAATAAAAAAAAGGATAAAAAAGGAAAGGATAGAGATTAGCTTCCTCAGTCCACAATTTGCTTAAAACGCTTTTCCATAACTTCATTTATTCCTTGCGAAATAACGCGATGTTTTCTTTTAATAGAATTTCATATTCTATCGATTTCAATTACCAACGTTGCCGCTGTAAACGGCGACAACAGATCAACCTCGTACTTGTTCGACATCGTAGTTACAACTGACCGAAAACCGTTCGCGTTGTTACCATCATCTTAATTTGACCGACTTGAAGAACACTGCGTGTTTTTTGGTTCTCCGTAAGAATCGAATCACGTCTATTAACGAACTATTCATCTTAGCCGGTCGTCTACTGGTATTGCACAACTCGCAACAATATTGCGTCACACGCCTGATTAATCGACGGTGTGGACAGTTTTGTGCTCGTGTCTTTAAACACCACAGATCTTTTTACATTGTCTACCCATAACGGAATATCTGCGATTGTCGAGTGGTCGCGTTGCGGTACGTTTGTCAAGAACCGTTCCGAAAGCCGTCTGATCGGATGACGATCGCCTTGCGAATAATTGCAATAGATCGCTGTTCAACAACCAAAATTCGCGCTGGAATACTCGCACCACTTTCGCAGTAAATCTTCGTTTTGGATTTCAAACAGGTCACGTCGGTCGTTGTATTTCAATATGAATACTTCGGTCGTGCGTATGCAACGTAGGTAGCGCCTCGTCCAGAAACTGGCGAGAAAAAAGGACTTGAAGCTCTATTCACAATTCGGAACGGTAATCCATTACCTCGTCTGATCGGTAAGGTTTCCGGCACATCATCGGTAAATTGCACTCCGATGTGCGAGGGTCTAAATCTTGAGATAAAATTCTATCCGTGTCGTACCGTCGTGTTGAACATGTTTTTATCGTAAATCACTAGTTCGATGGATAGCTCGTACTTGTCGCATTCTTCCAAAAACTTTATCCATACCAGTTGGTTGAAGATCTTTCCTTCGCTGATGATCATCAAGACCAGTATCGGACAACCGCGGTTCATTCGTTTCACATGACGCCAACATTGGCGGTGTTTGTTTTCGCAATAGTTGACTTTACGACAGAAGTAATTGCCGCAACATTTTTCGCGATCGCCAAAATATTTGGAACACAAGTTGTTTTGCGGTTTTTGTTTAAAGTGTTCCGCTTTCGCATGAGGTATTCCGTCCTCATAGGTTTGTATGGACGCCATCATCGCTATCAACTGATCTCTTTCACAAAGATATCGAACTTATTCGATACCGCCCGTCGTCGATGTCGCTCTCCTTATTCACGACCACGAAACCGTGTTTTTTTACCAGGCTAAACCGCACAGGCTTTTAAACCGATCGAATTTCATATCGGTGTTTACGAGATCTTGATGTATATGACGTAAATTGAAATCATTCTGTTTGAATACGAGAAGAAAGTTGGGGTTGTCCCGTACGAGGTGCTTCCCGGTGTTGGAATATGTCTGTATAAGATAAAAGCTATCAACGTTGTTGTGACGACCCATTGAAAAGTACATGTGAATGTTATTTTGCTTTTCGCAAGCTATGTCATTGAAGATCATTATGGAATTCGGTTCAGCCTCGTCAGGGGTCATTACATGGTCGTTTTCAGAGTAGGCAAAATAACCGATCTCCGGTATACCGGTCATGACTCGTTCTAATTATTTATATTTCAGTTGGGGTACAGCGATTTAGAAAACACGTAAATATTTCTGAACCTTAATCCGTCGGGTGAAAACAAGTTGAGTAGAACGTTTGTTTTTCCGCAATTAGACGGTCCGCAAATAATAATAATCTGGTCGTGTTCGGTAAAAGAGGCCCGTGTCGCTTTTTCCGTTGTCACCACCTCCGCCGCCTGTATATTCGTCGAAATATAGTAGCGTAATATTACCGACTGTTGACGTTCCAACCTCATGTTTACGACTGACACGTTCAGGGTACAAAATCCGCCTTATTTATCCAACTGTTGTGTCGTTTATCGAATCCTTGCCACTATACAAACTTTATGACTTACTATATTATTTCAAACTTCAATAAGATTCTTGGATATAGATTAACTTGCAACTTCTGTTAGTGTAATTGTTAAAGTTATTATAGCAATAATGATGATCTTAAAGTTGGCCATATTATATGTTGTATTTCTTTGACTTCCACTAATAAGAGAAATATATAAGTTAATTTAATGAAATGATAACTAACCATAAGTGATTTTATTTAAATCACATGAAACCAAATTTACCATAAAAAAACAAAAATCTAAAACTAAGAAAAAATATGCATTGAATACAGTTGAATTGTGAAGTGATTTTTATGTGTTTGTTTGTTGCAAGTGTTAAGGCCGAAAAACATATATTTTTTTTGACTTTTCTGTAAAGTGTTTCTTTTTATAAAGGGACTCATAAACTTGCTGCATTCCAGTAAGTTTAAAATAAATTTAAAAAAATATATTTTCAAGTAAGCTTCACTTTCTCTACCTAATAATATTTTTATTCAGTTATTCCTAGTTATGAAGATAGCAGTAGTCTCACTTTTATAGCTGAATATCATTTAAATTTAGTGTGCTGGTCTATAGAATTTGGTAATAGAATTTTATGTTGAACCAGAAATATACTTGTTTTTTTTTTGTTCAATGGGAAAATGGGAAATAATAGGAAAATACTTCTCCTTACTTTCCCTAGAAAGTCCACCAAATTCACAATATTAGATTTTTCCATATTATTGAATGTAAATTTATTCACACTTACTCTGATTTCAGGTGTACAGTACAGTCACATAAATATTCTGCACAAAAATTCAATATTAAAGATTCATTGAGAATCATGATAAAATACGATAACACTAAACTTATTTCATATGATAAACAATTAACTACCAAATTATACGGCAAACATTTCTCAGTAGCAATTCTGGAGTAAATTGCTAGTAACTTCTTCAATCATTAATAGAAGCATTGATTTTAATAGAGCCCATCTTAAGTGCCATATGAAAGTAGTTAAATAGGTAATCAAATAATATTCTCAGTCTATATTGTCTTTGATCATTTAACAAGTCAATTTAGCCAAAGTCATGAGGTTTATTAATTCCATATTATTAAAGTTTATAGTGATCTTTGTTATTATATACAGCATGAAACATTTACAAGTCCTGGTTAAGGTAAAGATATCATACATAAAGAAATACATGCAAAGGTATAACCTATAATGTATACTGTGTATACCTTATAATATAATGTATATCCTGTATATCCAAATGTATATCATGTTTTTGATGCCAAAAACTTCTCACTTTATTGCACATATAACATATGTAACATATGAGTTATTCATATAACATATGAGTTAGTGCATCTAGTCTGTCAAACATAATATCAAGACAATCAGTGCAGTTTGATTTTTGTATTACCATGTCGTGATTTATGTAAGTTTTAATGTTAAATATTTGACATAGGCATTTTATTTTGAATTTTGTAAGTCTTATATGAATCTTCAACATCTTTCTCTAAAATTTTTGCAACCTTCTTACATGATGTTGGTTGATTTATTTTAACATCATGTTTTTTTATCACTAGTTTTGTTTTTGACTATTAAAATTTAAACTGTGCTAGATATTTTACTGTGCATGAAAACAAACACTTGAAAACAATTAAACAACACAGTATAATTTGACATATATTTGATAATAATGGCTCCAATTAGGTAAATTTTAGTATTAAAAATTATTTTAGTAATATGACTTTAGAAATAATTTTTTATGTATTTTAACAAGTTAAATGAGTTCAAACAACATATGAAAAAATTCCTGCCACAAGTTGAACCAAAACAAATATGGCATTCTTTGTCTTACAGTTAATACCTAAGTTTTTGAAATTATCATTAACAGTGCTACTATTAACTTAATTGAAGAATATGGTGCTAATTGCCCTCAAAAACAACTTTAGATAAAACAGTTAAGATGTAATTTGAAAGTTAATCATTTATCATATGAATGAATGAAGTAACTAAATATTGTAGAATTAATAGTACAAAAAACATTGCGTTCATTTTTCAATTTGAATCATTTAAAAAATTCTAAATTGCATTTAGTAATTATAAAAAATGATATTGAACATTTCAAAATTTCTCATATGTTAATTCCTGGCTGGATTAATCAATAAAAATAATTATTTCAAATGTCATCAAAGTGAAATTTTAAATATGAAATGTAAAATATCATGAATAATGTACCAAAATTATTTATTTATTAAATATAAAATTATTGTTGTTAATGATAATATCCAACTCACATCATTATCATTGCCTTTAACTAAATAAAACAAATTTTATTTTATTAATCATGTCTTTAATATTCATTTCTTAAATGAAATTACAACTTTTTTTTATCACTTATTTCTTAATTATTCTTTAAAATACATGTTTTACTCCTAATTTAATTTTATGCAGCACTTTTAACTACAGCAGTCCACAAATAACTAAGTGTTGCTCATCCAAGAATTTTCAAATTGTGGGGCTGAAATAAAATCATTTATTTCACTAATTTATTTAACAAAAGATTTTATTTTAGCTAAAATAGATAAATTTGTATAAAAATACTTTATTGAACACAGTTTTTAAAATCTGTAATTTGAATTATAGTAACCAAAATAATATCTAAATAAAATTCTAAACGTTCAGGGACTCCTTTACGCAATTTAGTTAAATCATGTAGTAAACAGAAAATAACTTTGGGTAGTAAGGTGCATGGCAGCCTAAAATAAACTACTATAGAAACTTCTAGCTCACTAAGTACTGCAGAAATGCCATAGCAGCCAATATCAACAAGGATGTTGAATCAATGAAGACAGCTGTGCTAGCAACCCTTCATCACTGTGTCTCAACCGATGCAGAACCAAAGCACATGAAATGTCCTGCCAAATAATAAAGCACTTGCTGAAAATAAAGTACCTGGTAGCCACATATGAGTTTACATACACCAGTAAATTTAATAGTACTTAAACATATAGCTTTTATTTATCATCGGCTTAGTGATAGCAATTTAATGGTCATCTGCATAAAAGGACTTACTTAGAATCAAAATGAGTCTTCACAGCTGCATATGGAGACTGTATGAAAAATCTTGTAATGCTTCTAAAGGACCTGTGGAATCTGCTGTTGCCAGAGTTGTTAGTGAATTTAATTTTGATAATATGGCAAGAATTATGGTGATGCAAACAGCTTCCTTATCACTCGGTGGTAAGTCTATACGTTACACTAGACGAAGAGATGACCGAAGAAAACAAAAAAGAACAGAGCTTTAAGCACGTAGGAAGCACCAAGAAAGAAGAAGAAAGCTAAAGTTGGAGAACTTAAAAAAAGAAGAAAAAAGGAAAGAAGAAGTTACATATACTTATAAGATATTTTGTAATGTTCCATTTTCACACTCCCACTCTTATATTAGGGGTTGTAATTATTATATTAAAATAAATATTATATTAAATAATTAGTAATTTTATATCGTTTTTTTATAAAAATTTAGCCATTTACACACATTAAATAAAAAAAAGTTTTTTTGAGAAGCTAGTCTTAACAAACTGTACTTATACCACAGTATTTAGTATTGTAGATATGAAGTGAATGTATCAAATATATAGATTTGCATTTATATTTTCTGATTGCGTGCTTTATCTTTGTATAAAAATAACTGCAATATTTAGACTGCCATCTGTATATAATATTTACATTTGAAATGTGTTAATATTGAAGTTTAGGATAAATTGCACATTTTAAACCCATAATATTATATTTTACAAAAATATTTTTATTAGTAAACACTGTATAATTAATACCATAAAAAAGCTAACTTTGCGTTACATTTTAAATTTGTCATTACAGAAATTCATAATTGGATTAAATTTTTATAAACAATGACAATGAACACTACAAAGTGCCATGTAAAATATAAATTCATGGCTTAATTAATTAGCAAATACAATAATTATTTCAACAACCATCAAAACACAATTTTAAATACAAAATTTAAAATAGGATTAATGTATTTATTCAAAAATACATGTTTATTAAAAAAAAAAACTTTGTTGCTAATGATTAATATTTTTATTATTATCATTATCTTTTACCAATGAAAATAAAGCAAGTTTTATTTTAATAATATTACTTTAAATTCTTTTTTTTTGTGAGATAAAGAATATTAGAGTATATGTAAATTTTATGTTCTATTTAGCATAAATAGGTAAGAGAATACAACATTTTTTAAATAGCTAATAGTTTTTAATCCAAGAACTCTCAAATTGTGAGGCTAGACCATCCACAGGAGCATGATATTTTTTAAAAAAGCACTAAGAATCTATTATAGATTTAATTACTTGTAATATGACCTAATAAAGATCCAAGTTCCCTAAAAAATTACTAATTTGGAGGTTGACAGAACAGTCAATGTACAAATAGAATTTTTATAACTTATTAATGGAGATTATTTAGAATTTTTCACTAAATGTTATAACAAAAATCTTTTAATGTGATACAACAAATGCTAATTTTTAAAAGAATATTTTTTGTATAATTGGGGTTTGAAACCTACTTACAAGAACCTCTTTCTGAAAAATATTTATTTTGTTTCCTAATAAAAAATTTGTAAACTGTACAAATTCATAAATGAATTTAAAAATACAAGCTAAATAAATAATAAATTGTTATTTAAAACAGAACATTGTTGATAGGAGGAGTCTTTGTCATCGTAATGTAATAAGCGAGTTGTAAATGTGTAACATGAAACAGACCATGAAACATGGATCTTGATAAAAATAAAAAAAGAATGTAAAAAAGCTTTAAAGAGAGACCTGCAGAATAGGAGCTAGGCTCATTTTAAGGAAGAATGTATTTTTCTTTACCTCAAGTTTTTCAATCAATTTTTGAAATACTTTAAATATTATTGTGGAATATGACTATATATCAGAACACTTAATTCAAGACTAATAATGATTTTTTTAAACTAAAGATCATCCACAAATAAATAGTAGAATGTTCTGTAGACAGGATCACAAAACAAAATGAAATTATACTATTCACAGACAGATGCCTTGTTCATCAACCCAAAATAAATCTTTTCATACCACTACTATGCAGCATATATTGTTAACATTTAATTCATTAATGAAAATTTTTCCTAGGAATAGATACTAAACAATACGATATAAAATAAAATACATGCATTTGGTATAACTGAACATTGGAAATGGGTATACATGTTCAAAGCAGTAATGCAAAACTTAGCTTTTGTTAACTGATTAATATTATAACAATGTTTAATACAGATATATTGAAAGTCACAAATTCTAATTTGTTATATGCAAAGATGATGCAATGTAATGTGGTAGATATAACTGAATAATTATGATTACAGATAGAGCTAAATTTTGCTGTTTTACATATTGCACATTTTGTCCAATTACACTTGAATTTCTGACTTGAGTAAGCCACTCAAAACAGAGAATTGTCTTAAAACTAATCCTAATTAATGACCTGAATTATTATTTCTTCGTTGGAGTAAAAAACAAAAGTCTAAAGAAGGGCCCCCAGCAGCTGTTAATAGTATAAAATTATATTCCAGTATATTTTTGAATGCATTAACAGATTAAATTTTTATTACATTATGTATATATATATATATATATATATAAATTAGATTTATATTTTTTCAAATTTGGAACTATTCTTATATAAAAATTATAAAAAATTAAATAAGAATTCTTAAATTGAATTAATTTCATAAAAACATGGATTTATAAATTCAAATCTTTTCCTGTGGTAATAAATAAATTATTTTTAACACTTTAAATTTCTTATTTTTGAAAATCTAGAATTCACTAACTCTCTCTATTTGCAGAAGAACTTCAGATTATTTGAACAACAAATTTAAGTGTAGAGTATATTGGTTAATGTTAACATTATTTTGTGTTACAATATAAAAATCTTAAGAAAAAGGAAAATTCATCATTGACAGTTGTGGATAAATCTGAGAAATTTTAGAATTAAGAAGCAAAAGGTTTGTTCATAAATTTGTGTTAAGTTGTGTTATAACATGTTGTGTTAAAACATGTGTTATGTTGTGATACTGACATTAGTGAATGAAAAAGAATTTGAAGAAGAGGTGCAAGAGACAAGCACAACTCTATGAATTTGACAATGTGTGATCATGATCTAATTCCACAGGCCATATAAAGGTTTTACATGAATGGGAGATTTAAAATTTACTTTTCACCTTGTGATTGCCAATTCTTTATGAAGCTGAAGATGTGACTGGCTATCAAGTCACATAGGTTGAAACATATTGTGGTTTATAAGATTGAAATTAACATCCAGCTGGACCCTAGCTGGCTGGGGTCCAGCTAGACGCTAGACAACAAAAAGGAAAACAGATATAGAAATACATTTTACACAAAGTTAAAAAGAAGAAAAACTTTATTATACACTTAACTTAATTAAGAAATAAAATGTTTTTCTTTTTTTTCACAGTCAGAAAATAATTTTAGAAATGACTTTGTAATATCTCCTTCTCACTCAAGTCTTTTACAAACATATTTAAACTTCTATTTCAACTGGTTATGTCAATGGATGTTCTAAAATTTCAGCCCTGAATTAAGCACGGAATTCAGGGAATCGCATAATTAAACGGAGAAGGAAAATGTATCAGATACTGAATATCAGAAAAGTACATCCCCTGCATGATAAAGGAAAAATGACAAGAAGCATGATAGAATAATGTAAAGGAACCATCAGGCAATAAACAAAAATGTTAACTATACTATAACCTCTCATTTATTCTGGATCAAAGTTTACTGTCTTGTGTCTTGTGTCTTGTGTCTTCATCAAAAAAAATTAAAAAATTTTTTATTTGATGAATTCAATATCATTCACTGGTAACTATTAATTTTTTACATTGATTATGCTAGTTATAATTATTTATATGAGAGAGGAAAGAGATAAGGTTTATTTTAATCAAGTATATTCATGTTTTTTTTTTTTTTTAATTTTAGGAGAGAATAATTGAATCTGATGTCTGTGCAATTATGAACTTTTGAAATTTGTGCTTTTAGAACCAGAATATACATTCACTTTTATGGATTTGTTTTTTATTAAAAAAAAATTATTCTAAATTTAATTGAATATTAGTACCAGAATAAATATTACTTCCTAAACATTAGTAAATTTCACTGATTATTGTTCCAAAATATAACATTCTTAAATATATTGCATTAATATCAATAAAGTAATATTAGAAGTTTACCTTTGAATTGATGAATAAGAAAGGATTTTTGTTATAAGACTAGCTGAAAGACTAAGTACAGATGGAAATTTAAAATAAAACATTAATGCCAAGACATTTAGATGACAACTGTTTATAATAGGTTACTGTCTTTGAATAAAAGTTTTCAGTTGAATTCTTCTGGTTTTTTCCAATAATCTACCTGATGAATAGTCAATCCAATAGTATCCAGTTATATACCTGAGAATAATTATACCTGATATCTGTTGATTTATGAACTGTTACAATTTGTGCTTATAGTACCAGAACCACACATTCACTTTTATGGGTTTTTTTACTGAAAAAAAAAATGAAATCAGTTAACATATGATTTAATATTAATACCAGAATAAATATTACTTCCTAAACATTAGTAAATTTCACTGATTATTGTTCCATTATATAGCACTGTTTAATATATTACATGAATATCAATAATGCAATATAACAAGTATACCTATTGTATTGATGAGAAGGAAAAAATTTTTATTAAAAGATTGGAAATATTTTCAAAAAGTTAATGCAAAAACACCTGGATGACAACTGTCTATGAGTAGAGGTCACTGTCATTGAATTAAAGTTTTCAGTTAAACCCTTCTGGTTTTCTACCAAAAAAGAATAACCATGTTATTTTTTTGACACTAATTTTTTTGGCAGTCAAAGAGGCAATACTGTAAAGTTACTAGTAAACATATGGTTGTATGAACAGCTGATTTATAATAGGTATTAGTATTTTTAGTCTATTGTCACGTGAGACGTGAACAAACTTAAAGAGTTTTTGTTATGCATTACAAAAATGAGTGATACTAATTATGAGCAAAGTTGTGCAATCAAGTTTTATGTCAAACTCTGTGAGAATGCAACTGAAACTTTTTCAAAATGGTCATATGGAGATGACAGTCTGTCACAAGCCCAAGTTTTTAGCTGGTTTAAAGCATTTTCAGATGGCTGGGAATCAGTTACGGATAATCCATGCACTGGAAGACTGATAACATCAAAAAGTGATGACAATGTTGAGTGAATCAGAAACTTGATACGGTACGACCCGCAATTAACTGTCAGAATGATTGCAGAACAATTGCATTTGAACCATACCACACTCCATCAAATTTTGACAAACGAGTTGACATGAAAAAAGTTTCTACAAAATTGGTCCCTAAAAACCTCACTGTTGAACAGAAAAACAACGGAAAGAAGTGTGCCATGATCTTCTAGGGCGAATTGAAACTGATCCTGATCTTCTAAAAAATGTTATTACTGGTAATGAATTTTGGATATTTGAGTACGACCCAGAGACAAAACCCCAGAGCAAGGGGTGGCACACTTCAAACTCGCCACGTCCCAAAAAAGCAAAAATGAGCAAATCAAAAATCAAAATCATGTTAATTTGTTTCTTCAATTGTCCATAAGGAGATTTTGCCTACAAAACGGAATGTAAATCAATATGTTTACCAAGAAATTCTTTGAAGACTGCGATAAAGAGTTGCCCGTGTGAGACCATCAAAGACAATGAATGCTGCATCATGACAATGCACCTTATCACACTGCATTCTCAATTAATGAGTTTTTGGTAGAAGAAAAACATTCCTGTAGTTCCACAACCACTTTATTCACCTGACTTGAGTCCCTGCAATTTTTTCCTGTTCCTGACTTTAAAAAAACACTTCAAAGACACCATTTTGGAATAGTAGACAACATTTAAAAAAATGTAACCAACTATGTGAAGGATATTCTGGTTTCTCAGTTCCAACACTGCTTTGAAGATTGGAAAAAAGTTTGAAGCATTGTGTGGCTTCCCAAGTGAACTATTTTGAAGGTGATGAGTTTATGTTTAATTGGACTGTATAAATGTTTTTCTGAACCAGTATCATTACTTTATTAGACCTCGTATATTACAACCTATTCTAGCACTTCCATTTTTCTTGCAGAATTTATTTATACTTTCACTTTCAGGTACCTAAAATATAAATATAATATTATTTTTATACAGAATAATAATTTAATTGTTACTTAATGTAGCCTCTTTTATTTGTAAGGTTTGGTATTGCTATAAAAATAAATATTTTTGTTTACTTCAGCTATACTCTTTGTTTAATTGATATTTCAAAATTCAGTAGTAAATAATATTAATGTAATAAGTTAATCCATTTACTGCCGGACATAAACATATTCAATTTTTTTTCTAAATAAACCCATTATTTTAAATATTATTAAGTATATAAAGTTAGAAATATATTCATATCAATAAAAAAATCAGTTATTGCTCAGGAAGAAAATGTTTTATTTACGCACCTTTAGCAAAAAGCATTCAATAAAGACATATGAACAATTTATTTTTTGTAAAAGTTTATTTATTTTCTTTGCTGCGAATGAAATTTTTGAAAACCTTTGGAAATTAGGTGCAATTTGTGTTTTATACACAAAAAAATTGTATGATTTTTGTATAGATTACACCTTTGTCTAGCTTTTTTCATAATCTCAGAAATAATGTTCCCTATTTGACCATAACGAACATCTTCTGTCAGACTGTTTTTGACATACAACCCTTGGTTGTCATTGGTGGTGAAGGAAAATTATTTACTTTTTTCTTCATACTCAGCTATACTTCGTGGTATTTTTATTGCTTCACTCATTACCAGTGATTAATATAAGAGAAGGCCTTTTTCTTTTTCCTGTTTAGCCTCTGGTAACTACCGTTTAGATAATTCTTCAGAGGATGAATGAGGATGATATGTATGAGTGTAAATGAAGTGTAGTCTTGTACATTCTCAGTTCGACCATTCCTGAGATGTGTGGTTAATTGAAACCCAACCACCAAAGAACACCGGTATCCACGATCTAGTATTCAAATCCGTGTAAAAATAACTGGCTTTACTAGGACTTGAACGCTGGAACTCTCGGCTTCCAAATCAGCTGATTTGGGAAGACGCGTTCACCACTAGACCAACCCAGTAGGTTATAAGAGAAGGCCTAAAATCAATTACACTGATTTTACTATTATTTGCAAGTCTGTATATTTTCTATGAACTTACTCTAATAGAATCGGCAGCATTTGTAAACAATAGCCACCACCATTTTTTTCCATGCACTCAAATTCTATCACTTCAAATACCTTTGTCTTGGGAATTAAGACCACCCATATTTTTATTATATTTTGCTATCATTAATTGCTAAGCAATTTGGTGTCTTTTCTTTCTTTTCGGCTGAATATTTTCCTATTTAATAATGGATATATGCCATTGTGGTTACTCGCAACTGTCACCACTGTATTATCATTTCATCTAGCAACTGCAAAATTTTTTTGTCAAATGTACCTCTATTCATTTTTCTATAATTTTTGTAATGGGCAATTAGGAAACCTATTTCTCTGACACTGTTAGTAACAAGCTAATTTCTTTTAGGTTTACAGTTTTTTTGGTTTTTCCCTGCAACTAGATTTTTGAACATCAGTGTGTTTTTCAGTATGCAAATGAATCTCAAACATACCTGCTATATCAGTTGTAAATGACAAAGAGGTCTCAGTCAGAAAATTTTCATCAGTTTCTTCATCATCAGTAAGTTTATCAACTTTAGGTGGAATATAAGTTGCATCGATAGCAGTTGCTTGTGAAATATTATCTTCATCTTCTAAAATGCAATGCAGTTTTTCAAAATTCTACATGTTAACAAATTCATACACTTCAATAAAGCTAATTTAATACCTTTAAATATATATATTTGGTGTGTGTGTGTGTGTGTGTGTGTGTGTGTGTGTGTGTGTGTGTGTGTGTGTGTGTGTGTGTGTGTGTGTGTGTGTGTGTGTGTATGTGTGTTAGCACCTTTCTATAGATGAAAAAAATTAGCATAAGATATATTATGATAACACAGGTACATTTTGGAGAAAACTTCACTAGAAAACCTTTAAAAGCTAGCTGTAGTGGTGTAAAACATTCTTACATACCCCTATTTCCGAAACAACAAAAAAATTTATTCAAGAGATTAGACAAAAGAGTAGACTAGGTGCTTTGAATCTATTTCTACTCTCTTAATGAATGTGAAATTTTGTTAAATTTCCTAAGAAACTTATACCAATTAGTAGGATAAGATTTTTTTATGACTTACTATAATAATATAATTTTCAACAGTGATAACGTTTCACTGTTTAGGATTACTTGCAACTTCTGTTACCAAAATAGTTGTTAATGTTACAGCAATAATAATATAATGATCTTAAAGTTAGCCATATTGCTTGTTGTTGTATTTCTTTCACTTTAAATAACAAAAATAAATAGTTAATTTAATAAAATCATACAACATAAACAATTTTATTAAAGTCGCATGAAACACATTTTACCACAAACAATGCACAAATTGACTAAACTGAGAAAAAATATACATTAATACAGATGAATTATGAAGTGTTATTTATGTGTTGGTTTGTTGTAAGTGTTAATGCAGAAAAACATGCCTTTTGTGACTTATTTGTAAATGCAGTTTCCTACCACTAAAGACAAAACATTAGTTTTGCTATTGAGTTGTAATATTACAATAATGTAGAGTTTGTTCTTATAAAGGGACTTATAAACTTTCTGCATTGCATTAAGTTTAAAATAGATAAAAAAAACTAACTTTTGAATAAGATTTGCTTTCTCATGACGTAATAATATTAATAAAATTCCTAGTTATAAAGATAGCAGTAGTCCATAATTTTACACGTGAATATCACTTACATTTTAGTGTGCTTGTATATAGAGATGGGCTATATAATTTATTTTTGACTCAACATAAAAGCAATAGGAAAACACTTCTCCTTAATTTCCCTAGTAATTCCAGCAAATCCACAAAATCAAATTTTCCGTTTATTTTTCAATGTAAATAATTTATTCAGACTTACACTGATTTCAGATGTTCAGCACAATCACTTAAACATTCTGCATAAAAAATTAATATTAAAGATTCATTAAGAATCATGATAAAATGAGATAACACTAAAATTATTTTAAATGATAAACAGTTTAACTCCCAAGTTACAACATTTTTTCTGTAGACATTGGTGTAAATTGCTGGTAACTTCTTCAGCAGTTACAAGATGCATTGATTTTAACAGAGCCCATCATAAGTACAATATGAAAGTAGTTTAGTATGTAATCAAATAATATACCCTATCTATGTTATGTTTAATCATTTTACTTGTCAATTTAGCCAAAGTCACAAGGTTTAATTCCATAAGATTCAATTTTATCTTTGTTGTTATACACAGTATGTAATATTTGAAGTCTTCGTTAATGTAAAGATATTGTACATAAAGATATACATACGAAGGCATGTATAATATATTTCTGAGCTGATTGCCAAAAGGTGCTCATTTTTTTTGCACTCAACATATGCATTAATTGTCTGAGAGTTAGTACATCTAGTTTATCAAATATAATATTGGAAAAATCAGTGTAGTTTGATTTTTGAACTACCATGATTTATATAAATTTTGCAAGTTAAATATTTGACTTAGGCATTTTGTTTTTAATTTTGTAATAATTGATCCAATTAGATCAATTTTAATATTAAAAATTATTTTAGTAATATGACTTTAGGAATTGTATTTATGTATTTTAACAAAAAAATCAAATTATTTAAATGAAATCAAATTACATATAAAAAAATCTTTGTTACCAAGCCAAATACATATCCTTTTTGTATAACAGTTATTATCTAGGTTTTTGAAATTGTTATCATTAACAATGCTACTATGTTATCATTAACTTTATTGAAGAATCTCCTGCTAATTACCCTCAAAAACTATTCAGGAAAAACAGTTAACGTGTAATTTTAAAATTATATTTTATCATATGAATCATAATAATAACCATTGAATTTTTACACTGATTTTTTTTTACTCTTGACATACTAATTTATAGGGAAGTGGAAACAGATAAGGTTTGTTTAGTAAAGTATATTTATATTTCTTAATTTTATAGAGAGAATGATTTTATACCTGATGTCTGTTGATTTAAAAATTGTTATATTTAGTGCTTTACATAACATTCATAATATTATTACTTTAATATTGATTATGTAATATGAGAAGTATACCAATTGAACTGATTAAAGAAAGGATTTTTAGTAAATAAGTAACTACAAAATGAATTATTTTCAATAAAGAACAAATAATTGATTTCAAAACATCTGAATGACCATGCATACCAAAAGATCTTTGAATCAGTTTAATATTTATTCTTCTGGATAAAATCTGATAGAACTTCAAATGAATTATTTTTTTACTAATACACCTATAAGACCACCATCATTACAGCATATTCTAGCATTTTCATCATTCTCCCAGAATTTATATATACTTTCACTTTCAGGTTTCTAAAACATAAATATAATGATATTTTTATACGCCATAATAATTTAAATATTACTTAATAGAACCTGTTTTATTTGTTAGGATGGGTATTGATATTTGAAATATGTTACTGCTTAAGACTGTTACTTCAGCTATACTTTTTGTTTAATTGGTATTCCTGTATTCAATAGTGAAAGAGATTACTAACGTAATAAGTTAACCAGTTAATAAATGATATAATTCTATTCCATCCTTCACATTCTTCAACTTTCAAGAATGAATTATTATGTTTCTAGTGACTGTACACTTTTAGAATTTCAAAAATAGTAATTTCTGTTATAGAAAATGTTGTTAAAGAAATGTTATTTTTATCATTTTTTTTAAATAAATAAAATTAAAATAACTATTAAAAATTAATAAAAGCATTCTTATTGCAAACATTCTGTATGTTTTAAATCAATGAGGAGAACAATATGTATTTGTATGAACTCCAGGGCATACTTGTATCCCAGGAAATGAAAGCACAGACAAAGCTGCCAGAATGGCAACAGTTTGTGATAATATGGATGTGATTCCTGTTCAAGTGGTAGATATTAAAAATTGTCAACCAATATTATAAGAAACACATGAGGTAATGAATGGAGAAGGTTAAATACAAAATATTGTGTGAGTAAAATTCTCCATATAAATGGAAGAGCGGTGTGAAACTATCTTGCCAAGAAGAAGTGGCAGTGACCAGACTTAGAATTGGTTTTGATCACAAATGATCATTCCACTTCACTACAATGGAAGCATGGCATTGTCACTCAAGTGTATCCTGGTTCTGATAATCTTGTGAGTGGTTGATGTAAAACTGTTTAATAGAAAGACCTGTACATAAAGTATGACTATTACCAATTATAAGTGATGAATTAATAATGAGTAATAACACATTTCTTAAAAGTCATTGATATTTGTAACAATAATTTATTAATTTGTTATTTATTGTTCAATATTATCATGTAATTTCATTTGTCTATACACTACATCCCATACATCTACACAATATACAGACGATTGTACAACATAGATACAAATACATACAACACAAACATACATACAAAATACAACACAAACATATACTCTATTGGCTACTTAGGCTACCAGGCTGAATGCTAATTTGCTTGCATTAAGGCAACAAGATTGTATACTCATCATTTGCTTGGGGTTAGAGTCCTAAGATACTTTGATTGCATTAAGGTACCAAAATGGTATATCCACTTGCTTGGGGTTGGACGCCCCAGCTCGGTTTATTATGATGCATGAGGCTGCATGATCAACTCTGTGAAAGAAATTTTCCATTGGCATGTGATTGATCTGGCCAGTGGATACATCTTGACGCATGAGGCTTCATGGACAACATTATCAAAGAAATCCTAGATCTTTGTGATGCTAGAATCACAATCAATCTAGAAGTTTCACCTATCCTACATAATTTATACACAATTTCCACTGGCATGTGATTGTCCTGGCCAATGGATACTTCTTAATGCATAAAGCATCACGAACAATAATAGAATTCCTAGATTAGTGCAGTGCTAGGTATATTACTGAATAAGAGAATCAGATTATTTTAAACTTATGTAGTTACTTATGATTATTACACAAACTAATCTATTTATGAGCATTGATTTATTTTATTTTTTGTATAATTGATTGTAACTTTGATTCATTGTATATTTAAATAAGTGAATGTAATTACAATTTATGTTTTGAGATAACTATTACATACTACTTGCGATTCATAAATGATCAAAATTTGTTCTAAAATTGAATTTAGACATTTCTATTATGACTTGGCAGTATGCAACTTGTAACTTTGTGTTGATAAATACAACACTTTTATAACTTGTTTGTTAACATAAGTTACTATGTAATTATTTGTTACTTTCATTGTTTACATTATTTGATATTGAACCTGCAATTCAAAAATTGTTTTTTTACCATTATTACTTGTAAATTTGATAATTTAAATGAGGAAAAGATCTTGTATGATTTTTTGACAGGCAGTGTATGGTCATTCCCAACTTCGTTACCCCTTTGTAATATCAAGATGTTTCTTTATAAAAAATGTAAACAAACTTGTTATTTTTTTACTGCCATGGTTACCAGCTGTTTGTACTACGTTAATATTCATTATTAAAATTAGTGTTTCTTTACATATCAAACGATATGTATCACTAACAATAACACTAACATATAAAGGTTAGTAAAGGATTTACTAAAAATATGGCTAGGAGTATATATGGAAGGAGTACAGGAGGACCTGTAAAAGAAACAAGGAAGACTGCTACTGGGCTGTTCGTTGAAACTGTCAACTATATACAATCGTCAAGAAGATCGGAACATTGAGGTTACACCTCATAGTACCATGAATATTTCAAAGGATGTAGTCGTCTGCAGAGATTTGTTAATCCGTACAGAAGATAAAATCATAGAGGAACTTCATGATCATTCTGACCCCACGCCACGCCACGCCACCCCTCTGTACCTAGTCTTGATTGGCTTTACTAGCGGTCTTCTTCAGACTCTCAATCATTTGATTGACATCTCTCAGACATTGTGCGGCCTCTGTCAGGATGCCACCAATGCAAATGCCGCAATAACATTTCCGTCGGTGTTAAACCGATAAATCACCTTTCACACAAAACAAACGAACAAAACCCTAAAAACAAACTTGACTGAGATAACAAAATTTAGAAATTACGAACTAAAAAGACTAAAAAGAAAATCGAACTCTACTATCCACAAAAAAGAACCTAACACTCTGCGTTGGGAGCAACTCTTTCTGCAGTGTCTTACCCACTTCATGGCTGCCCTCGCGTAGGAACACATACCGATAACTAAAGTAACTGAGCAACACTCACAATTTACTTTTAGTACACTCCTTTCTTTGCAGTTGATAAATAGTAGAAGGCTACCACAGGTTGTTAAAGACCTTGGAAATGTCAAAGAAAATGCCCAAAACATATTCCACCTCGCTAGACGAAACAACACTCATCACCCTAGTATCGCATCCTCCATACTCTTACCGGGACGGAAGGCATGTTGTTCATCCATCAATAATTGACGCGAGCTCAACCTCTTGTTTGTACGGAAGTACAATACCTTCTCGAAAATTTTACAGATTACCAGCAGTTACGTCAAGGGCTTATACGAAGCACTAGCTGTGGGATCCATATCGCTGCCTTTGTACAGTAACATGACAAGGTCTGTTTTCTAATGCCTCGGGAAATATCCTTCAGGCAAAAGTCTATTAAAAACACATACGACTGTTCTCGCGCTAGGCGCTCATACACACACACACAAACACACACACATGTACACAAACACGTACACACGCACCTACTGAACGAATAAGGAGCTCCACCGTTATTCCATCCAAACCATCCCTCGCAAAACTGCAAATTACTCGACGCACCTCAGCCTCAGCAATCTCCAAAGACAGTCTTCCCAGTATATATCTAATGGCACAGCAAATTTTCAATTAAACATTATCAGATCACTGGATAGGTCACAGAGGATCCATAGAATAGACTGCCAGGTTTCCAGATCCGTCTTCTCTAGATTATTTTTATGTTTTTCACATAAAACATAATACATAAAAACAAACGCTATAAACACTGATGACTTGAAAAGACATATATATTAGTTGAATCTGCACATACATCACTTAACATAGTACAACTTATAAATGGATATTACTTAAGGTCAGCTACCTTGCTATTGAGGGGAAGTATTTTGAACATTTCTTGTGCAATGGTATGGTTTCAAAATCTATTGCATGAAGTAGTTTAAGACTGAAAATATTTAACTAAATTTTAAAAATGAAATTGTGATAATTAAAGTAAATAGAATCAGCTGACCTAGCCATTTAATTTGTAGTATTATTGCAAATAATTAGTTAGTTATTGTTTATTTATTTGTTTTTTTTGTTTATGTGGGCATCGACCTCTATGGCCATTACTCCTCATCACATTCTTTAAAATAGAGTTTAAATCACCAACAGGTTCGTCAGATATAAGGGTGTAAAGGGCCCTTAATTTTCTACAGTTTGAACCAGGCGGTGCTTCCGACACCGGTAGAAACGGCAAACCGTTATGATGATCGTGCAAGTTTGTCGGATACGTTACATCGACTTCGAATATGTAGCCTGTATCCGCATCGTTAGGATGATTCATTATAGAATCTAAAATTCTATATAAATGCTCTTTATCCACCCATTTAAAGTTGCCGTATGGTAAAGGCTGACTCATACTGAACCCGTGTAAGTTATTGGCATCAACGTAAGCTATATATTTACTGGGGGCGTCGGGGTTGTAGTTTTGAGGTATTTATTATTTGCTACAGCATGTTTTTGCACACAAGTTGAAATGCCGCCTCTGATGCCCGATTCAATAAACATGTACATGTCGACGTCTGTGAACAGTTCCAATTCAACGCGGGTTTTATATAGCATGGCGTCGAAAGCTAAACCGGGTGCTGAAATATAGTGCGCGACATCAAGGCGGTATTCTCGTACACATAGGGATCTGAAATTCTCGGAAACGTCAGCCAACAACAGCACATCGCATTTTAAATATACATCGCTGTATTCGCCCAACGTTTTACATTTAAAATGGTCCCATACTATTTTCGCGTGTTCATATTATTCGTCGGTAATATGCGAATCGGTAAGGGAGCTGTAAAATTTTTCTTTCGACGGCAGCTGTGTTTCATCCAATTTCGACCACGAATCAGTATATTCGTAAGGGTACACGCCCTTTTTAGTGACCATTAGTAAATCGTCAGCTGCAAAGTGTTGCTCGACGTGATTAAATGATTGTTTTGGTAAATTGGACGCTAATTTTTCCAAACTCGAGGCCATAAACTGAAAAGTGTCTACGAATTTTACGCTTAAAACGTCAGACATCCGTTTCGTAAACATTGTATATTTTTCGGTGGTTTTAGGTATGATGTTTATCCTCTCTATCGTAATCCAGCTGTCTTATAATGAAATGCGAGTCGTAACCGGTTAAATTGTGAATGAATATCGGTATCGTATTTTTTGCTTGTCTGCGTAAATTGCAGCTATTGCATAACGCGGCTCGATAACGACCGGTTAAGTGACAATGATTGCGAACTTTTTTGCGATTTAAACCGAATCCTGCATTACACATTTCACATAGCTTAGCGTTGTAGAATTTTCTTTGTTCATCGACGGAAAGACGTGTCATTGCAACGTGTATCATTTAATCGGCAACTTGATTCGCGAGATTGGATAGAACATTTATGAAATTTTCAGCCGCTTTTTCGCTTCTATAAAGCCCAGGTTCTTGTGGGAGGACTTGTTTTATTTTATCGAAAACCGATTCATGACAAACGAAATACAAACAGTAACTCATCGGTTCGTGCACATGGGTTGTATAACTATATGATTTTGTATACATTGGATGGTAAGGTGTCGGATTCAAAATACATTCGAAATCGGCATATGCTACAACGGGCATTGGAAACTGATTTTCGTACCTTTTAAATTTCATTATATTTTCACCTAGTTTTGGTGTCTTTATATGTGTCGGTTCATTAAATACAGCGTTTTAAATGGGCTTTCATTCTATGTTCGCTATTACTATTTTTATAATAGAATGTAAAACAACGTTTGCATACATCTATTGTGTGATTGTTTTTCGTTAATTGAGACCTAACCAATCGTGAAAAATCTTTTATGTAGAAATAGTGTGAAACATCGTCTTTCTTTAAATACAATAAATCAAAATGGTTTGGTTTTTCAATGGTTTGGCAAACTTTTAAAGGTCTAACTTCATTATTATCTGTCAGCGTATATACATTTATAGAAACATTGTTGGCGGATTCAAATTTTTTAACATCTTTTATCTCGACTGGAAATTTAACATGCTAAAGTCATATGTACTTTTTAAATCAACGGTATAACGTTTATCTAAGCGTTGCGGATTATTACTGGTTACATGTTTCGATAAAATAGCCCATTTAAAGCAGTAAACATCATTATTGTTAACATTAATCACAGCCTTTTTTTGTTTTATTTTATCGGGTAAGTCTATATATGAAGAACCACGTAACGGTTTAAATTTATTTATACGCAACATTAAACCATCGATACTGATTAAAGACCAACCGCTGCCTTTACCTTGAAATCCGGATTCTTCGGCTAATAGTCTTTCAATCGCTTCGTCTATAACTTGATCTAAATCATTACAATTGTATTTATAGTTTTAAAATTGTCTTGAGAATCGATTTGGTCGCCCCGACCTTTTTTCATATGTACATTCTAACAATATATTAAATTTTACAGCATCTGTTGTTACCTGTGATTTTAAGATGTTGAGAACGCAATTTCTTTTACTGTTTAAAAATAAATATATATCTTTATCTGTTTCGTCTCCATTTTTATAATAATATGTGATTAAATTATCTTTAAACGCATTTTCTAAAATTGTGTAATAATTCGCGTCACAGACAGCTAATCTAGCTCGCTTTTTAGCAGTTGCGCAATCATTGTCTAAACGTACACGTTTACAATACATAGCGTCTATATAATAACTGAATGAAATACTGTATGATATTGTATTTATATTATGAAATATGCTATTGCGCACGTGCGACAAAGGTCACTGCTACAGACGAGGGAATCCCCATGATATCTTGCACGCGCTCGATGTTATTTAATTCGTATGAATGACTTACATATAGGTACATTTATCATCATACCTGCTGTTTCATCAACAGATTTAATGTATTTTGCAGTGTCTCGCAAATCTGAAGAGACATATACAATAAATATATATATAAAAGTTTTCCCCTCAATAGATTATTTGCATTGAATTATTTATTTTGCAATAAACTGGCGAAAATTGTGATTGCAAAAGAGTGCGAAATATGTGAATTTTGCCTGTAAAATGCTGCATATATGTAACTTTTTCTCTAAACCAGAGTGTGCGCGGCTTAAGTTGATTAATAACAATAATTATTAGAATCGTTAATGAGAAAATGGTGTTTGCAAAAGAGTGCGAAATATGTGAATTTTGCCTGTAAATGCTGTTTTGCTAAATCGCTTCGATATTGTATTTGATTGCAAGCGGTATAAAATGTTCATATACGAGATGGTAACGTAATCGTGTATTCTCCATTGATTATTAGTTAATTCTGTATGTTAGTTTAGTTTTAAGTCTGCTAATTAGTTTATTCTGCATGATTATTAGTTAATTAGATAATTAAATAATTATTAGAATCACTAATGAGAAAATTGTGTTTGCAAAAGAGTGCGAAATATGTGAATTTTGGCTGTAAATTCTGCATGATATGTAACTTTTTCTCTAAAGCAGGGTGTGCACGGCTTGATCTGAATGCTGCTCTCTGATTGGCTTGTGCTAGAGGCGGTCACCCATATCTACTTAGAACACTATAGTTTCGTAGATTAGCACACTGTAATAATAATTTTAAGTGAATAAAATATTTATTTATTTACAATGCTTAATTCAAGAAGAAGTTTGAACTAATGATAATTTCTGGAATCCTGTTTGAGAAGAAACTAAAAGATAAAAATATCTCTTCTAAAAATTAATTCAAATTAATTTCAGTTAATAATTATTCAGATAATTTTTAATTAGATTATATTTATTTATCAAATAAAAATCCGAAGTAAAATATTATTATTTTAACATGTTTTTTTGTTGAATACATTGATTTTGTTAAAGTATTTTGGTTGTTTTAGTGGTAATACAGTGTACAATTTAATCTGTACTTCTATTATTATTAATAGAATTATTGTTTAAGTTATTAGTAATTATTATTATAATTTTTATGTTTTATTTATTTAATGTCGTATGGAAAATGAGTTTCCGATCTGTGTCAACATGATGGCACAACATTATTGGGGTTAAATTTATCTTTAAGTGCATTATTCCTCATTTTAAAATAACTTGATACACTCATAAAAACTAGAATTACACTTTTTAATTTTTCGCTAAACTATTATGTATTCGTTTCTATGACGGCTTTTTTTATTATAATCTTAATTTTATGATGGAATAATGTCGATATATTACTGGATCTGTGTTAATGAATAATATACTACTCTTTACTACGTACAGATGTTTGTTGGCAATTTAATAAGCACCGACTGATACAGTTATATGCTATTTATGTAGTTTATCTTAGAATAGAATTTAATGTTCAATAAAAAGATAGGCTATGTATAGATATGATGAAATCAACAGTCATCCGTGTGTTCCCTGTTTTATTTGCATCTTAACATAATTATTAAAGGGGGTAACGAATTTTGTTATAATCAGAACGCTGCATTTCCTTACTGATTATCGGTTATTTGTTTAAAAACAATAGTTAATATTTCTGCAGCACATTAAAATCTAATTTCACATTGAGATATAAACTACTGGATTTGCTGAAATCTAAACTAGTTCTGTAATGCTTACAAATAAATCATTTCAAAGTTCACGGACCAGGAAAAATATACAATATGTATGCAGTTTTACCACTAAACTGACATTACATATTTAAAATAATTCCTTTTCAACTTTACGTTTCAAAAAAGTGGTATCACTGTTACAACTCTGAATAGCCGAACTGCAATCCAAAACTTAATTCATTAGCTCTATTTCAGCAGTTTATTTTTATTTTTTTAATTTACCTTAAGCATCGATTATTGCACTTATAAATTTCAAAATGTCTGTAATTTCCCAAACAAAAATAGTCAGAAGGAGCTAAGTTCGGACTATATGGTGGGTGATCGTAAATCTCCCATCCAAATGTTTTCAGTAAATCACGTGTCGGACCCGCAACATGTATACGTGCATTAGTGCATTATCGTGCAGCAGGACGACGCCGTCGGTCAGCCGATCACGTCGCCGATTTTGAATGGCGCGCCGTAACTTATATAGGGTTTCGCAGTAGGCTAATGCATTTATAGTCGTTCCACTTGGTATGAAATCAATCAGCAGTATGCCAAACCGACCCCAAAAAAGTGCGGCCATCAATGTGCGTCTAAATGGTTGTGGCTTGACCTGTTGGTTGGTGATTGAGGATGACACCATTCACTTGACTGCCGTTTTCTCTCTGGCGTGTAATACGAAATCCAGGTTTCATCGCCGGTAACAATTGAATTAAGGAACTCATCACATTTTTCTGTGTAGCGCATCAAAAATTCTAAAGCAGATTCCATTCGGATTTTTTTATGACGTTCTGTTAAGACGTGCGGTACCCAACGCGCACTAATCTTTCTGAAGCCTAAATGGTCATGAACAATGCAACCGATAACAGCTCCTGAAACATCAGGAAAAAGAAGGGCCAGATCGGAAATCGTTAAGCGACGATCTTTTTTGATTTCACCATCGACGCGTTTCAACAAGTCCTTGGTGATTATGGAGGGCTTCCCCAAACGTTCTTCATCATGTACGTTAATTCTGTTATTTCTAAACCTTTCACACAATTTTCGGACGTTTCTTTCATCCATTACAGTATCACCGTAAACAGCAACCAACTGCCTATGAATTTCAGCCGTTTTAACGTTTTGATGGTTTAAAAAACGTATGACTTCACGTATTTCACAGTCGACGGCAACATCGATTTTCCTATTCATGAGGTTTCGGCAATATAGGCACAGTTGTATGAGGCATTTCCGCTGCGTGAAATGTGGGAAGGGCCATCGGACAGCTGACTGTCCCAGAAAGGGCAGGAGCACTCCTGAAACCTGCTCCTTGTGTCAGTCCAACCATCCGGCAAATTACCGAGGCTGCAGAGTATATCAACAGATATTGGAAAGGAAGCGTAGGCGGAAAGCGAACTGAAACTCGCAACTTCCTCCGAGAATCGAACCCGCTAGCTATGATAAGAACTTACCTTCGTTGGATCGTAGGGTGTCGAGGACAGTGAACGCAAAGCCTGAATCTCTCCATTAAACGTATGCTGCGGCAGCTTGGCGTGCTAGTGAGGGCAGTGTGGACAAACTGGACATGCTTTCATCAAATATAGACTTCCTGGTTCAACAGATTGGGAGTCTGATAGCCTTGCTCACCAGGTGCTCTCCAAAATCTGTTGATGTCCAGATTTCTACGAATCACTGCATGGAACATTAAAGGCCTACTTTTTAGCCGTGAGGAGCTAGGGGTTATGGGAGTTTCTAATTCCCTGCACGTCATTTTGATATCGGAAACGCACTTTACTGACAGGAACTACCTCAGACTTCAAGGTTATTCTGTGTATGTGACGAATCACCCAGATGGGAGGGCCCATGGAGGAACCGCGATTCTGATTCGTAGTTCTCTCCGGCATCATGAACTTCCTGGCTTCTGCACTGCCCAGATTCAGGCAACCACGGTTGAAATTACAGACTGGTTGGGGCCTATTAGGCTGACCGCTGGGTACTGCCCTCCATGGCATACTGTAACTGATGATTTGTTTTCTGATTTCTTTGCGACTCTGGGTCCAAGATTTATTGGCGGAGGAGACTGGAACGCGAAAGACCCATTATGGGGTTCCTGGTTGATTACCAGCAGGGTTACATCTCTGAGGATGTGTGTTCAAAATTTGCACCTGGACGTGGTATCGGGATTCCAGTCGACATACTGGCCTACGGACCTGACAAAGATCCCGGATGTGCTTGATTTTTTGTTACCTCGGGTATATCATTTGCGTACTCTCTGGTGGAAAACAACTATGATTCACCGTCGGACAACTCGCCCATTCTACTTACATTGAGCACGACGGTATTAAGGAGGAAAGAGAGGCCTATTCTTCATTCGAGACGAACGGATTGGGTTTCTTACCAGGATTGGATCGAAGAGAAACTGACTGATCCGTTTCCACTCGATACCCCTGGGAATATTGATTACGTATGTACTTTTTGACGTCGATCATGCATGAGAGAGCATGGTGGTCTACATCTGTTGATTTGCACCCAGCCAGAGACAATATCTATCAGAGGGAAGTGACAGAACTAACGGTCTCGATGCGGCGTCTTCGGCGGAATTGGCAGCGTTTCAGAAGGCCAGAAGGTAAGGCTTCGTTACTGTCTATTTTCATCTTATATCTTAAGACTTCTTCCTTTAGATAAAATAATTCCCCTAAGAAATGTGTTTATTAATTTTAGTGTATACACGGCACAAATTCCTAATCACACACACACACACACACGCAGAGAGAGAGAGATAGAGAGAGAGAGAGAGAGAGAGAGAGAGAGAGAGAGAGAGAGGGTGAGAGAGAGTGTGTGTGTGAGAGAGAATAACACTTGCTCAGAATAACACTTAAGTTATAGATAACTTATCTTTGAAAGAACTATGTAATATTTTCCAAAAAAAAAATTGTATTTTGCTCTCAGAATAGAGAAAAACATTATACACCATAGAACTGCACACGAACTCTTCTATTTCGGTGTTGTTCCATAATCGATGTCCGCTCACTGCTTCTTTCAATAACCCAAACAAACACTAATCTTAGGAAGATCTTGATCTTACGGGCGATGTTTTAAGGTTCCTCAGTAAATTTCGTCCAGCTTATCCTGATTGCTAACGGCTATATGAATTCAGCGTTGTCATGATGAAGAATCACATTTCTGATCGATCGGCTGACGGTGCTTTTGTTTCTGTAGGCGGCTTACAGAAACCCGAGCGCCGGAACTATTACGTACCATTCATAGTGCAACGGTTGTGGAAAACATGACGTGCAATAGGCCTTCTGGTCCGAAAATATAGTCATGAGGAATTTAAGTAAACGAATGCGTTTTCGCCTTTACGATGCAAGGCTCTCCATTCCTATGAAACTGTACGAGCGGATTTAACTGACTCGAGAGTGTAATAATTACCCATATCTCACCATTTGAAATCTTGAAAACTACCTGTTATCTGAAAATTACCTATAGGTAGTCATTGTATAACTACCTATAGAGGTAAAGAATGGATGGACTACTAAAAATAGATCATACAAGAAGGAGGCAACATAAATGTAACTTTGAGTTGAGACACTACAACACAGGTGTATAAAAAAAAACTGGGGTTTTAAAGGTATGTAATATCAATTAATTTTGAATTATCGTATTGCATCACAAATAAAATAAATGAATAACTTTTATAGTTGTATTTCCCTACAAGTGATCAATGTCAAAATCTTTCTTCACAAGGATACATCCAACTGAAAGGATTCACTTTTGTTCCTTAAAAAGGGTAGATCAGAAGATTACGAAAACACATATATTCCTTATTTAATTTCCTAAAGAAAAAATCACATGGAGTCAGATTGGGTGATCTTGAAGGCCACCACAAACAAACTCTGTTTATCAGATCCATGATGATTGGGGAAAAGTCATTTAGCCAATCCCATACTCAGTTATGCTAGTGAGGAGGTGCACTACCTTGTTACCAAATAAAATTCTATAGTCCATCTTGCAGCTGAAGAAAGAGCCATGTGAAGCATATCCAAATAAGCAACTCCTGTTATGCTTGCTTCAGCAAAATAGAATGGCTCATAAACTTGCCATCAGGATATCACACAGAAAAGATTTAATTTTAGGGAGTTCTTTCGCATTCATGAAGAATTTCATGAAAAATGCGTTCATGAAGAATTTTTGACCCCAGTTTCAGATATTAAATATGTTAACTTTTCCACTAAGATGGAATGTTGACTCTCACAAAACACAATATGACTAAGATACTTTTCAGCTTCATGCTACAATTTTTAATGTGAAGTCATCATGCACAGCATAATCAATAGGTTTTGAAGCCTGTAACAGCTGTAAATAGAAAAATAACGAACATACTGAGAAATAAAATGAAATGATCCAGTGAAAAAATAGGGAGGAGAAATTTGATCCTCCTAATTTGATCAGTTCTGTAAATTAAAAAAAAATTCCTAGTACTATAGTTATTTGTAGAATGCACTAGACAAAAATATAAGCTTAGCTGTGAGAGGAAGGTGCTTGCAATACACATTATACTACTGTATTCGTAAATGTATTCTACATCAACTAGGTATTTTTCATGAGTAATTGTTTATAGTAATAAATAGAACTATTTGAATAAATGGAGATAATTTTTTATGTTCAGCTTTTTATTGTATCTAGTGAATAATTAGTAATTTTACATATAATTTACTTTAGTAAATTTATAGTGCAAATTTATTATTTTCTTTAAAAATGTTGTGTTTTTGGTTTTCGTTTCTCGAAACAAAACAAATTAATATTATTGTGAGGGAACGACCACTCCTTCCTGCTAATACACACTTGATATCTACGTCATTTGACAGGCAAGCCCCTACGTGTGAATTCCTACTTGTGTGTTAGTGTATTCTACCACGTAAGTGTAACGTTTTTTCGATACTCGCCCGTCTCGCGACCCTGTGTTGGTGTACACTGTGGAAATTTGAAGGAAAATGGCATGTGTCATTGTCATTCACCTATTCTGATCTACTCTCACCTAATCTAATAAGGCGGATCCCACGATGGGAGCCGAGGCCCCCATCGGGAACCCCCCTGGATCTTGAGAAGAAGCCGAAATTTTCTTTACCAACCCTCCGCTGGGGAGATACCCTTCCCGGTCATAACGTACGTTTAAGTTGAGGGGATGCATGCGCTTCCCCTCAACTTCGGCTAACTTGTTTGTGTTGTGTTTTTGGCATAATAACAGGATCGGAGCGGAGGTACCCTCTGTAAAATCAACTTAAAATTCATTCCAGTGACAAAGGCAGTTGTACGTGTATAATCTGTAACTCCTTTTAGAGAAATGAGAATTTATTAACAACGTTTCTCTAGAAACAAAATTAATCTATTTTTATTTGATTTTTTTTTTTATTGTTGAGAAATTATTTGATAATTTTAATAATTCTGGGACTATAAATTCCGTAATTTCTTCCCCTATTCAAATTATTTTAATATTTGACTTCCATCAAAACTTTTAGGCCGTGCAGTCCTATAGTGGAAAAGAACCATTCGTATCATCCATATACGTGGGTTATTTTTTTTCAAGATCCGATCGGTCACGAAATTTAAACCACAGTGAAAATAAAACATTTCTTATTTGTAACAAGTACTTACATAGTTACGCTATTTTTCTACATAGTCGCCACTCCGATTTAGACATTCGTCGTAGCGTAGTACCAACTTTCCAATATCCTTCTCATAGAACGGAGCCGCCTGTGTTTTCAGCCATGTTTCTACGCTATTCTGCAGCTCGATTTCTGTGCCAAAATGTTGTCCTCCTAGCCAGCGTTTCATGTGAGCAAAGAGGTGAAAATCGGATGGAGCCAAGTCCGGGCTGTATGGTGGGTGATCAAACACTTCCCAACGAAAACGCTGCAGGAGTTTCTTTGTTTCAGCTACAGTGTGCAGCCGAGCATTGTCATGGAGAAAGACAAAGCCTGATGACAACATTCCTCTCCGCTTATTCTGAATTGCCCTTCGTAGACGTTGAAGAGTCACGCAGTACGAGGCTGCAGTGATGGTCGTGCCACGTTCCATGGATTCCACCAAGAAAACTCCATTTCGGTCCCAGAACACAGTAGCTTTCTCCAACTTTCGGTTGGAGAAGGTTCGCTTGAACTTCTTTGGTTTACTGGGAGAATAAGAATGCATCCACTGTTGGGATTGTTTCGAAATGGACCCATGTCTCGTCCCCTGTGACAATTTTGTTCAAAAAATCTTCTCCTTCATTGTAGTAGCCCTGGAGAAACGTTAGAGAGGCGTCCATTCTCATTGTTTTGAAATGGTCGGACAGCATCTTGGGAACCCATCTCGCACACAGTTTGCGGTACTGAAGTCTCTCACTCACGATGGTGTAGAGAGCTGACTTTGAAATTTCAGGAAACGAATCACTCAATACAGAAATTGTGAACCGCCAATTTTCTCGAATTGCCTCATCCACTCGCTCAACGAGATCATCGGTTGACACTCGCTTCCTTCCCTGACCACCTGCATCATGAACATCTGTACGTCCTGCTTTAAAGTTCCTGCACCATTGTCGCAATTTGCTGTGACTCATTGAAGTTTTACCGTACACATTACTTATTCGTCGATGAATTTCAGCTGCATTACACCCCTCAGCCTGAAGAAATCGAATTACTGCACGCACTTCACGTTTGGCGGGAGATACTATTGTTGTAAAAATGTTTACGTGCTAGCTGCGTGTTCAGAACTAAACGAAGTGACGCGGCCTGATTGAAGGCCATACTAGAGACGCTGCGCAACACATATGCGCAAAGGTTCATCCGATTTTTGCGGGGGTTTTATTTCGCGACCGATTGGACCTTGAAAAAAAAATAACCCTCGATATATAATATATATCAGAATTCACCTTAAACAAGTGCAACATGTTTCTTAGATCTAAAGATATTTGCGAATAAAATGCATTTATAAATATTAAAACCAGTTGGTATTACTTATTCAACAAACCTTTTTTGTTAAACTTTATTATGACATGTATTTTTAAAATGCAATAAAGATCCTGTTTTAGATATTAATATGTGTCAATTAGCTATTTTTATTATTTAATGAAACTCGTCTGATTTATATAATTTATTTTCATTCCCTAATGAAAAATTGAATTACACTAACTTGTAAATGGGTATATAATCATATCAAATAAATAATTTATTTTTTATTTACATCATAACATTAAAATGCAGGTACTTCCTTGTGGATGTGAAAGGAGGTGTAAGGAGTAAAGTATGACATTGACTGACTAAAATTTTTTAACAGCTGGTTTAGGTATTATAATTTAATAGTACTAAAAGGTTTGAATCTTTGACTTATGATTTTTGTTGAATAAAATTATCAATACTATTACAGATAATATTATAAACAATTTTATTGTCTTTTAAATACTTAGTAACAGTCCAACTATGAATGTTTTTCCCTCACTCTGAGGCAGTAATTATTAATTTATTAGTATCATGAAATATTTTTAAATTGCATATATTGTAAAAAAATGGTGATTTTTTGAGCAGTTGATACTCTTCATTATTAAATTATTACGTAAGTAATTGTTTTTAGATAGTTATTTTTAATGTATGTATTTATTAATACATTAATATTTATTAACTAATTAATATTGTCACCTAAATATTCTTATCTGTCAGTAAATAATTTACGATTCTTGTGCAAATTAATGTGAATATTTTCAAAAATAATCATATTTATTAGATGTGAAGAATGTACAGCGTTTATTACAGTATTTTTTAGTATTTAATATGTCCTCCTCAGTATTTAATAACCATTTCAATTCGTTTAGTCATTGACTCTATAAGTTTTTTTTACATATTTCATTAATTTCTTGATCGGTCACACCTTTTCATAGCCACATTTATTACACACCTTTAATATAAACCATACTTTTATAATAATACAAATCATCTTTTCTTTGGTAGTGTAGTCCATTTTTCTCAATCTTTTTTTCTTAATTGCTCACAAATTTTCAATTGGGTTCAGGATTGGTAAATTTCCAGGCCAGTCCAAACACTGAACCCCTTTTTGATACATGAAAAGCTTAACTTTCTTTGATGCGAGGCAAAGGCCAAATCTTGTTGAAAAACAGTGTTTTTTACTCCAAGTACATCTGCAACTTTTTGAAGTTCTGGTAGAACTTATTCCAATAATGTTCTTTTCCAACAATAGGTTGTACATGTTACTGTTCATCATCCTACTAAACCTTTAGGTCCAAAGTAACTGAATCTTCCCCAAAACAAATTTTTTAAAGAAAGCCTTACAAATTGTTTGATGTGTTTTGGGGAAACCCATTTATCATTGCTTCTTCGCACATGTAACACTCTTACACCCTGAACTAGAAAATGACTTTCCTCAAAGAGAAAGACTTTTCTTCAAGTCTCAGCAGTCCATGTTTTGTATTTTTTTGGCTGAAAAAGCCTTTTCTTCTTCATGGCAACTGTAAGAACTTGTTTTCTTTCAGGCCATTGTGCTTCACAAAGCATGATGGCCAGAAGTCTTCTGCGTACAGTAGAATCGTGAATTTTCACACAAGATGATTCTAAGTCTTTTTGTAACTCAAATTTATTTTTCTGAGGGTTAATTTTACTCATTCTACGTAATGTATCATCATCTTTTAAGGAGGGCTTACTTATGTTTTCTTTCACAATGATCTTTTCGTTGGGGTGAAATTGTACACATCTCAAGATTTTGTCTAATTATCTTATTAACTATATCTAGACTAACCTTACACTCTGTTGCTAACTGTTTTTGCTGTCGTTGCTAGCTGTCATACGAGTATGTTTACTGAATGTCATTAAATTGCTTCTTTTCATAGAAGTTAAATCCATATTGCTACTATTCTAAATTTATTAATCGGATACTCAATGATAGGCTCCCAGGCTCTTACTCCTCAATGTGGTGTTAAAGTAAAGGAGGCTGTTCATGCTTCCTTCAAGTCTTTCCATTCATGCGTGTCAAGGTGCTCCTTGACGCATATAATGAGTGTCTCAAGGAGGGAGTCTTTCCGGAGCCCTGGAAGAAGCAGTGGTTGGTTCTTATACACAAACTCAGGAGAGATCCATCCAACTCAGGTTCCTATAAGCCACTGTGTTTTATGAATACAATGGGCAAGCTTTACGAGAAGATGATACCGCAGAGGCTGGTTGAAAACGTCGGCGGTGCAGTGGGTTGTCAACTAACCAGTATGACTTTCGCAAGGGTAGGTCAACTATACATGTTGTGTTGGGGTATATGCTATTGAAAATAGTGCCATCAATTACACAAGATCAGGATGGAATACCAAGTACTGCATCCTCGTCACGTCTTTAATAGCGCATACTGGTCAAGGATAATGCAGGCAGTGCCTAGCACTTGACATACCTGCATCTCTGAAGAGCGTAATACCCTCATTCTTATCAGACAGAATTCCGTTGTGCAACACCGATGAAAGAGTCAAGATGCATAGGGTCACCAGAGGCATTTGGGTGTTCGCCCTGGGGCCCATACTATGGAACCAGATGTATGACGGTATGTTCAGTGTTCCTCAGTCTGCCAGGGCAACTCTGTAAGTTTTTCCAACAATCAGGCATTGGTCGTGGTCTTAGATAACCTTAAAGAACTAGTTGAGCATGTCAGGCCTCTTACCATGCAGTACATCTTTGGATTGAGGAGGCAGGCCTGCAATTGGTGCCAGATAAAACTGAGATGGTTTACATTTCAGGTAAGAAAAGAAATGTAAATATTGCTGTACTGCTATCAGGTTGCCAAGTCAAGTCCAGGTTATCCACGTACCAAATGCCACAGAGAAGGCGAACAGAACAGCATGTTTGATTGCCATTTGGGTGTTACCTAATAGGGGTGGCCCCAAGAAGACGTGAAGAACATTAATACCTAGCATTGTCACATCTGTGCTGCTCTCTGAGGCCCCTATGTGGGTGGGGGCACCGAGCATTGCAACAACAAATGTATGGCAGCTCTGTATAAGTGCAGCTGCCTTAGGATCTGCTCCACCTATCAGACGGTGTCCAGAGGGGGCACTGAGGTTCTGGTGGGGCAGATGCTTATTCATCTTTTCCCAGAACTCAGGAGGAATGTATGTAAAGTTGTAGGGTCACCCGAAGACTGTTGTCTTGAGGGTGGGTGGCTCAGGATCTCCCTCATTGCCGAATGGCAGAAGTGCTGGATGATTGCAGAGAAGGGACATTGCATTTTCTGGCTCATTAGTATCGTTGACGTATAGTTATCCAGGAAGCATGGAGAGATGTATTATGCCCTAACCCAGTTTCTTCTGGTCACAAGGGATTTAGAGCCTACCTCTTAAATTTGGGCTATCCTTTGTCCCAGCTGTGTACAAATGGAGGAAACGGCACTGCAAATTTTTTTTGAATATCCTTACTTCATCTCTGAGAGGAACATACTGATAGCTAGACTTGAACTGGCAAGAATGTTTGCACTGGATGAACTGTCCAGTATCATGATAGCATCTGCCAGGAATTGGCAGGCAGTTGTGACTGAGCTAATAAGGTCATGACCAAACTGGAAGTCCTAGAAGACGCCAGGAAGAGAGGGACGGCTCATTAATGTGATGCCTGTGAAGTTCTTGGGGGGTCCTGGTTCACTGGGATCGTCCTAGTGTGACAATGTAGATAGCAATCCCTCAACCTATGGCCCTGGGTTTGGGTTTGGCAGTGGCATCTAGCTACAATACCAGGTAGGATGATGAGGGGGTTGGAGGTTTAGTCGGTATTCACAGCCATACATACACTCTACACAACACCTAGCGGAAGCTGTTGCGAGTTCAACATACTTGTTACAAGTGTCCATAAGTGGATTCCTCCACCTAAATTAAAAAAGGGACATAACAGTTTACACCTTACCAATAAATTTTGATCTATCTCTTTCAGACCTGAAAAGTTTGATGAACATATAATTGTATTTTTGTTGTTTTTTTTTAACACAAATTTAATATCTATAATTGTAAACTACATTAATTATATATTATCACAAAATTATATTTAATGGTGTAAAATCAGGGAAGAATTGGTGGGATGGCATAATTAATTTATTTTAGTTAGATATTTACTGTGTATTATGAAAAGAAACAGAAATACAAAACTGTACAAAAAGTGAGTTTTACAGTAAAATAATTTTCCAAGTCTTCTATTGTTCCTGATGTAACCCGAAATAGACAAACAAACAAACTCTAATTCATTATATGAGAGCTACTGAGAGTGTAAGTTACATTTTAAACATAGTGTGAGGATTAAAGGTAATTATACTACAATTCAGCAGTATATTGGGCTCAGTAACTAGCAGTATGCATCTAGCATTAGTAGAAACATGTAGGTGTTGCAATTATTCTTTAAGTATGTGCCCTGCAAAATCCCTTTCCCCTTAGTAGGAATTACATTTGGTAATAAGATTCCTGTCATAAAAATTATAAAGTAGCTGAAATCCATCATTAACTTTGCCAAGTTTATGTGGAGTGTGTGTTTATAATTGCACGCACTCATAACACAACACACATTTTCACACAGAATATAATTAAATTAGAAAGGTTTGTGTAAGACAATGCGATTTGTTATATTTAGAAACAGGTGAACCAATCTCCATAATAAAGAGAAACTGGATGACTGGCCATCATGACTGATGAATTGTTAACAATATGATTCAAGATAATAATGAATCATTATTTCAAAACTTTTTGACCTTTTTTCACATTTCTCACCTAGTTTTTCATTAAGTGATCATATTAATCCTATGCTTTAATTTTTGTAGCCAGTAGTTCATAAACTTCTTTTACAACACAAGATACAAAGTATGGCATTGACATTAATTTTTCTTAAATATTTCATAACTGTGATGATTCTTTTTGGTTATAACTGATATTAGCACTGAGATTTGGATTTCTTATCTAAACATAAAAAATAAAATCAATGTCTAGAGTAGAACCTTAGTCACTCACTAACAAAACCAAAAAACATCACAAAGTGTAATGTCAGAAAAATCATAGCAACTGTCTTTTATAACACAAGAGTCTTGTTGGTTGTTTTCAAAGAATCTAGCACCACATTAAATTGGAAGTTCATTGAAAAACTTTAAAAGAGTAAAGAAGGGCCATTTCAAAGCATCATGTCATGATAACCTGTATTGTAGATTTCTTGTCCACCCATGTAAAAAAATATATATACTAAACTTACATACTCAAAATATAAACATTCTCCCAAAAGCCAAAATCTCACTCCTAGTGATTATCATTGCATCATCACACGATGATAAAGTAAATACTGACAGATTTGATGACATGCTTTTATCCCAGCAGTTTACAACAATGACGATAAGCTACCATCCAGTAAGGAAGATGGTTCAAATCACAGGTGATACAATTTAATATAATGGAATTCAAAATCTTATGAAACACTATGAAAAGTGCATCAACTGGCTAGAGGATGTTGAAGACTCAGGATTATTTAAATGACTTATTTCATTTTTAAATACTCATAAATGTTTACTTTTTTGTTGCTCCCATTTAAATGTTGGAACTTTAATTTATATTTAATATAGGCCTTTTAAATTTTAAGATCTTCAGCTTCAGTCGGATTCACTTGGCTCTTTACACTTCGCTTGGCTCCTTTCAGATGCACTTGGCTCCTTTCGGATGCACTTGGCTCTTTACAGTTCACACAGCACCTTTTGGGTGCACTTGGCTCGTGACAAATCAGCGAATCCACCAACAGTGTATAAGCAAACTCTTACTACATTTGTAGTAATTCTATGCCAGTCCAGTTCCAGTTCTACAATTCAGTTCTAGTTCTAATCCAGTCATTTCACTTAGAGAAATATTTGCAATTACAGTAAAACAGTTATATTTCAATCATACTCAAAAAATTAATGTTATATAATATTTCAACCACAATAAAATATTTATAATAACAAAAAACTCAAGACTTAAATTATTAAAAGAATCGACACCACTTTTCAACATACAATCATTTTTTGGTCCTCCAGGCCAGATATACGTCATAATCAGCATTTTCAAGAATGCTACATTTTTTAATCTACCAGAACTGTGGACAATTACAAAAAACATCATTCAAGAATCACCAACTTTGGTCTTCCAGCATCGCAGATATAAACTGCAACCTTTTAAAAATATTCATATACAACAAACTTCATACAACCAGGGATTGCAACAATTATATCTACAACATTATCTATCGTAATATCTTTTAATTTATTATTACATTTAATTTACATTGTCACAATTATAATCCTATACAAGGTAATATTTTCACCTTACAAATTAACTTGAGGAATCTTCTTAATTTGCTAGACAAATTTAACACCATTCAATCAGAACTTGAATTGGAATACGATGATGAGGTTTTAGAACCTGATCGTATACAAATCAAAGACAATTTGTGTACTATAGAATCCAAATTACAAAATTTTATAGATAATAGCCAAAAAAATCTAATCAAGACAGTTCAATTGTAACAATTAAACACAATTACAGCCAATTAATGTACCTGTATTAAGAGGTAATGTGTTAGAGTGACAGCACTATTTTAATATATTTATTGATTTAGTTCATATAAGAGATGACTTGACTAATATTCAAAAATTACACTACTTATATTCTTCTTTGAAGGATTAAGCTTTAGCTATAATTAAAAATTTACCACTGACAAATGAAAATTATACTATAGCAGTAGAATTGTTAAAAACACGATTTGACAACAAATAATAATTGCAGGTCATAATGTTGAGCGCAATATAAGATCAAATTCTATAAAAAGAAGAATTCATAAATAATTCATCCAAATATACTAATGAAATTTCATCATATGTGAATTCGTTTGAAGCAATGCAACTTCCTATTAAGACATGAATTTATTGTCGTTCATTTTCTAACATCAAAATTGGACTACAATACTTCAAGATTATGGACGGAAAGGTTGCCAAATCAAAGATTTCCACTTTTAAAGATTTTATAGAATTTCTAAATTCTAGATGACAACTTTTAGAAAATATTAATCCATCCACATCAAACATGCACGTCAATATAGATAATGAAACCAAGGAACAACGTCATAAAAATACAACCGATTCTTTAACCAAAAGTTTTAATTTAAATCCTAATAAGCAAGATAAAAGACATAAAATTTGTTATTATACAAAATCCAGTTCTAATTAATGTTCATTTTGTAATTAAAGTCATTACATATTTCAATGTAAGGAATTTTTTAATTTGTCCGCTGATTATTGTAAAACCTTTTTGGCAAGTAATAATTGTAGTTATAATTATTTGTGTAAGGGCCATTCTATTAATCAATATTATACAAAAGGCCTGTAAGATTTGTAGAAAGAAACTCAGTACTCATTATATGGCCAAAATTAATCATTCTAAGATAGATAGCAATAAGCCTAAAGTATAACTTATTGTTCATTTAAAAATCAACCAATTAAAAATATAATTCTGTCAGCAGCTGTTTGTAATACCAATGACAAATATTTCAGGTGTCATCCATGTAGAATCTTATTAAATTCAGGCAAATTTTTGTATGTACAACTTTGTTCGAAAATTAGATCTTAAACTTAAAAAAAATGATCTATCATTTCAGGCATAAATCTCTCAATCCAAATACAATGTAACACTTACATTACACTCTTTAAATAAGAATTTTTCATTCAAGGTGAAATGTGCTGTTTTACATGTTCTGCCTTCTTTCAACTACGTTAAAAATAGTACTTCTAATCTTAATCTTCTTCATAATATATTTTTACCAGAGGATATGTAGAAAAATAGGTGGAAGTTGTGGTTTGAAGTTGAATATAATAAAACATAGTAACGGTTTTGCAATTTTTTATACCCTCGTATCCCCTCTCATGGCTTTGTCTGCACTATGTGTATATAGAACTTCAAAATATGGAAATAATTTTTTACTAGTTATGTGTGGACTGTTGCACTTGTAGTTATCACTGTTCACAACTTACCGGATAAAATAGATTTATTTGGATGAAAAACAACTTTTCAATAGTTAAATATGTATAATGGTTGTCATTCTTCTTTAATTTTATTAGCAAACTAATTTGTTTTTATGTATATTACGATAATACAAATTGTTCTTTCATAGACAGAGTTTAATTTAGACAATAAAATTAGATTTATTAAAAAATGTTCTGGATTATTTATTTATAATTTTTTTTTATTCATGGCTAATACTGAGTGAGTGAGACTGACAATGAGGTAGAAAACAGTTGAGATGAAATAGTGACTCACTCTCATAACAGGGTAAGGAACAAAACAGTTGTACACAAATTTTGAACTTTAATTCTTAATAATTTTTGAACTAAGGATGCTATTAGAGTCAGGCAAATTGCACTTTGTAGCGAATTTTATAGGATTTTAGAAAATCACCACTTCGGTCAATCTCCTCACCATTCTCAAGATATTCATAAAAAACCCTAAAGCTGTGCTTAAAATTTTGCATAAGTGGTTGGTTGGAAGGGGTGTGGGAGTAGTTTTTTCAAAATGTATGTGGATAAAAATTTCCCTCTTGTTTGGTACTGTTGTGCAATATTTCATCATGACTTGGAATAAGGCTGTGGATCTGTAAAAAAGGCAAATGGACATACAAAAATTTTTCTTTAAATCTATAAAAAAATTAAACATTAAATCATTTCCTAGGTGACCCTCAAATAATAGTATAAATTTCAGTCAGTGCTAATTACTGTCTTTTTAAAGATTGTAAGGTTTAGTAATTAATAGAACCAAATATGATTTTAGTTGTAGGATTTTACTTACTGAAAAATAAATACATAAACATGAACAAAATAAAATTTATAACATTTAACTTAATATATACCCTCATTAAACATTCCATCCTGATACAATTATATTTCATAACTATTGTTGAACATTATAACATTAATATCAATATGACTTTAGACTTACAAATATATCTTCTTCTATATCTTCCTAAAATGTAGTTATGATAAAACCATTTAACCAATAAAGTCATTTATTTAGGCCACATACTGCGAAAAAAATTTTGCATACGATCTGCTATCTTACTACCTGCATTACCACCATTACCATCTTCTCCATTACCAGCTTCTCCATCACCACCTTCCCCATTACCAGCTTCTCCATCACCACCTTCTCCATTACCACCTTCTCCATCACTTCGCCGTTTCCTATCATGTACTTTTTCAACATTATCTAAAATTCTGTAAGGTTCCACTGAACGTATAAATCTATTTCTTTCTATTTCACCTCTAAGTGCCTGAAACATAAACAACTTTTATTAGTTAAATCACCACTTAAAATTAAAAACTGAAGTTTTAAATTAATTTTTTAAATAAATTCTTAATGATTCCTTGATCCTTGACTTTTTTTTGTACTTCATAAGAAAAATTAGGCTATTAAAAATTCATGCAAGGCTAATGAAAAAAAAAGTTTGACCAAAAGTAAAAATGTTTGTACAGCTGTACCACAAAGAAATGGAGAAACTTTCAGTGCATGCTCTAACTGGTGAAAGTATTGAAAAAGCTCATCTAAACATATTTATGGAAATGCTTTGTTTTCAAGTTATGGCTAGCGAAAGATTTCAACCAAATTTCAACTCTTCTTATAAAAAGAAACACTACTGTAATTTTGAGATCCAAATTAAGGAGTAAAGTTGGTGGTTTCTTATGTAATTTGATGTGAGAAATAGGATAAAACAGGTCCCAGAATTGTAACTCCAGTATCTTTTAAGATATCTGATGTGAAACACAAAGTTGGTGTCAAAAAACAAGTTTTTTTAGGTTTGTAGTATAATAGCTTTGTTAAATGACTTATAAATGCAGAAGAATTAGTAACAAAACTTGTAAAGAATTAAATTTTATGAAAATTAATGTGAATACAGTCAATAAACAAATCAGACAGAAAATTGTATTATTTATTTTAGGAAACAGGAAATATGAAAACTATGTTTTTTTGGTTAATAAATTGTTAGGAAACTACAAACATTTAGGATGTAGGATATCAATAAAAATTCATTTCCTACACTCCCACCTAATCTTTTTTCTGAAAATTTGGGCTTTGTGAACAATGAGCAAGGAGAGTGTTTCCATCAGGATATTCTGACCATGGAGCATTGGTATCAAGAAAGATGGGATCCAAAAATTATGGGCAAGTACTGTTGGTTTTGTTTAGAGAAACTGATCAAATATTATACAAGTGAAAAAGTTTGCCAACATATTTCAAAAATTAAAGGCAAGACAATTCCAATGAGTAAAATTTTTAAAAACCTCTTATTTTGAAACCTCTTATTAATGTATTTCAATTTAACTGTGTTTGAATAAATAAAAATTAATTGATTTAAATGAATTTTAAATGAATACATAATTTTTTTTTTAAATATTGATTTTACTGATTATACATTTATTGATAAGTAAATCATAAGCATCTAAAAAACATGTGACCTATTACACAAATTCTGATAACATTTTTGAATTCAGCATCCAAAAATCAGTTAAAATCACCTTTTACAATTCCAGGTAGATGAAAAATTATTTGTTTTTTTGACTAATGTAATCTAAGGCAATTATCTAGTTCTTTTATAAAATGCTGATTATAACAAAAATTGGTCTGCATTTTTCCAAAACGGACAGTATATTTTCAATTTTAAATGAGGTTGAAAAAGCATTCCTCATCAAATAAAGATTGCAAGATATTCTATACAATCAGAAGAAAAATTATCTTTCATTAAGGAGTATGGAATTTTATACATTCAGATAAAGATTAAAAAAAAGTCTTTATAAGAGCTAAAATTTAACAGTACATTCATCTAACTGAAATATGTAGGAGGTATACTATCCATGTAACAAGATTAGTTTATTGTTATTGGTATAAAACCTTATCATCCAATTTGGTTAATAAAAAATATGATCAATAAGTAGACTTGTTAAGTTTGTGAAGCTACAATTTTAAGCAGAAATTGCATTATATTGCCTTTCATTCCTTACTAATTGCCAGTTTTCATTTGCTTTCTTAATGATTTGGTGAACAAAATTTGGAGAAAAAAGAGACTGTTTTTATAGAATTACTTCATGTGATTCTAGATCAAAAGTAATCCTATATCATTTGTTTTAATAATTTATTTTTAAGGCATTTCTTAAGATAATTTTATAATCACCACATAAGCTTGAAGTTTGTGCGTGAGATATGGAAATGTAGCATATGAAAAATTCCATGAATGACCAGGATGTAATCATAATAAATCTTCCTTACTATATCAGATGTCATGGGAAATGATAATTTGCTGGCTATTATTGTATTAATTTATAATACAATATATATCTATTTTTTATGAAAGATTCAGATTATTCTGGTAACACTGATAAATTTTGCAGAATTCAATTTTGGTTTCTATCAAATCCTAAGTACTGAAAAATAGTTTCACAGCTTTTTATCACTCATGTAATTGATTCACAAACAAATCTAGAGTTTTAGCACACTTAACTCACAGATGTTTTAGTATAAGTTTTATAAGTTTCTGATAAAACTTAAGTTTTTTCCACCCTTTCTAAGTTAAGTTAGCTTAGAGTCAAAAATTGGATCTAGTTAAATAAATGAAATTATTAAAAACCTCCTCAGTGTTTAACAATACAAAGCTTCTAAGATGATTAGAAGAGACATATGTAAATAAATAGTTTAATGATATACAATGTCAAGATGTGAAAAGAACTGGCAAAATTAGTTTTATGCTGCAGAAATGAGGCAAGATTGAAGGACATAATAAAGAATAATACAATAACAAAAAATTAAATACAGTAACAAGTTGGGAAATTATAAAACATTAAAGAAGTAAGTTTAAGTTGTATGAATATGTAATAAGAAAAACGGACTATCTCAGAAGAGTTTTTTGGGAATTTACTAGCAAGAAAAGAGACCAAATGATAAACAATAAAAATTGATTGTAGAATAGAAATAATTGTTGAACATACTTCTAGGAAAGACCACCCTAATTTGATGAAGTTCTTTGTGTGTGGGTTGATCATCTCATTCTTGAGTTCTTTTTGTTATTCTTTAGCTTTTCTTTTTTGATTAAGTGCCATGAGAATTAAATCTGCTGACATCCTAGCTTCATTAATGGAACCATGTCACAGATGATGACACCTTCTGTTAGTCAGGAGTTACTTAGAGCTCTGTCAGGTGTAAGATTAATTTGAGATATGTATATCAAAATGTCTAAATTCAGTTCGCTGTTAAGGGATTCGCTGAAATGCTTTAGTGTTAAGCAAAGAGATCACCTGCTCCTATTAAAATCCAGTACTCTGATTGTCAGAGAAATTCTCTCTAAAATGGTGTGTACAACATTCTCTAGGCCACTAGTGCAATTCTTTTTTTCTGAATTTTATTTCAAAGATGCTAGCAAAGATGTGTTTCTAACAAAGATTATTTATAAATTTAAATATTATTCATGAATTTCATTATAATTTAACATAAACAGAAAAATAAGTCATTTATTCTTTTCTTCAACAAAAAATGAAAAGAATGGTAAAAAATATGAGAAGGAAAATTCACATATTGACATTTAATGACTCACTTGTTGCTGCCAAATGACAATGAAGAACGATAATTGAAACAGACATCTGTTTAAAAGATATGGAACAGTTTAATTAAAAGTCCAAAAAGCAGTACAAAACAAGTATTTTGCAGATCAAAAAGGTGCTGGAAGACCAAGGAAACACATGAATTTTTGAAAATGGAATGAATCGACCTTGGATGAGTACCAAAATAATGTAAAGATCAACAATAATGTAAGTATCAATAATGTAATGTAAAAACAATAAATTAATATTTTAAACAACAATTTTCTCAAAAATGAAATTATTGAACAAATTCTGCCAAAAAAAGAACAGAAACATCAGTATACTGAATACTTTCATTAAATTTGAATTATAAAATCTAATTAAAAATTTGTAAAAGAAAAATAAAATAAAAAACAATCATTGTAAGTTATTTAGCGAAAAAATCATAGTATTTATTTTATTATTTTAAAATAGGATCTACGGTCAGGAACCTACAGAGTAAGTAAAATGTCTGAACATCAATTTAATATTTTAATAATTTTAATTAATTATTCCATTTTAAGTACAGTAATATAAATTATCATTTACAAAAATGTCAAATCAGTAATATCAAAAATAAAAATAAAAATGTTACACTCCGATAAAAAAATTATTGTTCTAGATTTTTCATTTATATATGTAGTAATTACAAGTCTAATTCACACTATATTGAAATTAGTTTTATTATACTGAAATATTTATTAAATTGAATTACCATAAACTATTTTTAAGAATATATTTTTTTTACAAGAAAATTAAATTAACATGATTAGCAAAAGAAAAATAATAAAGTGATAAAATAAAAAGACAAAACAAATTTTTAATAAGAATTTTTCTGCATCATAATAATCTTAATTAGATACAAATCATTAACGAGGTTCACATAAAACACATATGAATCGGTTAGTTACTTCATTTCAAATAATAAAACCAAGTGAACAAGTATAATTCATTAAATAGTATTATCTCAATTAAAATATATAATAAAATTAATAAATAATTAAATATCTAACTTTCAAACTAATTCAATCACTTCTTCCAAAGGATTTTTTTAAAGCTAATCAGTTGTAACTTTTTCAGTGGAATTACATCCATCAAGCAAGGTGATGTCAGTTAGCTTTGTAAAGTCCATTGGAAGAAGTTCCGTTATTTTCAGTTGTTTAATGATTTAATTGTAAACTTTTATCATGTTTCATTATGTTGTTTAATGAATTTTAAATATGTAAGTAAGAGGTTATTTATTTTGCAGAGAATAAAGATAGTGTAAAAGAAATTAATTAAACAAGTGAAATCTTTTCAAATGGCATAAAATACCTTTTATTTTTTTACAATAGTTAAATTTAAACTTATTAATTTTTATTATTTTATTATATTTTTTTTAAGATTAATTTCATATTGATACTATGTAACCAAATCAAAGTAAAGCATGATGATAAAAAATATAATTTTTTACCAATTAAAGATAGCCAAATAAAAATTTCTACCAATTGTTTTTATGCTTCACCAGACCTTCATGACATAACCATGGCATATAGTATTAAAAGCAGCAGATTACATTTAGTGAAAACAACAAGAAACTAATACCAGATTTTTTATTCCCAAATCTTAAATCCATGTAATCTCAAGATGTTTTAACAAGATGGTAATCTCAGTTTGTTAAGTATCTTGGAAAAAATATTACCTCCTATTCAGATTTTTGGGGATGGATGGAAAAGTAAGAAAAAATCCATCTACTCCTGAGAGTTAAGATATAACAATAACAGTGAGAATTTTACTTTCTCATCACATTATTCATACATGTAAATAAATTTACTCATCAATGTGAAACAAAATTAAAAGAAAGGAAAAGATAAGGGTGAAAAACAAGAAAAAGAGTGAATTGTTGAATTGTAATAGACATGTAGATGTGAGCAATTACATAAAAAAACAATGAGTAAGTAATCTAATTAAAAACTAATTACTACAAGTTACAGGAGAATTCAAAGGCCCATTATTATCCTGAGATAAATTTTATTTACAGTAGATTGATTAATCATATCCTACTTTTTAAATACTTCAAAATGTGCTTTCAGAATATCTTTTCAGGGCTGTAATCCACTCCTGACATCAGTTGAATTGCAAATGGTGATGCTGTTAATGATCCTCAGAGAATCTATGAAATTTATTAAAATATTACATTAATGGGATTAATTTTGTTAATGTTGTTAAAGTGGTTTGGGATACCCAAATTTAATATTAAGTGAAATAGTATATTTGATTTTGACTTTGTTTAATATATATATTTTTGTAAAATTTAAAGTATTTATACAATCCATGACATTCGTGGATCTTTAGTTTTATGTTTTTGAATGCTGCCTGTAAAATTTTGATGTTACTATTAATGTATTTTAATATATAGTATGAATACAGCTGTCTTTTAGTTCATTAATAATTTAAATTGTGTGCGTTATGTAACTTTCATATGTTATTTCATGTCATAATAAATCACTGAGGCCCTAAAATACTTTTTATTTTATGGCTTACTACTGCCACTAAAATTTATTTTAATATTCTTTTATTGTCTAAAAGAATAATAAACCACCTAAAGAAAACCATTCAGATTGTTATATAACTGTGGCAATCAATGAGAAAATATTTTTTAAATCATTGAAAGTTAGTGTTGACAAATTTATTGAACTAAAAAAAGTTGTTAAAACAATCCGTATAAGTTTAAACAGAAAAATAAAATTGTTCAATTGTCGACGTAATCTTAAATTATTTCTATTACTATTATAATCTTTAATTGGATCAATATTAGATTCTTGTTTAGAGTGTAAGATTTCTCCATTGATGTTATACATGAGTTCCTGAAACACATGATTTTTTTTTAACTCAATACACTATAAAGAATGATTAATATTTATAAATCTTTTAAAAACTATCATAATTTTCAAATAGGTTAAAAAAAATCCTGAATTCATCCATGTATAAAGAACACATTACTCCTTTTCAAAATCTAACTTCTACATAAAATTTATGAATTTATTCAATTTAAGGTACTAATAAATGCGATCAAAATAAAATTTCCAAAAGAATTAACGATCAACATAACTGAATAGGCACAATTTAGATTGAATATACTTATATTATTTTATTAAATATTTAAGAAATTCCTAACATTTTTAAAATATGCATCACTGAAAAATATTCTGATAATTAGTTTTGAAAGGCCTTTGTAAAAAAAAATTCCAATTTATTTAAAAACAAATTGTTAAATTTTCAGTTATTTTAAACCCAAATACTTTATTTATGTTTCGTGATCAATAGAAAAACTGTAATCATTTTTCAAAATAAAGAATGTAAAATAAGGGCAAAATGTTGTTCTAATTTATTGATCTATGTAATTAATAAACTAATTAATGTTCATTATTTTAAAATTTGTAAAATTATCTTTAAGAACTAACAAATAGATATTAATTATTTTAAACACATTTAACATGAATAAATGGTAGATATCAGTAAAGTTTTTGAACCACTAATGTCAGTTTCTCTTTTAGTAATAAAATATTTAAGTATGTGTATTGCACATATATTTTTATCTTTAGATGTTTATAATAAAAATTAAGCTTAAAAGACAGTATATAATTTGAAAAAAAAAGTTAATTTGGAATTTCTCTTGAATCTTAATCGGATTCTAACAGATAAATATTTTCCCTCTTTCACTGCAGGTTTAAAAGAATCCTACTAGTGTATTCTTTAAATATACCATCAACAGATCATCTGATCTGTTGTAAATTGAAATCGTATCTTCTGAAGTTAAAATCCAAGCCATATCTTCAACTTTTTTCCAGTTATTTATCAGGTTTTCTTTTTTAATTTTAAATTTGCGGAATTTTATGTACAATAGAATGTTTTGCCAAAGGCTTCTATATAAGGAAAAACTAGTTTTTCCCACAAATTACCTTAATATTTATTTACAACTTTCTCCTAAATCAAAAGAGATAATTCTGTGGCTGGTGTAAGAACTCCAGATCAAACCTCATTTAAGGGACTGCTTTGTGAAAGAAATCACTAATATATTCCTACGTTCTTCAATTTTTTGACTCTAAACTGCACTGTAGATCTGAGTTTGATTCTAATTTGGTTAAAAATGTTGGCCTGATAATTATTTATCCTTATTCATCTTCATTATTGCATTCTTCATTAAAGGATCATATATTTTCCATTTATTATTATACATCCCTTCACCAAGCATGATCTACATAACTTTCATAATTAACAAATACTGATTGGAGAGGAATGAGTAAACTATTTTAGCAACTTTTATCATACAACCTTTACTCATACTAATGGTAATTACTAATTTAATTAGTAATTTATGATCAAAAACATTTTTTTTAAATTTTAAAGTAAAAACTGTAATATTTAAAGTAAATAATATCAGTTAATTTAGCCATTTAATTTGTTATTATGTTGTTAATTATTAGTTATTGTTTAATAATATCAATATTACAGCACTGTTTAAAGTTTGTTATTGTATGCATTATGAATGTAAAATGCAATAAAATCGTTCATGCAGCACACTTTAATACGATTTTTCCGTCATTGCAACTTTGAACCCTTATAACTTGATAATGAAGGCTTTATCAGCAAAACAGGTTTCACCATTGTTTTTCTTGTGAAATTTTAAATTAAAATCATGTCATACGTCCACCTTCCTACTTAAAAAATTAATTCTGATTCAATATGGCGGACCCACGAAGGTGAACAAAAATTAAAAACCCTAAATAATGCAGATTTTTTTAAAATATGTAGAACCCCATTTCTTTCTGCCTTTAAATACCTCTCATATATTCGATATAAAACCATTTTCATACTTAAATATTTCCCGGTGTATATATACATATATATATATTCGTGCACGCACATGCACCTGGCACACCATAAATGCAAACTACAAAGGAAACCTTTCTTTGCAACCATCTTATACAATCAACAGTACACTGCCTTAAATGTCAAGCAGCTTATGGCCAGCAATAAGTATTAACCAATTATTCTCTCAAATTGTCTTCAACTGATGTTTCACAATGCAGGCAAATCAAAATGAGCGGCATGATTCATGAAAAATCACTAATTGCATTTTGATCTAAGTTAATTTTTTTTAATTCCAGTTTCAGTTTTAACATATGAACTTCAACCAAATTTGCACACATCGGAAGAGAAATAAACTGTCTTAACATACATATTATGATTTGAAAGGTTAGAAACTAAGTTTGTTCAATTTTACAACTTCCTGGAATTCAAATGTTGGTGACAAAGTAGTTGATATATGATAGTATATGTAATCTATTTTCTGAATGGAATATTGAAGATTACAGTTAAAACTTTGTTTACTTATTAAAATTATATGGAATATTACAAGCAAAATGGCAATCTACACTTCATCAATGGTGAAGGTAGGAGGCAAAAACAGGTGCGAAATAGGTAAGTATCTGATGCTGCGCAATAAGAATCCACAAAAAAAGCTCAGTTATGTAGTAATCTACAACCATAGTCAATATAACAGTTAACACATTACTCGGTTGATGCTTGCTTATTGGAAACTGTGGTGGGTATTTTTTTCTGTGATATCTTTTATTTGTGGTGAAAACATGAAAGAGTTCATTTGAAGTTAAGTATCAAAAGCAAGCTAAGAAGAGAAGAAAGAATCTTAACTGTTCACAAGAAAGACGTTTCAGTAAAATGAAGTTGATAAAAACGTTTATTTCCAAAACACTGTATACCAACAAAGACTTACAAATGTAAGTGACAGAAGAGATTGTCCCGAACCAAACAACTTTTCCCCACACAACCAATGATGGAGTTACCTGAGAAATGATACTGACATAATTCAGCATGTTTTCCGTTTAGAACTCTGAAACACTCAACGGCAAACAGCCCTTGCATTGCGGAAGGTGCCTAGCAATTCAGTTGTAGGCCTCTGATTAAAATTATGTAAAGCCCTATGACAATTCCTTAGTGCACTCCATAGTCTTCATCCCACCAAGGAACAGCAGGCTTTCCAGTTGTTAATGGGATAAATTTATTTGCGCTATCAAGTATCAAGAATCTGCATGACTAATGTGACTTCCTTCAGGAAAACAGGCACTCCTTCATGACCCTACCCTCAGTTGGATAGTGGCATCTCTCACAGACATAGCAGCAAAAACATGTTTCATCCTGGTGACAGAGGTGAGTTTCCTGCAGACACAGTATCAAGAGATTTTCTTCTTTAAGCAAGATTTCAATGTCCTCCAGGTGAGAACCGAGACCACAAACATTCCACTGATAATATTTGTACACTTAAGAAGTACTTTTTTCTGTTATATATAAAAACTCTATCTGTAAATTACTTATCAAATACTATGTAGTTTTTCTTTTTTGATTTTATGACTTTTAAGAAGTGCTTTGCTTCTTCGGGTACTTTATCTATTACCACACCCTTGTAGAAACCTTGGTGACCAGGTGATGATGTTTTTATAGACCCCATCAATGCTGCAATAGCAGCCTTGAGGAACTTTATTTGGTCTGATAAAGCTTCTACCATTTTAGTTAGCTCTTTGCATGATGTGCATTCTTTCCCTTTTTGTATATTGTTAGAGAAAGTCTGGACAAAACTAACACCAGGTTGTACAGGATTCCTCCTGCTGAGAGATTTTCTCTATTTCCAATGAGCCACATGATAGGACACTTTATGCTCAGTACATATTATTAATATAGCCTTTTCTTCTTTATAAAGAGGGAATTCTCGAAACTTTGCTGAGTGTACACCTTTAAAATTAACACATTTTTCTATTTCAGTACTGTGTTTCAGCAGCAACACACACAAGCATTTTCCGTCTTGAACAATCTTTGTTATGACCCAAACCTTGACATTGAAAACAGTGTCCTTGGGTTTGGTATATAAAGTTACACACAGACAGGTAGCCAGTTCTTATTTTCTCAGGAATACATGGGGCAGAAAAGGTTAGAATAAGTGAACATGTTGGCATACCAACACCATTCTCCTTCCTCACAATTCTCTGCACAGATGTCACTGACTGCAGTAATAGCTCTTCTGATATTTCAGTTAAGTCAACATCAACCAAGTCACAACAAAAGATAACTCTCTTGCTAAATGTAATGTCTTATGGGTCTGCACTATTAACCCATCTTTTCCTATATTCTTAAGGGCTAGAAGTTTTTGACATTGCTCTTCACGTTATACTTCAGTCAACAGGATGCCACTTCTAAGATTCTTAATAGATTTCGGAGACCCACATGCTGTTACGACACACTTATCTATCAGGAAGGAAGAAACCTGAGTAAAAGATTTACCTTCTTCATTGCACTTCACTAGAGAAACCTTGTACATGAAAATTTAACACCCTCTAATGTTTTTGTTTCACTAGACAAATCAGTGACTGAAAAAATGGGTTAAAGTCTCTTTAAACTACCCACTTTGGTGGTTTTTTCAAGTGGATCAACAGCCACCGAAATATTAATTAGGACTGACATACAGTTTCCATGAGTATCAGTGATATAACAGCCATAGCAATATAGCACCCACGTATTGGAGCTAGGACTTCATACAACTGTGTTCACCAGGTGCCCAGAGGACATAGTTTGAGACTCGCTATATAGAGCCATCCACCCTTCAGCATGATAGTTTCCACTTCGGGTTATGGTTGCGTTTCATATAGTGTCACAACACCACTGAGTGTAAGTGTAAAAATGGACTGTTGTAATGCTGAGTAAGGATATGTATATTAATTTGTGTAGTGTTTGTGGTGAGGTGTACGTGTATGGTGTAAAAGGTTAAGCTGTTCAGTGTGTAGTGGGAAGAAAAGCTAGGCTAGGGCCATGGGGACGCCAATCCCCAAAGCGTCGTAGGGACGCTTATCCCTGTCTCAAGAGGGAGTAAGACTCCCTCCCGAGACATCACTGACTGGAAACTGTGAATGACTGACTTCCACTACACCCCTATTTATCTTCTTATTTTCTTCTATTATTTTTTTGACTGAGGAAACATGGTCCTGTTATATCCCAATTTTTTGGTTGTTTGTTTATTATATTTATGTATTTTAGTTTAGTTATCTACCTTTTTTTTTAACTCTGTGTATAAACTGTGATGTCAAATTCGAACCGATGTGCCTTCTCCTTGTAAGATTAAAATATTTCATTAATTAAGGTTTTATTTGGCTACAACTTTTTTATTTACGCAATTTACCTGTGGTGGCCACTTTTGTTATGGTGCTTGTACCTAATTTTGTGATTGAAAGGGTTTACGGAAAAAATCATTGGAAGGATGAAAAAAAAAAGCAATTTATTCATATTTTCAAAATGTAAAAGATTGGTTCAGTGATTTATTTACCTAGTTCGTTTCTTTCTACTTGAAAATTACAAATAAAGTTGAACATGAAAAACAGTATCTCAAAAATCATGAAAAACCTGTTAAAAGCGATACCATTTTGACTCACTAAATAAGTGCTCCAAGGGAGCTTCTTGTCTTCTTTGCACTTTATATTTTTTATATCTAGCCCCTATGTTGTTGAAGTTGACGTTTTCAATATTTTTAAAATGGATTTTTTTTTAATTATTAATGATAGTTCATAATTTGATGATAACTTAACCAATACGACTAAACTTATACAATTTTGATTCAAAAATGCTTATAAAACTTACCCAAACTGAGATTTCAATGAATAGCCTACATCTTTTTTCGACAATTCATTTTTATTTTTATATAGGTTTATTTTTGTAAACACTATCGAAGAAAAAAAAATTTTAACAAAATTTTAATTATTCTTCAATGAAATAGCGTGTTTCTGTAGCAATGAGTTTTTTATTTAGTGTAGTTAACCAGCAGCTGTGATATCTCTTCTGATAATTCTCTTCTAAGAAAAAATACTTTTGAAACAGTTAACACAAAGAGACTTTTCAGGAACTAAATTTAAATTTGAAAAAATGTGTCTTTAAGACCTTGCTCTAATGTTATTTGTCTTCAGTTTTTCTTTACTAGTTTATTATGAGTTCTCAAAGGGTCACAACAGAACTGTTTCATGACACTCTTTATTCACATAAATTTCTATGGAACATTGTTATATGTAAAATTACTTGAAAATAATATAAAAATTTAACCAATTTTAAAATTTGTAAATGTAATATTATTAAATAAAACTTACAAATAAGTTTTATTTAATAAACACTTCCAAACACAAGATGAAATTTGAGACATTCAGTAAAGATGTAAACAGGTTACTGACTAATGTCAGACAGACCAGTCTGTAAGTTTAAAGCTAAATGAAGCAACAAGAATAAGTAAGCATGTTGTAAAATGGATTTTCCTGACAACTGGAAATAACTTCAAGCGGTTGTTATAACATGAGCACTGCAGTTGAATGGTTCAAACAAGTCTATTTCAACTATAGTAATAAGTATAAAAATATTAAAGTGTCAAGCAGACAAGAAACCCTCTTGGAGCACTTATTTAGTGAGTCAAAATGGTATGGTTTTTAACAAGTTTTTCATGATTTTGAGAGGTTGTAACTTTTTTATTAGTATAATAAACAAATTTTTCTATTATTTGCCATAAACATCTACAAAAACACTGTAAGTTGTGTAAATTTGAGATTTTTAACATCAGCCCCATCAGAGTTATTTGAAGCCAAAATTTGAATTTAAAAAAAAAATTAGTTTTCAAAAATTCATAAAAATTTAGGGATAACTGTATCACCATTAATATTATTTATGGTAAAATTACTAACATATACCTACGTATAAAAAAATAATTCAAACTATGTATGCCATTCCAATTTGAAAAATATTAGCGAAAGTGAAATTTTACTGTTTTTCATGTTCAATTTTATTGGTAATTTTCTCATAGAAAGAATAGAGATAGGTAAATAAATTACAGAACCACCTTGAGAAAATATGAATAAATTGCTTTTTGTTTCATCCTTTAAGGACCAATAGTGTTTTAGTTATGATTTTTTCTATAAACCCTTACAATCACAAAAATAGGTGTGCGCACCATAACAAAAATGGCGCCACAGGTAAACTGCTTAAATAAAAAGTTTAAAAATAATAGTTTTACGGTGCTAAAACATGTAGGAAACAGTCTACATGTGGGTAAATTTTTTTTTTTGAATTGGTCAAGTAACCATCCTTGGGTCACTTCAAATGGATTGACCCAGACATGAATATTCAAAATAATGAACGAAATAATCAAGAATCCTTCATTTCATTATTCAAGTCTCCTTCCAAGCATTAGTGTTGTACATGTATGTATGAAATGTGGATGTATTTACTGATGTGCATGTATGTATGAAATGTGGATGTATTTACTGAGCATCAAAATATGGGGTTTAATGGGAGGGAGGAAAGCTGATGAGAGAACTTTGTGCCAAGTGAAGCAGAGGTTAGCAGCAACAATGAAAATTTTCAGTTTAATTTGAAAGCAAACCAATAAAAAACTGAATATGTTTTTAAAATATTAAAAAATATCTTTTCTCCTAATTTTAATAGAAGAAAAACTGAATTAAAACTTAAAATTTAGGAGTCTAATTTTTTCTGAAAGTCTAATTAAAGTCTTACCAACCCACATGTTTTTGTCAATGTGACACAAACTTGAAGTTGATTAGATTCCGCTAATATTTTTTGTCTTAATAAAAAGTTAATTGCTTCTTAAGAGTGGTTTATGAATAGAGTTTTGAAACTCACCTGATCATCTTCAATGATACTTGGTTTATTAGGTCTGCTTTCTACCACAACAACCAAAGAAATTAAAGCCACAGTAATTATAATCTTCAAATTAGCCATATTGTTTGTATCTAGGCTTCCTTTCTGTAAAAAAGTAGATGAAAAATTAAATGATTATATAAAAAAACAGACAAACTCAGACATGATTTTCTTTATTACAGTTGCTACAACAAAAAAAACATATTTACAATTTATTATGTTTAAAAGTCTTATTTGTCAATTTCAGAACTTTCTGGTTTACAAACACCAATAGTACCACAAAATAGCTTATAACTATTGTCAAATAAGCTGGCACAAAAAGCTACTAGCATTCAGCAAACATTTGGCACGGTACTAGGCCGACTGAAAACATTGTCAGTTTAATATACATGATATTTATAACTAAAAATTCATACGATGTTATTTATTTAAAACTAGTTTAGTATCCCAATTAATATTATTATTTTAAAGTACTTTAAATAATTATTCTTTCTATTCATTTTATTGCTGTAGCTCACAAATTCCGAAGTTGCTGTCGTCGGTATGTTCTAAAGAGCTCGTGTCCGATTCTGAATTCACATTTATCACAAAATTGTCGATGTGCACATGATATAAATGTTCATCTTCAATGTATCTTTTTTCAATGTTGACAGCATGCTCGCAAACATTGCTTCACTCAGCTTCAGATACTTCTTTATGAAATTTCTCTTCAGCTAACTTATGAACGTCTGACAAGTTAAGTCTTTTAGCTACCTGCCCCTTTACTTGACTCCAAATCATTTCAATGACATTGAGTCAGGGTGATAAGGTAAAAGTGTGTGACGATAATTGTTGAACTGTTTTAACAAACATAACAAATCTGTTTTACTTGCAACAGCTGTAGTTAACATCAAGGATAACTTATCACTTGTTAATTGATATTTTAAGTTAAAAATTTTTTAAAGAAATTAAATTTTATTAAAACATTTAAATTTAATTTATCATACTTTAAACAAAATTTACAAAACTTATTTAAACTAAAAATTTTGAATTATAAAATCAAAACCAGATGTAAAATATTAAAAAAAAAGTTTAAATATTATAAAGATTAATTAAATAAAATTGATATTAAAATTAATTTAAATTAAGCTAAAAAATTAAAATGTATCGATTTTTTACAAATGTTCATAATGTGACATCAAATTAAAATTAAAAAACTTTTTAAAATAAATCAAAAACTTAAGTAAAATTATCTGCTAACTATTTCACTGAATTTACTTTATTAACCAGGTTGGACTGCATCCTTTATAACATTGTCTTCATACTCTGTCTGAAGGCTGATCACATTAAATTTTATCCTTATATATATTGCATTTTTTAATTTCTAATATTTTTAAATTTGTCTGAATCTGATATTGTGTGCTTATTTTTAATGAAATGATCTAATATATTTGAAAAACCCAGCTTACCTTTTTTATAACTTCTAAAATGTTCCATGAATCTGGTTTTAAAAGATCTAATGATCTTACCAGTATAAATAGAGAATTTTTAATTTATTTGTTTATATTGTCGTCAGTACACGTATGTAAAAAATTGATACATTTCAATTTTTTAAATTAATTTTAATATCAAATTTAATTAATTAATCTTGATAACTTTTAAACTTTTTTTTTATTTTACATCTTGTTTTGATTTATAATTTAAAATTTTGAATTTAAATAAAATTTTTTAATTTAATTTAAAAGATTTTAATAAAATTTAATTAGTTTAAAAAATTTTTAAGAATACATAAATTAATAAGCAATACGATATATACAGTGAGTTTATGATGAGTTTTGAAATATATATATAAATGTAATGCAGCTGATCATGCAAATTAAGTTCGTGAAAATGCTTCTGCTTATGTAATGAAATAAGTAATCCTATTTCAATTATTCTGTACTTGGGTTAATCTATAAAATGAAAATTAAATACAATATATATTTATTTCATCATATTCATATTTTTAATTATGTAGGTCAGTTCAGAAGTTTTTTGTTAGCTGATCCAAGTTAAGTTAAAAAAATTAATTTCCTTAAAAGTTACATGTTAATTTTTAAAAAAGTAAATAAGTTACTTTAGATTGATATATTTTTCTTCCTTTATGAATTCTATTTCAATAATTTTCAAATTGCAAAATCTACTATTCAATTTATTTGTATTTTTTTTACATACTAGTTTCTCAGTTATCTACTAATGATAATTTGTTAAAGTGATTATCTACTTTTAAAATTCAGAAATTTTACTGGCAAATGATTTCTGAGCACTTTTTCAATTTATTCAAAATAACAGTTCAAGAATTTAAATACTTACCATTTAATAGGAAATCTATTTTAAAATAAATATATTTGTCAAAAATAAACATGTAAATTAATTCTTTATTATTAACTAATGCATTTTGGGTTTACCCAATTGAATACTTCATTATTCAGTTTTTGCAAATGTGTGTGCGGGGGGGGGGGGGGGTCATGCACGAGTGTACATAGCATATGCATACATTGTAGATTTTCATTTAATCTAGATAACTTTAAATTCTAACAGAGTAATTCAATTGCAAATTTAAATTTCATTTTTTAAACATTTAAATAAGATTCAAAATTTTGTTAACAAAACGAACCGTAGAAATTTGCCTTCTTTATTCAACGTAAAAACGTAGAAATTACTTTTAATTTTTATCAAATAAAAAATATAGTAGTCTGTTCATGTAGAAGGAATCAAAACCCTAATTTAAATATTAGCAAGATTAGAATATAAACATCTATTTAAAATAAGCAGCACATTTTTGGTTTTATAATCAGTAATAACAATTAAAATAATTTTTAGATACTGGTACTCTAAAAAATAATTTTTAAATCTAAGCTTAATACATTTAAGTAAATGAACATAAACTTACCAGAGTTTTCAAAACTGAACACCAAGCAATGTATAACGATAATTTGCACTATATATACATATTATAATAGTGTGCTTTATCTCTTTTTCTAACACAAGCATAATTTCCAAGTTCTTAAATATTAACAATAATTAAATTTTTATTGATTAAATAACCTACAATAACAACTTAAAAAATAATAAACCTTTGTTTCCATGCATTAAATCATACAAAAATTCTAAAAAGCAATATATTATTAAAAACAATGATATACAGTACTGTATATTATTATATCAATTCTTCACTAAATTAACATGTAAACATTATAATTACTGTATCTCAAATGGCATCAGAACTGAACTAATAGCAACTAATATAAATAAAATTTCGCTAATTTTCACAAATTCAAATTAAAAACATTATTGCAAATTAGTTTTGCATTTTATTAAAAAACTAATTACAAATATAAACTTACCACAACTGTATTATTTTCAGAATAACTTTCATTCAGGATAAAATATGTAACATGAATAACAAAATAAAATCTATGGTTAATCATTAAAATCTTATTAAGTACATTGATTCTTCTTAAAAGTATCAGTATTATCCGGTCTAGTACATTTTTTCCTAGGATGTGCCGAATCTCCCTCGGTAGTTTAAATTTGCAACATAGGACCACATAACATAGGCAGTCTATAAAGATGTGATGCACAGTCAAGCAGTATGCATAGTCGTATGCGTAGTGGTGTGTACGATTAAAACTTAAATGATATTAAAAATTAAAATTTAAAGTCAATTATAAACTATCAAAACATTTCTTTGTGTTTAATTAGAAATTTCTCTTTTGGTTGAATGCGTTTATTTTATTTTGTAAAATAAATAAAATTAATATTTGTAAATGGACCACAAAATATGCATTTATATAAACAAACAAGCCACATTTTTATTTATATTATACAGAAATAAAGGAGAGGGTAACTTCTTCATATGGGTAAAAAGGGAGTTTTAAAGACATACATCATATATCAATTAACTACTTAATTTTATTTTTTGTCATTTAAAAATTCTGAATTGAAATTATGGTTAGGGTTTCATTATTTTCATTATATGCTTTCACTGTGCTTTTTTTGCATGAAAACGTAAAAATATTATTACTTGTTTGTATTTTAATGTTTATTTTATACTTACACATTCAGTTAATTCATTGTAAATTTGAATTCCCTTTAAAGCTCCATTTTGTAAACAAATTTATTAATTTTGTTCAAAAACATTTTTTGTTTTAATTAGTGAATTTTTGAAAATAAAATCCTCAGTTTTAAATAAAACTAGCATATATGTGCAAAATTAGAAACTACAGTTATTGATTATAACTATGGTTATATACCCAAATGTTCCCATAAAATGTTCCTATTACTTCACAATATCTTTATACTTGTGTTTTATCAACAATCAGAAAGTGTCAAACATTAATATTGGTGAGTTGGCTAGAAAATATATACTATGTTCATTAGGAAGTAAATCAACAATTAAGACAGTTTATGTGATAGAACTTTATTACATAAACTTTTAATTCTAATTTTTTTTTTTTAAGTATAGTTTATTTTATTAAAATTGATCAATACTAGAAGGTATAAAATAATAATTGATTAAAATAAATAATTTTCTTGTAAAAAATGAAAAATCTTATCAAATTTTTCAGTTAAGTTTTTGTCAGATCATAAATACAAGTCCGTAAAGATAATATCCTTTCTAAGTAAAAAGTGCTTAAAAAAAATTGATTTATTCAGGTGGTATTTCATCTTGCATTCTAGTGAGAACAATGTTTCTATCAGTTTGAGTTAGCGGTGGAGCTCTATCACCTGTCATAAGCCTGTTACGTAAATCAAGACACTGTAAATCTGTTTGTAGAGAGTGATTTTTATTTGCCAATTCCTGATCAATGCATACCAGCTGCTCTTCCAGTGCATTATATGTGGCTCTATTAAAACAAAAAGCAATATAATTAAATGCAATAATATAATATGAATGCAAATAAACAATAAATTTGGTTTCTGTTACCTCAAGATTACTTTTTATTTTCAAAGGTACTAAATGAAATTTTTATGGTTAATTTTTACCCATAAGTTAATTGTATGAAATAATAAATTGAGTTTTCATAACATTTTTAACTATGATCTAGTACTGGTTGTTAAAAATGTTTGATTTGTAAAAATAGCTCTAAAATAATCAAATATTTAATGAATTACTTTCAAATTAATGAGACTAATTATGAGGTCCACTTCACTATTAAGGTTCTCTTTTAACCATTTTTCTCTAACTTTTGAAAAATAGTTTTTCAAAAAAATGTAAAATAGCAATTCATAGACAGAGTATCATAACTTTTAATAAAAAACAGTATTGGTTTACATCTGGTATGTTTTTGTCCATAGTGATCAGTGATGATGATAATTTTAAAATTAAAAATTTTTCATCACAAAAAAGTTGTTTAAAATTTACAAAGTATATCAAATTTTATAATAAAACTTTTATAGTCTACTGTTCAGCATTTTTTAGTTGTCATTCAACCTTCTTCTGTGATTGGTGCTGATGTTTTCACTCTGGCATCAACTAATATTGGCAGCAACTATTAAAATTATTATTTACAGTAATATTGGCAATAACTTTTAGCATTTTTTTTTCAAATTAGGCAGATACATATTTCTATCAGTCAATGTGTGTGTGTGTGTGTGTGTGTGTGTGTGTGTGTGTATGTGATGGTGTTTGTATGTAGTCATGAATATGAGTTTATTATTAAATTTTTTTTTTAGAATTACATTATTTCAATTTTATTCTAGGCATAAAAGTAATTAAATATCTAAATATAAATGATAATAAAAACTTATTTACTTGGCATTATCCAGTTTTTCTTTCAAATCACACTGTGTTTGTCATAATTGAAGTACTTCATTTTTAAGTCCAATCATGGCTTCATCTCTGCACATCTCTGATCCAGGACGATATAAACGATTTTTACAGCATGTTTCAGCAAGTTTTAAAGCATTAGTTTTGTCTAAATAAGCATTAGAAGTCCAATTTCTTTATTTAGTCGTCCCATATCAGCATACATCTAAAGCAACATTTCTTATTAAAGTAAATAAGGAAGTGAGTGAGTCTGTGAGTGTGAGTGTTGAGTGAATGTATGAGCGAGCATGTGTGTGAATGAGCGAGTGAGAGTGTGAGTGTGAGTGTGAATGACTGAGTGCACAATTATATGTATGTGTAACGAATTTACAAATATTAGTATTTTTGTATTAGTCAATTACAAGTACAAAAATTACTTCCTTTACTAGTAATTCAAATAAATCATTTTTAATTTACCAGCCAGATTTTATTCCACACCATTTACACAGACTTCTTTTTAAAAATCACTAAAATTTGTGATATAAATGCTCAAAAACAATGGCAAAATGAATGTGTTGATTTCCTATTCTTTTTACAAAGAATTTAATTTATGAATTTAAATTGTGTAAATTATTTTTAAGTAATTATTTTGAATTGTTACTATCCAACAAGTTTTCTTATTACTTTCTACATATCATGGTTATATTTATAATTCTAATGAATGAGAAAAACCTCCATGCTGGTATATTTCCTTCTTTTATGATTTTCAACATTGCATTTCCCACTACAATATCATTTTCCATGCAAAACTCAACTAATCTCTCTCCTCTTTTTCTCTATAACGTAAATCATATTTTCCTATTATCTTGCCTTCCTGTTCTTTACCAACCACAGCATTCCAGTCTTCCATCATCAGTACACATGCCTATTTCCTTTCCTTCTGTAGTATATTTTCCCTCACTATTTTGATGTAAAATAGTCATTTAAAATAAAACTGATGAAGTAGAAAGGATATTACACAAACTCATATAATTAAAAAAATGAGAAAAAAACAGTAAATAAATAAGCATAAGAATATAAACAAGTTGAATTTATTCTAAACTAAAATAAAATGCTCTACTCATTTGGAATTAAAAAACTTAAATAGCACAAAAATGGCTTAATTTTTTATGATGCAAATATAATTATGGGTATTATATAATAAATAAATAACATGCATCAATATTTTTTTGTTTTATCATATATATTACATACATGAAAAGCAAAAAAATAAGTAATACATGTTAAATAATATCAATAATTTTTTTTTCTCAAAATCAGTTGCAATTTACTTACATTCAGATGCTGCCAGTCAAGTTCATTTTTAATTCTTTGCGTTTCATAAATTCTTTTATGTAAAGTAAAATTAGTAACATCATTTTGTGCCTTCATATCATTTTGAGCACGTTCCCATGGAACATACATAGATTCACGTATGTATGTTCAAGTTTCACTCATTGCTTGTTGTTTCAAAAATTTGCAATTATCAAGCCATCCTTCATATGACATGTCCCTAATATATTAATAATGAAATTAATTAATAAAAATTATTTTAATAGTTATAAAACATATTTAAAATCCACATATGTGAACATCCAAGGAAAAAAAATTGAAATAATAGCAAAATTAATATACAAAGAAAACCTGTGACCCATAGTGTGCTTTATAAGAGATTTTTATTATCATGGCTAAAGTAGTAAAAAAAAATGTTAAAATAAGTTCATCAATTAAAAAATCTATTGGAATGAAGATCTTACCAGCAACCTGCAATCCTTTTTTATTGATTTTTTTTTAGTGCTTTTGAGGCCACATTGGACCACTTTAGTCATTCCATGTCATCTCTTTCTTCGAAGACCAGACTGTTCTGGCCTTTTGGTCTTTCCAGTACTTCTTTGAACATTCTGAACTTTGTTTCCTTACTTCATGTGGAGTACACCCATGTATTTCTCTTAACCTTGTGAATGTGAGTCTTGTGTTTTTGTCTTCCAATTTTTCATTTATTTTCTTCTTGTTCACAGTGTTCAATTGTCAGTCCAAATTCTTCCATATCCTCTTTTATCTCTTTAATCCAACTGCACCCCTCTTGCTCTTCTTGTTCCAAAGGTATAGTACTATTCTCTTCAGTACCCTCTGATCAAGTGTCTTCATGATATGGCCAAAGAAAGCTAGTCTTCTCTTATGCATAGTATCCATGATGGGCTCTAGTTCCTTGCAGATGACCTTTTTGGACTGAACCACCATTGTCCATGTTTGAAAGGACATTCAAGATATCCAGACAAGACCTACAGTGAAGGGAATAAGCTGAGTTATTAAATCACTGATGCAAATATCTACAGAGGCATTTACGTCGGTGGCATCCCAACGAGGCCAGGCTTATTACTGTGAGATGTAAAAAGTCTGAGGGTGACAGACAACTCCCATTAAAGCCCAACATGGCATGGAACTGTGGGGGGGGGCAACCAGAACATCACTAGGTGGGTGTCTTCCCCTTTCTTTCTTTTTCCTGTTTAGCCTCCGGTAACTACCGTTTAGATAATTCTTCAGAGGATGATATGTATGAGTGTAAATGAAGTGTAATCTTGTACATTCTCAGTTCGACCGTACCTGAGATGTGTGGTTAATTGAAACCCAACCACCAAAGAACACCGGTATCCACGATCTAGTATTCAAATCCATGTAAAAATATCTGGCTTTACTAGGACTTGAACGCTGTAACTCTCCACTTCCAAATCAGCTGATTTGGGAAGACGCGTTAACCACTAGACCAACCCAGTGGGTTGGGTGTCTTCCCCTATGAGGTCGGGATGTGCATGTTTAAAGTACTTCTTGTTCATGCAAGTTCTTCCAATTCTTCTTTCTGTCTTCTAAATTCTGTCAGTCAGGTTGAAAAGTTTGTCTCTGCAGTGTAGGTTGCTTCTGATTTTTTGACTGTTATGTAATAACTCAATTTTGTATTTATGGATAGGCATTTTTTGTTATATTTTGACCAGGTCAGTCTTTGTATTTGTGGAGTTTGTTGTTCTGTTTTGGATTGAAGATCTTTTATTTAAATTGTTAGTTATTATTTCACAGAGATATTTGAAATGGGTGACTGTTTTTATTGTTTTCTATCTTCTAATTTATTTTGTTAAGTTGGGAGTTGGCTTGATGGTCATTAATTCTGTTTTTAAAAGATATTTGGAGTCCAATTTTTTCAGCTATGTTTTGGCGTTTAGGTTTTTGCTTCATTTATATCTTCTGCTAATAGAGCTAGATCATCTACTAAGTCTAGGCAGTTTAGTTTTATTCCTTTCTTTTTGTGCCCAATTCTTATATTTTAGCGGAATTTTTTGTACCATTCTCTCATGATAAACTTGAGTGTGCAGTTGAAAAGGAGTGGTGATAGTCCCATCTCCTTCCCTCATGTCTACCTTTATCTCAAATGGTTCTGATAGTTTCTCTCTGAATTTTACTGTTAGGCTTAACTGTTAAGCTAAACAGTTAGCTTAACTGTTTGTTAAGGTTAGCTTTATTATTATTATGTTGATGTAGGCTGAAATTTCGTAATATTTGGAGAAGAGAGTCTTTGTGAACACAGTTGTAGGTTTTCTTTAATTGCAAGTTATTTTATGAGGCTCTTATTATTCTTTTTGTATACTTGCATCACTAGTTTCAGATACATGATTTGATCTGTGCATTTCTCCCAGATCTAAATCTTCCTTGTATTCGCAGAGTTCTGATTCAAGTTGATCCTTTTTTTCTGTTATACCTGATCCTTGAGAGAATTTTGTAGGTGTTGTTTAGGAATGATATTCCTCTGTAGTTGCTTGGGTCCTTTTTGTCTCCTTTTTTGTGTAGACACTAGATGATGGCCAACATCCAGTGTTCTGGTAGCTTTTCTTTGATCCAGATATTGACTAGATATTAATGTAAAGTGACATTGCTTAATTCTGCTGCACATTTCCATATTTCTGAAAAGGTTTGCTTCTTACTACTTATACTTAGCTTCTTATGACTGATAAGATAATTAATATTTATTAACATTATTTAGTTGAATGCTTAAACTTAAATTCTTTGTAATGTATGAACAACTGAGTAATTAAAATTGAGAGAATAATAAGAGAGGTAATAGTTAGAAAGGGAGACTGAATTTGAAAGAAGAATGTAAGGCAAAATATTATGAATAAATTCAATACATATTTTTAAAAATAAATTCTGTAATGGTGAAAATGCATGTATATTGATAAAATTGTTGTTTAAATTTTAGTTTGAAAAACAATTTGGAAGTTGTAAACATTATAAAGATTGATTCCAGAGGAAAGAGAAATAATTTTTTAATAGATTGTAAAGCTTGAATTGAAGTTTATGAATTTGTAAAAATTTTAAACAGATGCTTTTAGTACATCAATTTACACTTTTGAAAAATTAAAATGCTTTTGACTTAAAAAATGCTTGAAAATTAAAATAATAAAAAAAATGTTCTAATTTGCCACCATTCACATGATACACTTTTCAACTCATTTCCTTACATTTTCTGTCACCAACCTAATGATATCTTCCCGTTTCTTGATGAGGGCAGCACCATTAACAATGTGTGCAATCAGCTCATCACATGTGTGTTTACATTTTGCTTGTATACCTTGTATTTCATCCATCCCCATAAACAGTAATCTAAGAAAATAAGGTCCAGTGTCTAATTTATTGGCCTTCTATGTCCAATCCATTTGTCAGTAAAGTTTTCATTTAAGAATTGTCTTACTTCATTTGTGAAATGTGTTGGTGCTCTATCAATTTGAAAGTTTCTACATCAGCACTCTTCCACCCAAGCTGGAACACTTCCATCACAAAAGTCATATAAAAAATCACATCAGCATATTCTGCATGAGTGAAGAGATGCAACATTTTTCAAAACAATGAATCCAAAATGGAATTTCACTTTTTTAAATTCACATTTAACTGGAAAAATATAGGTACAGTTTAGAGTTCAACAAAAATAAAAACACTACATAACTTGATTCTCAAAGTAATTAACACAATAAACATTATGCCAAAAACAACTAAACTGCCTAATGTTTATTATTACTGAATAAACATTATTCTTCATATAATATTAATGGGGGGGGTGGGGGTGAAGCCCCTGGACTCCCAGGGTCTACATTGGCCCAAGCAAATTCTGAAGCCGATCCATGGACACCTCAGGGCTTTCGAAAGCCACGGACCCTATCCCAGAGGCTCAAGACTCTGCTTCACTTACCATTCCTGTCTAGCCAGAGAGCTCCAATCCTAGGAGACAAAGACTCTGCAATTTTTGTTACCTTCATGGTTGTGAAAGTAATACTAAAAAATAATTAAAGTATTCAGGTTTTATAGAAACCTAAAAAAGAAACTAAATTGCAAAAGACAAAATAGTAGTAATTATGATAACTAAAATACCAAATTGCTTTAAACCGTAGAATATTCAACGTATAAAATATTTTAATTTCAAAAGTTTGTTTTTCTGATCATGTATCCATCAAGTAACTATCATAATTTAGCCACTACTAAAAGATCTACAGCACCCACTTAGAAATATTTCCTTTCTTTAGATAGCCAACATTATGGCAACATTACTTTCTGGCCATCTGCTTTTCAGTCGTAAAGTTTCTGTTTGAGAAATATGTCAGCTTATCCTAACATGGCACAGTACCTTGACTGGCTTTAAAAAAGAAAAATTAGAAATAATGTCTTCTTCTTAGTCAATAGCCCTCTAAAATATCTATTCTTCGATATGGCATTTTTCACCAAGCATCTTTTTGAGAGCCTCAAGTGTTGCCAATTCCTGAAAAAATGTTAATTCTCACCTAATTAAACTACACATAATTAACAAATACAGTTAATAAGTACTTTAATAACAACAATCTTCTTCAACATTAATATCAGTGATTTATTATTTTGCAATATGTGTTTCCCATGTAAAACTGCTAGCCTTTAAGACACATCCTCAAATGGCAGGGGAGGTAATGCTCTCGGAATTTGTATATGGGGAAATAGGCTATTCAGTTCCGACCCAGATTATCCATACTTCTTTCTTGCAGATTAGGTGCTGGTTATCTAATAACTAAAGAAAGAAATCCAAGATTAAAACATCTCCTGGTTTTTAGAGCAGCACAAAGGAAGTAGAAAGACTAAAAAAGTGTCCTGCGCAGGATAGTAGACTATTCAAATTTACCTCAATGGATTGACAATCCTTTCTCACCTGTTATCTCTAATCTCTTTTATTTATCCTTTCATCTTCAGTAATCAGTTCTGTGGGCATAATTCTGATCTTGCAGGTCTTGGTATCAAGGAACTGAAGGTGCTTTTGGACTTTCCAAAAAGTCTAATGATTGTGAAGTAAGGCAAGACTTCAATTCAAAAAAAGAAGGGACAATAGTGAAGAAGGTTAGAACAATAATAAATAATAAACTTGGGTGCTGGAACAATTAATGTCATGTCTCTAAAGATTGTAGATTTCTGTATTGACTAATGTTCAGAGGAAAGGTGCTACCATTATTCAGTCAAGGGGACGAGGTATTTCACGACCTGGTGATTGAGGGGGCAACATAGCAGGATAATTGCAATTTTGCTTGACCTTCAGGAGACAGAATCTGGAGAATTTGCAGTAATGAAAGATGACCAAAACTTCTAGGTAAAAACTACAACAGGATATAATTGGTTATAGGGCACCATGGGCTAGAAGAAATAACTCTTCATGAAGAGAGGTTAAAGAATGGATGGACTACTAAAAACAGATCATACAAGAAGGAGGCAACATAAATGTAACTTTGAGTTGAGACACTACAACACAGGTGTATAAAAAAAAACTGAGGTTTTAAAGGTATGTAATATCAATTAACTTTGAATTATCGTATTGCATCACAAATAAAATAAATGAATAACTTTTATAGTTGTATTTCCCTACAAGTGATCAATGTGAGCATCTTTCTTCACACGGATACATCCAACTGAAAGGAGAGTTCATTCCATTATTTAACCAGCAAGTCTGGAATAATAGAAGCAACAACTGTTTCACTTTTGTTCCTTAAAAAGGGTAGATCAGAAGGTTACATAAACACATAAGATCCTTATTTAATTAACTAAAGAAAAAATCACATGGAGTCAGATTGGGTGATCTTGAAGGCCACCACAAACAAACTCTGTTTATCAGATCCATGATGATTGGGGAAAAGTCATTTAGCCAATCCCATACTCAGTTATGCTAGTGAGGAGGTGCAATACCTTAATAAAATTCTATAGTCCATCTTGCAGCTGAAGAAAGAGCCATGTGAAGCATATCCAAATAAGCAACTCCTGTTATGCTTGCTTCAGCGAAATAGAATGGCTCATAAACTTGCCATCAGGATATCACACAGAAAAGATTTAATTTTAGGGAATTCTTTCTGCATTCATGAAGAATTTTTGACCCCCATATATTAAATATGTTAACTTTTCCACTCAGATGGAGTGTTGACTCTTATTAAACACAATATGACTAAGATAGTATTCAGCTTCATGCTACAATTTTGAATGTGAAGTCATCATGCACAGCATAATCAATAGGTTTTGAAGCCTGTAACAGCTGTAAATAGAAAAAGAACAAACATACTGAGAAATAAAATGAAATGATCCAGTGAAAGAAATAGGGAGGAGAAATTTGATTCTCCTAATTTGATCAGTTCTGTAAATTAAAAAAAAATTCCTAGTACTATAGTTATTTGTAGAATGCACTAGACGAAAATATAAGCTTAGGTGTGAGAGGAAGGTGCTTGCAATACACATTATACTACTGTATTCGTAAATGTATTCTACATCAACTAGGTATTTTTCATGAGTAATTGTTTATAGTAATAAATAGAACTATTTGAATAAATGGAGATAATTTTTTATGTTCAGCTTTTTATTGTATCTAGTGAATAAGAAGTAATTTTACCTATAATTTACTTTAGTAAATTTATAGTGCAAATTTATTATTTTCTTTAAAAATGTTGTGTTTTTGGTTTTCGTTTCTCGAAACAAAACAAATTAATATTATTGTGAGGGAACGACCACTCCTTCCTGCTAATACACACTTGATATCTACGTCATTTGACAGGCAAGCCCCTACCGTGTGAATTCCTACTTGTGTGTTAGTGTATTCTACCACGTAAGTGTAACGTTTTTTCGATACTCGCCCGTCTCGCGACCCTGTGTTGGTGTACACTGTGGAAATTTGAAGAAAAATGGCATATGTCATTGACCTATTCTGATCTACTCTCACCTAATCTAATAAGGCGGTTCCCCACGATGGGGGCCGAGGCCCCCATCGGGAACCCCCCTGGATCTTGAGAAGAAGCCGAAATTTTCTTTACCAACCCTCCCCTGGGGAAATACCCTTCCCGGTCCTAACGTACGTTTAAGTTGAGGGGATGCATGCGCTTCCCCTCAACTTCGGTTAACTTGTTTGTGTTGTGTTTTTGGCATAATAACAGGATCGGAGCGGAGGTACCCTCTGTAAAATCAACTTAAAATTCATTCCAGTGACAAAGGCAGTTGTACGTGTATAATCTGTAACTCCTTTTAGAGAAATGAGAATTTATTAACAACGTTTCTCTAGAAACAAAATTAATCTATTTTTATTTGATTTTTTTTATATTGTTGAGAAATTATTTGATAATTTTTATAATTCAGGGATTATAAATTCCGTAATTTCTTCCCCTATTCAAATTATTTTAATATTTGACTTCCATCAAAACTTTTAAGCCGTGCAGTCCTATAATGGAAAAGAACCATTCGTATCATCCATATACGTGGGTTATTTTGTTTTCAAGATCCGATCGGTCACGAAATTTAAACCACAGTGAAAATAAAACATTTTTTATTTGTAACAAGTGCTTACATAGTTACGCTATTTTTCTACATAGTCGCCACTCCGATTTAGACATTTGTCGTAGCGTGGTACCAACTTTCCAATACCCTTCTCATAGAACGGAGCCGCCTGTGTTTTCAGCCATGTTTCTACGCTATTCTGCAGCTCGATGTCTGTGCCAAAATGTTGTACTCCTAGCCAGCGTTTCATGTGAGCAAAGAGGTGAAAATCGGATGGAGCCAAGTCCGGGCTGTATGGTGGGTGATCAAACACTTCCCAACGAAAACGCTGCAGGAGTTTCTTTGTTTCAGCTACAGTGTGCAGCCGAGCATTGTCATGGAGAAAGACAAAGCCTGATGACAACATTCCTCTCCGCTTATTCAGAATTGCCCTTCGTAGACGTTGAAGAGTCACGCAGTACGGGGCTGCAGTGATGGTCGTGCCACGTTCCATGGATTCCACCAAGAAAACTCCATTTCGGTCCCAGAACACAGTAGCCTTCTCCAACTTTCGGTTGGAGAAGGTTCGCTTGAACTTCTTTGGTTTACTGGGAGAATGATAATGCATCCACTGTTGGGATTGTTTCGAAATAGACCCATGTCTCGTCCCCTGTGACAATTTTGTTCAAAAAATCTTCTCCTTCATTGTAGTAGCCCTGGAGAAACGTTAGAGAGGCGTCCATTCTCATTGTTTTGAAATGGTCGGACAGCATCTTGGGAACCCATCTCGCACACAGTTTGCGGTACTGAAGTCTCTCACTCACGATGGTGTAGAGAGCTGACTTTTAAATTTCAGGAAACGAATCACTCAATACAGAAATTGTGAACCGCCGATTTTCTCGAATTGCCTCATCCACTCGCTCAACGAGATCATCGGTTGACACTCGCTTCCTTCCCTGACCACCTGCATCATGAACATCTGTACGTCCTGCTTTAAAGTTCCTGCACCATTGTCGCAATTTGCTGTGACTCATTGAAGTTTTACCGTACACATTACTTATTCGTCGATGAATTTCAGCTGCATTACACCCCTCAGCCTGAAGAAATCGAATTACTGCTCGCACTTCACGCTTGGTGGGAGATACTATTGTTGTAAAAATGTTTACGTGCTAGCTGCGTGTTCAGAACTAAACGAAGTGACGCGGCGTGATTGAAGGCCATACTAGAGACGCTGCGCAACACATATGCGCAAAGGTTCATCCGATTTTTGCGGGGGTTTTATTTCGCGACCGATTGGACCTTGAAAAAAAAATAACCCTCGATATATAATATATATCAGAATTCACCTTAAACAAGTGCAACATGTTTCTTAGATCTAAAGATATTTGCGAATAAAATGCATTTATAAATATTAAAACCAGTTGGTATTACTTATTCAACAAACCTTTTTTGTTAAACTTTATTATGACATGTATTTTTAAAATGCAATAAAGATCCTGTTTTAGATATTAATATGTGTCAATTAGCTATTTTTATTATTTAATGAAACTCGTCTGATTTATATAATTTATTTTCATTCCCTAATGAAAAATTGAATTACACTAACTTGTAAATGGGTATATAATCATATCAAATAAATAATTTATTTTTTATTTACATCATAACATTAAAATGCAGGTACTTCCTTGTGGATGTGAAAGGAGGTGTAAGGAGTAAAGTATGACATTGACTGACTAAAATTTTTTAACAGCTGGTTTAGGTATTATAATTTAATAGTACTAAAAGGTTTGAATCTTTGACTTAATGATTTTTGTTGAATAAAATTATCAATACTATTACAGATAATATTATAAACAATTTTATTGTCTTTTAAATACTTAGTAACAGTCCAACTATGAATGTTTTTCCCTCACTCTGAGGCAGTAATTATTAATTTATTAGTATCATGAAATATTTTTAAATTGCATATATTGTAAAAAAAATGGTGATTTTTTGAGCAGTTGATACTCTTCATTATTAAATTATTACGTAAGTAATTGTTTTTAGATAGTTATTTTTAATGTATGTATTTATTAATACATTAATATTTATTAACTAATTAATATTGTCACCTAAATATTCTTATCTGTCAGTAAATAATTTACGATTCTTGTGCAAATTAATGTGAATATTTTCAAAAATAATCATATTTATTAGATGTGAAGAATGTACAGCGTTTATTACAGTATTTTTTAGTATTTAATATGTCCTCCTCAGTATTTAATAACCATTTCAATTCGTTTAGTCATTGACTCTATAAGTTTTTTTTACATATTTCATTAATTTCTTGATCGGTCACACCTTTTCATAGCCACATTTATTACACACCTTTAATATAAACCATACTTTTATCATAATACAAATCATCTTTTCTTTGGTAGTGTAGTCCATTTTTCTCAATCTTTTTTTCTTAATTGCTCACAAATTTTCAATTGGGTTCAGGATTGGTAAATTTCCAGGCCAGTCCAAACACTGAACCCCTTTTTGATACATGAAAAGCTTAACTTTCTTTGATGCGAGGCAAAGGCCAAATCTTGTTGAAAAACAGTGTTTTTTACTCCAAGTACATCTGCAACTTTTTGAAGTTCTGGTAGAACTTATTCCAATAATGTTCTTTTCCAACAATAGGTTGTACATGTTACTGTTCATCATCCTACTAAACCTTTAGGTCCAAAGTAACTGAATCTTCCCCAAAACAAATTTTTTAAAGAAAGCCTTACAAATTGTTTGATGTGTTTTGGGGAAACCCATTTATCATTGCTTCTTCGCACATGTAACACTCTTACACCCTGAACTAGAAAATGACTTTCCTCAAAGAGAAAGACTTTTCTTCAAGTCTCAGCAGTCCATGTTTTGTATTTTTTTGGCTGAAAAAGCCTTTTCTTCTTCATGGCAACTGTAAGAACTTGTTTTCTTACAGGCCATTGTGCTTCACAAAGCATGATGGCCAGAAGTCTTCTGCGTACAGTAGAATCGTGAATTTTCACACAAGATGATTCTAAGTCTTTTTGTAACTCAAATTTATTTTTCTGAGGGTTAATTTTACTCATTCTACGTAATGTATCATCATCTTTTAAGGAGGGCTTACTTATGTTTTCTTTCACAATGATCTTTTCGTTGGGGTGAAATTGTACACATCTCAAGATTTTGTCTAATTATCTTATGAACTATATCTAGACTAACCTTACACTCTGTTGCTAACTGTTTTTGCTGTCGTTGCTAGCTGTCATACGAGTATGTTTACTGAATGTCATTAAATTGCTTCTTTTCATAGAAGTTAAATCCATATTGCTACTATTCTAAATTTATTAACCGGATACTCAATGATAGGCTCCCGGGCTCTTACTTACTCCTCAATGTGGTGTTAAAAGTAAAGGAGGCTGTTCATGCTTCCTTCAAGTTTTTCCATTCATGCGTGTCAAGGTGCTCCTTGACGCATATAATGAGTGTCTCAAGGAGGGAGTCTTTCCGGAGCCCTGGAAGAAGCAGTGGTTGGTTCTTATACACAAACTCAGGAGAGATCCATCCAACTCAGGTTCCTATAAGCCACTGTGTTTTATGAATACAATGGGCAAGCTTTACGAGAAGATGATACCGCAGAGGCTGGTTGCAAAAGTCGCCGGTGCAGTGGGTTGTCAACTAACCAGTATGGCTTTCGCAAGGGTAGGTCAACTATACATGTTGTGTTGGGGTATATGCTATTGAAAATAGTGCCATCAATTACACAAGATCAGGATGGAATACCAAGTACTGCATCCTCGTCACGTCTTTAATAGCGCATACTGGTCAAGGATAATGCAGGCAGTGCTAGCACTTGACATACCTGCATCTCTGAAGAGCGTAATACCCTCATTCTTATCAGACAGAATTCTGTTGTGCAACACCGATGAAAGAGTCAAGATGCATAGGGTCACCAGAGGCATTTGGGTGTTCGCCCTGGGGCCCATACTATGGAACCAAATGTATGACGGTGTGTTCAGTGTTCCTCAGTCTGTCAGGGTAACTCTAAGTTTTTCCAACAATCAGGCATTGGTCGTGGTCTTAGATAACCTTAAAGAACTAGTTGAGCATGTCAGGCCTCTTACCATGCAGTACATCTTTGGATTGAGGAGGCAGGCCTGCAATTGGTGCCAGATAAAACTGAGATGGTTTTCATTTCAGGTAAGAAAAGAAATGTAAATATTGCTGTACTGATATCAGGTTGCCAAGTCAAGTCCAGGTTATCCACGTACCAAATGCCACAGAGAAGGCGAACAGAACAGCATGTTTGATTGCCATTTGGGTGTTGCCTAATAGGGGTGGCCCCAAGAAGATGTGAAGAACATTAATACCTAGCATTGTCACATCTGTGCTGCTCTCTGAGGCCCCTATGTGGGCGGGGGCACTGAGCATTGCAACAACAAATGTATGGCAGCTCTGTATAAGTGCAGCTGCCTTAGGATCTGCTCCACCTATCAGACGGTGTCCAGAGGGGGCACGAGGTTCTGGTGGGGCAGATGCCTATTCATCTTTTCCCAGAACTCAGGAGGAACGTATGTAAAGTTGTAGGGTCACCCGAAGACCCTATGTTACAAGTGTCCGTAAGTGGATTCCTACACCTTAATTAAAAAAAGGGAGAAAACAGTTTACACCTTACCAATAAATTTTGATCTATCTCTTTCAGACCTGAAAAGTTTGATGAACATATAATTGATTTTTTGTTGTTTTTTTTAAGACAAATTTAATATCTATAATTGTAAACTACATTAATTATATATTATCACAAAATTATATTTGATGGCGTAAAATCAGGGAAGAATTGGTGGGATGGCATAATTAATTTACTTTAGTTAGATATTTACTGTGTATTATGAAAAGAAACAGAAATACAAAACTGTACAAAAAGTGAGTTTTACAGTAAAATAATTTTCCAAGTCTTCTATTGTTCCTGATGTAACCCGAAATAGACAAAAAAACAAACTCTAATTCATTATATGAGAGCTACTGAGAGTGTAAGTTACATTTTAAACATAGTGTGAGGATTAAAGGTAATTATACTACAATTCAGCAGTATATTGGGCTCAGTAACTAGCAGTATGCATCTAGCATTAGTAGAAACATGTAGGTGTTGCAATTATTCTTTAAGTATGTGCCCTGCAAAATCCCTTTCCCCTTAGTAGGAATTACATTTGGTAAGATTCCTGTCATAAAAATTATAAAGTAGCTGAAATCCATCATTAACTTTGCCAAGTTTATGTGGAGTGTGTGTTTATAATTGCACGCACTCAAAACACAGCACACATGTTCACACGAATATAATTAAATTAGAAAGGTTTGTGTAAGACAATGCGATTTGTTATATTTAGAAACAGGTGAACCAATCTCCATAATAAAGAGAAACTGGATGACTGGACATCATGACTGATGAATTGTTAACAATATGATTCAAGATAATAATGAATCATTATTTCAAAACTTTTTGACCTTTTTTCACATTTCTCACCTAGTTTTTCATTAAGTGATCATATTAATCCTATGCTTTAATTTTTGTAGCCAGTAGTTCATAAACTTCTTTTACAACACAAGATACAAGGTATGGCATTGACATTAATTTTTCTTTAATATTTCATAACTGTGATGATTCTTTTTGGTTATAACTGATATTAGCACTGAGATTTGGATTTCTTATCTAAACATAAAAAATAAAATCAATGTCTAGAGTAGAACCTTAGTCACTCACTAACAAAACCAAAAAACATCACAAAGTTTTCTGTCAGAAAAATCATAGCAACTGTCTTTTATAACACAAGAGTCTTGTTGGTTGTTTTCAAAGAATCTAGCACCACATTAAATTGGAAGTTCATTGAAAAACTTTAAAAGAGTAAAGAAGGGCCATTTCAAAGCATCATGTCATGATAACCTATATTGTAGATTTCTTGTCCACCCATGTAAAAAAATATATATACTAAACTTACATACTCAAAATATAAACATTCTCCCAAAAGCCAAAATCTCACTCCTAGTGATTATCATTGCATCATCACACGATGATAAAGTAAATACTGACAGATTTGATGACATGCTTTTATCCCAGCAGTTTACAACAATGACGATAAGCTACCATCCAGTAAGGAACATGGTTCAAATCAAAGGTGATACAATTTAATATAATGGAATTCAAAATCTTATGAAACACTATGAAAAGTGCATCAACTGGCTAGAGGACGTTGAAGACTCAGAATTATTTAATGACTTATTTAATTTTTAAATACTCTTATAAATGTTTACTTTTTTGTTGCTCCCATTTAAATGTTGGAACTTTAATTTATATTTAATATAGGCCTTTTAAATTTTAAGATCTCCAGCTTCAGTCGGATTCACTTGGCTCTTTACACTTCACTTGGCTCCTTTCAGATGCACTTGGCTCCTTTCGGATGCACTTGGCTCTTCACAGTTCACACAGCTCCTTTTGGGTGCACTTGGCTCGTGACAAATCAGCGAATCCACCAACAGTGTATAAGCAAACTCTTTCTACATTTGTAGTAATTCTATGCCAGTCCAGTTCCAGTTCTACAATTCAGTTCTAGTTCTAATCCAGTCATTTCACTTAGAGAAATATTTGCAATTACAGTAAAACAGTTATATTTCAATCATACTCAAACAATTAATGTTATATAATATTTCAACCACAATAAAATATTTATAATAACAAAAAACTCAAGACTTAAATTATTAAAAGAATCGACACCACTTTTCATAAAATATTTAATAAATATATTTAATAAAATATATTTAATAAATATTTAATATTTAATAAAATATTTATAATAACAAAAAACTCAAGACTTAAATTATTAAAAGAATCGACACCACTTTTCAACGTACATCATTTTTTGGTTCTCCAGGCCAGATATACGTCATAATCAGCATTTTCAAGAATACTACAATTTTTAATCTACCAGAACTGTGGACAATTACAAAAAACATCATTCAAGAATCACCAACTTTGGTCTTCCAGCATCGCAGATATAAACTGCAACCTTTTAAAAATATTCATATACAACAAACTTCATACAACCAGGAATTGCAACAATTATATCTACAACATTATCTATCGTTATATCTTTTAATTTATTATTACATTTAATTTACATTGTCACAATTATAATCCTATACAAGGTAATATTTTCACCTTACGAATTAACTTGAGGAATCTTCTTAATTTGCTAGACAAATTTAACACCATTCAATCAGAACTTGAATTGGAATACGATGATGAGGTTTTAGAACCTGATCGTATACAAATCAAAGACAATTTGTGTACTATAGAATCCAAATTACAAAATTTTAAGATAATAGCCAAAAAAATCTAATCAAGACAGTTCAATTGTAACAATTAAACACAATTACAGCCAATTAATGTACCTGTATTAAGAGGTAATGTGTTAGAGTGACAGCACTATTTTAATATATTTATTGATTTAGTTCATATAAGAGATGACTTTACTAATATTCAAAAATTACACTACTTATATTCTTCTTTGAAGGATTAAGCTTTAGCTATAATTAAAAATTTACCACTGACAAATGAAAATTATACTATAGCAGTAGAATTGTTAAAAACACGATTTGACAACAAATAATAATTGCAGGTCATAATGTTGAGCGCAATATAAGATCAAATTCTATAAAAAGAAGAATTCATAAATAATTCATCCAAATATACTAATGAAATTTCATCATATGTGAATTCGTATGAAGCAATGCAACTTCCTATTAAGACATGAATTTATTGTCGTTCAATTTCTAACATCAAAATTGGACTACAATACTTCAAGATTATGGAAGGAAAGGTTGCCAAATCAAGGATTTCCACTTTTAAAGATTTTATATAATTTCTAAATTCTAGATGACAACTTTTAGAAAATATTAATCCATCCACATCAAACATGCACGTCAATATAGATAATGAAACCAAGGAACAACGTCATAAAAATACAACTGATTCTTTAACCAAAAGTTTTAATTTAAATCCTAATAAGCAAGATAAAAGACATAAAATTTGTTATTATACAAAATCCAGTTCTAATTAATGTTCATTTTGTAATTAAAGTCATTACATATTTCAATGTAAGGAATTTTTAAATTTGTCCGCTGATTATTGTAAAACCTTTTTGGCAAATAATAATTGTAGTTATAATTATTTGTGTAAGGGCCATTCTATTAATCAATATTATACAAAAGGCCTGTAAGATTTGTAGAAAGAAACTCAGTACTCATTATATGGACAAAATTAATCATTCTAAGATAGATAGCAATAAACCTAAAGTATAACTTATTGTTCATTTAAAAATCAATCAATTAAAAATATAATTCTGTCAGCAGCTGTTTGTAATACCAATGACAAATATTTCAGGTGTCATCCATGTAGAATCTTATTAAATTCAGGCAAATTTTTGTATGTACAATTTTGTTCGAAAATTAGGTCTTAAACTTAAAAAAAAATGATCTATCATTTCAGGCATAAATCTCTCAATCCAAATACAATGTAACACTTACATTACACTCTTTAAATAAGAATTTTTCATTCAAGGTGAAATGTGCTGTTTTACATGTTCTGCCTTCCTTCAACTACATTACATATAGTACTTCTAATCTTAATCTTCTTCATAATATATTTTTAGCAGAGGATATGTAGAAAAATAGGTGGAAGTTGTGGTTTGAAGTTGAATATAATATAACATAGTAACAGTTTTGCTTTTTTTACACCCTAGTATCCCCTCTCGCGGCTTTGTCTGCACTATGTGTATATAGAACTTCAAAATATGGAAATAATTTTTTACTAGTTATGTGTGGACTGTTGCTCTTGTAGTTATCACTGTTCACAACTTACCGGATAAAATAGATTTATTTGGATGAAAAACAACTTTTCAATAGTTAAATATGTAAAATGGTTGTCATTCTTCTTTAATTTTATTACCAAACTAATTTGTTTTATGTATATTACGATAATACAAATTGTTCTTTTATAGACAAGAGTTTGATTTAGACAATAAAATTAGATTTATTAAAAAAAGTTCTGGGTTATTTATTTATAATTTTTTTTTATTCATGGCTAATATTGAGTGAGTAAGACTGACAATGAGGTAGAAAACAGTTGAGATGAAATAGTGACTCACTCTCATAACAGGATAAGGAACAAAACAGTTGTGCACAAATTTTGAACTTTAATTCTTAATAATTTTTGAACTAAGGATGCTATTAGAGTCAGGAAAATTGCACTTAAAGTGCAATTTTCATAGGATTTTAGAAAATCACCACTTCGGTCAATCTCCTCACCATTTTCAAGATATTCATAAAAAACCCTAAAGCTGTGCTTAAAATTATGCATAAGTGGGTTGGTTGGAAGGGGTGTGGGAGTAGTTTTTTCAAAATGTATGTTGATAAAAATTTCCCTCTTGTTTGGTACTGTTGTACAATATTTCATCATGATTTGGAATAAGACTGTGGATCTGTAAAAAAGGCAAATGGACATACAAAAATTTTTCTTTAAATCTATAAAAAAAATAAACATTAAATCATTTCCTAGGTGACCCTCAAATAATAGTATAAATTTCAGTCAGTGCTAATTACAGTCTTTTTAAAGATTGTAAGGTTTAGTAATTAATAGAACCAAATATGATTTTAGTTGTAGGATTTTACTTACTGAAAAATAAATACATAAACATGAACAAAATAAAATTTATAACATTTAACTTAATATATACCCTCATTAAACATTCCATCCCGATAGAATTATATTTCATAACTATTGTTGAATATTATAACATAAAAATCAATATGACTTTAGACTTACAAATATATCTTCTTCTATATCTTCCTAAAATGTGGTTATGATAAAACCATTTAACCAATAAAGTCATTTATTTTTGCCACATACTGGAAAAATAATTTTCCATATGATTTGCCATCTTCCTACCTGCATTACTTATGTCAGTCACATATGACTTAGCTGAAAACATCTCTCCAGCTTTACTCCTCCACCAACCTCCATTACCACCTTCTCCATCGCCACCTTCTCCATTACAAGCTTCTCCATCACCAGCTTCTCCATCTCCACCTTCTCCATTACCAGCTTCTCCATTACCACCTTCTCCATTACCACCTTCTCCATTACTACCTTCTCCATTACTACCTTCTCCATCACCACCTTCTCCATTACCACCTTCTCCATCACCACCTTCTCCATCACCACCTTCTCCATCACCACCTTCTCCATCACCACCTTCTCCATCACCACCTTCTCCATCACCACCTTCTCCATCACCAGCTTCTCCATCACCACCTTCTCCATTACCAGCTTCTCCATTACCAGCTTCTCCATTACCAGCTTCTCCATCACCACCTTCTCCATTACCAGCTTCTCCATCACCACCTTCTCCATTACCACCTTCTCCATCACCACCTTCTCCATTACCAGCTTCTACATCACCACCTTCTCCATTACCACCTTCTCCATCACCACCTTCTCCATTACCACCTTCTCCATCACCACCTTCTCCATCACCACCTTCTCCATTACCACCTTCTCCATCACCACCTTCTCCATCACCACCTTCTCCATTACCAGCTTCTACATCACCACCTTCTCCATCACCACCTTCTCCATTACCACCTTCTCCATCACCACCTTCTCCATTACCAGCTTCTCCATCACCACCTTCTCCATTACCAGCTTCTCCATCACCACCTTCTCCATTACCACCTTCTCCATTACTACCTTCTCCATCACCACCTTCTCCATTACCACCTTCTCCATCACCACCTTCTCCATTACCAGCTTCTCCATCACCACCTTCTCCATCACCACCTTCTCCATTACCAGCTTCTACATCACCACCTTCTCCATTACCACCTTCTCCATCACCACCTTCTCCATTACCGTCTTCTCCATCACCACCTTCTCCATTACCAGCTTCATCACCACCTTCTCCATTACCAGCTTCTCCATCACCAGTTTCTCCATCTCCACCTTCTCCATTACCAGCTTCTACATCACCACCTTCTCCATCAACACCTTCTCCATTACCACCTTCTCCATCACTTCGCCGTTTCCTATCATGTACTTTTTCAACATTATCTAAAATTCTGTAAGGTTCCACTGAACGTATAAATCTATTTCTTTCTATTTCTCCTCTAAGTGCCTGAAACATAAACAACTTTTATTAGTTAAATCACCACTTAAAATTAAAAACTAAAGTTTTAAATTAATTCTTTAAATAAATTCTTAATGATTCCTTGATCCTTGACTTTTTTTTGTACTTCATAAGAAAAATTAGGCTATTAAAAATTCATGCAAGGCTAATGAAAAAAAAGGTTTGACCAAAAGTAAAAATGTTTGTACAGCTGTACCACAAAGAAATTGAGAAACTTTCAGTGCATGCTCTAACTGGTGAAAGTAATGAAAAAGCTCATCATCTAAACATATTTATGGAAATGCTTTGTTTTCAAGTTATGGCTAGCGAAAGATTTCAACCAGATTTCAGCTCTTCTAATAAAAAGAAACCCTATTGTAATTTTGGGATCCAAATTAAGGAGGTAAGTTGGTGTTTTCTTATGTAATTTGATGTGAGAAATAGGATAAAACAGGTCCCACAATTGTAACTCCAGTATCTTTTAAGATACCTGATGTGAAACACAAAGTTGGTGTCAAAAAACAAGTTTTTTTTAGGTTTGTAGTATAATAGCTTTGTTAAATGACTTATAAATGCAGAAGAATTAGTAACAAAACTTGTAAAGAATTAAATTTTATGAAAATTAATGTGAATACAGTCAATAAACAAATCAGACAGAAAATTGTATTATTTATTTTAGGAAATAGGAAATATGAAAACTATGTTTTTTTGGTTAATAAATTGTTAGGAAACTACAAACATTTAGGATGTAGGATATCAATAAAAATTCATTTCCTACACCCCCGTCCTAAACTTTTTTCTGAAAATTTGGGCTTTGTCAACAATGAGCAAGGAGAGTGTTTCCATCAGGATATTCTGACCATGGAGCATTGGTATCAAGAAAGATGGGATCCAAAAATTATGGGCAAGTACTGTTGGTTTTGTTTAGAGAAACTGATCAAATATTATACAAGTGAAAAAGTTTGCCAACATATTTCAAAAATTAAAGGCAAGACAATTCCAATGAGTAAAATTTTTAAAAACCTCTTATTTTGAAACCTCTTATTAATGTATTTCAATTTAACTGTGTTTGAATAAATAAAAATTAATTGATTTAAATGAATTTTAAATGAATACATAATTTTTTTTTTAAATATTGATTTTACTGATTATACATTTATTGATAAGTAAATCATAAGCATCTAAAAAACATGTGACGTATTACACAAATTCTGATAACATTTTTGAATTCAGCATCCAAAAATCAGTTAAAATCACCTTTTACAATTCCAGGTAGATGAAAAATTATTTGTTTTTTTGACTAATGTAATCTAAGGCAATTATCTAGTTCTTTTATAAAATGCTGATTATAACAAAAATTGGTCTGCATTTTTCCAAAACGGACAGTATATTTTCAATTTTAAATGAGGTTGAAAAAGCATTCCTCATCAAATAAAGATTGCAAGATATTCTATACAATCAGAAGAAAAATTATCTTTCATTAAGGAGTATGGAATTTTATACATTCAGATAAAGATTAAAAAAAGTCTTTATAAGAGCTAAAATTTAACAGTACATTCATCTAACTGAAATATGTAGGAGGTATACTATCCATGTAACAAGATTAGTTTATTGTTATTGGTATAAAACCTTATCATCCAATTTGGTTAATAAAAAATATGATCAATAAGTAGACTTGTTAAGTTTGTGAAGCTACAATTTTAAGCAGAAATTGCATTATATTGCCTTTCATTCCTTACTAATTGCCAGTTTTCATTTGCTTTCTTAATGATTTGGTGAACAAAATTTGGAGAAAAAAGAGACTGTTTTTATAGAATTACTTCATGTGATTCTAGATCAAAAGTAATCCTATATAATTTGTTTTAATAATTTATTTTTAAGGCATTTCTTAAGATAATTTTATAATCACCACATAAGCTTGAAGTTTGTGCGTGAGATATGGAAATGTAGCATATGAAAAATTCCATGAATGACCAGGATGTAATCATAATAAATCTTCCTTACTATATCAGATGTCATGTGAAATGATAATTTGCTGGCTATTATTGTATTAATTTATAATACAATATCTATCTATTTTTTATGAAAGATTCAGATTATTCTGGTAACACTGATAAATTTTGCTGAATTCAATTTTGGTTTCTATCAAATCCTAAGTACTGAAAAATAGTTTCACAGCTTTTTATCACTCATGTAATTGATTCACAAACAAATCTAGAGTTTTAGCACACTTAACTCACAGATGTTTTAGTATAAGTTTTATAAGTTTCTGATAAAACTTAAGTTTTTTCCACCCTTTCTAAGTTAAGTTAGCTTAGAGTCAAAAATTGGATCTAGTTAAATAAATGAAATTATTAAAAACCTCCTCAGTGTTTAACAATACAAAGCTTCTAAGATGATTAGAGGAGACATATGTAAATAAAAAGTTTAATGATATAATAAAAAGTTGAGTGGGAGAACTCTGACTGTTAAGACGTGCTATTTTCGCTCCGCTGTTTTTTGCTTTTTGATCGGGTTTTTTCGGCTTTATCTATCAGGAAAGTGCTGTTTAACATTGTGATTGGACTACTGGACAAGTCTAAAGAAAAAATAGAATTTTTGGTTAACGGATTACTAAGTTTTTTAAATTTTTATAAAAAGCTTTTTTGTTTTTTGTTTTTTTTTTAAACAGAAATTTTGGATTCACATCGAGGATGGATATACAAATAAGTGTTTACAATTTTGTGAAAATTAGACAACGGGCAACTCAGTTATTTCTGTTTTTCATAGTGGACATTTCGTGCAAGTGAATACAGGAGAGTGACGTCACTGTATTTAACGTAAATAAGGACTTGGAAAATTTTCACTAATAGCAGTAGGTATACTGAATTTTTTGTGTTTACAGACTTTTATAAGGGGTAACTTTAAACGTTCATATCTTGTTACCCGTTGGTCGTAGACCAAAACTGTTCAAGATCTATACGAATTGGGTCATTTCCTATCGATTGACCCCCCTTATATTTTTTTTATTTTGGGGGACTGTTTTGCCCCCCTTTTTTTGAACGCCCCGTTGGTCCTGGATCAAAACCGTTCAGGATCTATACGAATTGGGTCATTCCCGATTGATTGACCCCCTAATTTTTTTTCGATTTTGGGGGACCACTGACTCCCCCTTATTTTTGGCTACCCCACGTGTGGGGTATCAAATTAAAGGGAATTACTTGGAGAACACAACTGCTACATAGTTGTTGAGTTTATTTATCATCCATGGCGGATAAAGCAGAACAAAGTTATGCTAGTGGACAGGGATCCTCAGGCCTTCTGCGGCTGAAACCGACTGATCCCAAGGGCAAAAAACGAATTAGACAATCCTCCTCTGAAGAAGAGGTCTATACTGGTGGCTTAAAGGAGGTTACTCTTCGACTAGGACAAGCGATGATGCGTTACAAACAACATCTGGGAAAAAACATGTTAAATTATATGTATGACCATAGTAAAGAATTAAGAGAAATACACACTGCTTTAAAACATCTGCAGGAGACTACGACTACTCCAGAGACCAGTTCGCAATATACACAGACTGATATGCCCCTTGGTGCAGATCAGGAAGACATATTAAGTCTTGAACTAACTGATGAGGAACTTCTGGATAAGACCGCTAAGAGATGGTCTGCCTGGACAATGTCTAAAGCCAAATTAATTACCTTGCCTGTAGAGGGCGTTACAGATACCTGTCAATTTATTGATATCACCAAGTCCAAAAGGGCAATGGCAAATGGCAAGAAGCCTGGAATGATAGCTGTAGACACTTCTGTCATTACGGATGACGAATATGATACTCAGACCAATAAGTATACTGTTTTCTACGACTCGTCAGAGGGCAACAGGGCTGCTGCTGGGTGTATACTAGGCGCGGTCAAGAAGATCTTACTAAGGGCCCCCAATGCGGCGTTCGTTCTGCCAAGTGGTCCTATTGGTGTCATGATTAAGAAGATGGTTATCTATCTGTTCAGGACTAGTGAGACGCCTGCATTGATGGTAGTACCAAAAAAGACTGAAGAGAGTAGAACGCGTTCTAGATCCGCTTCTGCTCGGCGATCAACACCTCCTGTGGAGGGCAGCAAAGTGGTGGTTGTCCGGTCACAGGGCAAATCGTATGCTGAACTACTCCGGACTGTAAAGGATAAAATCTTTAAAGACGAGGCAGGGGAAATCCTGTCCCTTCGCAAGGGTAGAAATGAAGACTTGGATGTCAGAATTAAAGATCCTAAAGATGCGGCTCAGTTTACCGCAACATTGAGAGACAGGGCTTCTGACCTTCAAGTGGATTTTCGTACTAAGGGCGACCGACGCGCAGTGGTACACGTTAAAGACATGGAAGAGATTACCACAGCGCAAGAATTAAGCGAGGCTATTACGGCTGTTATTGGAGACACTGAGTCTTTCAGAATTACCTCATTACGGCAGGCTTATGGAAATACTCGAAATGCGACAGTAATAACCAATCAGAGAACTGCAACTAATTTAATTTCCAGTAGAATTAAGGTCGGCTGGGTTCACTGCCGGACTTATATCAGGACTGATAATATGAGGTGTCAAAGATGCTGGGCCGCTGATCACACGAGTACGGTATGTAAGGGCCCGGATAGGTCAACCCTTTGTTACAACTGCGGTCAGAAAGGCCATGTGATAAGAGACCGCAAGGAGGCCACTAAATGCCTTGACTGCAACGGCACGGACCATTGCACGGGAGGAGTGCAGTGTGGACTACCTAAATAATGGCTAAAATAATACTATCTAACGCCAACAGGAGCATTCTTTCCCACGATCTGGTGGGGGAGACTGCGAACGATCTTGAGGTTGACTTTATAGTCACCACAGAGCCCAACCTGAGAACGGCGGCCAGAGGTGACTGGTGGGCTGACGCGGTTGGGGATGTTGCTATCAGTAATGTCTCCGGCCGTCTTGGCTGGCACCTACTTCATAGAGGTGAGGGAATTCTAGCACTAGCACTCCCGGACTTTGTCCTTATAGCCGGTTACGTAAGTCCAAACATTAATATCGGGGACTTTGCGCAGTACATCAACGATTTGCAGCGAGTCATACAGCGGGCACCTAGTAGATCTATACTCTTAGGCGACTTTAATTGTAAGTCCATTTTAACTGGCAGCTCTTATACCAATGCAAGGGGACGAATCTTCATTGACATGATGATGACCACAGGGCTGATCTGCCTGAATGACTGCACTTATACCTACGAGGCAAGAGGCCATAGATCAGTGCTGGATCTTACGCTGGTGGACGGCAGATGGAATCCTTCCGTCTTTAGTTGGAGCGTTCTTGAATTTGAAACCGGAAGCGATCACCTAGCAACTTTGCTTGTTATGGAAGGCGCAAGACCTTCAACATCAGCCACTGCACGATTTAAATTTAGTTCAAGACAAGTTGAGGTGGTGGTTAACAAGATTGCCAGGACCCTATCTGATGGAAGAATAGTAACGCCGCAAGTCCTTCAAGAATCAATTATTACAGAACTGTCTAGAGTCCAGTAGTTTGGAGGGGATCGTCACCCAGTATACTGGTGGACGTCTGAAATTGCAGATCAGCGAAGAGTATTACAATTTTGGCGTAGGAAAAAGCAAAGGCTGCGGCCCGCTGGCGGTGCGCCATATGACCAGGCGAAGGAAAGATTTGTCCAAGCTAGGCGTACTTTGATCATCTAATAAAGACTAGTAAAAGAAACTGTTGGAAACAGTTGTGTGCTGACTTGGATTCAGACCCGTGGGGACGGGCATACAAAATAGTAATGAAGAGACTAGGACGCCGCTTGCCTGTCCTAGTTACAGAAACGGCCAGACTGCATCTTCATAGCCTCTTCCCTGTTCATGACGAGGGACATACGGACATAATAGACTGTGAAGCTAAACGCTTTACACAAAACGAGGTCGCTATTGCCGTTTCTGGTCTGAAGGATAAAAAAAGTCCGGGTCCGGATGGAATCCTGGCTGCCCTCCTCAAAGGATTAATGAAGATAATCCCCTGGGAAATCACTGACGTGGCCAATTATGGAGTACAAAACAAGACTTTCCCCGCATGCTGGAAGGAGTCACGGACTGTTTTCCTGCCTAAGAAGTCCGGCAATCAGGAAATCATTAGCTATCGGCCGTTGAGTCTCATCAATAATATGGGAAAGGTTGCCGAGCGCTTGGTAGCGAACAGACTTATCCAAGAATTAGAGTCCAAAGACGGGCTTCATGATAACCAATTTGGGTTCAGGAAACATAGATCCATGCTGCAAGCTCTGGATAAAATTACCAACTGGGTATTGTCTGTCAGATCTGGTACGTGGCATACCAGAAGAATCCCGTTGCTTATTCTGTTAGATATAAAAAATGCCTTTGGATCGGTCCGGTGGGATACGATTATGGCAGCTCTCACGGACAAACAGATTAGTTCCTATATCAAAAGACAAGTACGAGAATATCTGACTGATAGGTGGACTTTGGTCGAGGCGCTTGAAGGTAAATTTAGATATCAGCTTCATGGAGGGGTGCCGCAGGGGTCTGTGTTAGGCCCCTTGCTTTGGCTAATAGTAATTGATGGAATACTCAGACTGAGATTACCTGAAGGCTCGGAAATAGTTGCTTATGCCGATGATTTGGCTATATTAATTGAAGCGAAAACTGAACGTGACCTTGAAGTTGCCGGTAATGAAGTGCTAACATTGGTTAATAACTGGCTCTCGGACCTGCAACTCTCCTTGTCTTTAGATAAATGTCACTATATTTTTCTGGCTGGAAGAAGGCGACTCAGAGACCTAAATCTCCGCGTGGGCGATCGTAGACTAGACCGTGTGGCAGTAACAAAATATCTTGGTGTCATTATAGACCCAGCGCTAAAGTTTAGTCCTCATCTCGCACAGAAATGTAAAGAGGTCGAGAATACCGCAAAGGCTTTAACAAGACTGTTGGCTGGACATGAAGCTCCACGTGCATCTAGGCGGCGGGTCATTGCCTCAACTTTAACCTCTGTATTATTGTATGCTGCACCTATATGGGAAAAAGCACTTTGTGTTGCAAGAAATGTCACAAGACATTTGCATAGGCAAGCTCTTATAAACATCACTTCTGCATACCGCACCATCTCTTACGATGCGGCTTGTGTATTATCATCGGTTCACCCTATCGACCTCTTAGTTAAAGAGCGATCACTTAGGTATCGTGGCATGCCAAAACAAGAAGCCCAAGCCAACATCAGGCGCATATGGCAGGACAGATGGAATTTTTTTACTAAAGCTACCTTCTTTTTTCCTGTCAGCTCCCCTGGGCCGGTCCGACTCGTTGGTATTACGCCGCCCAGGGGAGTGTCTTTAAACTCAAATAGGCCTCCCCACCTACCGGCTATATACCGGCATGGCAGATCGGCCTACCGGTTAGCTCTTTTTGAGAGTTCTTTATTAATATTGCCCTTTTGGACACCACGCCAGACCCAGTTCGCCGCGACGCGGCGCCGGGTCCCTTCAGTATTCAGTGTGCTGTTACCTGATTGTTACCCGTGGAGTCCTTGGTGGCTCATCAGTGCCAAAACACCGCAGCATGCTGGACCTCACCAGCAAGGCTGTCCACCCAGTCCTATTCTAGCCAACACCTTGTCTTCTCTCATCGGAGTGTTTCTGTAGAACAACTTGTCTACCAAAACTAGCAAAATTATTCCAGTTTGACTCGCTTCTTAGCATGTAGTCTATTGTTGTCTCTGGAGTTATACCTAAGTGCCTTACTATGTCTAAGTGTGTCCCACCTATTGCACTCAAAAAAGGTGTGCTCAGCATCATCTATCTCGTTGCAGTAGTTGCAAATTGGCTCTTCTCTCTTGCCTATTTTGTGCAGGTAGTTATTGAAGGAACCATGTCCTGTAAAAAACTGCGATAGGTGATGATCAACCTCACCAAATCTTCTCGACAACCATGGCTTGATGTTGGGGATGAGGGTTCTCGTCCATCGACCCACAGCTTCCTGCGACCATCTTTCCTGCCAGATATTATAAACGGCATCCCTGACCTCTTGTTCTGGCTTGCCTTGTGCCCACTCCACCCTCTTTTTTGCGATTAGGTCAATAGGAGGTGTACCCGATAACACGCACAGGGCGGCATAGGACACTGTCCTGTATGCGGACACAACACCTAGGAGCACACACCTGTGCGTCCTCGCCAGTCTCTCTTTGTTGCCCCTGATGGCGATAGAGCGCCACCAGGCCGGAACGGCGTACATAAGCGAAGACACGACGATGGTCGCCAGTAAACGGCGCTTTAAGGCCCGAGGGGCATTCTGCGATGACATAATGATGGTTAGGCTTTTTATCATCCTTTCTGCCTTGTTACATACATTGACTATGTGCTCGATGTATCTACCGTTTTTCTGGAGGATAACTCCTAAGTACTTGATGTTGTTCGCTTCTTCTATAGCATGACCGTTGATGGAAATATTGAACGGTTCTAGCACTCTTCTACCCGTAAAGGCAATACACCGGCATTTTTCCGTAGACAGTTGCAGACCCCTGGACCTCAACCACTCCTGTATAGTGTCGATGGCCGCATACACCCTCTCCCGCACCTCCAAGACCGTCCTTCCCTCTACGAGGACTGCAAGGTCATCTGCATAAGCCAGGACCTGGACGCCGACAGGAAACTCCTTCTGAAGGAGTTCATCTATAATCACCAGCCACAACAACGGCCCCAGAACAGAGCCCTGCGGAACTCCACCGTGCATTTGAAAATGTACTGTTTCTTCCTGTGCTTCTACCAGACATCCTCTGTTGGACAAGTAACATTCAATTTGCCTACGCAGGTACGGGCTGAGGACCCTAGCCGCAATTGCGTCATTAATGTGACCCCAACCAATAGCCCCGAACGCGTTTTTTATGTCTAGTGACAGCATCAGTGGAATTCTCCTGGTTCGCCAAGTGCCTCTCTTCACCTCATCGGCCCATCCCGAAATTCGGCAGATAGCCTGCACGGTGGATGGCCCTCGCATAAACCCGTACTGGTTAGGACTGATTCCGGCTCCCTCTTCTAGTTCTTTGATGATGCGGCCAGCCAGCATCTTTTCTACTAGCTTCCCCATCATGTTAAGGAGGCTCAGGGGTCTATAGGTTATATCTTCCTCCGAAGAGGTGCCTTTAGGTAGGAATACCACTCTGGCCTCCTTCCAGCAGTCGGGGAAGTCTCCGTTCTCCATGCCGTGGCTGGCAATCACGAGCATCTCCCAGGGAGCCTTCTGAACCAGCCCCTTGATCACTGCCGCGGGAATCTTGTCCGGGCCAGGGCTCTTTTTGGTTGCCAAACTCCTCGCCGCAAGTTGTAGCTCTTCCATGGTGAATCTTCTATTGTCACAAGGTGTGGATCTCACGATATCAGGCACTGTATGCGGGAACAAACTGGCTACCTCCCTTGCAACATTGGCCTTAATGAGGATAGGCATACGTCTCCCGAACTTTTTGGTCACAATACGATATGCCTGGCTCCAGGGATTGCTGTCAAGCTCTTCGCAGAACCTGATCCAGCAATCCTTTTTACGTCTCTTAATAGCCTTATTGAGCGTTCTTCTTGCCTTGAGGTATCTATTGGCTATTTCCTGGTACCCTTCTCCGTTATTTCTACGAATACATTGTTTCCTTCTCCTAAGGGACTGGTGCTCTTGTCTCATTGCTTCAATTTCAGCAGTCCACCAATATACGGAGCGCCTCCTTGTATTGTTAGCTGCCATTCTGTCCATTTCCTGCTTTATTATATTAGATAAAGCCTCAGGTGATTGTTGTTGTCTATCAGACAGTCTACTTGCAGTCCTGTAACTAAAGCTACCTGGACCAGGAGATTGATACCCGAACTTGGGCATGTGGCTTGATGGAGGACACGGGGAGGTTGGTTATTATCTTACTCAAATACTTTCTGGGCATGGTAGCTTCGAATATTATTTACATCAATTCGGTAGAAGACCAGCACCTATTTGCATGTTCTGCCAGGATTCGGATACTGCCGAACATACTCTGTTCCCCTGTAATAGATGGACTATACATAGACGACATGCAGGGCTGCAAGAATTAAATCCGGAGAATCTGCTTCTTTTTCTCCTGCGATCCACTGACAATTGGAACAAAATGGAGGAGTTTGCCAAGATAGTGCTAAAGGCTAAAGATGATGTAGCCCTTTTAAGAGGCCATTGAGGCCCGTGGTAACTTAGTAGTTTAATATGTTCGTTAAGGCAAGCAACTATGAGGAGAAGATTCATTCCTTCGTTTGGGGATCATAACAAATGGGTAATGAAAAGACCGAGACCCGTTCCCTCGGCGGGGGCTAGGGATGGCTTTGTCGGGCCTGGTTCTCTGTCGGGGGGGCATGAGGCAGGCACATTAAAACAAAAGATCCAACCGGGGAGGCTGACCTGCTGTGCTGGACGTACAGCCGGCGGTGGGGAAACCTCCCTTGAGTTTAAAGGACACTTTCCCGGGCTGCGCATACTTGAATGGATACCCGGCCCGGGGAAGTAGGGAGAAAAAAAAGATATGAAAAGAACAGGCAAAACTAGTTTTATGCTGCAGAAATGAGGCAAGATTGAAGGACATAATAAAGAATAATACAATAACAAAAAATTAAATACAGTAACAAGTTGGGAAATTATAAAACATTAAAGAAGTAAGTTTAAGTTGTATGAATATGTAATAAGAAAAACGGACTATCTCAGAAGAGTTTTTTGGGAATTTACTAGCAAGAAAAGAGACCAAATGATAAACAATAAAAATTGATTGTAGAATAGAAATAATTGTTGAACATACTTCTAGGAAAGACCACCCTAATTTGATGAAGTTCTTTGTGTGTGGGTTGATCATCTCATTCTTGAGTTCTTTTTGTTATTCTTTAGCTTTTCTTTTTTGGTTAAGTGCCATGAGAATTAAATCTGCTGACATCCTAGCTTCATTAATGGAACCATGTCACAGATGATGACACCTTCTGTTAGTCAGGAGTTACTTAGAGCTCTGTCAGGTGTAAGATTAATTTGAGATATGTATATCAAAATGTCTAAATTCAGTTCGCTGTTAAGGGATTCGCTGAAATGCTTTAGTGTTAAGCAAAGAGATCACCCTGCTCCTATTAAAATCCAGTACTCTGATTGTCAGAGAAATTCTCTCTAAAATGGTGTGTACAACATTCTCTAGGCCACTAGTGCAATTCTTTTTTTCTGAATTTTATTTCAAAGATGCTAGCAAAGATGTGTTTCTAACAAAGATTATTTATAAATTTAAATATTATTCATGAATTTCATTATAATTTAACATAAACAGAAAAATAAGTCATTTATTCTTTTCTTCAACAAAAAATGAAAAGAATGGTAAAAAATATGAGAAGGAAAATTCACATATTGACATTTAATGACTCACTTGTTGCTGCCAAATGACAATGAAGAACGATAATTGAAACAGACATCTGTTTAAAAGATATGGAACAGATTAATTAAAAGTCCAAAAAGCAGTACAAAACAAGTATTTTGCAGATCAAAAAGGTGCTGGAAGACCAAGGAAACATATGAATTTTTGAAAATGGAATGAATCGACCTTGGATGAGTACCAAAATAATGTAAAGATCAACAATAATGTAAGTATCAGTAATGTAATGTAAAAACAATAAATTAATATTTTAAACAACAATATTCTCAAAAATGAAATTATTGAACAAATTCTGCCAAAAAAAGAACAGAAACACCAGTATACTGAATACTTTCATTAAATTTGAATAATAAAATCTAATTAAAAATTTGTAAAAGAAAATAAAAATAAAAAACAATCATTGTAAGTTATTTAGCGAAAAAAACATAGTATTTATTTTATTATTTTAAAATAGGATCTACGGTCAGGAACCTACAGAGTAAGTAAAATATCTGAACATCAATTTAATATTTTAATAATTTTAATTAATTATTCCATTTTAAGTACAGTAATATAAATTACCATTTACAAAAATGTCAAATCAGTAATATCAAAAATAAAAATAAAAATGTTACACTCCGATAAAAAAATTATTGTTCTAGATTTTTCATTTATATATGTAGTAATTACAAGTCTAATTCACACTATTTTGAAATTAGTTTTATTATACTGAAATATTTATTAAATTGAATTACCATAAACTATTTTTAAGAATATATTTTTTTACAAGAAAATTAAATTAACATGATTAGCAAAAGAAAAATAATAAAGTGATAAAATAAAAAGACAAAACAAATTTTTAATAAGAATTTTTCTGCATCATAATAATCTTAATTAGATACAAATCATTAACGAGGTTCACATAAAACACATATGAATAATCGGTTAGTTACTTCATTTCAAATAATAAAACCAAGTGAACAAGTATAATTCATTAAATAGTATTTTTATGCCATTTGAAAAGATTTCACTTGTTTAATTAATTTGTATTACAGTATCTTTATTCGCTGCAAAATAAATAACCTCTTACTTACATATTTAAAATTCATTAAACAACATAATGAAACATGATAAAAGTTTACAATTAAATCATTAAACAACTGAAAATAATGGAACTTCTTCCAATGGACTTTCAAAGCTAACTGACATCACCTTGCTTGATGGATGTAATTCCACTGAAAAAGTTACAACTGATTAACTTTAAAAAAATCCTTTGGAAGAAGTGATTGAATTAGTTTGAAAGTTAGATATTTAATTATTTATTAATTTTATTATATATTTTAGTTGAGATAATACTATTATATAATATTATATAAATATAATATATCTTCAACTTTTCTTTTTTAATTTTAATATGTGCGGAATTTTATGTACAATAGAATGTTTTGTCAAAGGCTTCTCTATAGGGAAAGACTAGTTTTCCCACAAATTACCTTAATATTTATTTACAACTTTTTCCTAAATCAAAAGAGATAATGCTGTTGCTGGTGTAAGAACTCCAGATCAAAGCTCATTTAAGGGGCTGCTTTGTGAAAGAAATCACTAATATATTCCTACGTTCTTCAATTTTTTGACTCTAAACTGCACTGTAGATCTGAGTTTGATTCTAATTTGGTTAAAAATGTTGGCCTGATAATTATTTATCCTTATTCATCTTCATTATTGTTGTTATTATGTTGTTAATTATTAGTTATTGTTTAATAATATCAATATTACAGCACTGTTTAAAGTTTGTTATTGTATGCATTATGAATGTAAAATGCAATAAAATCGTTCATGCAGCACACTTTAATACGATTTTTCCGTCATTGCAACTTTGAACCCTTATAACTTGATAATGAAGGCTTTATCAGCAGAACAGGTTTCACCATTGTTTTTCTTGTGAAATTTTAAATTAAAATCATATCATATGTCCACCTTCCTACTTAAAAAATTAATTCTGATTCAATATGGCGGACCCACGAAGGTGAACAAAAATTAAAAACCCTAAATAATGCAGATTTTTTTTAAGTATGTAGAACCCCATTTCTTTCTGCCTTTAAATACCTCTCAGATATTCAATATAAAACCATTTTCATACTTAAATATTTCCCGGTGTATATATATATATATATATATTCGTGCACGCACATGCACCTGGCACACCATAAATGCAAACTACAAAGGAAACCTTTCTTTGCAACCATCTTATACAATTAACAGTACACTGCCTTAAATGTCAAGCAGCTTATGGCCAGCAATAAGTATTAACCAATTATTTTCTCAAACTGTCTTCAACTGATGTTTCACAATGCAGGCAAATCAAAATGAGCGGCATGATTCATGAAAAATCACTAATTGCATTTTGATCTAAGTTAATTTTTTTTAATTCCAGTTTCAGTTTTAACATATGAACTTCAACCAAATTTGCACACATCGGAAGAGAAATAAACTGTCTTAACATACATATTATGATTTGAAAGGTTAGAAACTAAGTTTGTTCAATTTTACAACTTCCTGGAATTCAAATGTTGGTGACAAAGTAGTTGATATATGATAGTATATGTAATCTATTTTCTGAATGGAATATTGAAGATTACAGTTAAAACTTTGTTTACTTATTAAAATTATATGGAATATTACAAGCAAAATGGCAATCTACACTTCATCAATGGTGAAGGTAGGAGGCAAAAACAGGTGCGAAATAGGTAAGTATCTGATGCTGGGCAATAAGAATCCACAAAAAAAGCTCAGTTATGTAGTAATCTACAACCATAGTCAATATAACAGTTAACACATTACTCGGTTGATGCTTGCTTATTGGAAACTGTGGTGGGTATTTCTTTCTGTGATATCTTTTATTTGTGGTGAAAACATGAAAGAGTTCATTTGAAGTTAAGTATCAAAAGCAAGCTAAGAAGAGAAGAAAGAATCTTAACTGTTCACAAGAAAGACGTTTCAGTAAAATGAAGTTGATAAAAACGTTTATTTCCAAAACACTGTATACCAACAAAGACTTACAAATGTCAGTAACATTCTGATGTCATCATATTACATCAAAAAGAGTAGGAAAAAACATGTGAAACTATTTAAGGAATAATTAAAATTAAACCTAAGTACAATAGTAACTATGTGTAGTTTAGTCGTGTATTTTTCTTCACATTATAAGGTAAATAAACAATAAATGAATGAAATAATCAATAAATGTTAATAAACAAAAATAATCAAATAAATGACATAAATCAAATGCAAAAGTATGAATATCATAATGGGCAAAATAGTCAAAATTAAATAATCTAATAAGTGTAAACAACAATGCTGCAAACAATACACACATAATTCATTTTGTAATAATTTTTTTTTTTTTTTTGGTTTCACAAACTTGTTTCCAAAACGTGTTCACTACATCGATTGGGGCAGTGTCTTGCATTTCAGTCCAATTGGCAGAAGAGATTGTCCCGATCCAAACAACTTTTCTCCACACAACCAATGATGGAGTTACCTGAGAAATGATATTGACGTAATTCAGCATGTTTTCTGTTTCGAACTCTGAAACACTCAACGGCAAACAACCCTTGCATTGCGGAAGGTGCCTAGCAATCCAGTTGTAGGCCTCTGATTAAAATTATGTAAAGCCCTATGACAATTCCTTAGTGCACTCCATAGTCTTCATCCCACCAAGGAACAGCAGGCTACCTTGGCTTTCCAGTTGTTAATAGGATAAATTTATTTGCGCTATCAAGTATCAGTTGTGTAAACTTGACAAGTGAATCACACTAGCACTCTTATCATATTGGCCAAAGGAATCCTTGTATCTGGGCCAGTTTGCTTACCCAAGTACCCTTCTGCATAGCTAACTATGAGGCAAATCATTAGTACTGACCGAGATAACATCTGGTGTATGATCACCCAAAGTAGTTTCTGGACACGCAACAGGTAAGACATGGAAGTAAGAATGCTGAACACAAGGATAGATCAAAGCACGAAGATGTACCTGATGAAGATGACATAAACATGTATGACCCATAATTCAATAAGCAGAGATCCAAGTTCTGTCTCAGTCAATCTACTGTAGTAACTCGAGAAGAACATCATGATGATCCCCAAGAATAGTGATAATGGGCATTGAAATTGCCAATTATTAAGCAGGCCAAAAGGAAACTGTGAAAACAGATTGGACAGATCATCCTCACTGACATCAGAATTTGGTATAAGTATAAGTTGCAGATATTCATTTTGAATTGTGCCAATATCTTCACTGAGACTGCAGGGATGTTTGTAGCTAGCAGAATCTGCATGACTAATATGACTTCCTTCAGGAAAACAGGCACTCCTTCATGACCCTACCCTCAGTTGGATAGTGGCATCTCTCACAGACATAGCAGCAAAAAGATGTTTCATCCTGGTGACAGAGGTGAGTTTCCTGCAGACACAGTATCAAGAGATTTTCTTCTTTAAGCAAGATTTCAATATCCTCCAGGTGAGAACCGAGACCACAAACATTCCACTGATAATATTTGTAAACTTAAGAAGTACTTTTTTCTGTTATATATAAAACCTCTATCTGTAAATTACTTATCAAATACTATGTAGTTTTTCTTTTTTGATTTTATGGCTTTTAAGAAGTGCTTTGCTTCTTCGGGTACTTTATCTATTACCACACCCTTGTAGAAACCTTGGTGACTAGGTGATGATGTTTTTATAGACCCCATTAATGCTGTAATAGCAGCCTTGAGGAACTTTATTTGGTCTGATAAAGCTTCTACCATTTTAGTTAGCTCTTTGCATGATGTGCATTCTTTCCCTTTTTGTATATTGTTAGAGAAAGTCTGGAAAAAACTAACACCAGGTTGTAACAGGATTCCTCCTGCTGAGAGATTTTCTCTATTTCCAATGAGCCACATGATAGGACACTTTCTGCTCAGTACATATTATTAATATAGCCTTTTCTTCTTTATAAAGAGGGAATTCTCGAAACTTTGCTGAGTGTACACCTTTAAAATTAACACATTTTTCTATTTCACTACAGTGTTTCAGCAGCAACACACACAAGCATTTTCTATCTTGAACAATCTTTGTTACGACCCAAACCTTGACATTGAAAACAGTGCCCTTGGGTTTGGTATATAAAGTTACACACAGACAGGTAGCCAGTTCTTATTTTCTCAGGAATACTTGGGGCAGAAAAGGTTAGAATAAGTGAACATGTTGGCATACCAACACCATTCTCCTTCCTCACAATTCTCTGCACAGATGTCACTAACTGCAGTAATAGCTCTTCTGATATTTCAGTTAAGTCAACATCAACCAAGTCACAACAAAAGATAACTCCCTTGCTAAATGTAATGTCTTATGGGTCTGCACTATTAACCCATCTTTTCCTATATTCTTAAGGGCTAGAAGTTTTTGACATTGCTCTTCACGTTATACTTCAGTCAACAGGATGCCACTTCTAAGATTCTTAATAGATTTCGGAGACCCACAGGCTGTTATGACACACTTATCTATCAGGAAGGAAGAAACCTGAGTAAAAGATTTACCTTCTTCATTGCACTTCACTAGAGAAACCTTGTACATGAAAATTTAACACCCTCTAATGTTTTTTTGTTTCACTAGACAAATCAGTGACTGAAAAAATTGGTCAAATTCTCTTTAAACTACCCACTTTGGTGGTTTTTTTCAAGTGGATCAACAGCCACCGAAATATTAATTAGGACTGACATACAGTTCCCATGAGTATCAGTGATATAACAGCCATAGCAATATAGCTCCCACGTATTGGAGCTAGGACTTCATACAACTGTGTTCACCAGGTGCCCAGAGGACATAGTTTGAGACTCGCTATATAGAGCCATCCACCCTTCAGCATGATAGTTTCCACCTCGGGTTACGGTTGTGTTTCATATGGTGTCGCAACACCACTGAGTGTAAGTGTAAGAATGGACTGCGGTAAGATGTTGTAATGCTGAGTAAGGATATATATATTAGTTTGTGTAGTGTTTGTGGTGAGGTGTACGTGTATGGTGTAAAAGGTTAAGCTGTTCAGTGCGTAGTGGGAAGAAAAGCTAGGCTAGGGCCGTGGGTACGCCAATCCCCAAAGTCTTAAAGAGTAAGACTCCCTCTCGAGACATCACTGACTGGAAACTGTTAATGACTGACTTCCACTACACCCCTATTTATCTTCTTATTTTCTTCTATTATTTTTTTGACTGAGGAAACATGGTCCTGTTATATCCCAATTTTTTGGTTGTTTGTTTATTATATTTATGTATTTTAGTTTAGTTATCTACCTTTTTTTTTAACTCTGTGTATAAACTGTGATGTCAAATTCGAACCGATGTGCCTTCTCCTTATAAGATTAAAATATTTCATTAATTAAGGTTTTATTTGGCTACAACTTTATTATTTACGCAATTTACCTGTGGTGGCCACTTTTGTTATGGTGCTTGTACCTAATTTTGTGATTGAAAGGGTTTACGGATAATATCATTGGAAGGATGAAAGAAAAAGCAATTTATTCATATTTTCAAAATGTAAAAGATTGGTTCAGTGATTTATTTACCTAGTTCGTTTCTTTCTATGAGAAAATTACAAATAAAGTTGAACATGAAAAACAGTATCTCAAAAATCATGAAAAACCTGTTAAAAGCAATACTATTTTGACTCACTAAATAAGTGCTCCAAGGGAGCTTCTTGTCTTCTTTGCACTTTATATTTTTTATATCTAGCCCCTATGTTGTTGAAGTTGACGTTTTCAATATCTTTAAAATGGTTTTTTTTTAAATTATTAATGATAGGTCATAATTTGATGATAACTTAACCAATACGACTAACCTTATAGAATTTTGATTCAAAAATGTTTATAAAACTTACCCAAACTGAGATTTCAATGAGTAGCCTTCATCTTTTTTCGACAATTCATTTTTATTTTTATATAGGTTTATTTTTGTAAACCCTATCGAAGAAAAAAAATTTTAACAAAATTTTAATTATTCTTCAATGAAATAGCGTGTTTCTGTAGCAATGAGTTTTTTATTTAGTGTAGTTAACCAGCAGCTGGGATATCTCTTCTGATAATTCTCTTCTAAGAAAAAATACTTTTGAAACAGTTAACACAAAGAGACTTTCCAGGAACTAAATTTAAATTTGAAAAAATGTGTCTTTAAGACCTTGCTCTAATGTTATTTGTCTTCAGTTTTTCTTTGCTAGTTTTTTATGAGTTCTCAAAGGGTCACAACAGAACTGTTTCATGACACTCTTTATTCACATAAATTTCTATGGAACATTGTTATATGTAAAATTACTTGAAAATAATATAAAAATTTAACCAATTTTAAAATTTGTAAATGTAATATTATTAAATAAAACTTACAAATAAGTTTTATTTAATAAACACTTCCAAACACAAGATTTTTTATTTGCCATAAACATCTACAAAAATACTGTAAGTTGTGTAAATTTGAGATTTTTATCATCAGCCCCATCAGAGTTATTTGAAGCCAAAATTTGAATTTAAAAAAAAAAATTAGTTTTCAAAAATTCATAAAAATTTAGGGATAACTGTATCACCATTAATATTATTTATGGTAAAATTACTAACATATACCTACGTATAAAAAAATAATTCAAACTATGTATGCCATTCCAATTTGAAAAATATTAGCAAGTGAAATTTTACTGTTTTTCATGTTCAATTTTATTGGTAATTTTCTCATAGAAAGAATGGAGATAGGTAAATAAATTACAGAACCACCTTGAGAAAATATGAATAAATTGCTTTTTGTTTCATCCTTTAAGGACCTAATACTGTTTTAGTTATGATTTTTTCCATAAACCCTTACAATCACAAAAATAGGTGTGCGCACCATAACAAAAATGGCGCCACAGGTAAACTGCTTAAATAAAAAGTTTAAAAATAATAGTAAGTGGGTAAATTTTTTTTTTGAATTGGTCAAGCAACCATCCTTGGGTCACTTCAAATGGATTGACCCAGACATGAATATTCAAAATAATGAACGAAATAATCAAGAATCCATTTCATTATTCAAGTCTCCTTCTAAGCATTAGTGTTATACATGTATGTATGAAATGTGGATGTATTTACTGAGGTACATGTATGTATGAAATGTGGATGTATTTACTGAGCATCAATGATGCTCAGTATTAGCTCAATGTTCAGTTTAATTTGAAAGCAAACCAATAAAAAACTGAATATGTTTTTAAAATATTAAAAAATATCTTTTCTCCTAATTTTAATAGAAGAAAAATTGAATTAAAACTTAAAATTTAGGAGTCTAAAATTTTTTCTGAAAGTCTAATTAAAGTCTTACCAACCCACATGTTTTTGTCAATGTGACACAAACTTGAAGTTGATTAGATTCCGCTAATATTTTTTGTCTTAATAAAAAGTTAATTGCTTCTTAAGAGTGGTTTATGAATAGAGTTTTGAAACTCACCTGATCATCTTCAATGATACTTGGTTTATTAGGTCTGCTTTCTACCACAACAACCAAAGAAATTAAAGCCACAGTAATTATAATCTTCAAATTAGCCATATTGTTTGTATCTAGGCTTCCTTTCTGTAAAAAAGTAGACGAAAAATTAAATGATTATATAAAAAAACAGACAAACTCAGACATGTTTTCTTTATTACAGTTGCTACAACAAAAAAAGCATATTTACAATTTATTATGTTTAAAAGTCTTATTTGTCAATTTCAGAACTTTCTGGTTAACAAACACCAGTGGAACCACAAAATAGCTTATAACTATCGTCAAATAAGCTGGCACAAAAAGCTACTAGCATTCAGCAAACATTTAGCACGGTACTAGGCCGACTGAAAACATTGTCAGTTTAATATACATGATATTTATAACTAAAAATACATACGATGTTATTTATTTAAAACTAGTTTAGTATCCCAATTAATATTATTATTTTAAAGTACTTTAAATAATTATTCTTTCTATTCATTTTATTGCTGTAGCTCACAAATTCCGAAGTCGCTGTCGTCGGTATGTTCTAAAGAGCTCGTGTCCGATTCTGAATTCACATTTATCACAAAATTGTCGATGTGCACATGATATAAATGTTCATCTTCAATGTATCTTTTTTCAATGTTGACAGCATGCTCGCAAACATTGCTTCACTCAGCTTCAGATACTTCTTTATGAAATTTCTCTTCAGCTAACTTATGAACGTCTGACAAGTTAAATCTTTTAGCTACCTGCCCCTTTACTTGACTCCAAATCATTTCAATGACATTGAGTCAGGGTGATAAGGTAAAAGTGTGTGACGATAATTGTTGAACTGTTTTAACAAACATAACAAATCTGTTTTACTTGCAACAGCTGTAGTTAACATCAAGGATAACCAAGGTAATTTCATTCAAGCCAGGGTCTTACTTAATTTCGCTTCGATGATTTCATTTTGTACGGAAGGGTATTCTGCTCAACTTGGTCTTCAAACCAAAGCTGCTTTGATACCAATCTCAGGTTTTAGCAATGCTAAAATAATAATACTAAATCTAAACAGTGTTAATTTAAATATTAATTATAGGTATGAAAATTTTAATTTTAATTTGAAATTTCATATACTGCCATCTATTACAGGTTTGTTACCTAATGTTTTTATAGACGTAACCGAATGGGAAATTCCTTGTCACCTCTTTCTTGCCAATCCTAATTTTAATGTTCCTGGGCAAGTCGATATTCTTCTAGGAGTTCAATATTATCTTTCGTCGCTTAAGCCTGTTCAATTAACTCATAATGCTAGTCATACCATACTTCAAGAAACCCGTCTTGGTTTCATAGTCTCGGATCAAATCCCTACTAAATCTAGTAAGCGGAAAAATAATTTAGATTCAATATCACTTTTTGTTAGCAATGAACAACTTTACTCTCAATTAGATTCATTTTGTAGATCTGAAGAGATCGAAGATCGTTTACCGACCAAGCATCTTTCTGCGGAAAATATTTCGTTGAAAATACCTTTCGTGATCACGAAGGCAGATTTGTTGTATCTCTTCCTCATAAGAAAAACCTTACTTTAGCAGATTCGTATGAGAATGCAAAGCATCGTTTCAATTTGTTATATCGTAGATTTCAGAAAAACGCTAAACTTAGAGAAGATTACATCCATTTCATGAAAGAATATCAAGAATTAGATCACACACAACTGGTAGATTCATCTAATTCATTTTAGAACTCATGGCTATGTGCTATTAGGAGATATTCCAAAAATGTATTGACAAATTCGCATCAATCCTCGAGATTTTCCATTGCAAAGAATCCTCTGGTACATTAACAATAACTCATCAGACATTCCGTACAATTTACAAACAGTTACTTACGGTTTAGCACCTTCAAATTTTCTAGCTACAAGATGTTTGAACGAAATTTCTAATCAAAGTGAAGCCTCCTTTCCTCAAGCTTGCCGATCAGTCAAGCAAAATATTTATGTCGATGATTTGCTCACTGGTTGTGACAAGATCGATCAGTTAAAAGAATTATAGAATGATACTTCGTTATTGCTTAACAAATACAGGCTTTCGCTGCATAAATGTCATTCAGATGTACTTGTATGTTCGATGATTTTGATTCCTTCATCAAATTAGACAAAGATGAAAATATCAAAACGCTTGGGTTTTATTGGAATCCCCAAGGTGATAATTTCATTTATCAAATCAAACCAAAAGATGATAATACTTCTTACACTAAACGTTCTGTTTTGTCAATTATTGCTTCATTGTTCGATCCTTGGGTCTACTTGCTCCTACAATGGTTCTATTTAAAGTGTTCATCCAAGATTTATGGTGCGCTAATCTTCAGTGGAATGAATTTCTTTCCGCTCCGCTTGCTGAAAAATGGAATTCTCTGTATTCACAGCTCAAATCGTCAAGTAATTTTAAGATTCCTAGATTAGTTAAAATTAGTTTAAGTAAGAGTCATCAATTGCACGGATTTTGTGATGCAAGTAATAGCGCATATGGTACTTGTATTTTTATCAGATCTGTTGATAGTAATGAATACGTTGAAATCCACTTGCTGTGTTCAAAATCTAGAGTTACTCCTGTCAAGCAAACCTCTATTCCAAGGCTTGAGTTGAACGCCGCTCTTCTGTTGTCTCGTTTATTCAATAAGGTTAAGTGTAATTTAGATATAAGATTTGATTCAATCCATTTTTGGTCGGATTCTAAAGTAGTACACTTCACTGGTTGTCTTCGCTTCCTAATAGATTGAAGATATTCATCGCAAATAGTTTGCGAAATTCAAAAGCTAACTAAGGAATGCTTATGGAAGCACGTTCCTTCAAGAGATAACCTTGCAGACGCCTTGTCACGTGGTTGTATACCGGATGTATTAACCTCGTTACAACTTTGGTGGAATGGTCGTCGTTTCTGAAACAAAATGAGGACGCCTGGCCATCCAATCCGCCTATCATATCTATGATTCCGCTAGATTCGCTCAAGGAAGAGAAGAAGCCTAGCCAAACTAATGTGTTTTCAGCTGCTCTTCAAGCGACAGAAACTTTAGAACTTTCAAAACCATTTTCTTCGTTCGTACGAACATTAAATATATTTTCATATTGTCGTTGCTTCATTTATAATTTAAAAAATTAAAATAATCGTATATTGTCAGATCTTTCTCCGGAAGAAATCAATTCCATAGTGGAAATTCTTGTTCGTCAAACACAAGAATTGTATTTTACTAAGGAATTAAGTGATTTAAAGAAAAATTCGGCTGTATCGAAGAAAAGCAAATTAGTCTCTCTTAATCCCTTTTTCAGATTAAAATGGTATCATTCGCGTCGGAGGTCGTTTAAATTTTTCAAAATTGTCTTTAAAAGCTAAATATCCTATAATTTTAAGTCCTCATAGTCATCTCACTTGATTGATTATTTCTCATGAATATTTAAGAATATCCCATGGAGGATTACAGTTAATTCATTCCTCACTTAGGCAAAAATATTGGATTGTCAATTCCAAAATCGTAATTCGCTTTGTCATATATAAATATTTAACTTGTTTTAGTTTTAGAGCTCAGCCTCTGAGTCAGTTACTTGGACAACTGCCTAAAGAAAGAGTCACAATTTCCAGACCATTTCAATCAACTGGTATTGATTCTGCTGGCCCAATACTTATCCGTCATTGTGGGCAGCGAACTCGATCTACCAATCCTTTGACTATTAAGGCTTACATTGCATTGTTCATATGTTTGTCCAAATTTAAATGCTTGCAAAGACATAAGTCATTCCGAATGTAATCAATGAGATTTATTTAACGTCCTCCGAATGTAAGCAATGAGGTTTATTTAACGTCCTCCTAATGTATTTGTTTACTTTAATTTACTTTGTTTTTAAGCTTTGCATACGTCAACATTAGATTTGTTGAATTAACTTTAATTTTTGTTCTTTCAATGTTTATGTATTACTTTTTATTTGCATATTAAATTTTATTTCATGAGATGCATCATAGAATTATAATTAAGGTAATTATAATTGGAGGCGGTGTGTTCCGTTCCACGTTGAGCCGTCCGGTGCGATCTAGTGGGTGCTAGCGCTCACCGGCAAGTTAAGCCATATGATCATTCTACATCAGAATCCCGCGCAATGCGGTCGTGTTTTCATTTCAGTCCAAGGAGACTCATAGTTTCTTGATAATGTTCAAGTTCAATTATGATTAAAGTGTCATACATTGTTAAGTTTAATGTAACTATTGTAATTCAATCAAAAGTGATAAAAAATTAAAACAACGATTCAAGAAGAACATAGTGTTGCTTCATTTCATCATCTACCGTCTCATCTAAAATACAATCCATACTACTCTAAATTCTACCTCTTGCTCTAAAAAGCAAGAAATTAATAAGTATCCTCCAAACTTTCCACAGATAGACATACCTGTGTGTGTGTGTGTGTGCATGTTTTTTATTTGTGTGTGTGCACGCACACACACAAATATTATCCTATATATATACATTGTTATATATATATATACATATATATATATATATATATACATTGTTATATATATATATACATATATATACATTGTTATATATATATATTTCAAAAAACATCATAACTAGCAGTACATAATATTGTATCAATTATTAATTTATATTTTATGTTAAAAATTTTTTTAAGAAATTAAATTTTATTAAAACCTTTTAATTTAAATTTAATTTATCATACTTTAAACAAAATTTACAAAACTTATTTAAACTAAAAATTTTGAATTATAAAATCAAAACCAGATGTAAAATATATAAAAAAAAAGTTAAAATATTATAAAGATTAATTAAATAAAATTGATATTAAAATTAATTTAAATTAAGCTAAAAAATTAAAATGTATCAATTTTTACAAATGTGCATAATGTGACATCAAATTAAAAATTAAAAAACTTTTTAAAATAAATTAAAAACTTAAGTAAAATTACCTGCTAACTATTTCACTGAATTTACTTTACTAACCAGGTTGGACTGCACCCTTTATAATAACATTGTCTTCATACTCTGTCTGAAGGCTGATCACATTAAATTTTATCCTTATATATATTGCATTTTTTAATTTCTGAGCACTTTTCCAATTTATTCAAAATAACAGTTCAAGAATTTAAATACTTACCATTTAATAGGAAATCTATTTTAAAAGAAATATATTTGTCAAAAATAAACATGTAAATTAATTCTTTATTATTAACTAATCCATTTTGGGTTTACCCAATGGAATACTTCATTATTCAGTTTTTGCAAATGTGTGTGGGGGGGGTTCATGCACGCGTGTACATAGCATATGCGTACATTGTAGATTTTCATTTAATCTAGATAACTTTAAATTCTAACAGAGTAATTCAATTGCAAATTTAAATTTCATTTTTTAAACATTTAAATAAGATTCAACATTTTGTTAACAAAACAAACCGTAGAAATTTGCCTTCTTTATTCAATGTAAAAATGTAGAAATGACTTTTAATTTTTATCAAATAAAAAATATAGTAGTCTGTTCATGTAGAAGGAATCAAAACCCTAATTTAAATATTAGCAAGATTAGAATATAAACATCTATTTAAAATAAGCAGCACATTTTTGGTTTTATAATCAGTAATAACAATTAAAATAATTTTTAGATACTGGTACTCTAAAAAATAATTTTTAAATCTAAATTTAATACATTTAAGTAAATGAACATAAACTTACCAGAGTTTTCAAAACTGAACACCAAGCAATGTATAACAATAATTTTCACTATATATACATATTATAATAGTGTGCTTTATCTCTTTTTCTAACCCAAGCATAACTTCCAAGTTCTTAAATATTAACAATAATTAAATGTTTATTGATTAAATAACCTACAATAACAACTTAAAAAAATAATAAACCTTTGTTTCCATGCATTAAATCATACAAAAATTCTAAAAAGGAATATATTATTAAAAACAATGATATACAGTACTGTATATTATTATTATTATATGAATTCTTCACTAAATTAACATGTAAACATTATAATTACTGTATCTCAAATGGCATCTTAATAGCAACTAATATAAATAAAATTTCACTAATTTTCACAAATTCAAATTAAAAACATTATTGCAAATTAGTTTTGCATTTTGTTAAAAAACTAATTACAAATATAAACTTACCACAACTGTATTATTTTCAGAATAACTTTCATTCATAAAAGGATAAATGTTTTATGGGTTAATCCTATGGGTATTTTAATATCTATAACTTACCTCAAAGATCTAACAAATGCAGTACATAGGTCTCTTTAAGGTTTTTAGACAAAGAAGAAATTAAATTATAACTAACTGATAACACATTTTAAAAAGCAATCTAAAAGTGTGAATATTTATTTTTTATAATATATATATATATATATATATATATATATATATATATATATATATATATATATATTCAAATAATTCATTAACATACTGACAACAGAGCCAATTAAACTAAAAAAACAACTTAACTACCAAACACAGTAAAAGAAAAACTAACATCCTTCTAGTATAGTAGTGAAGTGTTTCAAATTTTGTGGTTGTTAGAGGGTTTATGTTTTCTAAATTAGTATTTCTTTTTTTTTTGTTAATTGTTGATGTAATAGTAGAATTATGTACAAACGGATGATGCAGAACCTCCAAAAGTCGTTTTTTTAGGTTTTTCTTTTACTATGTTTGGTTCTGGTTAAGTTGTTATTTTACATATATATTCCTTCAATAAATTTAGCATTTCTGCCTTTCATCCAGATGTTCTAGGTTTGGGTCTTGGACAGGCATTTTTTTACACTACAAAAGATTCATTTCATTATCAATTTGAACCTGTTACAGGGTACCAGGCAAACTAAAAATTTGAATATTATAGGATTAACTGTTGTTGGCTTTCTCTCCTTTAGGTCAATTATTAATAATTAGCTCATCTAATCATTCTTCCCAGATAATAGATTATAGATATTAATTTATTTAAAGATAGAATACAAGAAATCTCAAATAAAGAAATAAATAAGAATCCAAAATTAGATATGGATTTCAATTATTAAATAATGTCATCAGTAGACAGAGGGATAACTAAATATAAATGCAAAACCAAAACTTAAGAATAAATTAATTTTTTTTTTTTCATTTAACTTCTGTTTTGTTTTTTTTGTAATTAAGTATGGTAAACAATTTTTTCCTAAAATAATTATTAGCATTATTTTCTTTGTTTTTGTTTATTATATTTCTTTTACTATTTTTTTACTTTTTTTTTAACCTCCAAGACCACTGTTAGGTATTGCTTCAGAGGATGAGATGAATGATTTGTAGCATGTGTGTAAATGCCATGCCTGACCAGGATTCGAACCTGGGATGTCCGGATGAAAGCCCGAGATACTACCACTCACACCACAGAGGCTGACGAGCAGTGGCCGTCATCATCAACCCAATGTTCAACATCCTTCTGTAATAATATTATATTTTAAAGGCACATTCTTATCCTTTCTGTTTCTACTTATTGCCCGTGGTTCATTACCATTGAGCACTACATGACACAGGCAATTCCAAGAATTTTTTGTTAATTCTTACATGTGTATTTATGTCTACACTTGATACTAACAGGTTTCTTTATTGCATAAAGGTTCTCTGTGCAAAATTCTTGCCAATCTAATTTTGATGTTTGCATTTTATGTACTTTTGTATTAAAAAACAGAATTTCTTCCACTTCTTACAGATTATATTCTCCTGATTTTATATTTAATATCTTATTAGAAATGTGGCAGAAAGGAGAACCTTTCATTATCTTTATTCTACTATTATTTATTGTCAGACTGAAGTTCTCTCCGAGCAATCAATCCATGCCAATCAGTATTATACAAAACTTAACATCTTTATTTTATTTTTATGCAATATCTTGCATTATTCTTACATGGCACTACTGATTTTGATTGATGTAATATATTTTAAGGTTCCACAAAAATGTTTATATTGAATGCAAAAGAAGAAATCAGTTTTGTAATTAAAACATTTAAAAGTTAGGAGTTCACATTAACTCTTTAAGAATTACACAAATTATTACACATTATACTTTTGCGAAAAACACAAAAAAAAATCATCACCAGAGTCAAAAAGTAACAAAAGAGCCCCTTCTTGAATATTAAAATATTAATAAAATAAGGTTAAAACTACAATAGTAATAAGAATAAAACTAAAATAATAAAAGAAACATAACCAATAGGATAAAATATGTAACATGAATAACAAAATAAAATCTATGGTTAATCATTAAAATCTTATTAAGTACATTGATTCTTCTTAAAAGTATCAGTATTATCCGGTCTAGTACATTTTTTCCTAGGATGTGCCGAATCTCCCTCGGTAGTTTAAATTTGCAACATAGGACCACATAACATAGGCAGTCTATAAAGATGTGATGCACAGTCAAGCAGTATGCATAGTCGTATGCATAGTCGTATGCGTAGTGGTGCGTACGATTAAAACTTAAATGATATTAAAAATTAAAATTTAAAGTGAATTTTAAACTATCAAAACATTTCTTTGTGTTTAATTAGAAATTTCTCTTTTGGTTGAATGCGTTTATTTTATTTTGTAAAATAAATAAAATTAATATTTGTAAATGGACCACAAAATATGCATTTATATAAACAAACAAGCCACATTTTTATTTATATTATACAGAAATAAAGGAGAGGGTAACTTCTTCAGATGGGTAAAAAGGGAGTTTTAAAGACATACATCATACATCAATTAAGTACTTAATTTTATTTTTTGTCATTTAAAAATTCTGAATTGAAATTATGGTTAGGGTTTCATTATTTTCATTATATACTTTCACTGTGCTTTTTTTGCATGAAAACGTAAAAATATTATTACTTGTTTATATTTTAATGTTTATTTTATACTTACACATTCAGTTAATTCATTGTAAATTTGAATTCCCTTTAAAGCTCCATTTTGTAAACAAATTTATTAATTTTGTTCAAAAACATTTTTTGTTTTAATTAGTGAATTTTTGAAAATAAAATCCTCAGTTTTAAATAAAACTAGCATATATGTGCAAAATTAGAAACTACAGTTATTGATTATTATAACTATGGTTATATACCCAAATGTTCCCATAAAATGTTCCTATTACTTCACAATATCTTTATACTTGTGTTTTATCAACAATCAGAAAGTGTCAAACATTAATATTGGTGAGTTGGCTAGAAAATATATACTATGTTCATTAGGAAGTAAATCAACAATTAAGACAGTTTATGTGATAGAACTTTATTACATAAACTTTTAATTCTAATTTTTTTTTAAGTATAGTTTATTTTATTAAAATTGATCAATACTAGAAGGTATAAAATAATAATTGATTAAAATAAATAATTTTCTTGTAAAAAATGAAAAATCTTATCAAATTTTTCAGTTAAGTTTTTGTCAGATCATAAATACAAGTCCGTAAAGATAATATCCTTTCTAAGTAAAAAGTGCTTAAAAAAAATTGATTTATTCAGGTGGTATTTCATCTTGCATTCTAGTGAGAACAATGTTTCTATCAGTTTGAGTTAGCGGTGGAGCTCTATCACCTGTCATAAGCCTGTTACGTAAATCAAGACACTGTAAATCTGTTTGTAGAGAGTGATTTTTATTTGCCAATTCCTGATCAATGCATACCAGCTGCTCTTCCAGTGCATTATATGTGGCTCTATTAAAACAAAAAGCAATATAATTAAATGCAATAATATAAATATGAATGCAAATAAACAATAAATTTGGTTTCTGTTACCTCAAGATTACTTTTTATTTTCAAAGGTACTAAATGAAATTTTTATGGTTAATTTTTACCCATAAGTTAATTTGTATGAAATAATAAATTGAGTTTTCATAACATTTTTAACTATGATCTAGTACTGGTTGTTAAAAATGTTTGATTTGTAAAAATAGCTCTAAAATAATCAAATATTTAATGAATTACTTTCAAATTAATGAGACTAATTATGAGGTCCACTTCACTATTAAGGTTCTCTTTTAACCATTTTTCTCTAACTTTTGAAAAATAGTTTTTCAAAAAAATGTAAAATAGCAATTCATAGACAGAGTATCATAACTTTTAATAAAAAACAGCATTGGTTTACATCTGGTATGTTTTTGTCCATAGTGATCAGTGATGATGATAATTTTAAAATTAAAAATTTTTCATCACAAAAAAGTTGTTTAAAATTTACAAAGTATATCAAATTTTATAATAAAACTTTTATAGTTTACTGTTAAGCATTTTTTAGTTGTCATTCAACCTTCTTCTGTGATTGGTGCTGATGTTTTCACTCTGGCATCAACTAATATTGGCAGCAACTATTAAAATTATTATTTACAGTAATATTGGCAATAACTTTTAGCATTTTTTTTTCAAATTAGGCAGATACATATTTCTATCAGTCAATGTGTGTGTGTGTGTGTGTGTGTGTGTGTGTGTATGTGATGGTGTTTATATGTAGTCATGAATATGACTTTATTATTACATTTTTTTTTTAGAATTACATTATTTCAATTTTATTCTAGGCATAAAAGTAATTAAATATCTAAATATAAATGATAATAAAAACTTATTTACTTGGCATTATCCAGTTTTTCTTTCAAATCACACTGTGTTTGTCGTAATTGAAGTACTTCATTTTTAAGTCCAATCATGGCTTCATCTCTGCACATCTCTGATCCAGGACGATATAAACGATTTTCACAGCGTGTTTCAGCAAGTTTTAAAGCATTAGTTTTGTCTAAATAAGCATTTTCTAGAAGTCCAATTTCTTTATTTAGTCGTCCCATATCAGCATACATCTAAAGCAACATTTCTTATTAAAGTAAATAAGGAAGTGAGTGAAGTCTGTGAGTGTGAGTGTGGAGTGAGTGTATGAGCGAGTGAGAGTGTGAGTGTATGAGCGAGTGTGAGTGTGAGTGTGAGTGTGAGTGTGAGTGTGAATGACTGAGTGCACGATTATATGTATGTGTAACAAATTTACAAACATTAGTATTTTTGTATTAGTCAATTACAAGTACAAAAATTACTTTCTTTACTAGTAATTCAAATAAATCATTTTTAATTTACCAACCAGATTTTATTTCACACCATTTACACAGACTTCTTTTTAAAAATCACTAAAATTTGTGATATAAATGCTCAAAAACAATGGCAAAATGAATCTGTTAATTTCCTATTCTTTTTACAAAGAATTTAATTTATGAATTTAAATTGTGTAAATTATTTTTAAGTAATTATTTTGAATTATTACTATCCAACAAGTTTTCTTATTACTTTTTACATATCATAATTATACTTATAATTCTAATGAATGACAAAACCTCCATGCTGGCATGGAGTATTCTTACTAGAACTTACTAGGATCTTGCTTGAGAAAATAAGGATGAATTTGTTTCTTCTTGTTATTTTCACTGGATTGAATATATTTTTTTGTATCAGTATGCAAAGCCTACTGAAATGCAGAAGACATTCAATCCTGCAAGTGACACCACTCTGTTCAACTAAGGGACTGGCTGTATAATGAATTTTATTACTTTCAGTAAAAACAAGTGATTTACATGTGCTGCAACAATAAAAAAAATTGTTGCAAACAGTACAAACAACAAATTTATTTAGTTAACATACAAATATTATTGTTATCAATAAAAAAGCTGTTAATGTAGTAAATTTATTCAACCTCCCTTTGTCTTTCTTTCTGCTTTCATTTCTTTTACTTCACACAATTGCATTATTATTAACTATTTTCTCGTAGTGTAATTAAATGCAATTTTGATGTGATTTCATTCATTGCATTCTACCAATGGGGCAGGTAGGTCTTGCCATAGCTCCTCTCCACTTGTTCCTGTCCTGTGCAAGTGTTTTTGTTTCCATATATTTTACTCTTTCCACAACCACATCAATCAACTGAAATTTTCTTCTTCCTCTTCCTTTCTTTCCATTTACCAGTCCTTCAACTGCACCTATTAGTAAGCACTTTCTTCTCACAGTGTCCTAGCTAGTTACTTTTCCTGCTTAAAATGCTATTTAACACAATCCTTTCTTCCTCTACTCTTCTCAACACCTCCATTTGTTACTCTACCTTCCAACAGACATTTATCATTTTATGCCACACCCACATCTCAGATGCCTCAATAAGTCATTTGTCTTTCTTTCTTAAAGTACAAGTTTCTGCACCATAAAGCATAACAAATCTAAATTTAATTTCCCACATAGCAAACTCCTTTTCCTAGTAAATGTCTCCTTAAACATTGCTTTTCCCTTTTTTATTTCTGTGGTATTATTAAGATCCTCCGTTATGAGGCTAACCAAGTACTTAAATTTCACCACCTGCTCTAGTATCTCAGTCCTAATTATAATATTAAAATTTTCATCTTTTCTACCTAATACCATACATTTTGTTTTCTTTTTATTAATTTTCATTTTCCTCAACCTTCATTACCCTCATTACATTGCTAAGAATTTCATTTAACTTTGTTGAAATTTCTGCTAGCATATCATCAGCAAATCTTATACATTCTATTCTTCTACCATTTATTGCCACCCCTCTATTAACTTTCAAACCATTGCTGATGATTTCTTTTACATAAATATTAAATAGTGTAGGTGACATGTAGCACCCTTACTGCACTCCCCTTCTTATTTTTTATATTTTGCGTTGTCTCACTTCCTATTTTTATTTTCATTTTCTGGTTCATATACAACTCAAGTCTCCTCCTGTCTTTCCAATCAATTCCTATATTCTTTAAAACTGTCATCAATTTATCCCATCAAAAGCTTTCTCAAGGTCTTCAGACACAACATATACTCTTTCTTCTCTTTTCTATATATTTTTCACGAATAATTCAAAGCAGTCCTCTGGCATCCCTAATTCCAACTCCCCTTCTAATGCCATATTGTTCTTCTGCAATATTTTTATCCGATTTATTGTACAACCTCCTGTTCAGAACTCTTAGTAAGACTTTTGCTGCATGTGAAATTAGACATAGTCCAGAATTCTTCACACTTTTTAGCATTAAATTTCTTGGGTAATGGCACCATTATCGTATCCAGAATGTCTGTAAGCCATCTACCCTCATCATATATTTTATTGCACAGATCCAACAATAGAATTTCTTCATTCTCTCCAAGAGCTTTAAACAACTTAATCAGTAATTTATCACATCCTCCAGCTTTTCCATCAGCTATCACTTTTATGGCCATACTAGCTTCACATTTTAATATGTTATAAACATTGCAATTTTCATGAACTTTGTTCTCTTCTTCTATTCCTAGATCTATTCCCCATGGCCTATCATTCAGTGCGTATAAATCCATGATTTACTCTTCTCATATCTTTTTCACTTCATTCCTCTCATTTACTATGTCCTTGTTCTTTACCTCGATCTGATACACTGTAAAAACTCTTTCCATTTTTCTTGAATGTCACTTTTGCAGCTTCTTTCTACATTAGATCTCCCTTATTTTTCTATTGCAGCACACTTTTCCTGCAATCACTTTTCTCTTGCTATCTTAGTTTTTGATTCGTAATTGATTACTAAGCTTCCTATAGTTGGTTTTACTTTCCTCTATCTGAACATTTTTCCATTTTCTCCTTCCATTAATTTTTTCTATCATTTTTTCAGTGACCCACTCTTTCCGTATTCTTTCTCTGTTCTTAATTTCTATCATTTCCTCAGCAGCCTCTTTCATACTGTTTTTAATATTTAACCAATGATCATTCACACTATTTGGCTCCCCTCCCGTTCTTGTTTTTTCCATTACGCTATTTTGCATCTCTTTGTTTCTTAGTTTTCCAAATCATAGGTACTTCGTTTCTGACCAACCTTTATCTTCTTGAGCTTTAAGTTGATTTCTGCTACTACTAAGATGTTATCAGAGTTTACTTCTGCAGCTGGGTAAACTTTTACATTTTTCAAACAGTTTCATACAGTTCATACAGTTTACCTTTGTTGTATGAGTATGTAATCAGTTTGATACTTCTCTTCATACAATCTCAACGTCCATGTATATTTCCTTCTTTTATGATTTTCAACATTGCATTTCCCACTACAATATCATTTTCCATGCAGAACTCAACTAATCTCTCTCCTCTTTTTCTCTATAATGTAAATCATATTTTCCTATTATCTTGCCTTCCTGTTCTTCACCAACCACAGCATTCCAGTCTCCCATCATCAGTACACATGCCTTTTTCCTTTCCTTCTGTAGTATATTTTCCCTCACTATTTTGATGTGAAATAGTCATTTAAAATAAAACTGATGAAGTAGGAATGATATTACACAAACTCATATAATTAAAAAAATGAGAAAAAGAACAGTAAATAAATGTGCATAAGATTTTAAACAAGTTGAATTTATTTTAAACTAAAATAAAATGCTCTACTCTATTTAGAATCAAAAAACTTAAATAGCACAAAAATGGCTTAATTTTTTATGATGCAAATATAATTATGGGTATTTTAATAAAAATAAATAACATGCATCAATATTTTTTTGTTTTATCACATATATTACATATATGAAAAGCAAAAAAATAAGTAATACATATTAAATAATATCAATAAATTTTTTTTCTCAAAATCAGTTGCAATTTACTTACATTCAGATGCTGCCAGTCAAGTTCATTTTTAATTCTTTGCGTTTCATAAATTCTTTTACGTAAAGTAAAATTAGTAACATCATTTTGTGCCTTCATATCATTTCGAGCACGTTCCCGTGGAACATACATAGATTCACGTAGTTTCTGAGAAGTTTCAAGTTCACTCATTGCTTGTTGTTTCAAAAATTTGCAATTATCAAGCCATCCTTCATATGACATGTCCCTAATATATTAATAATGAAATTAATTAATAAAAATTATTTTAATAGTTATAAAACATATTTAAAATCCACATATGTGAACATACAAGGAAAAAAAATAGAAATAATAGCAAAATTAATATACAAAGAATACCTGTGACCCATAGTGTGCTTTATAAGAGAATTTTATTAGCAATAATATTTTTATTATCATGGCTAAAGTACAAGTACAATACCTTTGTTAAAGGAGTAATAAATGCATAAACTTTAGCAAAACTTGTAGTGAATTTAATTCTAAGAAAATTGATGTAATAAATCTAGGAAAAACAAAAATAAGATTTTTATTATTAAAAATAAAACAGAATAAAATTTAAAAGAAAAATGTTATGAATTTGTAAAAATTTTAAACAGTTGTTTTTAGTACACCAATTTACACTTTTGAAAAATTAAAATACTTTTGACTTAAAAAAATGATTGAAAATTAAAATAAATAAAAAATGTTCTAATATGCCACCATTCACATGATACACTTTTCAACTCATTTCCTTACATTTTCTGTCACCAACCTAATGATATCTTCCCGTTTCTTGATGAGGGCAGCACCATTAACAATGTGTGCAATCAGTTCAACACATGTGTGTTTACATTTTGCTTGTATAACTTGTATTTCATCCATTCCCATAAACAGTAATCTAAGAAAATAAGGTCCAGTGTCTAATTTATTGGTCTTCTATGTCCAATCCATTTATCAGTAAATTTTTCATTTAAGAATTGTCTTCATTCGTGAAATGTGTTGGTGCTCTATCAATTTGAAAGTTTCTACATCAGCACTCTTCCACCCAAGCTGGAACACTTCCATCACAAAAGTCATATAAAAAATCACATCAGCATATTCTGCATGAGTGAAGAGATGCAACATTTTTCAAAACAATGAATCCAAAATGGAATTTCACTTTTTTAAATTCACATTTAACTGGAAAAATATAGGTACAGTTTAGAGTTCAACAAGCATAAAAACACTACATAACTTGATTCTCAAAGTAATTAACACAATAAACATTATGCCAAAAACAACTAAACTGCCTAATGTTTATTATTACTGAATGGTTTTGGTAAGTGTGCTTCAGCAGGAGGTTGTGTCATTCCTGTAGCTAGTGCTTATCTCGTCACAGCAATGCTTACTAGTGCTACTCATCAAGTTGAAAATTTCTGTGCAAATCATTTATGTAATGTAGTAAAAGTGCAGAGTTTGTTCATATACTGGCTTCTTGAAGTTTTTCTTTTTATCTGCAAAACTGTCTTTATTACTTTGTCACAAATTATTAATGCTTCTACTGTTTTTATTTTTAGTTTCTTACTTTTTGTTTGTGTCTGTGAATTAATCGTGAAATAGTAAATGTGTTATTTGTGCTGGGTAAATTATGTTCAGTTAAATGTGGATAAACAAGTTTTACTGAGTGTTTGCTGTTAGATCAAGTCAAATTTAACTCAAACAGGGGGGGAAGTAAGCACAAAACAAACAATTCACAGTGAAGGGTGGAAACTAATTAGACAAGTTGTTGAAAAGTGCTGCTTTTGAGGCAAAATCAGGTGCTTATGCTTATCTTGTGTCACATGTGACTACCGCTTATTACACTGAAAAATCAAATTTGTTTATTGTGATAATTTGACAAGAAGTAGTCTGTAAGAAGAAAGAGCTACAATAAAATCCAGGGACTTCACAACAAAAATTATCTATGTCAGAGAGAAAACATAAAGTGAAAAGTGGGGATAAAAATATAATTAAGATTGATGATTTCTATAAAAACATAATATTACGGATTATTCAAGAATTTAATGTCAATAAACAAATTATTCCAACCAAATTTAAATAATTAATTATGTTAGATGAACTAATTTTGCATTCAGGTAGCAAGCATTTTACATTTCATTAGTATTACTACCACTACTTATTGATTGATGTTCTATTACCGCCATCTATCACATAACACATTCCTTATAAAGATACACTTATAATTCCCTAGTAGAATAACACATTTCAAATCCTAATAAAGGCAGTTACTTTTATATGGATTTGATTACTAGATCATGGATACTGGAGTTGGTAGTTGGGTTTAAATTAACCACACATCTCATCTCAGGAATGGTCGACCTGAGACTGTATAAAGCAAGTTCATTTACATTCATACATAACATCCTATGATGTAATACCTTATAATGGTTCCGAAGGCTAAACAGAAAAAGAGAGTAGAATAACATATAACCACAACTACAATATATATATCAATATAGATAACATGAATAATATTCAAATTAATTTCGAAGCATACAGTTAATGTTGCCAACCTAATTTTTCAAAGGCCTAAATTTATTTTACTAAAAACAGCTATTTTAATTTTCACAAATTCATAACATTTTTCCATTAAGCTGCGTTTTATTTTTAATAGTTTTGTCTCTAATTTTTATTAATTATAAAACTTTATTTTTTTGTTTGTTTTTCACTGGCTTTATTACATCAGTTTTTCTCAAAATTAAATTCACTACAACTTTTGATAATAAAATTTACAAATTTATTAGTCATTTAACAAAATGATTGTACATCATATTTAAAAAAACGAGTTTTCATCACAAATGTTTCTGTTACTTTGGATACTAACGTAAAACTAGTTTACTTAGTTTACCAGTATGTTATATTAGATGCAACATTTTGAAAGTCTAGCTCTTTGTACATTTCTCTGACCTACACCAAACTGTTTTCTTTTCGTCCTTTTCCTACTATAGAATTACAGTTTCTCATTATAATAAGGTGAATAAAACAAACAAAAAATTCGATTTTTATTAAGAAGCAGTACATTACTACATTTTTGTCAGAAAAGTAATCATTTAATGTAGACAAAAACGAAATTTTTTTGGTCATATGAGAATATTTGTAAAAACAAAATTTACTGTTAAAAATTAAAATTAATTTTAAAAAAATGGAAATTACACAACAGTTGTAAAATAAAAATAAATAAATGAAAATTACTTGGATATTATTTTTATTTATTTTTTTTTTTTTTTAATGACAAATATAATAAATCATTTGAAAAGTTATTGTTTCAAAGTTGGCAATAAAATATCAGCTGATTAACAATGCTCAATACTGTATTAGTGTTTAAATAATTTTGTAAGGTACAGTAAGATATCAGGTGCTGAACTAACCCACAGGATTGGTCTAGTAGTGAACGCGTCTTCCCAAATCAGCTATTTTTACACAGACTTGAATATTAGATCGTGGATACCGGTGTTCTTTGGTGGTTAGGTTAACCACACATCTCAGGAATGGTCGAACTGAGAATGTACACTTCATTTGGGCTCATACATATCATCCTCATTCATCCTCTGAAGAATTATCTAAACGGTAGTTACCGGAGGCTAAACAGGAAAAAAGAGAGAGGTGCTGAACTGTCTGTGGTTACCGAAGGTTTTCTGTAAATTTTAATTTGAACATGATCTGTTTGCCATTGAAGTAATGTCTTACTTATTTAGAGAAATACGTTGATATGGTTTTCATTTTGGGGTGTGTAATGATATTTGTAATGACACTGCTGTTGCGGTAGAATATGAAATACGTTTTCAGAATTTCAGATCCCAAAACAACTAGTGCGACTTTTTGCAATCTTCGGAAAACAGGTTCACTACCAAGTATTCGTACCAGCTATGAACGATCTGTCCAAAAAGACACTGTTATTGATGAAACTATTATCGATGCAGTTCAGGCGTCAGTACACGACGTCTTTCTAAACGGATCACAGTTTCGCATTCGATGGTTTGGCGGACACTTAAACAAAAGTTTTATCCTTATCATAAACCGTTATTCAACACCTACACCAGGAGACCGTCTGCTTCGCTTGAAGTTCTGCATCTGGTGGAATACAAATCGACAACTCTACAAATATGTTTTGTTTACCGACGAGGCAAATTTCTCTCGAAATGGCCTCGCAACTTACGCAATGAGCATATGGGCAGAAGTAAATTCTCATGAAACGGTGAAGGCAATTTTAACAACAATTTAGCGTCAGTGTATTGTGCGGCCTTCATACTACCTGGTCGCTTAGATGCTGAGGTCTAATTATACTTTCTTCAAGAAGAATTGCCGCAGTTGCTTGAAGATGTTCATCTAGCACTGAGAGCCAAAATATTCTTCCGTCACGATGACGTACAATCCCATTCGCTACCACTCGCTTAAATCATCATTTTCCTGAGAAATGGATCGATCGTGTAAGTTCTCATTCATGGCCACCAAGATCGTCTGATCTAACACCTTTAGATTTTCTTGTCTGGGAATAGTTGAAAATTATTTTATACCGTACAAAACAAAAAATACATTCTTGTGAGGAATTAATTGTCCGCTTGATGGATGCGTCTGAGCAACTTAAACTGAAAAGACCAACAAAAGCAGTACAGATGCGTACCAAGAAATGTGTTGAAAATAGCGGACTTTATGAACATTGTTATAAACTGGTATGTATAATGCACTTTGGTGCATTATACATACATCTAGTGTACTGTTTCTAAATAAAAATCGAATTTTTCTAAATTTTCTTTTTTTTTTTTGTTTTATTCAGTTTATCTTTTACCATTTTGTTTAGAATTAAATTCTCTACTAGTTTTGTTTAAAAGTTTTATATGTTTATAACCCATTTAATAAAGTTATTGTCAAACACCACAGTTTTCTCAAAAACTACTGCAGAAACGGCTCTGGAAACTATTTTATTCAATTTTTCAGGTCAAAAACTATAACAAATCACTAATTCTGTGCAATAATTAATGCCCTAAAAATTTCAGCACAACCTCATTTCACCGGTGTAGTTGAAATCCGTTAGCCGTAACTCAGAAACAAAGCATTTTAGAACATTTCTTTATATTATTTCTTCCATTATTTTCAGGAGTAAAACAGTTTATGAGAGTCCCGGAAGAACTTCATAATACACTCTGTATACAGTATATATATAGCTGTTTGGGGCTCAGCTGACCGGCTAGCCGCTGGGGTGGGAGGGGGGGTGAAGCCCCTGGAGTCCCAGCGCCTACATTGGCCCAAGCAAATTCTGAAGCCGATCCATGGACACCTCAGGGCTTTCGAAAGCCACGGACCCTATCCCATGGGCTTGAGACTCTGCTTCACTTGCCATTCCTGTCTAGCCAGAGAGCTCCAATCCTAGGAGACAAAGACTCCGCAATTTTTGTTACCTTCATGGTTGTGAAAGTAATACTAAAAAATAATTAAAGTATTCAGGTTTTATAGAAACCTAAAAAAGAAACTAAATTGCAAAAGACAAAATAGTAGTAATTATGATAACTAAAATACCAAATTGCTTTAAACCGTAGAATATTCAAAGTATAAAATATTTTAGTTTCAAAAGTTTGTTTTTCTGATCATGTATCCATCAGGTAACTATCATAATTTAGCCACTACTAAAAGATCTACAGCACCCACTTAGAAATATTTCCTTTCTTTAGATAGCCAACATTATGGCAACATTACTTTCTGGTCATCTGCTTTTCAGTCATAAAGTTTCTGTTTGAGAAATATGTCAGCTTATCCTAACATGGCACAGTACCTTGACTGGCTTTAAAAAAGAAATTTTTAGAAATAATGTCTTCTTCTTAGTCAATAGCCCTCTAAAATATCTATTCTTAGATACTGCCACTGTCTGTCTGCTACTACTTATTCAGATCCCACTTATTCACAGCTAACCATTATGTTAATGGTCTTTCTCCAGCCTATGAACTGGGGATGCATTTTGCCATCCACAGGCTACCAATCCATAGATCAGGGATGTGAAATGCAAGAATCTATAAGAAAAAATTATTAAGGTTTAGATAATGTGTTTTCATAGTAATAGTAAACTGATTAATAAAACACAGGTAAATATCTTGTCTGCAATCACTTTTTTGATTCGTGAGAATAGCAAACTAAAATGCATCATTACTTCAGAATCTCCTCAGTCATCATAGATTTTTTAATAACTGTGAATAGACTCTTCACACAGTGGGAACATATTTAAAATTAATTAGTATTTTGTAAACAAAAAGTGTAAGTATTCGTAAAACAGGTTAATAAAAAAGAAAATTATAAAATATTAATGTAGGTAAAACGGTTCCCCTTCTAACAATGAGAGAAACAGGTAAGTTAATAAATTTTTAGTATATTGATAAGAAATCTCTTCAAGTACAATCAAGCTCAGATGATCATTCATGAAGAAATTGTTTTGTCTTTTTTGAGACTGTTATTGTAATTAAAAGTACAATTATAATACTAATTATTTTCTATATTTTTATATTTCTGTTTAATTATGATCAACATAATAGTATGGTACTCTTGGTTCTTGAGATGTTGGTCAAACCTTGCTAAGTTCGACCGGAGGATGCCAAGATCTGTAGGGCAGTGCATCCTAATGTGTCCTATAGGAAGGTTATTTACTGAACTGTCATTTTTTTTTGTTTGGAAGCTAAATAAACAAAATGACAGAAGACCCTATCAGATAAACCAGGATCACTTAATTGACCAAATAACACAAATATGACTAAACACACAGTTACTACTTACTGTCTTCTAATGTTTTAATACTTATGTTTGATAGTAATTTTAAACAACTAGTTTCTATTTCAAATACAAAGAAAAATTAACCTACCTTTTTGGAATTCGTAAAGGATCAGGTTTGTAGCTAATATTTGCACAATTTTTATCTATGGCCATGTTATACCTATCAATTTCTAATGTTTCATTTTTGTCACTGAGATCTTGATTTAATTGAAAACGCAAGTCCAGTAACCTATTTATTTGTTCCTGAGCAGCTTGGCATTTTTCACCTAGCATCTTTTTGAGAGCCTCAAGTGTTGCCAATTCCTGAAAAAATGTTAATTCTCACCTAATTAAACTACACATAATTAACAAATACAGTTAATAAGTACTTTAATAACAACAATCTTCTTCAACATTAATATCAGTGATTTATTATTTTGCAATATGTGTTTCCCATGTAAAACTGCTAGCCTTTAAGACACATCCTCAAATGGCAGGGGAGGTAATGCTCTCGGAATTTGTATATGGGGAAATAAACTATTCAGTTTCGACCCAGATTATCCATACTTCTTTCTTGCAGATTAGGTGCTGGTTATCTAATAACTAAAGAAAGAAATCCAAGATTAAAACATCTCCTGGTTTTTAGAGCAGCACAAAGGAAGTAGAAAGACTAAAAAAGTGTCCTGCGCAGGATAGTAGACTATTCAAATTTACCTCAATGGATTGACAATCCTTTCTCACCTGTTATCTCTAATCTCTTTTATTTATCCTTTCGTCTTCAGTAATCAGTTCTGTGGGCATAATTCTGATCTTGCAGGTCTTGGTATCAAGGAACTGAAGGTGCTTTTGGACTTTCCAATAAGTCTAATGATTGTGAAGTAAGGCAAGACTTCAATTCAAAAAAAGAAGGGACAATAGTGAAGAAGGTTAGAACAATAATAAATAATAAACTTGGGTGCTGCAACAATTAATGTCATGTCTCTAAAGATTGTAGATTTCTGTATTGAGTAATGTTCAGAGGAAAGGCGCTACCATTATTCAGTCAAGGGGACAAGGTATTTCACGACCTGATGATTGAGGGGGCAACATAGCAGGATAATTGCAATACTGTGTGGATAATAGGAACTGTGGCAAATAGGGTTTTGGAAGTTATTAATGAAAATTATGAGAATATAAATATAATGACTGTTAATTAGAACATGTATAAAGTAATACTAGGTCTAGTCATGACAAACTGAATGTTTAGAGGATGAAAATTAATCATTTTTGCTTGACCTTCAGGAGACAGAATATGGAGAATTTGCAGTAATGAAAGATGACCAAAACTTCTAGGTAAAAACTGCAACAGGATATAATTGGTCATAGGGCACCATGGGCTAGAACCAATAACTCTTCATGAAGAGAGGTTAAAGAATGGATGGACTACTAAAAATAGATCATACAAGAAGGAGGCAACATAAATGTAACTTTGAGTTGAAACACTACAACACAGGTGTATAAAAAAAAACTGGGGTTTTAAAGGTATGTAATATCAATTAACTTTGAATTATCATATTGCACCACAAATAAAATAAATGAATAACTTTTATAGTTTTATTTCCCTACAAGTGATCAATGTGAGCATCTTTCTTCACACAGATACATCCAACTGAAAGTAGAGTTTATTCCATTATTTAACCAGCAAGTCTGGAATAATAGAAGCAACAACTTTCACTTTTGTTCCTTAAAAAGGGTAGATCAGAAGATTACGAAAACACATATATTCCTTATTTAATTTCCTAAAGAAAAAATCACATGGAGTCAGATTGGGTGATCTTGAAGGCCACCACAAACAAACTCTGTTTATCAGATCCATGATGATTGGGGAAAAGTCATTTAGCCAATCCCATACTCAGTTATGCTAGTGAGGAGGTGCAATACCTTAATAAAATTCTATAGTCCATCTTGCAGCTGAAGAAAGAGCCATGTGAAGCATATCCAAATAAGCAACTCCTGTTATGCTTGCTTCAGCAAAATAGAATGGCTCATAAACTTGCCATCAGGATATCACACAGAAAAGATTTAATTTTAGGGAGTTCTTTCTGCATTCATGAAGAATTTCATGAAAAATGCGTTCATGAAGAATTTTTGACCCCAGTTTCAGATATTAAATATGTTAACTTTTCCACTAAGATGGAATGTTGACTCTCACAAAACACAATATGACTAAGATAGTTTTCAGCTTCATGCTACAATTTTGAATGTGAAGTCATCATGCACAGCATAATCAGTAGGTTTCGAAGCCTGTAACAGCTGTAAATGGAAAAAGAACGAACATACTGAGAAATAAAATGAAATGATCCAATGAAAAAAATAGGGAGGAGATAGGCACAGATAGGAATGTTATGAGATTAACAGATTTCAAAATGTAATGAATGTGAAATATGAGAGACAACAGAGTGAGAAAATAAAGACAAAGATTTTTAAATATTTAGAACTCAAGGCTAGTTGTAAGGATAGAATATAACGTTTCATAACTAAAAAAAAAAAAAAAAAAAACAAATTGAGTAGTTAAAAATTTTACCAATGTATAAGTGATATGTGGCATATAAGTAGTTTTCAAAATATGCAGCACATCTTAGATATGAAACTAAATAAATTCAAATTACAATATGATACATTACACGACATACATGTTTTAATTCATGATATGCTTCATCTTTACATAAATCAGATCCCCCTCGTTGATCCCGTTTAGTTAGGCATTCATTCACAACTGTAAAGTTTAAATTCAGACCTTCTATTTCAGCTTCAGTTTTATCCTTTTCAGCTTGTAAATCAAAAATTTCCTTTTCAACAGCTGCATAGCAGTTAGATATAACATCTCTCCACTTTGTCACTTCAGTAACTCTGAAATAGTTAAATTAGATTTAATTTTTTTTTTTATAAATTATTTATAAACAATATTATTATAGCTACATTTACTTCAATTTAATATTTTTTTTATTTTATTTTTTTTTTGCTTTGCATTAAAAGTTAGGTTTGTATATTTTGAAAAAGCCTAAAAATCATCCAAAATTAGTGTATGAGAAATTAATAGTGAAAGAATTCAACATAAAATATCTAAAATAAAAGGTTATGAATTTTTTTTAAATCATACATTTTTTCAGAACTCTACCAAGCTGATTTTTATGTTCAACACCTTTTCTTGAACATATTTTTCAGAAATTCTGAAAAAATATATTATATTTTTTCAGTAAATCTTTACTGATTAAACATTGAAAATATCACAAATTGGGCCTTTTTTAATAGCACTGATTCTGAGAAAACCACTCCTGAGAAATCATTTGGTTTATATAATACAGAATTGAAGCTAGTACGCCACCTTTTGGAAATTAATTCTCTATCTATACTTTTTTCAATTGAACTTCCAGTTCTTGAGAAAGACAATTACAAGATAGATAATTGGATACATCCTCTTAGGTGTTACGTAATCCTTAGGAACTTTCAATGGCATCAGTGAGAGCTGACTCGGTGACCAACTTTAGAAGTCATACTTTATATATAGAGGAATATTCAATATTTTAGTAACAAATCTCTCTATGCCAAGCTTAGTAATTTTATAACTGTTGTTTATGATGCAGTTTAGAATCATTCATTCCAGAATCTTAAGGCAATAGATACTAGTTAATTTTTTGAGTCATTTGCTCTTTGCCAGGTTTTAGCAATGCTTTACTTTCCAGGTGACCATCCTCAATATCCTGGATATATATTTTTATTTCTGTCTTTGACATTCATCATTGTAGAAATCATTGATGATCTGAGGTCTAAATCATTTATTTTGTTAGGCTATCAGTATCAGTTGCTGTGTTAATACTTTCTACCTTTGAATCCCTACAAACAATTATAGATATTGTATTACATAAAATACAGAAAAAATCATAATGTACATACAAGACAAAAGAAATATAAAGCTATATTCAAAATCAATGTCATACAAAATTTTTAACATTTTCAGGAAAAAAGAAAACAGTTAAATTGCAGTGATTGCAATAAATATTATATTGGACAGACTAAATAAAAAACACTTCAAATAAAAAGAAGTTACACAAACTGTATATCACAACACAGTCAACATTTACAAATCATCTCGTAAATATTGGATATAGTGAAAGATATTACCTTTCACCCCAACATGCACTTTTTTTTAAACATATACGGGTATTATATAGCACATGAAAGTATATAGCACTTTAACATATTTAAACAATGTAAAATTTACCAACATACTTAAATTGACAGAAAACATATTAATTGAACTACACATTACAGATGAAATATACTGCTAAGAATTTAAGAGTTTATAATCAGTTCAAAAAGGCACCAATGACATCACCAATTCCATTGAAAGAACCATATAATGTCTACAAGTTATTCTGCAAGTACGATTACACATATTTTGAAAGCAAGTCATTTTTAATTTTCTTTAAAAAATGGATTTTTTATAAGGAAGATGGGAAATACATACTACTACTTTTAAAACCTATTTCAGTTTTCCTAGCTGTCTTGCACTCATATGTTAAAACTTACAATATACTGTCCTAACAAACATCTTGTGCTGAATATGCATCAAAAGGTTAGGCATTTTTACCTGAAAATCTTAATATTACAAACCAGCTAATCGCTAGAGCCATATGATCCACTTCATTCTACTCTGATTGATTACTGAACTGATAAATGTGATACCTTTGGTACATTTTTACCACTTCCTGAACTATTTTCTTAAAGGTTTCTACTGAGTTAAAATTATAAATATATTTATTATTATCAAAGTAATAATACAAATAGTTTAAATACCAACCTGTCTTGTAAGCGAATATCATTCATATATGTATCCCATTTCGTTTTAGAATTTGTTTCATTTCGAAGCTGTCTAGCTTCATTCCTTAAATTAAATGCATCCTTCAACCTTGTATCACATGTCTGTCCTAGTTCCCATACTTTATTATACCAATCTGGTAGAGATACCTTTGTCACTGGTTTCTCAAAATATGCAATGGACATCATGCTTGATCAACCTATGCAAGAATTACTTTTTTTGGAGTATCTATTACATATTTTTAAACAATGAATAAAAAAAATGTAAGTTATGACTACAAGAACAGATTTATATTATTAAGATATTTCCATTCATGGATATTCATGTTTGAAATTTTATTATATAAAAATTTAACATTTAATGAAGACTGAGAATAATTTTATTATATTTTATTAATGGGTATTGTGGGTAGCTTGTACTATGCTACCCATAAATCATGTTGCAACATGAAATAAGTCATGTTGCAGCAAGTATTCTTACTTAATTTCAAACGGTAGTGGAAATTTAGTTTGAAACTAGCCTTTTTTGGTGACAAATATTTACTTATATTACAATACTTACATTGCATATTTCTCTTATGTTTGTTCATTAATTCACTACATACATTATCAGTTTGTATGTGGAATAAAATTCTGGAGTGATAAAAAATAAAGCTAGGCCTAATTAGGATTTGAATATGGAATCTTCTGAATGAAAAGTAGAGGTACTACCACTCCAACATGGAGACTGATATTGATCAATAACACTGCTAGACACTTTTGTATTTAAACTGGCATCATTAGCCAGTAAAGAACTTCATTTTTAACTAAAATGATTTCTAGTTCTCTCCTGTTCTTAAAAAAATTAAAGAAAATATTAAGTTAAATCATTTTTGAGTTATTCCCCATTTTTGAATCCAATCTCCTTTAAAAAGAAATCTTTTATTACTACAGACATTTCTGTTTGTAAAAGAATTTAGAACTCTTTGTGGTACAATCTTTAGGAATTGTATTTTTAGTGAATGAATTTCCAGCATAAAGGAAATTCATTCTGTTATATATTTAATCAGCACAGAAAGCTTTTGAAATAAATTTAAATTTATAAGGTTTGGATAATAAATTTTAAATATTCCAATGATATATGGTGATATTCCAATGTGCAAGTGACACAATCTAAATAGATGTGTCACTTGCACATTGGAAAAAGATTAGCAGATTAATTTTTTGAGTAAAGCAACTGATTAAATATTCCTTTCTTTTGTAAAACAATGTATCATACATTGCTTTAACTAAAGTTTCATACTTTAGCAGGGGAAGTTCTTGTATTTAAAAAAAAAAAAAACAGGATATTAATGTTAATATTGGCTTTTTATCAAATAAAATGACAATATAAATAACAATAAAGTTTGTATAAAATGACTAAGTAAATTAAAAAATACTAATTTCATTGTTTATTGAATAAACATTATTAAATTATTACCAAAAAAGAAATGAAATGAATTTATTAGTACAGTATATTAATTTAAAAGCTTTATACTTAATTATAAAAAGATTAATAAAGAAGGATAAAACAGAAAATTATAGATATATTCTATTATAACTATTTTCACTCTATAATTACATACAATGGAAATTCTTAAGATGTGAATGATTAGAGATTATTTGACAATAATAACCTAATTATGAAAAGTATGATAACAGCACTTACAAGTAAAATTTTCAAAGCAAATTTATTAACTTTAATAAAACTGTATAAATTTAACAAAAAGGGGTTACTTTAAATATTTTAACTATTTTTTTATTTTAAATATGCATATGCTATTAAAAAAAAAAAATCACTATTCAGTACGAGAAAGGTCATTCATTATAAACACAAAAATTATATCTTAACAAAATATGTAGAGAAACAATGTTAAACAATACTACTGAACATAAGGTTAGAGTGGGAGAATTATATTCTTCTCTTTTTCAAGTTTCTGCGTAGTTTTTTTAAATTTCACTTTAAAATACTTTAAATAACAGAAATATTTTAGGGTACATATTGTTGTCTCAAATAACAATTGAATTCTAAGTAATGATAACAAATAACAAAAAAATTAATATCCTCAAATTAATTACTTACTAAGGGCGGCAGAAGAAAATTTCAGTAAAAAATAAAAAATATTTATCATAGATTTGTACATTTGGTCATGGATAAGGTTAACACAAAAAAAAAATGATTTTGTTTAGACATATCTTCAAATCATGTACTGAAAGTGTTTTTTTTTTAAATCTTTCTTTTATGTTATTTGTAGGAAACTTACAAAACCCCCAGAGGAAATTCCTCTAAAAAAAAAAACCGTTGAAAATGGTCCATTTTATGGCAAACACAGATTAAAAAAAAATTTATGTGCATACAGGTTAAATCAAGAACCTCCTTTTCTTCTTTTTGAAACTGGTTAAAATATGGTAAGTTTGTAACGGAATGCTCCCAAGAATTAGAAGTAACAAATCAAAAAAAGAAAGCAAACCCTGCTTTAAAAGCTAAGTAGTATGGATTCAAATTTAGAAATTATTTACAATTGATGTAACTTTTATGACCATTAAAATTATTCATACCTTTTTAAATAATTAAATATAGTATTACTATACTTAGAAATTTAACTATTATTCTGCTGCACCAATAAACCTTTGTAAACTTACTTACTACTTTTACTTTTATAAACAGACAACATAGTTTACACAAAATACCAAAGATGTTACCATGACAATTTATAAACAAGAGGAATCTTTTGTGGTCTATTACATATTGTATTGACTAAATATTAACAGCACTATGTAAATAATTCATTATAGTGCTAATCTAAAATAATATTATAGAACAATTTTTTTATGTAAAAATAATTAAATCAGTTCTTGAAATGATAAAAATATTAATTAAGACAAGATTTTCTTACTAAAAATCAACAGATTGAGATAGATTAAAGATCTATCTCAAAAGATTGAGATAGATTATTTTTTTAAATAATCAGGAATAATCAAAATCATCCTTGCTGGTGGAAAATCTCCCAATTTCATTCAAATTAAGTAATCACTCATTCAATAAAAATAAACAAACTCTTATTTTGATATTTTTATTTATTAAGTTTAAGATTTTAACAATTAAATTTAACATGCTTATTACCATAATTTCAAACTGCAATTGCTATCTCTTATCTATTAATTATTTTACGTCAACATCAAAGAATTACTGGTTTTGAAATCTTAGCAATTTTGTACATTTTCCTATTTATTGGTACCTGTATAAGTTAACTGACGTAAAACTCATTGAGGATTCCCAAACAAAGTCTGATGGAGCAAAAGTCTGGATTGTATATATAACAGAGCCCCCTAATATAATTTCTCAGTGGTTTCAAGTGTCGATTGCTCAGTATGCCGATGAACAATAGTTTAAAGAAATAATTTTTTCTATTATTTTTTTAAGTAGCCAGACATATATTTATAATGTGGCCAAAAAGAGTATCAGAATTAAATTGTGCCTTCTCATTTATTACCACATTCTTGTTGTTTGTTTTCATAATGCTTGAGTGTATTAAGGTATGGCCCTTTTTGTTATGTAGTGTAAAAATTTACTTTCAATATCGATAAACATTTAAAATGTGCATTAATGACATTGTTATTTAATGTTGTTAACATTAATATATTAATGTTGGATAATGTTATTTCAGTGTTACTCTTTATTTTTATTTTTATTGGAGAGGGATGATTAATTCACCATATAAGCTTAAAAGTTTGTGCTGGGTGTATGTGTATGTGTGCGCATGTGTGTATGTGTGTGTGGGTGTTGTGTGTGTGTTGTGTGTGTGTGTGTGTGTGTGTGTGTGTACATAAGACGAGTGTGTTTAGGATTTCTACATAAAAATTGATAAAAAAAGATACCTTTGTAAAGGTATGTTTTTTGCTTTTAGTTGTGTTTTATTAATATTATTTTTGTTTTTTGACAATTTTTTTTAGACAAATGTCTGAGAATACAGAAAAATTATTTGTTTCATCTTTATTGATTTGAAACAGAGATTTGATTCAGTTTAAGGAAAGAAAATTGTTGAAGTGCTACAAGTAATGATATTGAGGAAGGCTTATAACAGTGATTAAGATAATGAGAAAAATATCTATTATCAAATATAAAAGTGTGCAAAAATAGAGCCTTTTGAAATTAATTACTTCATGTAGACTAATTCAGTATATTTTATTAGGCCTTATATCCCTGCAATGTTCTAATACATTTCTAAATACTATAATTGAAAGAACATGAGAGAGTCACTGAGATTTATGGAAAGAGGCTGCCAAACCTTAGATATGCTGGTGACGTAGCACACCTGCTACTGGCAGGTATAGTATGAGTAGAAGCAAAACATTGCCTAAGAAGTGAAATATAAATATAAAATGAAAATTATGAAAATTTAAAGGAGACATGAATAAGTTTGTTGGGTAAAAACTGTTAAATAGTGGTTCTGCACAAATAATCCAATATGCTATTTGGCGGGCCTTAACAATTATGAGGTTCAGTAGCAACAACATTCGTATTACCTCTAGTATAAAAATGATTGTCCTCTTGGAAGCTTCAGACTTGAAACTGACCTCTGAAGAACCATTCAGAGGTCATTTTTCCATCATGGTGTATTGTTAGATTTCCTCTGCTGCTCCAGAATGGCAAACATTTATGCTGCCCTGATTATATGCTACATCACTGTCTTCACAAGAATAGTAGAATATATAGACCCAGCACTGGGTCTTAATCCCCAGATTTCAAGGTAGTATGCATTTACGAAGTATCATTGAATACCTGGTCTTCTTATTGTCTTGTCCAGGACTAATCTGTCTATTACACTGGCTATTCAGTGTGAGTTTTCCTGCCCACTGTAACCTCCAAATGTGTAACCTCACACAAAAACACCCAAAAGCACCTCATCATATTCTTTAAAATAGAGTTTAAATCACACCAGGTTCGTCAGCTGTAAAGGTGTAAAGGGTTCTTACATTTTATTTAAAAATACAAAAATAACAAAACACAAAATATTTAAACACACTTATAACAGACACTAATAACACTTACAGGGCATAAAAGGTGCTAACACTTAAATAAAACAAAAAATAAACATGTTAAAAATAAATAAAATATTAGAAATCTTGACAATACCATGATTCCTAAATAAAATCCATGTTCATACAAAACCTACTTCATATAGAGAATTCTTAACCAAACATAAGTTGTATTGACTTATAGACTTATTAATAGTCTTCTGGCATGTAGATAAGCAACTATCTTTACTTTTTTACTGTTTTCCAAATCAGCATAAATATTATTTGTTTTTATGGAGGTATTATGATCATAATACCTCTTTCTAAGGTCCTAAAATACAGTACACTCTTCGAGAAGATGTTTGACTGAGAGCTGTTTACCACATACATTGGTAACATTGGTAACAACATTGGTTTTTGTTTGCCAGTTAACAAATATGAATTTGTTATTCGTGTGTGATCGATTCTAAGTCTGATCACCACCACTTGTTCTCAGCAAGTTAGTATCACATCACTCATCCATTTATATGGAAAATTTTTAATTGCATTTAATTTTGTATTTAGTCTTCTCCAATCATTACTCCACATGTTTCTGATAGTTTCGTTAGACAATTTTTAATAGCTGCCACTCGAACAGGAATTATATCCATATAATGGCAACAAACTGTTGCCATTCTGACAGCTCTGTCTGCACTTTCGTTTCCAGGAATACCGGTATGCCCTGTAGCCTATACAAGTACACGTTGCTGTCCTCATCAATTTAAAGAATACAGAATGGACAGTTTGTTTGCAGTGAGGACATCCTTAATGTTCCTGTTCTGAATAGCAGTTACTGTGTTTAATGAGTCAGAACATGTGAGTGCTCTCTCTTCACAGAAATGTTTTGTGTAGCGAAGAGCTTGCTGTAAAGCAATGAGCTCTACCATATAAACACTTGCTGTATCTGGCAGTTTCCAGGAATGAACTTCTCCATTTTTATATATGGAGCATCCAACACTGTGTTTGGTTTTAAAACCATCAGTATAAACTTTTATACACCCTTCATAGCTACTGATGGTTGACAAAAATGCTTGTTGGATGATCACTGCTGGTTTCTGTTATATTATATTTTTATAAGTGTATTTTTCTATAAAAAAGGTTCAGTCTTGTGCTTACCGCTGATATAAGCCATTGTGGTATTTCTCTTGTAGAAATTACTAATTTGTTTGGTAAAGTAATTCCACATTAACTTGTTAATTCTTCTGATACTGTATTTTGGCTGGTTTGGAATATGTAGTTCAGTGTTCATATAATGCAGCTAAGGATGATCGTTAAATGTTCTATTATTTATATGGATAGGAAAGGCCCATATATTTTCCATATATCTTAACATTAGGATCTCTCTTCTATAGTGGCATTATTCCAGCTTCTGACATTAAACTAGTCATTGGGCTTGTACAGAAAGCATCTGTGGCATATCTGATTTCGCTGTTATATATTAACTTTCGTAGATGCAAATTTCTAGCAGATGAATATACAATACACCCGTAATCAAGCTTCAATTGAGCCAATGCTTTATACAGCGGCAACAATATTTATTTATCTGAGCCCCAATTAATGTTTGATAGCATTAAATAATGTTTACTTAGGGCTTTCTTGCATATAACACTAAAGTCCTGTTTATGTAGTCCCCATGTAAGGAATTTATCTAATGGTAGACCTAAAAATTGTACATTGCCCTTGTATTGGATTGGGTGATCATCGATGGTCAAAATAGGACTGAGGTGAGGAGTTCTCTTGCTACAAACGAATACAGAGCACATTTTCTCTGGTGAAAATTTGAAACCATTATTCCTTGCAACTTCATTAAGGGCATTTATCGCTCATTGCAGTTCATACTTCACCATAAGTGTAGTGTTGCTGACATATATAATTGCCAGATCATCAAAATTTTTGCTGATTTCTGCTGGAATGGCTAATATCAGTGTATTGATGGTGATCATGAACAAGGTACCACTAGCCTTGTGGTATTTTTTCTGATTAGTACTCATTGTAAACGCACATTTGAAAGAACAGTCATTCATATAGTTGCAAAGTAATACTGGTAGATTGCGATTAATTCCCCATTCGTGAAGTTGTAGCATTATTCCATGAGGACATGTCATATCGAAAGCCTTCTGCAGATCAAGGAAGACTTTGACGCAATATTTCCTTGTGATATAACTGTTATATATAAAATTCTCTAAACTGATCATTTGATGTGTTCGACCATTTCTGAGATGTGTGGTTAATTAAAACCCAACCACCAAAGAACACCGGTATCCACGATCTAGTATTCAAATCCGTGTAAAAATAGCTGACTTTACTAGGACTTGAACGCTGGTACTCTCGACTTCCAAATCAGCTGATTTGGGAAGACGCGTTCACCACTAGACCAACCCGGTGGGTTACACCTGACACGCTGGTGGTATGAAACCTCACCCACCATAGTGTCATCCAGGAGCAAATCGTTCAGCAAAATATTAAGGACATGGTTCTTATCAATTACCATAACAGGACATCTTTCCTGCACTTGTGTCTAATGACTCTATGCACAATGCCCTAAGGGTCTCTATTCCCTTGCTCCTGAACGAAGGAACGCCAGGAATTACACTTGGAGGACCTAATGCTATGAAAGAGCCTGCCCTCCTTCTGCGGTAATCCGCAGTTAGGGGCGCAGCTGAGTCGATTCGCAGACTGCTTCATTGCTGTCAGATTCCGAGACCACCAACCAGATATACGTTCCTGGCCAGTGCTTCTAGGAATGGCGGCTTTAGCCGCCGCCTCCACCGCAGAAGTGAAATTTTCTTCAGGGACATTTAATGGCAGGCTGTCAAGGTCTCGAGAAACAATCTCCAGTCTGGACCCTAACAAAGAGGAGAATTTTGGCCAGTCCGCCTTCCTATGCAGGAAGCGACCCCGGTAAACAGGAAAGTGGCCCTCATGGCCATCGCGCAGCTCCTCCGCTATTTCAAAAAGTATAACCGATGATCGCTAGGCTAGTCAAGAATCCTGCCAGGGATGGCTCTCTCAATGGTAATGTCAATATTTGTACCTCAAAAGGCCCTTCGTCTGTCTGCAATATTAAAGACCTCAAAATTATGCTGCGCGATGACATTATCAATTAAGTCACTGCCATGATCGTGATCCCACTGTGCCAGAGCAGCAACTTCGCATTATCATCGGCACCAATAAGGATTGGATCATTACAATACGAAGGATCTTATCCCATCTCGCTAGATGTTCCTCAGTGGGCCCTGTATTTGAAATATGAATTAACAACTGTAAGGTTCTGTTCGCGAATGGCAAGTCTGACCACAACATGATGTGCGTCAGAAACCTGCCGCATAAAGACTCTATCAAGAAACTTCCTGCACAGAATAGCAGACATGCAGGAATGTCCTACACAAAACGTTTTCCAGCTGTGAAAGCCCGGCAGATCAGCCCGACATATGGGTGCTGCAGAAGGACAACATTGAGGCTCCGTCTCTCTACAACCTCGCTTAACTCAACCTGGATTACATGAGAACCCTGAGCATTAAGTTGACCGAACCTAACCATCTAAGGAATTAAAGTACAGCTCAACGGCCCTTATGTAATACTCACACTCCTTACTTACACCTTACTCATGATTCTTGTGCAATCTTTTACAATTAGCACAGGTCGGAGCCTCGGAACTATGCGAACAATCATCACGCTTATGGTCCTCCTAACCACAATGTGCACACACCAAGGCAAACTTACAAATTTAGCCCTGAGACCATATCTGCAGCACTTGATCTTTGGACATCCTCGTACACCTTTACCCGGCAGTACACTAAATCGATAAACAATCTGCCTGCAGACTTAAGTTTTGAAAGAGACCAGAACCCACTTCAAAGACTCCGTGATATTTCTGGGTATCACGCCTACCCGTTTTAAAGACCAGCCTGCAGTCCCGCTGGAAGGCAGCTTTATCCAAATCAGTGTTCTGCTTCCTAATGAGGGACAATGCATTCTCATTGGTAAGGCTACGATGAGAATCATCAGCTGACTGCTGGACTCAGTCGAGCCCTCTGCTCTGCTGACAATCGCAACCTCAGGTTTCTTGGACTGGCTGGTTTCACGTCTACCCCTAACCACTTCAGAATATCTACGCGGCTGCATCGGGGTCACGTGGCCGTTTTCTGAACAGCAGTTACTTTCTTAGGCTTTGAGGCAAGGTTTTCAAAACCCTTCAAGAGAGCTGTGAAAGCCGCTCGGAAGAATTCTAGACGAGGCAATAATATCCCCTTGGTAGCTGCATTGGTACTCTCGGAATTTGCTAGATAGGAAAATCCTATCTAGTTTCGCCAAAATATCACAGAGCTGCAAGGCCTGCCCCCGGCTTGTGAAAACTCTTCAGTGAGTGGGTTCATACCCTCCCGGGTGGTGGTCATCCCTATATCCACTTCCGAACCACTGTTGTCAGAACCAGTATTTGAGGAGGTCGAAGGAAAAAGCTCCGACCCTCTGATCCAGCTAGGTTTCTTACCTACCTCCCTAAAATCGGTCATGGTCGAAGATTCCCTGACCTAACAGTATACGAACAAAATGCTCACTATATTCCTTCTACCCAGAGATATTGGGCATAAGCCCACAAGCGTGACGACTACTCGCAGCGAGCCACGGACAGCTGGACCTTCTGTATTCTCCTGTCACTCTTTGTATCTCTTCGCCGCTACTGGATCAAATGTGTAAAATCAAAGATCAACACATAGTTACAGATTACGGCCCCCGCTCTAAAAGAGCGCGAGCAGACTAAGGGGTAAAGGCCCCTTTGCCCGTAACAGGGACTTGCGACCAGGAGTCATTGCCACTCTTTTTGCCGCGATGAGGCGGGTTCTCGTGCGCCAAAACACTCTGAATCCCCGTGAAAAGGAGATGAATCGTCTGGACAAAAAGGGCGCAAAACCGTTGTAACAGTTTTCAGACAGCACTATATTCCTTCTACCCAGAGATATTGGGCATAAGCCCACAAGCGTGACGACTACTCGCAGCGAGCCACGGACAGCTGGACCTTCTGTATTCTCCTGTCACTCTTTGTATCTCTTCGCCGCTACTGGATCAAATGTGTAAAATCAAAGATCAACACATAGTTACAGATTACGGCCCCCGCTCTAAAAGAGCGCGAGCAGACTAAGGGGTAAAGGCCCCTTTGCCCGTAACAGGGACTTGCGACCAGGAGTCATTGCCACTCTTTTTGCCGCGATGAGGCGGGTTCTCGTGCGCCAAAACACTCTGAATCCCCGTGAAAAGGAGATGAATCGTCTGGACAAAAAGGGCGCAAAACCGTTGTAACAGTTTTCAGACAGCAAGATTGTGAAACTGAGGAAGGTTCACACTCGACCACCAGTACCAAAATAGCACTGAAAAAGACTTTATACAACTCAAACCTCTGCTCGAGAAAACAGACCAGAGATTAAGCCCTTAGGACAAAAATAACCAATTTGTCCTTGATTAGAGATAAAATTTCACTAGTAATGTTCTCCTTGCCTGTAATATATAACCAAACTAATTTTGGCCTTGAAGATGCTGGACAATAATTGTAAAAAAAATCTAAGTTCAGTAAATCACATATTTCACTGAATAGCAGAACATTATTAATCCACTTCCACAGTCGTTATAATTTCTCACTTATTCATCCCTTTCTACTTTATTGAATCAATCGTTCAATTACATCAATTTTTAATATTTGTTACCACCGCAACATTCTTCGTCGCTTTCTTTTCCTTTACATCTGTTTTTACACGACTGCCAAGAAAGAAGTATAATGTATTTAGGGTGTCTGTATGTTTGTTCCACCGTTGCAACTCAACGACTGAACCGAATTATATTTTGACCCAGCGTTGTAATTCTTACACTACTCTGAGTGTCATAGGTTATAATTATATATATATAAAAATAAATATTTATATATATATAATTCTACTACATACAAAATTGTAGCCCGCACGCTGTTTAGTTATCCTATATTAAGGAGCAATGTTTGTATTTTTTTGACAGTAGTGTTTTTTAATATTAATCTCTTGTTACTGTTAAAAGAAATCATCTCATAGTTTCTTTGAACTATGCTTCATTTATTAACAGTAGTCCACTCAGTTATTGTAGTGAATCCTTCATAAGATGGTTCATGAAGCATAAGCCCATAAGTATATCGCTTTTATGTCATGCTGGTTGTTTTTTTTTTGCTGAGTTGTTTAATAATCAGGAAGGATGTCCGTTCCCCTTTTATTTAGTTGATTATATTCTTAAGTGATGAAACGAAACAAAAAAAATTGCGTACCGGTACTGTCGATTCCTAGACTGCCTGTTTTGTAAGCGCTCTCGGATAAAATTGAATAATAAATGATGGTTTGGAGACTCCTTGGAACTGCTGACTGCTGCTGAACCGAGAACTGAACATTCTCAAATTTAATTAGTTTAGCTTCTAATCAGAAGACAGTATTGAGTAATTTAACTATTCTTACATCCACTTAAAGTTCAGAAATTGGTAACGAATTGGAAAATTGCTACTGCATATCATCAGCTAACACTTATCATCGCCTCGTAAATTATTAAATAGAAATTTATCCCCTTTAACAATATGTAACAAAATATTAATGTAAGCATATATTTACGGGCGCAGGAATATTCGCTTGGTTTGTTATTTATTCATGCAGATTGTTATTTCAACTAAACTTCTAGATAGCGTTAATGTATTGTTTCATTACGAAAGACAGATCTTAATATCCTCTTTATCATCAAGAACATAATCATACATTACTTATTACTGCTTAAAAAATCTTATTCACTTTACGTAAAAATTTATGTTTAATTTATGATGCACGTAAAAATTAAAAAAAAGAAGTTGTTTCACTTAAGTTTCCATTCAGATAATATGTAAATTTATATGTATTTTAGATTTCGAAAATTTTGCAATTTTGGAAATTTTCTTACTGTATAATTTGTCCAACAAAATTTTCTAAGTCGACGACGACAATATTTCTTTATCAGTATAATTTGACGCATGCGTTAATGGGCGTCATTATAAGGCCGTGTACATTTACATGTCTGTTTTCTAAGTTGAGATTTTGCAGGTTGGTTGTTTTTATTACGTTTTTAGAAGTGTTGTTATGTGTTGAGCCTTATAATTATAGAAAGTATGGATTGCTCTAATACACTGTAGCCTATGAATAATTGCAAAATTAACATTATTATTAAGTTAAAATTTATTTCATTTTGGGTCAACAAAAAATACCGTGAATTTTTTTGTTTGTTATGTCAGTTTAACCAATATTTCCATTCTGACTCATTTTAATTTTCAATACGCATTTTAAGTTTTGATTTTAATTTATTTCTGCTGCTACCCACCGGTAAATATTGCACTGCAAGGTACTGTCAGTTTTGGAGGGGATGTTTACTTGTGTTCAATGTGCTAAGAAGTATTACTGTTGCACAACGGTTTTTTTTTTATTTTAAGAGTATGTTATCGAGTGTAATAATGTTGCTGAATACTTTATTTTCATTACGAATTTTATGAAACTTATTGAACTTGTACTGTTAAACCCGTGTGGAAGTTATCACATGTTTGGAAACTGCTTGGTGTGCTAAAGTTTAAAATTGGGAATTTAGAGTAAGTCTATATGAGTTTTAAAACTTATGAGCCGTATTATAAATAATCTAATTATCATTTAGTGATATTTTATTACTTAATTAAAATATAAATTATGTTAATTATATCCCTTAATTTTCTAGATGAGAGCCATTAGAAAACTCACTGCTGTGAACCTTTGCATTTTATATAGTGCAGTGTACTCAGCACTTGTATCAGTTACATAACCTAAAAGAAATTTTGCCCCCAAATGATCTATTATTAAACACCAGTAAATGTTTAAAACTGCTGTAAACTAGTTCTTCATACTTATTCAGACTATTATTTTGTTACCCAAGTTTTTCTGTAAGTGAAAACTGCAGTTCATATTTTCCTTGGCATAACCACTGTGAGCTGTTAGGTACTGCCTTCCGAGTTTATGATAGTACTTTAGCAAAATATGATAAACTTACAGTCCAGTACCATGTACCAATTATTCCTTTAGCTGCAAGTAAATGATTGGTAAATGAGGTAAATGATTGTAAGGAGTTGTTTAATTTAATATACATTGACTAGGAAACAAATAATTTTTGCTCAACAGAATTAAATCAGAGCTGAAGTATTTGATGCAGTTATGAATTTTATAATAATTTTAATTTTGCCCTTTTTCTTAATAGGAAGCAGTGAGGATGGTAAATTGACAAAAAGTTGAAATAAATATCGAAAATATGATTTAAGCTAAATGCTAGATTATAGAATTATTAGTTGTAACATGTAATGTATTGATTTATAGTCAAATTAAAGTAGGCTTGATTTCATAACAGAGAGGGAGAAAAAATTTGCCTATTTCTTATAATAGCAATAGATATATAAATACAATAAATACCATATGACCCTGCTATAACATGGTTAGTAGGATGTTCCCCTAAAAATAGAACTGTCAGATATCAAAAAAATTATATTTGTTAATAGGTATCTAGAAACGTACTTTAACTAAATATTCTTAGTAATAAATTGAATAGAATAAATAAATATGCTAATACATTTAGCTCTGTGAAATTATATGGAACCAAAAAAATATGAAACTAGGAAACAAAAATAACTTTGTATTTTTTCAAATAACTGCCTTAAATTGTAAGTGTTAAGTTCAGATGTGTTGTGTAGTAATGCATTCTAATAAACTATATTACTTTGTTGTATTTGAATTCAGATCTTTTACTATAGTACTGTATTTTCAATTAGGCTGTAAGGGAAAGGGCTTGAAAGACTGTACAATTACTGTAGTTTACCATTCTGGAAAAAAAATGTGAATATGAAAATCAGCTACAAAAATGTACACAAGTACTGCACAATACATATCACTACTGTATTTTTATTTTTTATTTATTTTATTTTATTTTATCTAATAATATGCTTTTTTAACTTTAACATTCTGTAATATTTTAATTCTGTTAAATATTAACACAATTGGCATCGGGTTTTTTTTTATTTGTCACTTTATCTTTGAAATAACATAGTTAACCTATAACATGGGTATAAAAACTGACTCCAGATGGCTGCATTATGCCGGCCTACATGGTGCGAGTGGTAGTGTCTCGGCCTTTCACCTGGGTTCAATCCCGGTCAGGCATGGCATTTTTCACACACACACTACAGAACATTTATCTCATCCTCTGTGGAATGAATTGCTTGATTGTGGACCTAGAGTTAAAAAAAAGATGGCTGCATTATAGGAGGGTTGTACTGCATTTATATCTTTATTGGTCTGTTATTTAATTATCATGTTCTGATAATATGCAACATTAATGATTACATATGAAAACATATTTTAAGTTCCAAAATTCAACAATTTAGTACTAAGTGTTAAAACTAAAAAAGGGTAACTATAGCAAGTAATTTTTCATGGATTACAAATTCCTGTTACCATCTATTTTATGTACATATATATGCTATATATACTTAGCTATATATATGCTGTCGTTTAATATAATATAGACTTGCAGTAGCTCCCATGTAACTGTGAGCTTGGATGATTAACCCTTACATCACTGCTATACTATTGCCCTCCAAACATTGGCACACCATGATTAGTCATCTCTTAGTAGAATAAACATGGTGCAACTGTTGTTTATGAAGCAATGTATTTTTGTATGTTTGCAGTACTAACAAAGTGACATCATGTTTCAAATACAAAACAGTTATTTTTATATTATTTTATTTTTATTTCTCCTTTGCTTTTCCATGCATATAAAGTTCAGTTCTGTGGTTTGCCTCTTTGTATGATACTTTTGGCATGTCATGTGTTTTGTTACATAGTCAATTAATGTATGATATGATATTTTCTAAAACATTTTTATCATAGTTGATGGTTCAAACTTTTTAAAGCATTTCATAAAGAAAAAATCTTTAGCTGTAGGAAAATTAAAAAATGAGAAGCATTTAATTGTCATACAGAAGTGTGAAGAGAGAACTGCAGCTTCCTGTAGCATTTCCAGGACTCAGGTTCAAAGCCTAAGAGAAGAAAAAATGAACTTCTTCGATCTGAGGGGCCGTAATATTTGTTCATCACCCTGAAAAAGAAATGTTCTAAACCAGTTACGACATCAAAACATTTTGAGCTATGAATGAATTTCACTCAAAGGTAGGGGAGCTGCCAACTGTTAACAAACTGTAAAGAATCAAAAATTGAAATTAATTTTAACGGCAGTGAAACTAGTTTAAGAAGAATTTTGAAAGAATTAGGTTTTAAATGGTGTAAAACAGAAAACAAAAAGAAAACTTTAGATGAAAGACATGATATTAGGCAGAAGAGGATTTCATATTTGCAGGCAATCAATGATTTTAAAAATGTAACTGGGCAATCATATACTTAGATGAATCCTATATTTTATCATGTCATTCAACAACAAATTCATGGGCTAATGACAGCAGTGCAGGACTTAATTTACCAATAAATAAAGGTGAAAGCTTAATTATAATTCGTGCCAGAGGTGAAATGGACTTTATTCTAAACGTAATATTAACTTGGACAGTCGAATCAAAAAGTGGTGATTACCATTAATTTTATCATGAATACTAAACATTATTCGAAATAGGGTGAAAAAAAATTAGTTCCTAACCTTCCTCCTGAGTCTGTAGTAGTTGTTGGCAATGCTTCATATTGTAATAACCGAAAAAAATTCTAATGTCATTAAGCAAGAAACAAGACATGACTGTTTGGCTACAGAAACGTCATATTCCATTTTCATTTCAAATTCTTAACTCACAATTACGTGAACTAACTAAGTTGAACAAAAGTAATAGAAATGATACCAATTGGCGAATTGTGAAAGAAGTGGATATCAAGTTCTGAGGCTTCCACTTTACTATCCTGATTTAAATTCACTCAAAATGGTGTGGTGACAGGTAAAGTGACATGTTGCAAGCCACAACATGTTTAAGATGTCAGAAGTGAATCTGTGTGAAGATAAAGTAAATTCGATGAGTGATGAACACTGGAAATCTTACTGTGAAAAGTTAAAAAAGTTGAAGGTGAATATTGGAGTCAAGAATTGTTAATGATTCTCTGATAGAATATTTCATTGTCTTTTTAGTGACAATTTCACTGAAGGTAGTGATGACAACGAGAAGAGCATTCTAACTGAGGAATTAAATGGATAATTCATTTTTCACTAAATAATTTAATTTACAATAATAACCATCTATTGCAATATTTACCATGTAGTTAGTAATTGATAATATTTTGTCGTCGGCCAATTACATTTTACAACCTACAGTACAGAATTAGTCATCTGTAGTTCATTTCAAAATTGTTGCATTCGCATTCATTTGTTGAAAATAGAACTGTTATTTGGTAAGGGAGATTATTAAGAACGAGGAACATATTTTTACGTTTTTTTTTTTTTTTAATCTCGGACCACTATTAGGTATTGCTTCAGAGGAGATAAAAAATTTGAAGCATGTGTGAAAATGGCACGCCTGACTGGGATTTGAACCCAGGACCTTCAGATGAAAGGTCGAGACGCTACCACTCGCACCATGGAGGCCACATATTTTTAGTTTGGTAGTAATCATTACCACTCCAAGCTCGCCTTTACTTGGCAGTGACTGTAGATTTCTATAATTTGTTAATTATCTATTTAATAAAATTTGTCTTTATGTAGTATTTGAAAACATAGATAGTGTATTGTATAGAAGTATTTCAAAACTTAGCATCAGTTTTGAAAGGACCAGTTTCAATTATTGAATAAAATGTGTATTTTTTATTTTTAAATTCATAGACTTCTTTTCATGAGTTTTTTAAGACAAAGTAGAACAACTTTATGGTATATTAATGCTTTTTGAATTTATGTCATGATGCTCACATTGGGAGCCATCTGTAGTCACTGGGGCTGCAGTTTATCATAAGGAATCAGTTGATGATACAACCTGCTCTTGTTTTATCTTCATTGCAAATTAAGTAACATATCTTAATTTAATTTAGATAAGAAGACTCACATGGGTTCCCTTCTCTTATAGTGAATGGTCCCATAGTCTGGTCCAAAGCCCTATACCTGGTTGTTCATCAGTATCGGCAAGTTATGATTGATTTTTTCTGTATCTTACAGTAAACTCCAGAGTAGGTCTCCCTGGAAGAAAATCAGTTGCTCTCCATTGAATTCCATCGGATATGAGGAATATTGAGTTGCACATCCTAAAGATGAAACTATGAGCTGAAATTTTTATTTTGCAAGTAGGACTATGTATGTGGCTTTGCAGAAGTAAATCTTCTTCCAAGTCCACAGTAAAAAATGGGTAGCAGGAGGATAGCTTGTGGCCAACCAAGATGACAGTTTGTGAAGCATTTCTCCAGATATACTCTGGGAGAATATGCACTGGTTGCATTTAACAACAAACAGATGTAATACAGTTCAGTTTTGTGAATCCTTTGTATGTACAATAACTATATCACTTAGTTCACATGGTTGCATTCAGGAAGGCCATTAGGCTATGTCACCTGTATTCATTTAATATATATTGCTATATTTTGCTACATTTCATTGTTTTAATCCTTTGGGTGATAGTTATTGTAAGGTAATATTCCTACAATTCCAGGATATTTTCGTGTGGTTATTCCTATAGTACCTGCCTGGTATTATAGAAATAATAAGCCATTTTTTTTTGTAATTTGCAGGCCTTTAAAAAAAATCACATCATTTAATCTTTATGATCCTATTTAAATTTCAAACGTACTGACCTGTGATATGAAATGAAATAGGTTAACTTTATTGTGCACTGAAAAAAATAAATTTAAAGAAATCAATTTTTTACATACACTTTCATTTCCCATTTCTGTTTATAATTTACTTATCCATTCAAGATCCACAGTATGCATTTCTTCTCCAGTTCTCATATTACTGTATTCCATTTTATTATTCTCAGTTAATGTAATATCTGTCAGGGAATCTTACCTTAATCATGTGTTTTTAAACCGTATTAGTTTTGTCTTCCCAGTTTTCTCTCAAGTTCTTAATTTACAATTTGTTCTAAGCTTTGTTTTTGTATGCTTTTGTTTAACTTTCTCTGTGGACTGTGTCGCACAACATGATGGTAGAATTTTGTCAGCAATATGAGATAAATGAGGTAGAAGGCTAATTTTGCCTATGTGCTTGTTGTCTATAACAATTGCATTGTGAAAACAAAAAATTCATAAAATAAATATGAATGCGTCGGTATGTGGACACCCAACCCAATTCTCATATCACTGTACTCTTCCATTTTCCTGTCTTTTCTATTAACGTAATATCCATTAATGAATCTTACTTTATTATTCACGTGTCTTAAACCATCTTAGTTTTGTCTTCCCAGTTTTCTCTTAGGTTTTTGATTTACCATTTGTTCTAGTCTTTGTATGCTTTAATTTAGCTTGCTTTGTGGACTGTCGCATGGCAGGACGGTCAGAAGTTTGTCAGCAATATTTAACCTACTTCCACAAGAGATAGAAAGACTAAAATTTTGCACACGTGCTTGTTTATAATAATGCATTGTGACAACAAAAAATTTCATAAAATAAAAACAAGTGCATTGGTGCATGGACACTCGACAGAAGCGAAGCTTCTTACGCAATATTATATGAATTATTAATGGTTCAAAATGACATATATGCAATATACACAAATGAGGAATATACAAAACTAATTTCAGAGGAATTATATTATTCCATTTTTCATTTTTTCCACAGAATTGAGTTGGCAGAAACATATTTAAACAAATTAAATTCTTTTATCTAATAAAATATTGTAAAATGTTAATTTTTCCACTAAATTAGTTTTGATATAAATTTTACGCATTCATTAGTAATTTAAAAAGTTTTTGTACTATGAACGTAAAAAAAAAATTTTTTTTTTAGACAACAATTTTTTTTGATATTATGAAAACTACTAAGGATACTATTCTGAAACCTGTTTTATTCAGTTTATCAGGTCAAAAACCATAAGAAACCATCAAATTTACCTCTTAATTTGTGTTCCTAGAATTTCAGTATGGTTTTATTTCACTCTTTGCCCAGAATCAAGGTGAAATCTTTCACTAGCTGTAACTTGCAGACAGAGCATTTTTGTATACCCATGTTTACATGAATGTTTTTCATTATTTTCGCTAGTTGAATGAACACAGAAAGTGCCAGTAACAGTTCATGAATCATTCTGTGTTGGTAGTAGAGGTGTGATGTATTTGTCACTTAATTTTCTGTGTATTTTGAAATTTTATATTTTTAGGTTGCTTTTTGTGATGTTATTTTTAAATTGTATTGTTTATTATGTTTATGTTTAGCTTAATCATAACAGCTGTTATGATTAATATGGTGCACTATAATTCTGGTATATTTTATTTATGTATGTTAAGAATTGTTTATTTCATCTTGTCAAAAAGTTAATTATCTCTATAAAACTGAAATGGTGATTGTCATTGATATTAATGGTAATTTTTATTTAATTTGAATTAAGTTTTTTTTTACAATCTTTTATAAACACCCTCTGCTAAGTAAATTGAAACAAAATTATGTTAATAATTAATATGTCATAATAATAACTCAAAGTTAATCCTAATATTTATATTTTTTTAATATTATTTTCTGAGTGAGTTTTATTTTATTTCTTATTTCAAATTATTCAGTAACTGTTATAATTCATTTATGATGGTAACGTTTTAATACTAATCTTAAATAACCCTTTAATTAATTTAAAAAAAAATTATGTGAAATGAAAAAAAGTTTATACACAACATGAGCATTGTGTACTCTGAAATTTAGGCCTGCTTATTATAAAATGGATTTAAGACTGAATTTGATTTCATTATTAATATTCATAGAACATGTTTACATACTTGTTGCAAAGTAGGATCTGTTATCAATTAGCATAGCTGGAGCTGATTGAAAAATAATCTTATGATGTAATAATTCAGTGGTTGCCAACTTATATTAATGGTTTATTTATTGGAGTAGTGGCAATGGAATCATGGTAAGCTGATAGCATTACTTTGTTCATAACTAATATAAAAGCCTTTGTAGCTTTTATATTAGTTGTGTTCTTTTTTTTATCTTGAGTAACATTGTTTACTTTTATCAACTGTTATGTAATTTGGTAGTTTTAGCAGAATATGAGAAAAGATAAAGGGTAAAAATTGTGTTGAAAAAACACAGGCTTTGAATTCCAAACAACAGAATTTGGTTGTGTGAAAGGGTCTATGTAGCGTGAAATTGATATGCATTGTATAATGATGGGAATGTATTGTTGAAAATCCCTAACCAGGTAGTTTTTAAATATTATGTTTTGTTGTTAACTTAAACACTTCTATAAATTTTTTTTAACTATGGAAGTATCTGTTTATTTTACTGAATGGAAAGTAATAATTTTCTGGGATTCCACAGAACAATTTGTGTATATATAAATTCCAAACTTTGTTCAAAATGGACTTTCTATAGCATATTAAAAGTGGAATTTGCACCATCTTCAGTAACTGATTGATCATTCATTGACAAGTTGCCACCACCTTACTTGGTGACCATATAGTGGTCACCATAAACCACCATATTCTCACTACAACCACACAGTTCTGAAGAAGATAAAAAAAATAGTAAAATAAAATTTTATCTGCAAAATAACTTATTTTTTAATGAAACACTTCCTTCCAAAGATCTTTTGGAGTTAATTTTCAGCCCCTTCATTACTGGAATAGTAGTGCTGTTGTTTATCTACTTCATGTCAAAAAATTAGGAAACCTCCCTTAAGTATCTGATCAGATGTTTCATTTAATTTATTGTGGTGTTTCTTTATTTAATGTGTTTGTTTCATAAATTTTTTGTGCGAATTTAATTCTACTTAAGTCTCTTAAGATCTTTATTTTTATGTGCTTCGTGTAAAATTTACATATTGTTGCCTTTGAATATTTGTCTGTTTCTATCAGGTGATTTGTAAAATTTGATACTGTGCTTTTTGCTTGTGAGATAATATACATCCAGTCTATCCTTTTTAGTGAATAATGTAATTGCTTTGGTGATATATTAATTACTACAGTAAAAAACCATGAAGTGTACTTGATTTTTGTATTTATATCCAAAATGTATATATTAAAACACATATAAAATGCATAGAAAAACCAACTACATCTAGAAAATTATTTATAACATATTCTTGTATCATAATTCTTACTCTTAGTATCATAAGACCCATATTTTATGGAATAACTTGGGATAGCCTCTTTTAATGAACTTTGTTTTGACTTCCATTATCTTTCTATGTTCTTTACTACCAAAGTTTGCTATTCACTGAAAGTTATGCAACAGTTAGATTTATATCCTTTGATGTAGAAATTAATTATATTTCAGTCCAATTGCGGCTATAGATTTCCACTGCACAGTTTTAATGTAAGTATTGAAAGTCACATATTATCAGTACTAGATTATGTCATTTAAAACAAATTAGTAGAAATGCATCGTTTCATTAACTATAAAAGGTTAATTTGTGCTAAAAGTTATATAATATTAGAAGTATAAAAATGTTTTGTACTATGAATTAAACTGATTACATAAAGTATAGAATAACATAGCTGCTTATCTTTATTTCATTATTAATTATATTGAATTACTTATAAATATCTTGATTATCCTTCCAATCTTTTCGAGATAATCTACTTTTAATAAAAAAAAATGAAAAACCTATTTTATATTTACTAGATTTGTTTCCCTTAGCTAATATATTTTTTTATTCTCTTTGTTTCAGTTGGACTTTTTAAAATTATTCATCTTTTTTATATTATTAAGTACAATTAAAAAAGAATTTCTAGCAATTTCAGTACCTGAGGATGAAAATTAAAATTAATATTTTTTTGATAAAGTGAAAAGTTTCATAGTGCCTTTTACATCAGGATCATGTGCATTTTTATTTTAGCAATTACAAAGATATGTGGTAATTTTTTAAAAGTTATGGAGAAATATTTTGTATATTTTTATGCATGAAACTGTAAGTTTGTGTGAAGTGAAAAGTATGAATTAAAAAAGTATGAGTGAATCAGTAATAGAAACCGTATCAGTTGAACAAAACATATCAGTTGAAGAAAATGTTAAACAGAATGATAAAAAAAGTAATACGTTATGTTCAGAGGTTTCTACACAATCAGCAGTAACCCCTGTTCAGTGCCCACCTAACATTCCACCCAATGTAATGGGACATGACATAAATATTAGTGTCACTGGTGATGTAACTGGAACTGGTAAACGGGTTTTAAAACCGAGGTTGGGTGTTAAAGTTCCATATCGCAATCTTACCAGTCAAATTGTTACACAAGATGAAATTGCTCAAGAGATTTTAGAACGTTCACTAAAGAAGTATACGTACCAGAATTTTGAAAGTAGTGATTTGTTTTTTACAATGAAGTTAACAAATAATTTTCCAAGTCGAATTCCTTCACCATCTACAGCAACTGCTACTGCAACAGTAGCATCGGCTGCTGTGAGTCAGTCTATTAAAGCTGAATCTTCACAGAATGAGAGTTCTCCCATAATGGATAATAAAGAGTTATTAGCAATATTAGACGGTAGTCCAGATACAAGCTGGGAGGCAACTAGTGTAGGAAAGAAAAATGTGAGGCAAGAAACAAAGCATACTAATTTATCATCTCCATATAAATTCATAAAAATGTATCCAGAACTTGAAAAAGAATTAGCTTTGAAACAGCTTGAAGAGTTTACAAAACCAAGGAAGAAAAAAGAACAAACAGATACCGATGAAAAACAAATGGGAAAAAACAAATTCATGCAAAAGCGGGTAAAAAGAATTAAAGGATCTGAAAATAATAATAATAATGGGGATAAAAAGCCAGATAATAATATTAAAATGGTTACCAAAGGAAAACCTGGAAGAAAACATAAAAATAATGACCAAGAGCAAGGTATTCCTAAAAGGAAGAGAGTTCTAAAAAGTACAAATGGTGAAATTATTCCACCGACTGTAGCTGATGTTAGTCAGATTACCGAAGTGCCGACTGTTGAAGATGGCCCACTACCTTCAGTTCCTCCTGTTAAAGATAACAGATATATTAAAAAATATGTCAACAAAAGACTTTTATCAAGATCAGATGAAGATCCTGATCCCACAGAAAATGTTAGTACAGTGAATGGTTCATTACCAAGTGATTATTTAGTAGATAATCATACACTTGTTAGAAATACTGAAAATTTGAGTCCAAAGATTAAAAAGACTGCCCAAAAAAAAGGTGATATAGTTATTAATAATATCAGTAAGCAAAAAGTAAATGATGTACAGGAAGATAGTCAGAGTAGTGGAGCATCATCATCTGGTAAGAGAAAACAAAATCGTGTTATGAGAGAAATAGATAAGTTACTTGGTGATGAAGGTGCCATAAATATGTTGTATTCAGTCGAACAAAAACGAACACCAGGCAGTACTCCTAACAGAAGAGGAATACTGCCTTCAGCCCGTAGAAAGAAAAAAGATCTACTTTTAAAAACACGATTAGTAAAAAATGCAGTTCTTAGATTAAGTAATTCACCACCACAGTCTTTAGGGAAGACTGCATTAAGAGTCAGGAGAAATTCAAATCCTTCAGCGACTCCTGCAACAACAAATCCACCAAAACTAGAAACACCTCAGCGTAAGATGTCTGTTGAATCAAGAGATTCGTTACAATCTTCTTCGTTTAATTCACCTGTTCATTCACCATCTTTTGCATATCCAACAAAACTTTCTGTACCTGCTGAAGCATCTCGTATAATTAGAAGACATTCATCAAGTAGTTCTTATTCAAGTCGAAGTAATAGTCCACGTAGGCCCAGTATTGATGCTGATCGTTCCCCAGTTCTACCTCAGTGTATTCCTTCTAGTCCAGAGAAGATTTGTACTATAGATTCAGATAGTGGAATTGTAAACTCTGTAAAGAAAAGTACTTCTAATCTGAAAAAGTTGGATGAAACTGGTGTTAATAAAGCTAGACAGATATTAAATGTAAATGATTCTAAAACTATTGCCAATGAAACATCTGATAGATCAGAGCGTTTAGTAGACATAAGGCATAAGGATATGAAAGTAGAAAATCAAGGAATTAATAAAATTATAGAAAATGAAGATGATAATACATTAGTATTCAAAAAAGATATACATGATTTAGTAAAGAATAGATTAAGTGCAGAATTTTCAAGGACAATAAAAAAAAACTTAATTGCAGCTAAGTTAGGTAAACCTAAAAGAAATACTGTTTCAGATACTGTTTCTGAAATTCAGCGTAATATTTTGAGAGCACTCTCCAAACAAGATGGTTGTGATTCTATTGTTACAGCATCTTCTAGCTCTTGTCATACAGAACCAAGTACTTCCACATTGAGAAATGAAACATCTAATTCAGCACTATCTTTAAACTCTAATGTTGCCAGTAAGTACTTAATTTGGTCTATATTGACATTATTTTTATAAATTTACCTAATTTATTTTTTAATTAATATCTTGAAGTGAGTGTTTATTTAATTTGTTGAATGCCACCTCATAGCATGTACAGAGCCTCTAATGTAGCTCTGTAGCATAAATGGAAACACACTTGTTTCCTCTGTTCACATGGGGTCATCCATCTAGCTTGTTTATTTCACTACATACTACTTTTACCTGTGTGCTAATTAAATTTTAAATTTCTTTTTTTAAAGATTTTTTAATTTATTTGGTCCAGCTATCTGACATAAATGTAAGTAATAAAAGTGTGTTTATTTAATTTTTAATTTTTACCATAAAATGGCAGCAAAAATTAACAAACATGATTTACTTTAATTGTCATTTTTAAACAAATTAAATTTACTGTACTGATAAAAAAAAATAAATTAACTTCAGTTTCTCATGATAGTAAATTGTAGTAGTTAAAAAATACTCTTAAGAGTTAATTTTAAGATTTTCTTGTAATTTATTTAATTCCATGCATTTTATAATTATTGATTTGTCAACACTTATTTGCTTATTTTTCTTTATCTCTAAGAAAAAGTGTAGTCCAGGAATATTGGTTTGGAAAATCTGCATCAGATAATCTTTGCCGCAGATTAATTTTTCCAGTCATGGCTGAAGAAAATGCTCAAGGAATTTATTAGGTAATAGTCATTTTCTAATTAAACTCTGGCTTCACTTCTTCAGTAACCACATCCTAGTCTAGAACAGTCTCATTCTCTTTTTTCAAATGATACTATTTGATCTTCCTTCCATCCACTATCACAACTTGAAAAGAATCAATTTTGGAATTGCTGATATGATACTACTGATACTAACATGTTTCTTTTTTGAGCAAGTAATGGGTTCTTTGAAATAGTTATAAATATAACCTATATGAATAGTATAATATTTAAATTTGTGTGCATAGCCCTATAATCATGAATGAAATCTTGTGGAAAAATATTAACTGTTTTCAGTTGCTTTTCAAAATTTGATATATTACAGAATGATAGCTATTGAAAAGCTAAAATGATACCATTCATTATGCATTTTACATGAAAGTAATTTCTTAATGATAACATCCTGTTGTTAGAAACCACTGATGAGTATGCTTTTTTGCAGTCTGAATGGAAATTCATTGTAACTTAGTGCAACATCATATACAGATTTGAGTATTTTCCTCAGAATCTTAGATATAATTATTTCTGTAAAGAACGTGGAAGAACACTCAATTTTTAAAAATTGCTACATAAAAATAATCTCAAACCAAATGATTTAATGGTGATATCACAGACCAAATCGTGTAGTCATTTCAGGACATGATATGGCTTCCAAAATGATTTTAAAATAATAACAGTGTTCTTGTATTGTATTCTTTAACTCTGTTAGTTGAAATGAAGTGATGTTGTTCAGTGGGTCTTTTCTGAGAAATGTTTGAATCCTGTCTTGCTATACTATTCTGATTACCTTTACATTTTGCAGTGAATAATCCTTTGATTGCTTTGACAGTTTCTGACGTTTAAATATTTTTTATTGAGCTTGAATTCCTCTTTCTCAACATAATTCCTTTTGCTTCAAAATGTGTAACCCTTATTGAACAGCATAAACTGATAAAATCTGAGCCAAAATTGAAAATAATGATAGAATTCTTTTTGTGCAGTTTCATAACAGTTTTATTGTGTAGTTTTTATAAATTTCTTTTATTGCAAACCCAAGATGCACTGCTGACAACTAAATCAATTTCAACTAAAGCTTCATTGTAACTAATTAATTGTTGCTGACTGGAAACAAAATAAACTTATCAACTTAAACTATGGCCTTGCAATAAATGTTTCAAAATTTATAAATTGGATTCAGCTGCATTCAAAATGTATTTTGACTCTCATATTACAATTATATAATATATTGTTGCATACCAGTACAATGTGGCATTCTTTTGTTTATGAGCTGCCATTTTGTTTGTTATCAACGTGGAAAGCTAGACTGCTGAGCATCATGCTTTCACTGTTGAAATGGTTCTCTGGTTGCTACATAGCATATACTCTGGCAACATTTTAACTTGGAACATCAAGGAATGTATCACATGATTACACCATTACAAAGTGAGTAAGTTCCTCTAAATTAATAACATCTGATTGTAATTTTAACTAAGAAGGAGTGAAAGGACTGTGCGGACACTAGGCATAATTAAAAATATTTGTGCTGCAATCTTGTGTAGCCAAAAAAAGACTGCCCCGCAACACTAAACTTTGCAAGTATCAAGTAGTCATTTGTTCAAGTAGGATCTCCATTTTCACCTTTACATATTACAAACGGTGCAAGAAATTGAGAAGCCTCAAGATTCTGTTACTCGCAAAGAGTTTTGTATAATTTTGTGTGACATACAAAATAATTCGCAAAAGTTATTATGTACTTTCCTTATCTTAGATGAACTACATTTCAAATATATGGTTCTTTAAATAAGCAAAATTTGTATTATTGGAGTGATGTAACACATCAACCCATTAACAGTCTCCATGTTACTGTGTAGTGTGGAGTAACTTCTTCAGAATTATCATGTTATTTTTAACAGTGATGGTGGTACGGCTGTAACCAGTGAATATTACCTAAGGATGCTACAAGCCTTTTTTCCATTGCTTATTATGGTTGCTGAACATTTATTGTTCTAACAAGATGGGGCGATTGTGCACCCAATGGTCAAAATATACTTGGATTTTTTGTGATGGGCCTTTTCTCAGAGATTGATTTTTTGTCTTTGTGACATTTCTCAGCCGATCCAGTGCTCCAGTCAAACATTTGATGATTTTTTCTGAGGGGAATACTGCAAGGAAAAACTCTTCTAACCAATTTGGAATTGAAGCACTAATCAGGGTTGCCTTCACCAATAATCATAGTGATATGTTAAGATAAATAATGAACAGCTTTCAGTGCCACTTAGAAAAATATGTGGTACAAGGGGCTGTCATTTAACAGGGGTTGCATTCAAATATTGACTGATAAATGACATACTTGTATTTGACATAGAAAGTAATTAATAACCTGACCATTTTTTTAAGTGTTTGAAAAATGGAAACATTTTATGATGTTCCTGCTTTTTAGAATTTTCTTTCAGTCTGGAAGGTTATGAAAAGTTTTCTTAAAAAAAAAAAAAAAAAATTAAATTAAATTTCTTAAGTTAACCGGCATCAACAAAATTACTTTGCATCATTGACATGCAAGTCAATTTAATCTTTCATGGTAAGTCATTTTTAATTAAGAGTCCTTCAGGTTAGACCTGACTCTCATTTAAATTTTTATTTAATTTTTTTTAATCTATTGAGTGTCGTTAGACAAAATCTAAACTTCTTCTGTTTTGTACATTTGTTCATCTTTCTTTTCAGATGTGTTGTTCTCTTTCTAGTTTTTATAATTAGTTATTAAATTTTTTATAAAAATATTATGTATATTATTTCACTCATTTATCGCAGCATTTCTAATAATTGCCAAAATGAGTAATGTAAATTGGGTCTATTTAATCCAAGTTACATTTTTATTCATTACTTTATTTGTACGTTAATTTATCATTAGTCTTTTGTAGATATGTATACAATAACATACAGATCGATAAGAGGAACAATAGTCAAACTCTGTCTAGTTAATCACTCATTATGTATATGTCAATAGTAATTCAGGAATTGGTTTGATAAAAGTTTTGTTTATAAAATTCATTTGTTATTCCTTCACTGAATCCTAATGTTTGCTATAAAACTCTAGTATCAGTTTAAAAAAAGAAATACTTACTACTCTTAGTAATAAGGAAATACATAGTATTTTTTTTTCAGGTTACTCTAATTTGTTAAAAAATATTAATATTGATCGTCAAAAGAAACGTGATGGTGAAGAAAAACAAAGATCGAGTGTTCGGCAAAATGCTGGTGCATATTCATATAAAGAGATAAGTTTGCGACGTTATGATCATTTAGTACAAATTATATTAACACCAGTCTCAACTAAAATGAAAAATGCTTTTAATTTGCAGGTAAAGATTATTCATAAAAAAATAAATAAATAAATAGTTTATGCTGAATTAGAAATTTGAATACTCGTATAACTTTTGTAAAGCTTCTTTGTAGCTGACTTCATTTAAAAAAAAGATTAAAATTGACTAGGACAGGTTATAGTTTATGCATTTTTTAAAAGTTTGTTTTAATTTTCTTTTTATAATTTATTTGTTTGCTTTTAACTTCTTAAATATATCAGTTATGAAGGTGAAACAGCATAGGAATTCTGTTTCTGTATTATACATTAAGTCAAGATTGTATTATAATGGGGGTTTAAGTGCTATTGTGGGAAATACATTTACAAAAAATGTTTTTATGATTAAGATTACAAATTGTTCTGAATGGTACAAATACTGTATAACATTTGGTTACAAAATTGTCAGCTGTATTTATTATTGCTATAAGATATTTTAATTTTAATTTTCCCAATAAGAACATTTACAAATTAGTATAATTTACCTAATGAATTTTTAGGCCCACAATTAAGAGCTTGTAAGTACGTATTGATCATTTTTTTGGAAATCAAAGTATTCTTTAGCAATTACTTGTTTCTGGGTATGTGTTACATCAGCAGTCTATATGTTGTGGTTGGTTATGATTATTACTTTGTGGGTATCATAAATACTGCTGCATAACTTATAACTCAATCAGATTTTTTTCAAATTAGAAAAAAAAAATTGATTGTAAGAACATTTTGATTGTTTTGCCATTTTTGAATTGTAAAAGTCAAAATTTTTCTTAAGTTATTTTTGAATAAATGTATTGAAATTTCTCATTTAATTTCTATAAGGTTTTCTAAGACATTGATGTGTATGAATATTTTATATTGTAAGAGTAAGTCAGTGATATTAACCATTCAGAAAAACTAAAATTTGCCTTAAATTAAGGGAATGCAATATTTACAACCTAACTCAGATTATAATTTGAATCACCTCAGGGAAAGTTATTCAGTAGTGATTATTTCAGTTCATAAATAGAATATAATTAGTTCCCTAAATTGGAATATTTCCTACTTTTAGAGTTATACTAATTATAAATGTCTTTACTTACATCAACCTATTGTAAATCAATTTCCCTAAATCTTTTTTCTTCTACATAAATTACTTTTAAATTGTTCCGTGTTGTGCAACCATATTTTTCATTTTACTTTATGTTTATTAATGTGATTAAAAAAAGTGGTGCTAAACTGAAATAGAACAAAGCCCATAATGAATTAATTGGTAATGGTAAAACAGGGTACGATCCAGTCAGGTTTGCTATTAAATGTAGTAAGTGGTTAATGATATTTATTAGAGGTGCTAATGTAATACAATTGGATGAACTACAGTTCCATAACCATCCAATGTATGATTTAAAAAACATACCATAATGTATGAACATACGAGGTGCGACAATAAAGTAATGAGACTGATTTTTCTTTGCAAGATGTGGCAACGCTGCAGCTTGCGTAGGCACACCATCTTTGACCTTGGTCTATAAGCTACTTCTAGTCCAAGCGGCACATTGATGCAACTGCTCAGTTGTGAATTGTGCTGTAATAAGTGAACACGTGTCACAGAAATGAAGGTGATGAAGGTTGGTTTTTTCAATACGATCCAGAGACAAAACCCCAAAGTTCGCGATGGTGCTCAAAGGGATCACCCAGACCAAAAAAAGCTCACATGTCAAAGTCAAAAGTGAAATGCATGCTTGTGTGCTTCTTCGATTCCAAGAGAATTGTTCATAAAGAGTGGGTGCCTCCTGGACAAGCAGTTAACCGATATTTCTACAAAGAAATTTTAGAAAGACTTCGTAAACAAGTTCTTCATGTCCGTGCCAACATTGCTGAGAATTGGATTCTGCATCACGATAATGCACCATCCCATACTGCTCTGTCAGTACAGCAATTTTTAACCTCAAAACAAATTTCAGTACTACCACAGTCACCTTATTCACCATATATCGCTCCGTGCGACTTTTTTCTACTTCCAAGAGTCAAAATGGCGATCAAGGGACACCATTTTCAAACAACACAAGATGTCCAAAAAGCTGTGACGAGGGTCTTGGAGGATATTACAGAAGATGAGCTCCAGAAATGTTACCATCAATGGCAGAAGCACTGGAATAAGTGTGTGCAATCAGAGGGGAACTACTTTGAAGGAGACAACACTAAACATGACTAAAACGGTAAGCAACATTTTTTCACATCAGCCTCATTACTTTATTGTCACCTCGTAGTCCATATTCACATATTGATCTTAGAGTTCATACTTATTAAATTCCTTCATACTCCTTGTTCAGTGGCTTTCTATACCTTTTACTTACTTTCTTTGCTTATAAACATGGAATTATATGCAAAAAAAAATTACTTTAAAAGGTGCAAACATTATGTGACAAATGTGGTATTTAATTTTTACAAGATAAAAGAAAATGTTTTTGTAAAGCATCCATTTTATGACTGCTCATTATATCGTCCTTGTTAATTATTTTGAAATAGGTGGTTGATAGATTGGTCAAAAAAAGAAAAGAGCTATTTAACACAATCATCTATTTATCTGTCCTGTCTTTATTATTCAATATATTTTTATCAATTTTTTAGCCAAAACTGACCCTCTTCTAACTGAATTGACCATTAAATACTGCCTTAATGATTAAATTGTACTTTATACTGCATTTCATTATTTTTAACATGAAAGTAGTTCATCCAATCAAGATTTTTTTAAAGTATTTTGTTTTCTTATATTGCCTAACTTGGGTGAACATTAATATCTCAAAATTTTAGTCAAAAATGTCTGTTCCTCAGTGCTTTTGTATTGTATAGTGTGTAGTAATTTTTTCTTTATTTTGTATTTTTTTTATAATAACTTTAATTGAATAAATTAGCTAGATAGTTAGGAAAGTTACTAAGCTTTAATATGATTGGTGAAAAGGAAATAACAGTCTCTTTTAAAAAAATCCAAGGAGGCTGATTTTGAAGTAAAGAAGCCAGCCAAAGAGGCTGATTTTGGAGTACACAATTTTGAAATAAAAAAAAAAATTTTTGATTTAAACTAAAAGAAATGAACCATGTTCTTAAAAATTTATATAAAAACAAATTTTAAATCAATCCAATTTGAAAAATAACTGTATCATAAAAATGCAGTGAAACAAAATAAATATAATAATAATTATTATTATTATTTAAATTTAAAAAGCTTTCCTGTGGTTAATTTTTTGCTGGCTTTTTTAATTTTAAATTAATTTATGATTTTCCCATTTTTTGATTCTCATAATCTTTGTTTTATATAGAAAGATATACATTGTTGCCAGAAAGTTTAGGAACATGCCTAGATTTTGTTGAATCCAATTTCGTCTAAAAACTAAATGCATTTTCAGTCAGTGTTTTTACATGATGTTGTTCAGCACTTAATTACAGGTTTTCAGTAAAAATTTCACCGCTCTAGCTCAAATACTTTTGGAGATTGGTTATTTTTTCATTTTTCATTCAAAACCCTACGAAAATCTTTTTTTTCTCGAAGATGGCTAGTCCTACAGCTATAAAATTTTTACTGCAGCTTTATTATGGCATAAGGATCAAAATGATGATAATAATAATACAATCAGGGACCAAAAATTCCTACTGTTTGGTTGCCGCTCAAATTCTTCTCTTTTTTTTAAATTTTGTGGCAAAATTGAGCATTTTCATTCTGCATAACTTCCGACTGGCAACACTATGACCTGTTCTGACTACATAGTTTTTTCTCCATGTCTTGTTTGTGAGAGATCGTTTGTGCATGCATTCTCTACCTTGTGTCAGTTGGTGTTATAACCTCGCTACACTTTTTACCATTTTGTGAAAGTAAATGCTGCAGAAATGGAGCAATCATCTGTGTCTAAAGATATTAAGTGGCAAATTATCAGCATGCACAGGTGCAGTAACATACTGATCAATAACATCTAAACTTAATGTGTCTAAAACGTGTGTTGAGGACACAGTGAGATGTTTTAAGGAAGCTGGCACCATAATTGAAACTCTGTGAAGTGACAGACCACACAAAATCTCACCTTGTCAGGATCGTAAGTTTTTAATTTTGAGTTGTAAAAATCAAAATGCAAGTTGTGATTTATTGTCTGTTATAAAGGAAGATAACAAAGACCTCAATATTTGTGTGTCTACTGTGTCTTCAAGGCTTCGGGAAATAGATATGCACTCTGCATAGAAATTTGTTAAATTTCTAAATAAATAATTATTAAAAATAATTATTTAAATAATATGATTAAAAAATGATGTAAAATTTGGTGTATGGCGTGTGGCAGTGGCTGTAGCTGCAGTGTAGTAGGTAAGGAATATAATTTAAAGATATATTTTCTGTTGTCAGTGTTAATTACTCTGAATTATAGCAACCTATCTCTTAAGAGCTGTCTATGAAATTAAATAATTATGAAATGCAAAGAAAGCAATGCTGAACAGATATTGAGATGAAATTGTTCAGAAAAAATATTCAAAAACTTTATAGAAATAATAATAATTAAAAATATAAAATTGGATGTGCATTTTGATTAAAGTTCCTGTACACACAAGTGAATAGTTTTAGTTATTATTAAAGTGTTCATTTATGTAAAATAAAATAATTTATGAAAAATCATATTATACAAAAGCCTAAAGCTGTCCTAATGTCCTTGTTTCCTGAGTTTTAGTTATTATGATCTCACCAGTAAAATGGTGGGATGCAAGAATATAATAAGATTGCATTGTAAAAGAAATTAGAAGAAAATTACTGTTATATACTGATGATAATTTTACAATCAATTTAATCAATTTTTTTTTTTACAAAATTATATATGGTAAACAAATGACTTTCAGTATAATTAATACCTAATGAGGTTTCAACATTTAATCAAGTATGATTTACTGCTTATCACCTGCATTACATTTTTTTTAATGTTAGGCAATGCTCTTTGCCAGTAGGAAAATATAACTTTTGTGCTAGTATTGATATGAATTAAGAGAAAGTGTTGGGCAAGTTATTCATAATGGATGTTACTGAATGTTATCTTCAAAAGGATACCTCACATTATCAACAGATAGTCATATTTAAAGTTAATTTAAAATAGTGAAATTAAAAAAAGTAACATTTTCAGAACCAGAATTACTATTCTTACAGTTGTATAATTACTTAGTAAATAAAACTGTAATTTTTATTTAATCACTTTTAATTAATTTTTTTTTAAGATTCTGCGAACCTTAAAACTTGATTTTTCCTTAAAAAATGCAGCAGTTAAATTTCAATGGTTTCATTTATATGACAATCAGTTATTTTTTATTGTGTGTTTTTTAATGTTGCTTTTTGCTTCATTTATAAAATGAAGAAATGTCAATTAAAAGAAAAGTATTTGAAATAGTCACTTTATGTCAATTATACATGAAAATCATGAGCAGCTAACTACTGCAAAGCTATGGATTATATGTTCCTATCAAATTTTATTCTTTTTATTGCCACTGTTTTCTTCTGTATTAAGGAACACATGTTAAAAATCTTAACTTACTTTTGGGTTTGCTCTAATGTTTTTTAATCTATATCTTGCACTAAAACCTAATTAACTTATGTAGATAAAACTAAGAAGATGAGTCCATTTATGGCACAATATATTGTGCTTCATCATGTTGGATGGGGTGATATTTATTGTTTTTTTTTTTTTTTTTAAGCTATTAAGATATACAAATGATATTGTATTCTGTACTTCATGAACAGTTTTCATCACAATGTTATTATTGTCTTTTTATAGGTATTTAAAGAGATGACTAGTGCGTTGAATTGTCTGCGAAAAGATGATACGTGTAGAGTAGTACTGTTCACTTCAACTGGTAGTGCATTCTGTCATGGCATTGATCTTCCTTCATTAATTCATCCTACCCCAGAAAAAAGAAAAACTGCTGCTGTAGAACTTTTGCTTGCTATGAAGTAAGTTCTAATTTTAAATTTCACTAAGGATAGAAAAGCTCTAAAATTGTATCTCTTTTAATCCTACATCATGTAGATATCAAAAGTATTTAATTAATTTTCCATAAAATCTCTCTAAAATGTGTGTGCAGTACTGTGGTTTTTTTTTCTTTTCTATCCCCTTTTTTGGTTTGTGTATATTTTTTATGATATCTTGACTGATTTTTGATTTTAATGGTATTGAGTATTAATGTAGATATACTGGTTTTTATTGTCTACCGTTTTCTTAACTTTTCATGGCAATTCCATGTAAAAGTAAAATACCATCTACCACTCACACATTCTCTCATTCATCACAGTATCTCCTGAACCCATGGTCCCAAAAAATTGAAATTTTACGTAATGTTCCTTTCAGATCATAGGCCTCCACTAAGAAATCTCAAAAGGAGATGTATAGAGGTTGAACTTACTGATCTTCTGATGTTAATTCTTCAATTTCTTGAACAACCAAAAGCACAGGTTTGTCAATTTTTAAAAATTTCCTATTATTTTAAAGGTAAAATTTTTAATGTTGAACTATATGGTGTTAAATCTAGTAACTATAGCCTTTGATCGAGCAACTATATTTTTTTCTTTAACTGGTCAGGCATTTTCAGAACTTTCTCACAGCAATAAAGAATTCACACATAATTATGTTTTTAATTTTGGTGTGTCATAATATCAAAATAACTACAAAACATGAAAAAAGATAATGAATATTGTGATGCTTATTTTATTTGTTTCACTTGTAGTTTTAATTCTTAATACCCAATTATTGGTTGATTGCTTTTAAAAATTGTTGACTGGCACTGTTAAAAGGTTTTGTATAATTTATATAAAAACATTCATTGTGTAGACATGATTAGTAATATTGCTTACTGCAAATAAAAAATTATGTAGATTAGTTTGAAAAAAAACATTAATATTAGACTATTTTAAAATGTATGTTTATGAGTTAAATATGTTTAAATAATAAAAATATTTTTTAAATGCATGCTGTGAAGCTAAACTAGCATGTACTACACAATTTACAATCTAACTTAATTAATACTATAAGTGGATCATATACCATCTTTTTCACAAAGAAATCAGATCAAGGAAAATAATAAAAACTGTTGCATTATGTATAAAGTATAGCCAATATTGTATGAAACTATCCTATGAACTAATAATGTGATCTTTGTGATTAAAGTTAAATACTACAATGTAATATAGCAAATCTGATTAGTTGACGTGGCTAGAACATCTCAAAATTGATAGTTGTTGGTTCAAGGATTAGGCACAATAGAAGTGAATATTCTACGCAGGACATTTTCCATCTGACTAGAAGTAAAATTATTTTCTTTGAAAATTATTGAGAGCCCATCATGAAATGATGTGAAGACAGAAAATTTCCCTGTACTATGTTAAAAAACATAATGTGATAAGCTTAAGAAAACGATGGGAAAATTAATTTTTTTTTTGTTTGATGATATCGTCACATAAGCTTGAAGCTTGTGTATGAGATATGGAAATTTTTAGCATTGGAAAAATGCCATGCCTGACCAGGATTCAAACCCAGGACCTCTGGGTGAAAGACTGCAATACTACCACTATACTACAGAGATTAGCAACTTTGAAATATTTAGGACAATTTATAAACAAAGAAGGAATTTAAATGATAACTTTATGTTTTATCTGGATTCTAGGAAAATCTGAAAGAAAAAGAATTATTATGACCATTCTAACACTAAAAATTGCTCAACCAAAGAAATACTAATTTTCTATTGCAAATTACAGCCATTGAACTATTTTATTATTAAACTGCAATATACATTTTTCAACATCTTTCAGGAAAAAACTTACAACTAATAGATTATAAAAGTAAAGAATAGAAATATATACAAATGAAACTGAAGTTTAAGAAACTAAAGTATAAACTTAGGAACGAATAGATGGGATGGATACATAGATAGGACTAAAAGATAATAACGTGAAAATAAAAGTTGGAACAAACCATAACTTCAGTTCTAGAAGTTAGATGCAACAAGTATATTCAATATAAAATCAGTATGCAAATTTTAAAAAAGAAGTCTTGATTTAGTTGAAAGGTAACTGTTGGTAGATAACCTTGGATAACTAATAAGTATTAGAATTGAAGGATACAGAAGTACAAAAACCCAAATGATGACAAAGGCAATAAACAGTATCAACTTACAATAAATTTAATTAATAGAAAGAAGGAGAAAACAAAACTGGCTGAAAGTAAGACTCACTCTGTGATGTTTTCAAATACAGTATTGAGAGAGAAGAGGGTTTTGTGGAAGCGAAACCATAATAATATAATCAGAAGTCCAAATGAGAGACGGCTATTATTTGATAAAGGGCTAAATAGGGAAAAGAACCCCATAAAGAATGGGGATTTATGGATGAGATTGTGAAATGCTTTGTGGCAATGAGTTTTCTGTTCCGTTCTGTGTGTTTATAACGTGTCTGGGACCAGCTGAGCCACAACGGTCGGTGATCAACAACAATAAGAACAATAACAAGAATTAGTATGTGTACTGTCCATTAAAAAAAATGTGTAAAAAACAGTGCAAAAATAGTGTCACATCAGTTAACATCATCCAATTTATTAGAAACATTTATTATTATTTGAATTTGATAAAGCCGTAAAGGATTTAATTAAGAATCAAGAAGTAGCTTGATATTAATTAATGTAATAAAACAATTATTAAATATATATCTAATAATACTATAATACATAAATTTAACATCATGCTTCCATACCATTGACTAAACTAATTAATTTTTTTTGTATAGGAAGAGGAGTTACATTTTCTACTAAGTAAAGTGCATCAGACTGTTTAAATGACATCAAATAAATAGAAACTATCTTTCTGTCATTATGTTAGATTGATTATTTTACCTACACATATACATTTACTAACAGAGTTTTGTAATTTTGTTTTGTTAATTATTTCTATTTTATAATTATTATATCTGTTTAATAATAATATTTTCTTGTTTTATAGAAATTTCATAAAAAGCCTGGCAACATTCAACAAACCACTAATAGCTGGTGTTCATGGAGCTGCCGTGGGGTTGGGTGTTACTATGTTACCATTTTTTGACATGGTGTTTGCAAGCGATAAAGCTACATTCCATACACCGTATGCACGACTTGGTCAAATACCAGAAGGTGCTGCTACATTAACTCTTCCACAAATGTTGGGAAATGCTGTGGTAAGTGAACATTGATTGTTTTTGTATCATATACAACATATTCATCCAGAAAATGAAATGGCCAGAAGCCTTTAAAAATTATTCAATTTCAATAAACCTCTTGTAATAACTTGATGGACTGCCTGATTATATGCTTGGTCGTGCCTTCTTGTTGAATCAAAGCATTATTAATTCATCCTCTGTTAGCTCTCCCATAAACTGGTGAATGATTTCACAATAACGAGCTGAATTTATTTTTTTGTAAAGAATATTGGGCAAACTATCTTCTGTATATGCAATTTGTACCCCAATGTTCTAGTTTTGAAGAGGAATTTATATGGGTTTTAATCATTTGGGTTGTTGGTAGACCATAAATATGAGTCCTGTGCATGCATACATCCTGATAAATGAAACCGTGCTTTATCAGTATAAAAAGTCCAAAATATCATCAGATTTATCTGGTAGAAATTGTTGAAACCATTCACAGTATTAAATTAGTTTTCCACAGTCTGTGGCCAATGACTTTTGAACCACTTTAACTTTATGTAGGATGAGACTGAACTTCTTACAAACTGCTTTATGTGCTGTTGTAACACCGATATTTTTCGGTTGGACTGACTATTGCTTGAATGTGTTGGGACATGTTGCATAGCAGCTAATGTGTCTTGCTGTTTTTCTTCAAGTGTTGTTTATCTACCTAGAATTAGGCTCATAGTCTTTTACCTAAACATCCTTCTAAATTTCTCAATTAGTGTTCTTACACCATGTCAATTAGGAACCAGTTTACCTAGAAATCTTAATGGAAAACTGGTCTTTCACTGTCTGGGTTCTAATCATGCTCATGGAGACATATACAACAAGAAATATTCAGTAGAATACTGAATATTTCTTGAACACCATTCTGAGTGCACACAAAAGGACACAGTCTCATTGTTCAAAGCTGACAAATACATAATGAATTCCAAAAAATTAAAGAACTGCAAAGAATATTGGGCCAACTACTCTTCTGGATATTACAATTCCTCCAATCCTTTGGTCGTAAAGAGGAATTTCATGTATGTTATGTGGGTTGTCGACAGACCATAAATTTAAGTCCTATGTTTGCATAAACCCTGATAAATAGAACTGTGCTTTATCAGTATTGAAAACTATTGTCTCATTCTTGTCTCAAGGTCACCAACCTCACTGGTTTGCACTCCCTCAACATTAATCACGATTATATAGGTGTTCAGTTACTTTTCAGATCCACTGTATATATACATTCATATGTATGTGCATATGTGAAATCCATGTTACCCATGTTAAAAAAATTACAAAATTATTCTTTTTGCAAATAATTATAAGCCCTCTTTGGATTAATCATCCTTACCCTCAGCACTTCCCTTTCCATTACTTAAGTTAATTTGGGGATTATATTTCATATCTAAGCCAAAGTGATATAATGATGACAGGTATCTTCCTGATTAAGCCGCAGGCCTTCTATTATTTTTATCATCTGACATCTATCAACTAATTTTATCATTAGTTTTATAAGATTTTATTACTAAAGTTCTTAGTAGTTTCAACTAATCTGCTATTTGAAACTACTATACAGTTTTCATGGGATTTAAGTTTTTTTGCTGTGCTAGATTTTTTTTACTTTTTAAAGTTTTAATATGTTACTTTTAAAGTTTTTATCATAATATATTTTAAATTATATTTTTCCAGACAAGTGAGCTCCTCTTTGGCTGCCGCAAACTTACTGCTAGTGAAGCATTGCATTTTGGGCTTGTCACAAGGATTCTTTGGCCTGATAGGTTTCAGGAAGAACTTATTCCTCTTATACGTGGTATAGCTACTCAGTCATCACAGGTATAAAATTGGTTTTTATTTATTTGTATATATTTCATCAAGTGCAAACAAAATTTATATTAATTTTCATAAAGTTATAAAAGAGATTTTATTAGCTTTTATGATTTTATACAACCAGTCTGTTGATTAAATTTATCAACTTCAGATTGGTAAGGTACCGCCATAACCTCAAGAATTGATTGACTGTGTGTGCAATATATTCTGTCCAGTTTTTAAACAAAAGAAATGGCATAATTATTTTGTTCTAATATTACTTGCTGTTTTTGACGGAGACCAGAAATTGTCAGGTATTTTAATCGGGCACGTGCGTGTATGTGTGTGTGTTTGTGCATTTATGAACACTTCATACATTTTTCACAATTCACTGATTTACAGGTTTTTCATACTATTTAACAAATTACCCCAAAAAGATTAATTTTTTTTTTTTTTAATGTAATTTGTTTATTGCATAACTTCACCTACTCCTAATGTTCTCTTTTTTTAGTAACAAAAGTAAATAACCATTTTAAGTGGGACTAACAATGTTATTAGATAAAGAAAACTTAAATTGATGTTTGTATGTTTGGTTTTTTATCCTTTTTTCATGATTAAATTTAAAAAAATATTGAAGATTAATGTCAATAATTTTTTTTGTCGTAAACTAATGTACATTTTCAAATATCTCCAAATCAGTGTTCTTTAGCATACAACATAAATTTAAAGAATTTCTAAAGATACTAGAATAGTGTAGGCTAGTATTTTTTGTTTATATTTTTCCAATCTTTAACTGTGTGTGTAATTCCAAAATTGATCGCAAATTTTCTTCATCAATTTGAATTTTTTTTCTAATGGCTCTAAAGTTTTTTAATTAATGAAATCATCACACAATGATGATCCAAATTCATTTTTATTATACCCAGTTTATCCATAAAAAAAGTGATAGCATATTGTTGCACTGAAGCATAAATAAAGAATACAAAATAGATACTAAACAAAGTACTGAGAGTACAATAGTGTAAAATATTGCCAATTTGAGGTAGTGAATTGAAATAAAATTAAGTTTAGTTGTAAAATTAAAATAAAAAAAAATTATATAATAGTTGTTTGTAATTTACAAAGAGAAAATAGTGGTAGGCTAGTAATACTGTAATAAGCACTTCAGGATCAATGAGTGAAAGACTAAGAATAGAAAATACAATCCTTATAAACTAAATTGTTTTTAATAAAGTAAGCAATAAAGCATGTAAACTTTGTTGCTAATTTCATTTCACCAATACTGAGAAGGTAGGTTAAACTGGCAGGACATTTAATAAAAATTACGTTAAAACAGAGTCTTTATCTTTACATCACTTTTCTTTGCCCTTGGATCATTATCTTGTTTTCAAACTTGTCCTTTAAAAATTATTTTACAGGTTGGAAAGCAAAATTCATAGGCTACAGCTTTAATTTTGCACTCTTCTATAATGGAACTTGTAATTTCAATTTTTTTATTAAATATCTGACAATCTTAAACAGATAACTGATTTTTTATGATTGTTATATAAGCTACCATATACATTGTGCTTGTCATTTATGTTTTTGTGAAATATATTTATGAATAGCACTAAAATATTTTTTAACTCGAATCAAATCAATCCATTTTAAGCAGTAAACATAAGAAGATGCTTTTATATTTTTTATATAAATTCTTTATTCTTCAAGAATTACATGCATTTAGATACCTCCTTCATTAGTTTCTTCTTTAGTTTGTAAATTAAAATTTTATGTGCTAATAGCTGAGTGTATTGGTAATCAAAAAATGACTCCTCTTCAAAATTATTAAAAAATAAAACTATTATTAAAAACTAAACTATGAACTGTTATAAACTATATTACTATATTATAAACTATTATCAAAAATAAAATGCATTCTAATGTGTAATATTAACAGTATGTTGACACTTAAAAAATAAAATAAAAATATTTTTTTAGTTTGTGTTTTTTCTGGTGACCATTTTTCTTTGGCTCTACACAGCATTTTTTACTGAATTTGCCATTTACAGAAAATTTAATCACTTCTCTATTTGATCTGTTATGATACTAAACTTCATTGTTTTCAATTTGAAATATTTCATGTTTTTTTTTGTTTTTGTTGTTTTTATAAGTCAGTCTTTCAGCCATATTTAGTGGAAGTGTCTGAAATTGCACTAAAAAATTGTTTAGTAATTTTTTTCAATTTTTTATATTAAGGAAATCTTGTTAAGAATATTAAAAAGTCTTAGGCATAAAATATATGCTTAGATGTCTCCAATTGGACCAGCTTATTATATCCGAGAATTGCCAGACCTGGGTATGTAATTAGAACTAAACAAACAAAAGTCTTGAGTTATTTATACAATTTATTAAAGCTTAACTGCAATGTATGATTTTTCTGTTATCAACTTAGATAATATTACTTTTTTCATAAAATGTTGCAATTTCAAGTCGACAGTAAAATTTAGTAATTACTATCTTTTACTAGTGAACAGTATCTCTGACCATGACAATTATGGCTTGAATTTAGGACTAAATTACTGTTAACCCGTAAAAACTTAGATGGGCTTTTTTTGTAATTAAATTGGGTAAAATAAAATAAAGTGTTTTAGTTTGATATTAGTTTAATTAGTCACAAATGAAAGTTAAATTTACATAACTAATTTTAATGTAACATAAGTAAAAAATTAATTTGAAAAAATCATCCCTTAGATTTAAGTTTGAATGGTCGACAAGTTGCACGATATATATGGCCTTCATACAGAAGTTCTGAGGCATAATCCTTTATTCTTCTATTTTTAGTTAAGCAGAGTGTTCCTACTGGACAACTGCATTGATAGTATGCTGAAAATGTATCGGCCCTTATATTTCCACAAAATTCATTTGTCTTGCATTTCTTCAGCTGTATAAAATGTAAAAGTAAAATATTTATTACTTTTTGTAATAAAGTAATTAACTGAAATAATTAATGATTTAAACTATAAATATATACTTTTAAAACATAAAGATTCTGTAACAATTTTAATTAAACAGTATTAGATAGTGTAAAACAGTAGATTTTTTTTTTATTAATCCTTCACTGCTTATTAATTACCCGAACTGATTGATTGTATTTTGACAAAAAAAAATTTAATGCTTATTTTACATTTATTATAAAATTATAATAAATGAAATAATAAATAAATTATTATTCATTATATTATTGTATAGTTTTAAAAAAAAAAAATTTATATCGACTTATATCTTTATGTCGACTGCCAAGTGTACAGCTGCATTAAAACCTTTACACAAATGTTAATAATTTTCTTTATATTTGTTACTTAAAATTATGATAAATCACAAAATTATGTGAAACAAAAAAGTACATAAAAGTAATTAGTTTATTATTAGAAAGGAAACAAAAAATTGCTGTAAAAACTGTTTAGCTTGATAAACTAATAAAAGCTATGAAAATGTGTTATGTACAACCTTAAAAATAATCTAGATCGATAGTAAAGTAGAACCCAACAATACACCTGATCTCATAATTAAACCAAAGCAATATCTTCAGTCTTGTAGGTTTAGTGATCTTGCACAGAGGCTGTTCATCACATGAACCATGTGATTCTGGAAGAATGTGCTAATTATATTGCTTGTAAATAAATCTGTTAGGTATATAATTTTACAAGAAAATAATAGTTGTAAGAACAAATGGATTTTTAATGATCATTGCTTATAAGTAGCCTATACTCAGAACTGTTCTTATTAGAGAATTTTTGTACATTCAGACTAATATACCAACTTGCTTTAAGTAAATTAAAAGTTTTTAATTACAAAAATTGCATTTTAACAAATATCATACAAGAAAATTATCTTTATGGTTGAATTTTTTTTAAAGACTATTTAGAACTTAAAAAGTCATTAACACACTTAATCAGTGATATTCTTATTTTAGACATGTGTAAATTAAATTGTTTTATTTTATTTGCTAAAAATGTACCTTTTAGCTAATTCTGTTAAACATGATTATACATGTTTTAGTATGGTAATAATCTGATCTACACACATCTTCCAGTCCAGTAATTTTGAATATACTTACAGAAGCACATGTGTAAGCATCATTAGAAATTGATGTTCCATTTGAGTAGTTCTTGTAACTGTGTCGTTGTAGTGTCCAATGTATTGGCCATTGACAGTTGCAATTGACAACAGCTGATACTTCTTGTTTAGATGTTTCTTCATTTGTTTTTGTTTGAACTTTAATTGCTTGTTTGCCTACTGTACATGTTGGTAGATCTGTGATGTGGTTGCAGAACTGCACAGAATTATGAATAATATTATTTTATGGATCTACAATTTTTAAATTAATGTCTTTGTAATAGTCTACAACAAATAATACCAATGCTTGACAATAACAATAAAGCAGCTTAACGAAATGTTACTTCATTTTGAAAAATATAATTATGGCTGTATATTTATGAATTTTGCTGTGGTTTTATCCATAATCATAATGAAAATTATTTAATATTTTTATTAGATTTCAAAACAACAAACCAAACAAAATTTTATAATTATGTTTTTAATAACTTCTGAATGTTTTCAGTCACCTTGCAACTGTGTTCAGTGTTGCTGTTGTCTTGGCATTGCTGACATTGTTAAAACTGACAGTGGTATTTTTTTTTTTGTAATGAAAATATTTAGATTGTTGTTGAAAAGTGTGTTGTATTAGAATTGTCTTTGGTTTTTCTGTATTGTTGTTTGTTTTTGTGTATGTGTTGATTATACATTATTTTTTTATGCAAGTAGATTTGTGATTTGTACCTATAAGATAGTTGGTGAATGTTTACTTGTTAATTGTAGTGTACTTTCAAATATTCATTGTAACTTTGAAGATGTGTCCTGTTTGACCAATGTTGTACATTATGTAGTCAGAGCAGTTCAGTTTGTGTTCTAGGAGTATAGTGTTTGATGATTTTCCAATGTTGATGTGTGGAATAATTTTTTGTTTTTCTTTATCAGAAGGATATGTAATATCCAGTTTTTTTTTAAATGTTGTTTATAAGCATGCAGGTTGTATTAATAAGCATGTTGTTATACATATTTTTGAGTTTTAGGTGTTTATTGTGTAGACTAAGACAGAAGACATAATGGTAGAGATTATCTTCTATTTAGCTTCCAGGTGATGTGTTTATAGAGTATTCTGTAAATTATACTTGGGATAGATTTGATATTACTTATGAAAGCAGATAATTTGCACAAAATTGATTGTTGAGGTATTATGAACGAGTGTCATTTTTGGTCTTCTGTAAATTTGGAAAATGTATTTTTGCAATGGTGAGGTCAAGAAAATTTGTTTATTTATTTTGTCCATATTAAGCTGTAAATTTCAGTTTGTTTTTTTTTGTGTAAATGATTAATATTATAATTAACACTGAACATTGTCATGTGTTGATTTGTTACAGTAAGATGGTATACAATTTTGTGAGCATGTTAATTCTATATATCACAAAAAGTCCGCTGAGGCACTGGGAATAAGGGATTTAAAGATTCTATTCTGTTGGTAACCACCAGGTTATGTAATATTTGTTTTGGAAGATTAAACCAACTTTGTCTTGTAATAGTATTCAGTATCTATTATTTCTGATGTATACTTATGGTACTTGTATTTGAATTTTTTTTACGAATGGAGAGTTTTTGTTATTGAATATTAGTTTATAATCTTAGTATGCGTTATGTCAAGTGATGTTAGTATTACACTATAGAATATGTTGTGGTTTATTTTATTTATTATTTTTTTGTTGTATGATTTTTATGCATGTTTTTGTATTTTTACTTTTGTCTTTTCTAATAATGCTGCCCATGTATTAAGCAAGTTTGTGAGCAGGTTATTTTGGCTATTTATGGCCTACATTATAAATATATTTTTGTCTAATTATAAAATCCCACTAGCAATGGCATCAAGTGACATAATGAGAACAGCAGCACCACTCACTGATTATGATCACAAGGGCAACTGTAAAAAGTTTCAAGTTTTTAAAATTATAATTATAAAATTTGGTTCAGTTTGTGGTTTCAAAAGGTCATAATTTTAAATTATTCATAAATATATTTTACATTATTTTCCCCTATATATATATAGAGAGAGAGAGAGTATAAAAAAATGAAATTTTTACAAAATAATGTTTTGAATTTAATGTGAAAGTAAATCAGTTTAAGACAAGTAGAACTAGAAGTAGATTGAGAAAAGAATGAAGAACTTCTTTCAATCAAATATATGTTTCCTTTAGCTGTTTGGATAGCCATTCAGTTGATGTGTTTATTTTTTAATTGCTTTTTCCTAACGTAACACATGCTAAGCTGTATATTTAATAGATTTATTATGTTTCAAATTAGGCAGATTTTCTATTCAATCATATCCAAATATTTCTACCTTTACCAACTTCATTTTTAATTTTCTATATTGCTGGAATGCAGATAAATGACATTTAAGACTAATATGTAAAAATTTTTATCCATGTTTAATTAATATTTCTTAAAAAATTCTGTAATTTTCACAGATAATAAATAAACGTTTACAGTAAAATATGAAAATGTTGAACATATTTGCTTTTAAATATTACTTCTATGTCACAATACTATTTTCAAATTGCTAAGAATCTGTGTATCATTTTTATTTTTGCCTTTATTGTCATCATCTTTGTGTTGCCCAACAATATTCGTACTCAATTAATAAAATACATTTTAAAATCTATTACGAAGTATACTATAAACATTGAACTGAACATGCCATATTCACTGTCATAATTTTAGTAGAAAAAATAAATTTCAATTAATGAACAAGATGGAATAATAGTTATGAAATTTCCATTAAAACTTTGGCAGTCTCAATCACTGTTAGAGAAGAGTGTACAATTGCTTCACTTAAGTGCAGACAGTGCAGACCTTGAAACAGCAATTTTAATAGAACTTTCCTTCACATTTTTTCTTTTATCCCTGTGTTAATTAAAATTATGAGTCTATGTGTGTAGCGTAATTGTTGTTAAAACAATGTTAAAAAAAATTATTTTGTTGAGAGACTGAGAAAATAATTTTTTTAAAACATAGTTCTATCAGGAAAAGAGTTTAAATAATAAAAACCACAGAAATTTTCTTAAATATATTAGAAAACAAGTTTTTAAAATAATTTTTTATATATGTTTGTTTACCTATAAAGTGTGCCCTAGGAGTTTGCCAAACATAAGGGACTGTTCAAGACATAAAAATAACAAAAAACTTTATGTGGACATATGGTCCATCTCGCTTCATTTTCTGTCTGCCAATCATCTTTTAAACAATAATTTACATTTTATGAATGGATTGAGATAATTTAATGAAATTTGGTGAATATTTACCGAAGTAAATAAATAAATGTACAAAATAAATAGGTTTTAAAATATTAAAATGGTAACTGGTTAAATTTTTTAATCATTAACAGCTCCATAAATATTACTTCCATCAAATTACATTTTAATTAGGTTAAAAGTTAAGCATTTTATTATGATCCAAATGATATTATTTTTTAGAAAATTGTAATGAAAGTTAAGTTTTGGCAAAAACCGTTAAGCGGGTATACAGTACACGCAAAAAAAAAATGCAATTTGAAAAATTTGTCTAATTTCACTACATCCATAATAAAAATAAGTAATAATGATTTACATTATTAATAATTAATTGTAGATTGAAAAAATATGTTTTTATAAAGCAACTGTTTTATTATTGGTCTTTATTTTTAATAATATGATTAATCTGTTCAGTCTAGTATTGTTGAGTTATGTGTTAAGTGAATTAAGCACTATAAAATAATTTACTATATACTTTTGCTGTCTGTGGTCTTGCAGATGTTTTTTTTTTAATTTAATTTTTCAATTATGTGCAAACATCACCTATTTCACCAGTAAACAGTATGCAATCACAATTTTTGTGTGTACCTATTGTAATTTTTGTGACTCCTGCCATGTAAATTTAATACACTAGTCAAAAAAAAATTTTTTTTGTACCTCGAATTGTACAAGATTATTTTAACTAATTTTCGGCTGCTGAATTCAAAACTGTTATCAGAATTTGTGTAATACATCACATTCACTAGATACATATGATTTATTTACCATTAAATGTATAATGACTGTGAAATCAATTTTTTTAAATTATTATTTATATGTGTTCATTTAAAATTGTTTCAGTCAATAAATTTTTATTTATTCAAATGCAGATAAATTGAAATACATTACTACAATTGTAAAATAACAGTTTCCCTAAATCTCTGGAATTGTCTTATATTTTTAAAATATGTTAACAAACTTTTTCACTTTCACCATCATTTTCTCTAAACAAAAACCAATAATAGACACCCGTCATTCCAGGATCCCATTTTCCTTGGTACCGATGTGCCATGGTCAGAATTCCTGTTGGAAATGTTCTTTTTGCTCATTACTGACAGAACCCAAATTTTCAGGAAAAAAGTCTAGATGGTAACGTAGAAAATGGATTTTTAATGACATCCTAAACGTTTGTAGTTTCCAAACAGCTTATTAACCAAAAAAACGTAGTTTCCATATTTTCTGTTGCCTAAAAACCACCAATGTCTTTGGACTTCTATGCAGCTAGTTCAAATTCGCTATGTTTATCATCAAAAGTTTAGTTATTGAGTAGTTTTTTGATCTGTGGACTGATAAATATACCCTCCTTGAGCTTACCATCACTCATTTTAGGAAAACTTATTTTTAAATGATAAAATTCTGGTCCATCTTTGTCTAGTGCCTTTACAAAATTTTTCATGAGTCCAAGTTTTATATGAAGTAATATGATTTTGATATGATTTTATATGATTTGTAATATGAGGTAGATTTTATCACTCAATAATAAATGCTTTACATTTTTTTTCACCAGCCACAAAGTTCTGCCCAATGGCCATTTCTTTACTTGGTAATGACTTTTTATATCAAGATTATCCCAAAGACAAAGAAAACAACAATATTGCGTAAACCCACCTTATAAACCAAGACGTAACACAGCAACTTTCAGATCACTGCAAACTTACCACATATGCTGTTTGTATTTTATTGCTTCTAGTATTGGTGTTATAGTTTCATACCTTTTTTTCATGTCAACTGTATGAGCTAATGAAATGGATGGCTGTTTGTTACCATTATGCAATAAAACTGCTTTCATGCTAACTTTAGAAGTGGTTCTTAGTTCTTGCCAAACCATCAGTACAGCAAATGGCATGGCTCATCATTTCCCCTTCAACCATTCAGTTACAGTTACTGAGCATGATAACAGCAAATAACATGAGGTGCCCATATTTTATCTTGATTCCCGAGTGCACAATCAAAATAAAATTTATAAGCTGTTTTTATCAATTCAAAATTAATCTTTTTTGGGGGGATTTCGACATAAATTTACCACAGATGTAACAAAAATTGTCTGGATGATTTGAACATCCATGAACTTTTGCTGAAACCATGTTGTAGCAAATAAAAATGAGAAAAATCACTTTTTTATTATAAAGAGTTGATTAAAATATAGCAAAACACTAATAACTCTGTGATACACAACACACAGTGTAGACAAGTGAAGTTAAATTGAATAAGATTTTAAACTCTGTAGTAGGCAATAACAGGTATAATTTCATCATACAGACATGTTTGTACATGTCTATTTCTCATGATATGGTGTATATATTTATTATTTTTTTCTTTATTAAGCATGTAAGCATATTGTTTGAAAGTAAAAACATTAAAACTATTTTTATTTGTAACCAGCACTTGATCAAAATGAGTATTGTACAAAAAGTTTACAAACTTACGATTTATGTAAAACCTTTACATGCTAACACAATTTACCAATAGCAAATTTGAAATCAGCACCCAAATTACAGTGAGAAAAGTTGTGTAACATGTTAAGATACAAATATATTGTGTTTTGACTAGTGTTATTTCTGCGTATAAAGTGTTATTCAATAATGATGTAAAATAAATAAATGCAAATTCAAGATCTTCTGTGATTGAATACCAATGCAGGTTTCTAGCAAGAGAAAAATATTTTTCAAAAATATTTCAGGGTCTTAGGAGAAACATATTCTTTGCCAAAGACCCATTCAAAAAGAAAAACCTTTAAAGTGGACATGATAATGTGCTTAATTTAGTTGAAAGTAATACCAATGTTAGAAGAATATTAGCAGAACTGAAAATTAATAAAACCTACTTATGAGAATATTTTCTAATTACAATTAGTTTTATTCTTTACCACTTGTAAAAAATTAAAAATCTAAAGCATCAAGATCATCTGAACGGTTCACATTTTTGCAATTGTAAAACGAATATATAATACTGATTATTCATCAGAGAGAGGATAAACAGTGTAAATTTCACTTTTATTTGAAATGCTCATATTGTGACAAAAAATAATTTTATATATAATTTTGTATAAATCTATAGTCAGGAATATTAGAAGGAAAATTTATTGTATCTAAATATTTGGAAAATAGGTTGACAGCTGAGGCTTATCAACATTTTTTTGGATAAAGAATTACTTACCCATTATTGAACATGTTCTGTTGGAAACCAGGCTTAACCTATGGTTTTAGCTTGATGGTGCTGGACCTCATGCATCAGATGAGGTGTACAGCTAGCTGACTTGATGGTTTGTTTCAAGGCTGTGGATTGAAAGATGAGGACCATGACCTGAACTGCTTGATCACTAGACCTCACGCCACTAGATTTCTTTCTTTGGCTATGTTTGGATGACAGGACATATTCTTATCAGTAATGTTGGATAAAATATTGCTGTAAGTAGAGCTGTCAGCAATGCTGGAAGAATTAAAGGAAAAGATTGATATGATTTTCAACGGTTTAAAATGGAAATGGAGCACATTGACTGGAAGGAGCTTATGCAAAAACATCCTCAGGAAATATATCCAGATAAACAAAAGTTATTTTGAAAATGCAATTTAAAAATTGTTGGCCTACACAGGACATTCAAATATAACTTAATTCTTGTATGCAAGTTATCTAAAACACAAAAGTAATAAAAATTTTATTTTATGCTGATCTCTAATATATTTATTGCTGGTTAGTTTTACTGAATTTTCTGGGCCAAGGTAATAATTACTGATTTTTTTTGTTGAGTTCTTATAGAACTATTAATATTACATGCCATAGAGTATAGTATACTATATTATATATTAATAGTAACAAATTATTGTAAAATTACATTTTCAAATTATTTATTTTGTATATGTTAGATAAAATGTACACCGAATTTCATTAAAATATTTAAATTATGTGAAAACAAATTTTTATTCACAATTGTGAACTGATGGAAAATGAAGTGAGGGGAGGGGGCGTTTTTACTCGTACACCTTTTTGTTTTCTCTAATATCCGGAATCATCCCTCAAATTTAGGAAACTCCTCCTGAGACACTCAGGAGGCTGTTATTTAAATATATACATATATAAAAAGCTGTTTGGAAATAAACTGTCATAGAAAATCTCACCAACTGTGTAGTACATTCCATCATCATTTCCTTCATGCAAAAAACTTATTAGCTGCTGAAATTCATCATGAACTTTATGTAGTATACAGGGGAAAATCATTGGTGACAGTGCGGTAAAACAGTGATGTCCTATGTTTCAGAAAACAAAACTGCTTTGCTTTCTCATAATAATTTATTAGCAATTCTGTTTATAATTTATAATTAAAAAGAAAGCACTACAATTAATCAATTTTATAAATACATTAGCAATAATTTAGATTCTTTAGTAGCAGCAAATTTATAAGTAGATAAATGATTTTTCAAAATAATTTTATTTGTATAAATTCATACAATAAAAGTTATTTAATTACTGATTGGGAGTAGTGTCTGCTAAAGTTTTTCTTTTTTTCCTTTTTTTTTACTTAGTTTTTATTGTAGTTGATTGTGTTTTTTCATTTTATAATAAATGATAGGTAAACAGTGAGAGCTGAAATACAATCCTGAAAATTTTTAATTCTGTTGAAATTAAACTAATAAAAAATTTTGTTTTAAATTAAAGAAATAATAAAGTAGAATTTCAAAGTATGATTTGTAGCCAATTTCATTTTTGTTTCGAAATAATATTTCAACTATTAAAAAGAGTATTTTATTTTAGGTTTTATAAAAATAAAATATGATCTTAAATCAACATTTTATGAACTTAAATCTGGTAGCAACAAAAATTTTAATTAGGTTTGAAAATTTGCAGGCACTTTTAAAAACGTTTAGGAATATTTTTATAAAATTAATCCAATTAGTACACATAGCTTATCAGACTGGTCTACTGGTTAACTTGTCACTGCAAATCAGTTTACAGTTTATTTTCAAGTTGAAGGTTCTGAGGTTCAAATCCTAGTAAAAGTTAGTTGCTTTAATATGGATTTGAATACTAGACATTGGATATCGGTATACTTTGGGATTCAATTAACCACACATCTCTGGAATAGCTACTGAGTCTGTACAAGGCTACAGCTCATATACATGTCATACATATTCTAATCCTATTGGACCGAGGTGAGGGGGGTGTTGCTTATGTTCACTGGTTCAACAGATTATAAGTACAGATCAGGAAAAAATACACATGACTGCAGTCTTACGTGCTAATTTGTAAAATGTTAAAACTCCTTGCAATTAAATAGTTACAATAAAATGTGTGTATTTTAAAATGTGTTTGTCTATCAGTAATTTTTTCTCATATGTAGTATATACCCTGTTCTTTTTTTAGAAAAATCAAAGATATCAAAAATTGCAATATTTACCTTAAGCTGAGACCGGCTGTCAAGTTGCATTGTCTTTGAATCAGGGTGATGATGCCACCTTTGAATGCAGTCTTCTGCTCCCTTACACTTACAAAATGTTCTTACAATTGGTGTTGACCAAAATCTCTTATGTATGACACTGCACACAGCATTTGGTGAACATGTAGGTAAAATTTCATCGTTCACTGTCTGTTAATTTTAAAATGATATTAATATTAAAGATTACACCGGTTCACATTTTTGTTACCCTGTTTCTGATTATTCACAAATTGATGAATTGCAGTACAACTTAACATAGATATTTACAATAAATATTGCTTTGCATATATTTTTTATCATTATTATGATGTGCTGTCAGAAACAGTTGTTACTAAATAATATTTACTTACCCTATTTACATTTTGCCTACATATTTCTAATGGTTCCTTTTTGATAGACTCATTAAAGAGCCCTTGTGGCTGAATGGATAAGGCCTTTTTTTCCTCAGTACTCATTAAAGCAAACCTGTCAGACAGAATGTAAATAATTGGGTTGTTCTCAATTCAGTCCTGTCTATACCAAAATCATCATTGTTCTTAGGGGGACATAAGGGAAGCTTTATACATGAATGGGTCAACATCTATTTATAGTTACTCCCCAAATTGCTTTTGGTCATTTGGATCATACTTTCTTTCAGAAACCCCAAAATGCCATAGTAGTTAGCCAGAGATGTTCATAAATCATTCTTTGGATTAATTTTACTGAACTGGAATATTTGTAATTAATGTTTGACCATCAATGTAATTTAGTTGTTACTTAAATCATTGCATTTGGTTAAAATTAAAAAAAAAAATCCATATACGTATTTGGTACAACTTGAAAAAATAATTTTTAATGTATAAGCTAATTTCCTAAGCCTAATCCAAAAATCTTCTTGTTTTTGGCAACTTGGCAGAAGATCATTCAATGATCCTCGCTAATGTTTTGGTTATACAAATGTATACTTCTCATGCTACTGAGAGCAGTGAAAGGAATGTTCTGTAACAATATGTCAATCTAGCTCTTAAGATTACCAAGTAGGTGGTACTATCTGAAAATAATTTTTAACAATTTTTTTTTGACATTACATTTTTTCTAGATTAACATAATAGATGTTATCGATTTCATTACTGGTATTTATTAAATTTCACCGCTAGTCCTAACAGTACTATATTTTTTATGAACTTGTGTATTATTATATAATTTTACTGTAGTTACAATTGTATGATAAATTGTTTCACTGTCATCTAAAAAAAAAGATAACTTCTTTTGCCAGAAAATAGTTTGCAAAATTTTTTCTTTTATTTTTAATTCAAGTTTATTTGAAGTGACATGGTTTTTTGTTTCTTTTTACCTCAACATATCAGTAAATATTAACTGAAAAACTGATAATTCAAAATTTGGGCAGGGGTAAACTAAATTTTTATTTTTATTGAATTTTCACAAAAAAATTAAAAATTTTCTCAAGTATTTTTGATCATTCAAACACAAATTGATTGTCACATAACATTTTAAAATTTAATTATAAAAAGGTCTTTTTGCATTCTTTTGCAAAGATTAAGAAAATGTAGAAATAATTTACAGCATAAAAATATTTAACTAATCTATTTTTATCTTAAAATAGACCATAATGTTTTCAAAAATTAAAAATAAGGTTAATTGGTTGAGAGTTCACTGCTGTGTTCTTTAATTTATCCTGTACTATCAAAATTGACAGAATATTTTTCATTTATGATTGCACTTCAGTTTTTTAATAACAATGATGCTTCAAAACAGATGTTTTATTAATTGTATTACGTTTTTAATAATGTCTGGTTTACCCAGAAATAACTGTGTAATAACAAAACTTTTATTTATTGAAATAAAAATGGATACTGTATTTTCTCTTTTCTTAATAAAAACAAAGAATCTTTTGTTTAATTATTTGCTGTTGCCATTATTATATATGATTATGATGATTATTATAATTATCATTGTCCATTTAATGGTCATTAACCTTTTTAATGATAGTTGATTCTAAGAATTTTTAAATGTGTTTGTTACTGCTATTTGTGGACTGTGTAGTAACCAAATGCAATGTAGTAAATGAGTGTAGATTTTTTTAATTTAGTTTCTTCTGCGATATGCTTTTCATATTTTTAGCCCTACATTATTTTAAGAATTTTTTTTTCATTTGTTAGGTAAAGACTTGCTATTATATTCACTTATGTCTAGAATATTTCTATGTTATTGTAGTACAGGCATCTTACATCATAATAAGAAATTCTTTGAACTGTTAAATTCTTATATTTATTGTACTTTAATATATTATAATTTTAATAAAAATTAATTTAAGTTCCTTATATTCCTGCTAGAAAAAAAAATTAAATTGCAATTAGATTTATAATTTTTTTTTTTCTGTAGATGTATGTGTAATGCAGAACTGTATTTTAGAATTTTCCTTGACACCTAAGAGAAAAAAAATTTGTTCTCTTGAAAAAAAAGTAGATAATGATTTATCCTCTGGTAAAACATAGCTCTGTATATAATATTTGTAATGTAATGCAAATTAATTACATGTGTAATTCATAATATAATAAAAAATACTAATTTATAGAAAAAATATTTAATTTGTCAAGAATATTCATCACGTACAACATAGTCAAACAAAAATAATTACTAATGAATAATTTTCCATATGATATATGTTTATAAAAGTATTTTTTTCTTATTTAGTAAAATAGGATATAACAAAATTGATGAAAAAAGTTAATTTTTTCATAGCATTGTTTCTTTTTTTACTTTCAAAATTCTTATTTAAAAAAAATGAATTTACAGAAAATTTTATGGATTTAACAAATATATATATATATAATTTTTTTTTTTTTTTTTCATTAAAATATTAACACTACCTATAGTTTATACACTAGCTTAAAATTTTACCCCATGACTGCTAATTGATCAGTAAGTATATGGACTTGAGTAATTATGTAAGCATAGGAGAGAAGAGTTTTAACCAGTTAAAGGAAAAACTTTTTAATCTTAAAATATAAGTAAAATATAGTTGACACAAATTGAAAATTTAGCAACTGTATTTAAAAATAATTTAATTTTATTAAATTTTTATCTAAAAAACAAGTGGCTAATCTATTCAATTTCAACCACTGGCTGATGTATAATGCTAAAGAAATAATTTTATTTATTTCATAATGAATAGGTCATTTTTTAATTTAAAAAAATTATAAACTAAATTTTAAGAATAATAACTAAAATTGTGCGAGCACATGTGTGTGAAACTGCCAATAAAGAAAGCTTATATATGTAAAATAGAATAAACTCAACAGAGGAAAATGGACTGAAGAAAGAGGTGTTACAGTCCAAAATAATGAACTTCTGGAAGAAAAAGAAAGCAACTACATGAAATGAAATTTGTGTGATCCTTGAAGGCCTATTTGCATAGAGAAAATATAGGAGAAATAACAAAATTAATATTAAAAATATAAATTAATAGGAAAAATTTATGAATTTAATAAATTAAAATATCTAAATAATACTTACATTTAAATAAACTCTAAGCACTTGGCAATTTTTGAACTATTATAGAAGAGGGAGGGCTCTAAGTCCCATAATTTTATGTAATCTGTTTAAATATAAAAATTTTCTTTTATATAGTGTAGTCCTTCGGATACTGTATAAATTACGTGAGGGAGATTCTAATTCACCTGAAACTATTACTTGTTTGTCCATTTTTAATTTTTTTTAAATCAAATACTAAGACACTACGCACATGTTCAACTATAACTATTGATAGTTTGAATTAATTTTAAAATATACCTCTCTTATAGCTAAAACTTGTGAAAATTGTTTTGTTATAAAAAAGAGTAATTGTAAATTTTAAATTATTATGAATGATATTGTAAATATATGTGCTGATATATGTAAAATTTGCTTATATTTAAGTATAAATAATTACCTGATTTAAGAAGTGGAAGTCATTGTCTAGATAATGTGCCGATGCAGAAGTTACATTGATATATTTTATGCAAAAAAATGATAAATAAAACCATAAGTGACTTGATTTCATTTCTACTTTCAGCATGAAACTACTGATGTTTGAAACAGAGTGAATGTGTATGTAGTGTAGCACTGACATATCTATTTTTACACTTCAATTCTCTGTCTTTTTTTTTGCAGTGGAGAGGAAGTAGTCAGAACTTAGTCTTTCACTCACTGAATCAGTTGTCTATTATACTGTCTAAATTCTGTCTTGTTTGTTTGTATAACATTATTTGTTTTAAAAAAGTTAACATAAACATACTGTTTTTACAATACTATATTTATTGTGTTTTAAGTAAAAACTTACTTATTTGTTATTTCTGTGAAAATAAATTTAGCATATTTATTTGGTTTAAACCAGAATAAAATTAAACCAGTAACATAATATTTTGCAATGAAACTTAATTTCTTTTTATTGATTGTTTCTCTCTATTACTTGATATTCTTTTTTTTAGTGAAATAAGCAGCAGTTTTTTTATCTCATATAAAGTAGAGCTGTTCATTCTTTGTCTTACAAAGATCTGGCTTATTGGAAATAAACAAGAAAAAAAATAAAATTTAATACCACTCCAATGAATGTTTATAGGTTTTCAGTTGTAGTATATTAAACAATAAAAGAAATGTCAATATTTTGACATTAAAACTTAACTTAAAAATATTTTGTGTGTGATCTAGTTGCCTTGATATGTTAGGATTAATTTAACGTAAGCATGACATTTAATGTGATCATATGTATCTTGGATTGATTTTTTCTTTTATCTTTAACAAATCAGATAGCAATTTGCCATTCCTCAAAGGTGATTAGGGTTATGAAAGTTTACTCCTGCTTGTTTTTTTTTTTAATTATCAGTAATATCATAAGTATTGGAATTAATACCACTGTAAAATCTGTTTTAAACTTTAATTAAGGCAAACCTTAATTCAAAATTTAAATTGTGTAAATTTATCATATTTTTGTTTTGTTTCATCATATAGATAAACATTGCTTAATTATTTGTCTAAGTTAAATATTATCAGAGTCACTTATCCAAAAATCAGAGCCTAATTACTTCTCCCAAAATATGATTTCTATGATTTTTTTTAATTTTACTGTCTTAGCTTTTTGAATAGTAATGATGGCAGTGTCAAGCTTTTATGGCAATATTTCAACTTTTATCATGGTTGTAGAGGGTAAAATTTGTAAATGTTAAATGTTAACAAAAATTAATTTTTTGTTTAAATAACTGAAAATTGTGTCATTTGAGGTGTTTTATAAATTCATACAAATTTTCATAACCTTTAATTGGATTAACAAATCATACAAAAATATTTTTAATAGAGTTCAAAAATGAGGAAATGGTCAATTCAATCCATATTTGTGGAGGATGTTTTTTTATATATACACGATCAAGGTTTATTCTTCATCAAATTCTTTGCCAATTTCAATAGCTATTTTTTTCCATTCTGTAGAGAAAGTTTCTTATAATCCCTTTATAAATGAATTATATTTTAATTCAAATTAGGAAACCCTTGCTGCTACACAGCATCAGTAAATAAATTAAATTGTATTTTATATATACATATATAAAATACAATTATCATTTAAACTTCATATCATGTACATACACTTCTACATTTAAAGTAGAATGATACAGCTGTGTCATTTCTCACCTCATTAAACAAATCAGAGAGTATATATACATGCTTCCTCATTGGTTAATTTTATTAACGTTCCCTTAAAACCTTTTAAGAAATTGAGTGATCAAATTTGACATGGCTTGATCTGTAGACTGTTTTGAAGCTCCAACGAGTTCTGTATTTTAATTAGTTGCTAAAATATGGCAGTTGGAGTATATTATAAGTGAGAAAATCTGTAAGTTTCCTCAAAATTTTTATCTGAATTGAGTGATAGACGTCAGTGTGGGTCATTTGATTGATGGTGGTTGACGTGTGAGTATTTTAAGACCCAAATAAATACTGCAGCTTAATTAGTTGCTGAGCTACAGCTGTTTTATTGTATTTTTAATAGTGAGGATATGTGTATGTTCCCTCAAAACCATTTTAGGAATTGAGTGATCAGTCAGTGAGGACTCATTTGATGGGTCTTAACATGGTGAATGGTAAAGACCCATATGAATTCTGTATCTTAATTAGTTTCTGAGCTATCTTGATTTGAAAGCCATTGAGGTAAGGTTTTGAGTATGAGAAAAGCTGTGATCTCTTAAAATCCCTCTGATAATTGAGTGAGCATAGTCATTGCATGCTGCTTATTTGTGGCCTGATGCAATGAATATTTTTAGACCCCAAAAGTGTCTACAACTAAATTAGTTTTTTAGTAATTGCAGAAAAACTAATTTTTTTAGTTGGCCAAATTTTTTGAATGTATAGATTAATTGTCTACATAGACAATTTTAGTATATTTTTTCAAAAATATCTTAGTATTGGAAGAATATAGCATAATGATGTATAAACTTGATTTAATTCTGTTAAAAAGTATTTTTGTGTTAAAATTCAAGAAAATAATGACAAATTTAGATAAAAAATGTGAAATATTCTTGGCATTGTAGAGAGCTTTAGCTGTCATTTAATATTAGTAGCATCTATGTTATGTTTATGCATTTTGTTTCTTATTTTTATCAATGTATAAGGTTGCTCATCTTGGGTTGATATTGGTTTTTTCCCATATGAACATCATTTTTTGTATCCCCATCTGTATTTAAAATAAATATAATATAAAATGACTTAAAAAAGTTAATTGATTTTAAAATGTGTGCAGATTTTGGGAAAATTTAGCAGACTTTTTTTATCATATTGTTGTTAAAATAAATAATTAACTTAAAAGTTTAAATGTTATTTTATTTAACCTGTTTTAATCGGTCAACCTATTACTATAATTCAATATACTAATAAGAAATTTATTTTGACTGAGAGTAAATATGTTTCATAAAATAAATATCATGGTAAAACAGTATAGGCAGTATGTCAAAAAGAATTGAAATGAAGAGCTATAAAACAATCATATTTCTTTTGCAGCTTAAAATAATGTGTGATAATGTAAATTTTTATTTTTGAAATAAAGCTTTATTTTTTTATAACATTACATAACTAACATTTAGAATGTTTTTTGTTTAGTACAACGAATGGGTTTATTTATGTATGAATACAAATCATTCTTTACTTTTATTGTTTTTAAGTATAATGTTTATGTGATCTTTTTTATTGTAGTCTGGTTATAAATTAACATATCAATTCGTTATATTTATTCACTGAAAAAGATTCTGTGAATTAAATATACTGCACACTGATAAATTTTTATTAATTTATGTTTTCTTTAAAACTTTCTTAATTGTTGAGAAGAAGTAAGTATTGTTTTATAACAGGAGAATTTTGGGAATTAATTTCTAGTAAGCAGTTACTGGAAAGAATTTTTCTTGCTATTTGCATTACTCAGATTAATATTGTAAATTAAAGAAATAGCATATTATTTTGTTGTTCATCAATCCCCTACTGAGTGAAAACAGCATAGTGTATTTTTCCCCACAGAAAAAGGATATATAATTAGTGTATTACTTGTCCCAATTATTATAATTGTGATGCAAGTAAAGCATGTGATATAAGCAGCACTAGATGAAAGTTGCTTTCTCTGAGAGTAATAATCATTTTATAACCAATCCCCTTTGGTGAACAGAATGGAGTCACTTTATACAGCATCATTAATCTTTTTTTCTGTTCACTGAAACACAACAGTATATTTGACTCTTAATGTAGTAGAAACTACTTTACCCTCAATAACATTAATTAGGTTTTGGGAACTGATTATTTCTGAAGATATATTTTCAGAAATGGTTATGGTACTTATATACATATATTGTTCATGAAGATTCAGAATATTTTTAATTAACTCATCAATAAAAACTTATCATTTGATTTTTCTAAATTTTAGATATAAAAAAAAATGGTATATCAACTGAACATTTCTACCCGCTGTCATTATTAGTTAAGTTTTAAAAAATATATTGTCTAATTTTGATGTATTAAATTATTCTTATTTTGTAACAGTTTAATTTATAAAAAAAGAAAGAGAAGGAAAACTAAATTGTTTATGATAATAAAGGCTGTAGCAGTAAAAAATCTTAAGAATTATTGTTTTAATTATGAGGGTCATTCAAATATAGACCAAATTTTGCCTTGCCAACTGAGTAAGAGCAATGAATGTGGTAGGGCACTGCATAGTTAGACAGATATGTGTAGAGGGGGAGCAACTAGCCAGCCTGTAGATTATGTTACCATGTCATTACCAGAATGTCTGAGCAGGAGGTATCACTGTCCAGTGTGCAACAATTATAATCCAATTTCTCACCAACGAAGATGTCAACTCCTCTGAAATGTTGGCGACACTTCAGAGATGCTACCCATTAAAAATTCAATGGTTTCATTGGGCCAGAAAATTTTGAAGTGGTCATGATGCAATGGAGAACGAAAGTCATGAACATCGTCCATAAACCAGCATCAGTGATTACAGAATTCAGATCATTCATGACCTTGTGGAAGGTGACCATCACAGAAGTTGCATCAGAGATGGGCATAAATGTTGGGATATGCATACAATGTGGTCAGACCCTTGTGGATATAGCAAGTGTCTTCTCACTGAGGGACAAAGAAATGTCTAGAAAGGTATCTGTCAGCAGCTTCTGATTCGCTTTGAGAAAAAAAGCGTGGGACCACCATTACACCCTGGGAAACCAGAGAACAAGTATGGAGTGTTGCAAAAATGGGGAGAGGGCACTGATCAAGACCAAGAGACCCTTGCCAGCTGGAAAAGTTTTGGCAACTGTGTTTTGGAACTCAGAAGATGTGCTGCTGATTTATTTCCTGCATGAATGAAGGACAGTAAATGCAGCGTACTATTGTTAGTTGTTGAATGATGTCCGAGCTGCGTATTGCAACAAAGGATGCTGGCAATTGATTCACAACATCCTCCTTCTCCATACAACATATGGCCACATGCAGCAGCTTAGACACATGATAAATTATCTAAAATTCATTGGACATCTCTTGAACACCCACCGCACAAACCAGACCTATTACCATGTAATTTCCACATGTTTGGTTTGCCGAAAGAAGCTTTAGGAGGGGAAAGATTTAAAGATGATGCCGCAGTTGACCATTATTTGTGCAGTTGGTTTGGTTGTTGGGACAACCATCTTGGTTTTTTTTATGAGAGGATCAGGAAGCTACCTATTCAGTGGAAATAATGTATTTCTATTGAAGGAAACTATATAGAAAAAAGAAGTAATTTATTTGTAATCTTTCCTAATGACAATAAAATTATGTAAACAAATTTCATGTTATATTTAGATGACCCCCCCCCTCATATTTTGTTGTTTTTTCCTGTATATGTTTTACTGAAATTTTTTCCTTTCATCTTTCAAAATCAAAAGTATGTGTTCTGTGATTTGTTTATTGCTGAGTGGCAAATATATTTTCACTGTGTGAGAATATATAAGATGTTTGTTTGTAATGTTAATAAACTGTACAGAAATATATAATCTTTTCTTACTTTCAGAGTTCTGTAAAAAGTAAAGGTCAAATTCTAATGATAGCCTTCATTTCCATCCAGTAGTAGTTTTAAATCTAGAAAATGTTCAGGATTTTATTAATTCATTACTGATCTTTCTAATTACAGTATTACAGCAAATGTTTTATTTTATAGAAATTTTATTTCTTTTGAATAAAATTTATATTACAAAATTTTGACCACATATACATAAAAATGAGATTATAATATTCAGTTAGTTGTAATCTTTTAACATAATTTCATAAAATACACTTCTTTCATTCTTTAGAGATAGCAAGCATCACGTAGCAAAAAAATACTGGCTAGTACTGAATTGTTTTTAAAATCAAGACTGACATTCAGTGTAATTGTATCACAGGATTGTAAATGCATGAATGTATATAGAGAATTAAAAGAAAAACTTAAGGTTATTCCTGGTACTTTAAATGTTATATGCAGATGTAGAATCAATAAGGGATTTAGTCCTATGGATACTGACACTGTTGGGTGTGATTTTAATTGAAAATGGGTTGTTGGTTTTATGGACATAGTGGTTTTATGATATGGACGTTAAAGTATAAAAAGAGCATGAGTTTTAATCTAGAAATTACGACACATTTCAACATATATATATATATATATATATATATATATGTATATACAAAAAAGTAGTAATAAGAAAACATTATAAAATGTAACAACCTTTTATTATTGTGTCTTTATTTTTGTATGTGTTCATTTTAACACATTTACATTTTTATAAATTTCTTGTAGTAAAATTTTGTATTTTTTTCCTTCAGTTGTAAAAATATGTAATATACTGACTTCTTTCTACATTGTGTAACATAGTTGTACGGTAACTTTTTTCTCGAGGTTATGGTAAATTCTTCAATTAGTAAATACTTTAATTTTGTTACTAAAAATTTGATTATTTTCCTCTGATGAATTAATGTGTAATATAACATATAAAATACTATGTTATGGTCGTGAATTTTATGATTCATCATTTTCCCCACCTTGTTACCCCCTGTGATGAATTATGGAGATTCTATATATTTCTATAACTGCGAATAATCTTATAGTTATTGGCAAGTGATTGATTTTTTTTATATTTCTTATAAATATTAAATTTCAAATTGGAATTTCTCAAAAGCACTTCATGCAATTGTGATAAAATTTCAACATTTATTGTAGGAAGGTAAAACCAATTTTTAGGTATCTTTAAAGGGACAGTTTTCTTTAAATTATGTTAAAAATCATTTCATTTTAAGGGACTTCACATTATCAGCTGCCATTTTAGTAATATTTCTCAAGATCTCAAGATGAATTTCTTGTTAATCTAGTATCAAGTTTATTTATGAGGTGTGTGAGAAAATTAATGAGATTGGTAACACTGCAAGCGATCTGGCAATACTGTCTACCGGTCTGTGCTAGACCGGTTTGTTCATCCCTTCCACATGCTCAGTATGAGTTAGAACTTCGTTCAGCTAACACATTTTTGACAGCGCCATCAGTGAAGTTGTGTTTTTGTTGTGTGTTACGAAAATGGAGCATCGGAATTTAGAGCAATGTTGTGCAATTAAGTTTTATGTTAAACTTGGGGATTCCGCAAGTGTGACCGTTGAAAAGTTTAAACAGGCCTATGGGAAACATTGCTTATCAAGAGCACAAGTTTTCTGCTGGCACAAATCATTTTTGGAAGGCTGAGAACACATTGAAGTCAACCTCGCTCAGGGAGACCTTCAACTTCAAAATCTGATGAAAACGTTGAGCGGGTGACGGTTCTTGTGAGATCAGACCGTCGTTTAACAATAAGGATGATGAGTGAACAGTTAAATTTAAACACTTTCACTATACATCAAATTTTGACAGACGATTTGGACATGCGAAATGTTTGTGTGAAATTTGTGCCGAAAAACTTCACAAAGGAACAGAAGTACAATCGAAGAAACGTGTGCATTGATCTTCTTGAGAGGATTGACAATGACCAAGAATTCTTCAATCATGTGATCACAGGTGATGAATCCTGGATATTTGAGTACAATTCTGAAATAAAGTGGCAAAGTGAAGAGTGGCTCACTCCATCATCTCCTCAACCGAAAAAATGTTGAATGAGCAAATCAAAGATCAAAACCATGCTAACTTGCTTTTTTGACAGTAGGGGTATTGTACATAAAGAATTTGTTCCTCCAGGACAAACTGTCAACCAAGTATTGTACAAAGGTGGCAGGAAAAGAGTGATTCACGTGAGACCAGACATTGCAGACAAGTGGATGCTTCATCATGACAATGCCCCATATCATACGGCCATTTCCATCAGGGAATTTTTGACCTCAAAATGCTTTCCTACAGTTCCTCAACTGAGGAACTCAATTCACCTGATTTGAGTCCTTGTGACATTTTCCTTTTCCCGAAATTGAAACATGTCTTAAAAGGATGTCATTTTGGAACTCTGGAGAACATTCAAAAGACTGTGACCGACCAGTTGAAGCCTTCCAGCACTGCTACCAGGAGTGGGAATGACTCCGCCGGTGTATAGCTGCCCAAGGGAACTACTTTGAAGGGGATAATATTGTTGTTTGAAAAAAATAAAAACTTTGGTAAGTAAAAAATTAGTCTCATTACTTTTCTCACACACCTTGTATACTGTATATATACATATATATTTTTTAATTCATATATATATTTTAATTCAAATAAATCATTAACATATTGACCACTGAGCTAATAAAATACTGGATAGCAGAATTTGCATATTCAGCCATATTAATTTTTGACAAATTAATAAATCGTAAATAAATATATTTTAATGTAATTATAGAATTTAATAACTGAAGATGTGAAATCCCGTGAAAATTAATTCTTGGATTTAATATGGCAAGTTTAACTTATTTATTTACTGTCTTTTTGATGTTATATTTATTTTAATATGATATTTATATATATATATATATATTTGTAAAATTTTAAGTTCATCCCCTGCCCATTATCTTATTTGCATGATTTCCTTGTAATATAGTTCTTTGAAGAGTTGCTTATTATAATTGATTATATAGTTGCACCCTTTACAGATAACTATAACTATAATAGTTATAGATAATATAGTTAACTATAATGAGCTACTCGAAATGTTTGCTGTTTATATTGTATATAGACATTCCCCAGAATGACAAACATCTTTTGGGAAAGCAGTAAGTGAAGAGGCTTCCACTGTACTTCAGTCATCCAACTTAACTATAGTATTGCAATCAGTACGCTAAGCCTAGTGAAATGCAGGTGATATTTAGCCCTACAGATGAGCCCTTTACTGCAGAGATTGTATTTTTATGAGCATCACTACTCTCAAAGAAAGGAACTGAGCACTAGTGTTTTTTTTTATTTCAGATTCTATACACTCATTACTGGAAGAAACTACTGAAAAAAATAGTTTAAAGGAACAAATTAACATACATGTTTATCAAGAAACAGTTACAGTATAAATAATGATGCAAGTTCTCATAGCATTCTATTTTCATATCCTTTTTTTTTATTTGTATTTTTTTACAGTCAATGGAAGCAACAAAAGCATTGTTACGACACAGCCTTTGCTTGAAACTAGATACTGCATTATTGTCAGAGTCACAGCTTTTATTAAAACACTGGATGAGTTATGAATGTCAGAATTGCTTCAAGCAATATTTAGAAGAAGAAACACCAACTTTACAAAAGTAGCACCATTTTGTCATTCATGATGTAAGTAAATTTAATATTATTCATTAATGATTTCTTTTCCTTGATTTTCTTTTTAATATGGTGTTACCTTAAATAACATAAATTTTCTTTCGATTTAACTTAACATGTACTTAGTAAATATTCAATCCATTGATTGAAATATTACACCATTGTATTAATAGCTTCTCCCTGGGAGTATATTAGCTGTTTCCATTTTGTCCAATCCTTATCTATCTCTTCCTTGGAAACACTTATTAAAATTCTTCTTTTTTCCCCTCAGTAGTTTCTTTATATATAACTAAAATTTTTTTCAGCACCTCTCATCCTTGTCTACTGATCTCAAATTGTTTATCAATATTCTTTTTAGGAATACCATGAGGTATACCAGGAGTAAGTTTTTTATTAAATTCTATTTTAAGTACTGTTTACCTTTCTTAGCTTCATTCTTTTATTATATGTTGATGTGTTTCTGAACCACTCCATTGTCAAGATTTATTGTACTCGAGAACAATAATATATTGTACTCAAAATTACAATAAGTTTTGACAATGAAGTGGTTCCAAAATGCATCAACATATAATAAATATGAAGCTAAGAAAGGTAAACAGTACTCAACATAGAAACTATAATGAAAAGATAATAGTAATTATCTCAATAACAACAATTTTTTTCTTAAAGTTGTGATTTTTTTTTATTGTCACTAATTTTATTGTTATTTGTCATTCTGATTTTAATGATTTATTATAAAGTTGAATTCTCTTAAGGATTACTTTACTTTTATATTTAAATGGTACTCAAAGAAGCATTTTCAGTATTGTCTTGAATTTTAATTTTTCAGATTACCTACTATCGACCATATAATATAAAAACAGCAAAATTATGAAATAATATTAAAAAATTAGGCTAATCTTATGTAAAGTTGAGCTAAAATCTTAGGGATTATCAGACCTAAAGACATATAAAAATGAAACTCTTTGTCCACAAAAGCTGTCACCAATTTGAATATTATTCAGCAAATAAACTGCATTTATAAACTTTTTTGAAGAGAAATCTCGTAAAGATTTCAAATTGTATTTAATTTTTGTAACTACTAACAAAGTTCAGAATTTAAAGTTCACAAAATGTTGACTTATCTCATTTTTACCTATATGTATGACCAGAGATTATTCTGCCAGTAAATAATTTTTAATGATGGATGAAAATCCCATCCCTTGCCATTCCTTGATGAAAATCTATAACGAAAGAAAATAAACAGATATGTATTTGATTTTCACTAAATTATTTAAAAAATATTACAACAGTTATGATTTGATTTATTGCAGCTATTACAATGTTATTCTGTTTATTACATCTGAGGAAGGTACTTTGTCTGAAGCAGCTGTTGTGCTTTTTTAAATAATTTGTATATTTAATTACAATAACAATTTTTTTCTTGTAGAAATTAGTGCACCATACTGAAATAGAAAAAGAATTTTGTTATATTTCATTTAATAAATGTTTATCACATATATACTGAAAGAGGTTAACATAGTAATATCTTTCCTCTTATGCCCAAATGTGAAAAATGTTTTGCAGTGTTCTAACTCATTTATGAGTCACACCAATGACAGCACTGATCTAACAGTTTTTCTATGATATTTATCAGCAGCTGCATATTAATATTATAATGATAAAATTTTGCAACTAAAATTTTTCGGAAATTTTCCAAACCTTTTCTTAACTGTTAAAAATATAATTTAATATAATTTCATCAAACATGACCTGTTGGTATGATTATACAGTAATAATAATTTCTAAAAACCACTTACTAATAACTTTTTTGTATGTGCTGAATTACTTTCGGATACCAAATCCATCTTCAGGAACTCAAAAAACATTACAGTTCAGTCACAATAAAACATAATGGTGGAAACTTTTATTGTAACTGGACAATAAGTCGACACCATTTTTTAAAACATGACGACCACTGTTGTACATTTTTATATTTTACACAAGGACTTACATACGATGTACGAGTTTTAGGTCTTTTATTTTAAGAATAATATGAATTTTTTTTGAGTTCTTGAAGTTGATTTGGTATCCATAAGTACTTGAACATATACAAAAAGTTGTTGTTAAATGTTTTTTATATATTATTATTCAAAAATATAATCTTGTGGGAAAATAAGTTGATTGTTTAATACTCATGTCCTCATTTATAAATTTATCTTGTTTCAATAAAAAATCAATTTCATAAATAAATAAATTTCCTGATTAGTTTTATCGAGTTTCCAAATTGATTTTTAGTAATGTTAAAAAAGATCATTTTTATAATTCCTCAGATGTTAATATTTTACTTTTTCACTTTGCATACACTGTCCTGCTTGTGGTGTGATTGTAAAAAAAAGCTTTTATGTTGTCTATTGAATACAAACCATTGTAACTTTGAAAATTTTATTTTAAGACTCTTAACAAACTCTTTTAATGGAAACTCTTAATCAAACTGGTTAGGCCATTTACTGAGGAAAAAATATCCGTTCAGGGTTATATTTAAAGAAACTGTGGTGAGAAGTATGAAAAGAGGGATGAAAAAGTATCAAATTAGTGGATTATTTTAAAATAAAGTGCGGATATTCAAAATGAAGAGGTTGCGTGGGGAAAAATATGAACAGCTGTAACTGATAATTCAAGCTATCACGGTTTTTATTTACTTTTTTTTAAATTAAAGTATCACTTTTCATATTATAATTTAGAAAATTTAATGCCAGATTTTATTTTATTTTCAGTTAGTCAGCTAGTTTTTATAAGTGACCATCAGAGATTTCAACTGCCTATATATTGCTTAAACAATGTTAATAAAAATCAAAGTTAATTTTTTAAATTATTCTAACTTCAGTTGAGTTAATTTTAAAAATATAAATTTTCTGTTATGATTGTGTGAAGTTCTACCAATTTTTTTATTTTTATTTTAAAAGTAAATTTTTTGGTGAGTCTCTGTTTTGTGATCATGTTTGTTTTGTTATTATCTTTATATTTTTTAAAGTTTTTATCGGTTAATTGAAGCAATTTGGTGATTTCTGTACCACCCAATTATGTTGAGACTACTTCCCAAGAATATAGAGAATATAGAGACACTTCCTGAGGAACAAATTTATTGAACTGTAAAACAGTATTTCTAGAGTTGCTTGTTGGATTCGAGTGAGCCCTGCTCAAAAATTAAATTATAATTAAAAAGTCAATTATCATTACACTCTTTACTGTTTGGTGCTCCAGTATCAATTTCTGTATAATGTTGGCAGTTCATTAAAAAAAAATAGTTTCATATCACAAGTATAGACTTATTACATAGGATAACAGTTATATTACATAAGATAATTGTTTAATAAGGGGAATTAGAAAAGACATTTTTCTGGCTAATTACTATATTCTGGAAAAATGTAGGATGTAACTGAACAGAGAGTATTTTAATTTTTAATTATGTTTGCATGATTAGTATATGTAATTGTTTGAAAGACTTTATTACAAATAATTCTTATCAGTTTTTTAATTTTTTTTTACAGATAGTAAAATAACCATAAAACTCATTGTATGTTGTTTAACAAAGGTTATTTGTATCATCTCTAATTTTATATAATTCTAATTAGGATTATGAAATAATATTTCATACTATAGCTATGAAATTGTAAATAGGTTTCATTACTAAATACATTGTGGTTAAAAGATTTTGAGTTTAATAAATTAATTTTTTTATAGTTTATTAAAAAATGTCTTATAAATGGAAAATAATCAGTTAATCGGTCATAAAGTATTATAGGTTAACTGGTAAATCTGATCTGTATTTTAATTATAAAATTAAAAAAAAAAAACAAAAAACAATTGTAGTAGAAAATATACAGCCATCTTTTTATTATTTAATATTTTCCTGTTAAAATATTTTCATGTATAAAAAAATCTGTTGAATAAAAGTAAAGCAAGCATCAGCATATAGAAGTACAAAGAGCTAAGAACAATCACATTTTGCTCCTTTTATTTTATCTGTTCTTTCTAATCTTTATGGTTGTGTACACAAAAAAATATATAGGAGACAGTTTTGTTAAAGACATAATTATTATTATGTATTATAAAAATATTTATATTTATACATGATTAATTCAACAACTGCATGCAGTTATAAAAAAATGAGCATGCATGTATAAAAAATATTTATAATCCAAAAAAAAATATATATGTATATATATATATTATTTACATATCTCTTGGGAAGTCATATATCTAGCTAATATTCAAACTAGTAGGCATAACCGAATGTTAAACTCAGTAGAGTGAGGCTGGTAAAACTTTGTGTAATTTCATTTGCTAGCAAAAAATGTACAATCTTATGTTTGAATATGGTGTTCATATCATATTTGCTGTGAATGATTTTCCATGTATAGTTTTAATTTTTTTTTTACTTCAACGAAATTAATCCAAAAAGTGTGATTTCATATAATTTGATGAGTTACCTTTTCAAATATAGATTATTATATTTTAAGAATATGAAGTAATTTATACTCTTGTGATCTTTGTTTTTTCGCATACAGCACATGAATTCATAATGTTATTTAGATTCTTACAATTAAAAAATTGAATAATTAATTATCGATTGAATTGTAAAAAAATATTTATTTAAATATTCAATGAATTTTTGTTAGTACTGATAACAAAACTTCTAAAATTAATTCAAAAGTCTGTCTGGCTAATTCAATTTAAGCCTGTCTGTCAGGTATACGATTTTCATGTTTTAAGATTTCCTGAATATCACCATCAGAGTCTCAATTAAAAACAAGTTACTATACATTATTATTATCTTTGTTAAGTTTTTTGTAGAGTTTGGTATCTTTGATCCTTTAACTTTTTGGATATCAACCAGTTCTAGACTGTACATAATATATATATATATATATATATATATATAATAAATGATATATTTATAATATAGTATATTTTATTTAATTAACAATATATCAAATTATTTTGTATTTATATATTTACATTAATTACAAAATAGTATTACACATTATTATGAATAATAGCATTTTTTTTGCACATTAGTTGTTTTAAAATTTTATTAACTGTAAAAAAATTTTACTGTCAAATGAATTTGTAACAGTTTATAATTATGTAATTGGTTCATTTTGAATAAGATGTAAATAGATATAGTATTGTTCAAAACGTATTTTTCTAATTTCTGTAAATAAAGTATAAAAGTAATCTTTAAAATGATAATATTATTATATTAATTTGTAACTCTGGTATTAACTAATGTAATTTTGCATTGCTGATATGTTAAACAATAATTGTAACATTGTATAAATAATTGTTATAGTATTGTAAGTAAAGTATTCTTATATTTATTTTATTTATTTATTAAAAGAAAAGTAAATAATTATCATATAATCATATAATTCTAGTTAATTATTATACTGGTAAGAATCAGATTTTTTAATTAATATTGTTGAAATCTTGACACCATTGATAGTATAGTTTGATCTCGATTAAATATTATATTAATTTAAAGAATTAAATCTATTGTTTTTTAAATTAATGAATTTTATTTTAATATTAAATTATTCCCATTATCATATTTGCTCATTTTTATGATTTTATAACAACACTTTTATCTCTGTTGTTTGCTGCAACAATATTACAATGACATATAGGTGACTTTAACACATTTGAGACTTGAATGTAGGTTGACATACATGGAGATAAGAATATAGGGTGAGTTGAATTAAACTTCAATGGAATAAATTTTTTTTTAGTTGAAACAGCCTTAGCCTTTATTATCACAGTACCAATATCATTTGGTAATTATTCCATGAACTTTTTCCGTTGAAAAATAACAATAATTTTTCTCTCCTAAATATTATTATGTGAATTTACAAACTTTTATTGAATAGACAAGTCAAGTTTTGTTTTTAAATGCTCATTTTGAATTATAAAGTTACTTTATTATTCATATGCCTTCTAAGAATGGATATATCCTTTTCATAGTTTTTATTTTCATTTATTTGAATTTTTTATTTGTTACATAGCCATTTGCTATTGACAGTTTGGGGGAAAGGCTCTGAATGATACTTTGATTTAATCTTTCCAAAACTAGAGCTTATGAAAACAGATGAAGGTAAGCTGCCTGATCCAATTAGATGAAATAGCTGTAATCATTTTAATAATGTTTAGTGATAATTTATTTTACTATTTGATTTCCATGAATGTAATATTATCATTTTTATATATTAATATATTTTCCATATTTTATTCACATATTTTGCAGTTATTTTCTTTTCTTTTTTTGCAGTGTGATAACTTAATATCTATGATAGTTTTTGTCTAATGTGGGCATAGTTTGTTGTCGATGAAGTTAAAGAATATATCTTTTGTCAATGTCAAAGACAACAACCTAATTGTAATTAAGTATTTACAAGGATGTTTAAAAACTAAGCGTTTAAATAAATTTATCACTCATACTAAAATTTTGGCCTTTTGATGTGGCAAACTTAGTAAAAGTCAACTTAAATTTGCAATTTATTTAAGTTAAATTTGTTTTTTTTTTTCTTTTAATTTGATCACAGATTATTGGTGAATAAGATATTTACCATATAATTAAATGGAATTTCCATTATTCAAAATTGTAAGAATCAAGAAAATAGTTTTTTCACTTTAGAAAAATTACTTCTAGCATTAGTATAACTCACGTCAAGTCTGGCTTTCAGGATTAAGGTAAAATTTAAAAAGATATATTCAGCTTAAAATATCAGATTTTCAGTCTGTTTCAGTTTTTGCTAAAATTTGGTACATATTTCTAAAAAAAATATTATTTTTAAGTTGAATTTGGTGAATAGAAAAAAATTCTGGTAGAGAAATTTTTAGCTATGTTATGTATTATAGTTTACCTGTTAAATTCTGTTTTGTATTGTAATGCAGTTATAAACTTTGATAAGTTTGTTTAGCTTATTTTGCACCTAGTACATATATTTTCTGAGAACTACAGTCATTCTCCTGTGATCTTTTCTTTTATAATCTTTTTGTTGTAAGCAAGTGGCATTATTAATATGTTGTTATATTTTTTTATTAATTAAATTTTTACTAAGCATATATTATGTGAAGTTTAAGTAGCAGTAAGTTAGTTGTTTCATTTCTTATGGTAACTTTTTTTTTGTTCCAATTGTTTAATGATAATACTGTTGATGGTTTGATGATAATAAAGTTTTTGAGTAATTCAAATAAAATTGTTATTAATTAAAAGATATATTACATGTTTCTACATAATTTAAATACGGTTAGATACAATTTAAATATAGCTTGGGGTGGTTAGGTGCCATTGATAGTTCACTAATTCTTGGTTTTGTTTTATACTTAATTTTCCTGTTAAATCTGTTTTTTATAAGTTATTGATTGGTTCTCTTTTTATACTTTACTTATAACTTTAGCAATAAGTTAGAGCAGATGTCATTTTTAGTAAAAAGGAAAGGAAACAAAATAATTTTTTTTGTAGCAATGTTTGGATTTGAGCACAAACCATTAGCTCAAACCCATGACAGAAAGCTCAAACCCATGACAGAAAAGTTTTTCAGAAAAACATTTTTAAACATCCAATTTAATATTTTAAATATGGGTAATCTTTTAACTCGCACGGTAAATTTTGATACAGTAAGAATTTTGCACTTGCAACATATCTTAATGTTATTTATTCATATCCAATTTTTAATATATAAATATTAAATTCATGGTTTTACAGTCTGATTAGATTTTTTGTATGCTACAAAATTAATTTTTTTATCCAACAAAAAACATCTAACTATAATTTGATATCACCAAGTATGTGCTGGGAATATGATTAGATAAATAAATAATTTTGTATAAATAGGTATATTGGTCATAAATAAAAAGTCCATTAAATTTAATTTTGGTTCATTTTTGGATATTTATTTTAATAATTAAGTATTAGATTTTGCTTTGTTGTTGCATAATGCTGTATAACATATCACTTTCCTGTTGTTACTTGCACCGGATCTGCTATAATAGATCTTGTCCTAGTCTTTTATACTGTTATAGAATCAGTTAAATTATATTTCTATAATAACTTATTCAAGTCAGTCTATTTCTTTGGAAATAATGAATTTTTGAAAATGATCAATGTGGTACCTCTGATTTTATTAGTTTAATATTTTTTATGTTCCCTTATGGTTTAGCAGTTCTTTGGGTATTTTTAATTTTTATTTTGTATGTATTATTTTATTATTCATTGTATACTATTTGTTTAAATTGATATATACGAGGTCTGTTCAAAAAATACATAGACTAACATCATAAAACAAAATGTACTTTATTTAGAAGTTACATGTCTGGGTCCCCTTGAAAGTACTCCTCCCTGATGCACTCACTTATCCCAGCAGTGTTTCCACTTATGAAAACAGTCCTGGAACGCTTCTTTTGTGATGTTCTTCAGTTCCTTCGTCGCATTTGCCTCAATCTTGGGAATCGTCTCAAACCTTCCTTCCAAAGGTCTTTTAAGTTTGGGGAACAAGAAGAGGTCACAAGGAGCAAGGTCAGGTGAGTAGGGTGGGTGGGGAAGAACAGTTATCGAGTTTTTGGCCAGTAACTCACAAGTTCTGAGGGCTGAATGGGCTGGAGTGTTGTGATGAAAAAACCAGTCACCACTCGTAAAATGATCTCAAAATCTCTTAACATGATCCAACTGATATCCCACACTCTTCAGCAAGCTCTCTGATGGTCAGACGTCGATTTGCCTGAACCAGGGTGTTGATTTTGTCTACATGCGAGTCATCAGTTGACGTGGATGGACGTCCTGGATGCTCATTGTGTTCAATCATCTGACAACCAACTTTAAAACATCCATGCCACTTAAAACATGTTGCACACTTCACGGCAACGTCGCCGTAAGCCGTCTTGAGCGTATCAAAAGTTTCACTTGCAGATTTTCCAAGTTTAACTCAAAATTTCACAGCAACTCTGCACATTCTAGTCACTCATTCTGAAATCCACCAAACGAAAAAACACATTTCACAAACAAACTTTCTTACTTAGCTTACTAAGCTTAGCTAAGTAACCAATAATGATATTTGCAATCAAAAAACTGCGTTGTAATCAGCTGATCTGTACAAACATGGCGACACCAAGCGGATTTGACTGGAACCAACTGGACCCGAGCAATTCAAACAGTCTGTATTTCTTGAACAGACCTCATATTTAAACTGTTCATATTTTATCTCTAGCCTTATTAATTTGTACTGGCAACTATAAGGTGATGTTCAATACAATTACTGTATTTTTTTTGTATGTATTTTTTATGTAAATATTTCCCTGTTAGCTTTTTTGTTTTGTAAATTTGCTTAAAAATTTTTAATTTAATAAAATTTAAAATGAATATTTAAGTATATTTAAAATGTAATAATTTTGAAAATAGTATCTTCTTTTCAGTGAATTGTAGAAAAATGATAAAAATCTGCTGTACGGTTAGTTTATTAATATTTCTTAGTTATTATTTTACCAATGTTTTAACCAAGCTAGTCAGATAAAATTTTGATACAGTTTTTGTTGAAATTACTTTTTGTTTAAAACTTTTATGAACTCTAATTTCTTTGAAACTGTGAACCAAATTTAATAAATTTTTCAATAAATGTACTGAAACAGATTGACAAAATATGTTTATATTCAGAAACTATATTATTATTAAACTATATTAAATTATGTATTATTAAATAATAAAATGTAGTTGTTAATGTCATAAAAACAGTGAAACTATATACATCTCATTAATATAAACATGACTATAATGTTTATTTTATTATTATTAATAAATTAAAATATTTATTAAAAAATGTTAAAACATACTCTCACTCTTATAATATTTCACTCTTTATAATATTAAATCTTATTATTTTACATTCTTGTTTGAATTTATCATAATCTTATATGAATTCAATTTTTAACTAAACTCAACTTTTTCCAACTTACATTCTGTTATTTACACTGCCATTGAGTTCTGTGTTGTAATACCAAATGTACAATATCTCTGCAGTACTTTCTTTGGTATATTTATTTTATTTTTGCTGCTTTTTATATTCAAGACTTCCATATATTCAATGAAAGAGTGAAACTTCTAAAGGAATTTTAAATTATTTTATTACAGAAGTATTATTCAAAACTTCTAATAACATAGTCATTGTAACAATTATAAAAATATATGAACTACTTTTTTTCTAAAATACTGTTCTTCAGAAGATAATTATATGTTATACAACTACACACTAATACATTTGCAGTTGCCCATTTCTGTAAAATTTTATCAACTAAACACAATAAATACATCTATATTGTCATAGAATTACTAAAATTTGCTGTTTATTTGGTGGTTAGGATTGAATTAACGGTACTGTTAGGAATGATCAGATGGAACAGTTCTCAAAATAAAAAAAATTATATTCATTAGGAATTTTAGAATATATAGTTTTGTAACATTACTTACAGAAGAGTTTGAATTTTTCAACACTTTTTCTGTAGAATGTTGTGAGTTAAACTTCATTAATAATAAAAATTTTTTAACCATTCCATAACTTTTTTTTTTTTAATCATGCCATAAGTTTATTATTGAAATTTGTTAAAAGTTTTAACTTTTAAGCACTGATACTTTTTTAAAATGATTTTTCTTGTATGTTAATTTTCATTATGTAACAGTGTATTTTTTTTTTATAAAAACAAATATATGCCCATGTAATGCATACAATTCCTTTTGGAGAAAATATTACAGAAAATAATTTATAAGTAAAAAAAAACCACAGGCACTATTATGAAATGGTAGAAGCAGAATTAAAAACACTTAATTACATTAACAAATTTTATTAATAATGATAATCTATAATAAAAACTACCCTTAGTTTATTAGTAAATAAAAATATCATAACAGTACATGTAGTGATATTACTATTTCATTTAATAAATTATGATGATAATAATTAGACAACTAAAGTTGAGTTTAATAAGTAGCGACATTTATTTAGTTAAATAAAATTCTGGCATTGCAGATATATTAAATATAATATAGAATTTCAATTACAACAAGCCTGCATCCACTGAAAATTGTTACAACTCATCTCATCTAGTATGTCTCTGCACACCATCAGTGTGTGAACTTAGTTCCAGGAATATTTATCCATGCATTACATCAGTATATATGTTATATTTTTTTATTGATAAACATTTTTGACATTCTTTATTAATTTTATAAATTAATTCTTTTAATATTGTTTGATTATTAAATTGTTAAACTTAATTAAGTTACATTATAAGAATGAATATATATTTTTTCTGATAGTTATAATTAATTATGTTAATAATAGAGAAATTGTTAATTTTGTTATACATTTTATTAATAGATATTTTATAAAATGAATTATGTGGTAAAATAATGTATTATATTACAAGTATATTAGAAATTATTCTATAATTTGATTATATTATATTCTTTAATCAATATAGGAATACCACACAGTTAGTGTAATTATTGTTGTGTAAGTATTAAATAATATATTGAATTGTAATTAATCCATAATTATGTTAACGCATTATTATTGATATAATTAATAGTATTATATAATTAGTTATAGTAAGTAATTAAAATAATTTAATATTCCTTTATCATTTTTTGTTGAATTTCTGTTATTTCCTCTTAAGTTTCCATGTATTTTAATCATGATACCTATTGTTTTTGTTGTTATTATTATTATTATTATTATTATTATTATTATGTTAATATGTAGTTACCTTGTTAGATTTCTACTGTGTATAGTTATATATTTATATGTAAATATAAAATTAATAAATTACAGTTTCTTTAATAAGAAATGAACAATTTTATAAATTTTTTTTATGATGCACTGAAATCAACATTTTCATAAGTTAGTCTTCTGCAAGATGTCGTAGTAGATTCTGTGGTTTATATTTCATATTATTTATATTGTTTGTTTTTGCTTCATAACATTATCACAATAAATTTTTTTTTTTTTAATGGCTGGATTTTCTTCCCAAGTGTTACCTTTTAGAATCATGGGTTAGAAAGATATATGGTATTAAATGAGTCACTTTCAAATCGATGGAACTTTCCCTGAAGGCTTTTTGAAGCTCCTTTTTCAATGAAATATTCAGTACACTGTTAATAATGGTGTCCAGCTTGAAAAAAGGGTTAGAAACCCATCAAACATTTAACTGAATACTATATTTGATTTATGTTGTGTTTATTGATGTAATATTTTGTTTTCATTGAATTTACTATTTGTGGCCTCTACGCTCCTCATCTTGAATATATTCTCTTCCATAATTAAATGTTCTAACCCACTTTCTCACCATATCTTTATCTATAAAGTTAACAAATTTGATGGTAATTTTTTGTTGAAAAAACATGATTATCAATTGTATTTTACAATTGGTAGAGCAGTCAATCACTTTAAATATATAAACTCTAGTGTTTGGTCCTCAACATGAAAATAAGCAAACAAAAGGATGGGTTACTTCATTCCTTCAGAATGAATGGATGTAACTGCACAGGTTCAGCTTCAACATTATCGAATGTATGGGAGATCTGCAGTGACAGTTTTACTTTCTGGACATATCTTACATTTAGTAATAACATTACTGGACAAGGGATTGATAATTGCACTTAAAGACCTTTAAAGGAAAAAGTTCCATAATTTTAAAATTGGTTTGTAATGTTTAATTTAAAAATGTTATTCAGTTAAATTTTATTTTTAGAACTTATGTTATCTTCTACAATTTTTGAACCATAACTTATAGATAGGTATGTTTTTGCTTATATAGCAGGTACATGTAAAGTTTATTAACAAATCTGGAATTTAAAAACAGTATTTTTGGTAGCCAGGAGACGGTATCAAAGAGTCATTTGATTTAAACATAACTGGTTGTGTCTCATATCAAGATTGCAAGTGCCAATTCATTGACTAAGAATAGTCAATATTTTAAAACTTTAAATCATAGTTACTGGACTACATGCTGTCCTGTAAACCTGGAAATTATGAGGCTTTTAGAATTAATTTTAGTAAACGTAATTTAATTTTTTAGGAAATTATTTATCATTTGAAAAAGCACAAACCACAAATTCATTTTAACATGAATTTTAAGAGGTAATTTAATACAAGAAAAGTTATAAATAATGAAAATAAAATAAGTGAAGAAAAATGAATTTTCCTTAATGATTACAAATTGTATCATCTTACATTTGTAAAAAAAAGAAAAATAATAAAATTTATTAAAACTACTTGTAATGTAATAAAGAAGTGTGTTTTTTAAATATAAAAATAACACAAACAGTAATGTTTAATTGTGATCTTCAAAGTGACAGTAACATTCACCAGTCTTATAATCAGTTACAAGCAACTGGATGACTGTAAAGGGAAAAGTACGGAATAACCAATGATGTTGAATGTGACAGGGTGTCTTTCCCATGTAATCTTAAAAAATCTCAACTAATAATGCCAGTAACGATAGTGTGGAATGTTTTAAGGAAATGCTTTACATAAGCATCCATACTGTTACAAACTTTGAAACATAACAACTTATGCTGTTTGATTGCCAACGTCACAATCAAAATGTTGCAGCATTGAAGGACAACTTTCTTGATATATCATATAGTGTTTAGTGATGAGTAAAACGTTTCACCCCAGTGAAAACGTTAATGCATAAAATGTCCATAACTGGAGCCAGAAAATTCCCTTGAACCGTACAGTGCAAAAGGGACTTCCAAAAATGAAATGTTTGTGTATCCCCAATGGCAAGTTATGGGCCATTCTTATTCACTGAAGCAAATGTAACAGGAGTTGTTTTTTGAATATCATGCATATCCTTCCCTTAACTGCAAGATAGATCAGATAATTTTATTTGGCAACAATATGCCTTCTCACTGGCATAAATCTGTATGGGATTGATTAATGACGTTCCCCCAACCATTTAATTGGTCAGCATGGACCATTGGCACACCTTGTTTGTAGTGGTCTCCAAAGTCACCTGATCTGATCCCTATGTGATTTCTTACTTTTGAGGTTATAAATGACCTTATGGATGTGTCTCTACTATCTCCTGATCTGCTCAGTTTGTGGCACAAGATTAGATTAGCTGTTGCTTGCATTATTCCAGACATGCTGGTTAAAGTGTGGGACAAATTCTTCAATCAATTGGATGTATGCTGCATGACAAAAGGTCCTCACATTGAACACATGTAAGAATAAACTGTAAGAGTTACTCTTTTATTTATTTTCATTTCATTACTGAAAGCCAAACTTAATATTTAATTGCTTTAAAACATGTATTATTTTTTGTACACCCTATACAATAGGAAAACAAAAAAATTGCTTGTAAACATAACCTGAATCTGAGTGTAACACATCTGTAGTTTCATATTTTGCTGTTATTTTCAATTTATTGATAATCTTAAAAATCATGAGACTACAAGTGGATTTTAAAAACTAAAAAATTCGCTTTTTTCAGGCCTATGTTTCAGTGTTGTTAAAAAAAGGAAGTCAGGGCTGCATTGGACAAGTGAAAGTAGAATCTGAAGTAAAAAATATTTTAATTGATTAAGAAGGAAGTTGATCGGAAGAAAAGTATTGAATGATCCAGAAATTAGGTATAAGTGTTATGAAGAAATATGTTATAAGCAACAAAATGTGATTAGAAGAGTATACCTTTCCACAACAGCTTGAAGTTAAAGAAAGAGTTAACACTTCATAAGTAACTTGTCAGAAACAATTTAATGAATTTAGATGATTTTGGTTAAATTTGCCCCCTCTTATGCAGTTTTCATCTGAAAAATTTATTGTACTTACGTAAAAATATGATAATATTGTGTAAAAAATCTTCTTAAAAAATTAATAAAGAGAATAATTAAATATGTAAGTACAATAAATTGTACTTAATTTCAGAATATAATCCTGATGAATTATTAGAAATTGAATTTCATAAAAAAAAAGTACACTGTCAAATTCTTTGCCTTGACAGTGGTTTTAGAGCAATACAGGATGTTATTAAAAATTAAAAAAATTATTTACTTTGTAGGAATGTAAAGTAATTTGCTATTATAGCTACTAATTGTTTTCAGTATAAGATTACATAAAAATCAATTACTACATTTTTATGGTAATAAGAAAATTTTATCTTTGCCTGTGCAAAGATAAAAAATGTTCTCTGCATACAAAAGATAAAATTGATAGGTGTTAATTTTTAAATTGACAGTATACACAATTCTGAATGAAATTAATACTATAACTTGCTAGAAAAATACATATTTAAAGATGTGAGAACCACATACTTGAGATGGTTAATTGTTGAATCAATAAACCAAAGTAAACAGGCTTCTAATTATAAACCATAATGTTTGGCCATTAATACTGGTTAAACATGATCACCACAGATTTTGATTATTTTTACAAATGAACTCTACTACCAAAGCAAACTTATAAATAAGCAACACATTCTATAGTTATAAGTGTATTGTAAGTGAAGTGTAAACATTGAAAATTCCAAACTCTCCATCAACAAAATTTCTATGTACTTTAGTGGGGAATACTCACCTCACCTTCAGATCTCAATAATCTTGAGAATTTATTAATTACTGTCTAGTTCACCATTCAAAACAGCCTTGGAATTGGTTTTATGGAATCTCCTTCAAAGTTGCTGTTATTGTTAGATATCAATGTTATCAAAATGTATTCCCCTTTTAATGCTTTCTTTAAGAAAACGTTTCATAATCCCAGATCTGATGAATAGGGTCGATGTTCCAACACAGTGATTAGTTTCCTCACTAAAACTCTCTCAGTTTAGTTGTATGAGCAGATGTGTTTTGCAGTGCAAAACGTCCATGACCTTCTGAAGCTCATAAGCAAGAAGTTTATGGTTTTTCATACAACCCTTTTAACATTTCCACATCAGCAGGCCTACCTAGTTAGCATAAATTTGTAATGCATATTCCTTTAATATCAAAAACATCAGCAACATTGTTTACACTTTTCATTTGGATTGACAAAATGGTTTTGGGCATGGAGAAATGGGAGCCTTCCACTAAGCACTTTGTTTCTGTGTCCGGTTTGAAATTCATGACTTATCATCTGTGATGACAATTCAAGATATCACTTGCATTTTAAAAAGATAGTTTTTACTCTAGTTTGCTCCTGCTTATCAGTGATATTTCAGTACCATTTTTGCACATATAATAATGTTAAGACTTTGCTAATTGTTTCTCTATCAATGTTCATTTACTTTACTGTGTTTCTGACGTGATCATTTACACTCGGAATTTGACTAATGTTTATGCGTTTTCAATTGTTCTGTTCATTAATGGTGCCTTGATTATCATCATCATGTCTGCTGATTATCTTTGTTGAGAAAACCATTTTTATCCATTTGTAAAGTGTGTTTCTTCTTAGCATTTTCCCCTTTAACTTGTATGGTATTTTATTACCTTACCTTCATTATCTTGCATTTTTCATTTTTTTAAACATTATCCTTTGGCAACTGCTCATTGGAGAAATGGTAAGTAAAGCAATTCTTTTTTATTTAAATATACTTATTTATAAATATGTTTAATTTTAACACATCATACAAGGAAAACCACAATCAAAAGCCAGAAGAGAAAAACAGTATTTGTTTCTGGAGAATATTGCCACAATAGGTGTATTGTAACAAACTTGTATTTCCAAACTTTATTGCATCAGTTCTGGTACATTCTGGATATATTCAGTACATCTGACATTAAACAACATTACTAATGTAGATGTCTAATTTTGTGACTCTTAGAACTCTTAACTTCAAAATCAGCTGATTTGTGATGATGAGTTCACCACTAGACCAACCCAGTGGGTTGCCATTGCTACTGTTTTACTTTATGAGATTAATGCCAGTGAGGCTATTATTGTGTGAGAGACTGCGTAATATCATTTATATTAATATTTTCTCACTAGCATAAAAATACAAACAATAGCTTCTATTTAGTATTTTAATGGTGTTAAGTTTGGAAATGTACGTAGTGACAATTAGGTGAGAGACTAAATATTAGTTTTGAAATAAACAAATTGCTTTCTCAATTTGAGACGGAGGTCTGTGTGATGAGCAAGATACTTTGTATAATTTATGGAATGCTGAACTGTATTATAATCAACACTGTGATATATGTACATCAAGCAATCAGAAACAAGATAAATTCAATTAAAAGAAGAGTGCTTGCAAAGAAAATCAGCTTGGATCTTACCATTCCAAGAGAGGCAAAAGATGCCAAAATTGCCAAGGACTCATATGAAATATCAATGACGCTGATGGTCCATAAATTTCTCAAGCTGTAAGTGATCATAAAAAAGTCAGAAACTAGAAAAAATATGTGAATTTTGCACTGCTAAGAACAGAAGAATGACACCTTTCCATTGCAAAAATTGAAGAAAATATATTTGCATGTAGCAGTAGTGGAATGCACAAAAAAGTTGTAAATGGGCAAAAACTACATAAACATGTTTAAAATAATGTATTTGAATAAATTAAAATGTATATTAAAGCTTCTTTTTTTTTAATTCTTGAATATATATATTTTTTTAAATGACGTCCGAGATACTACGTGTTACCATTTACGCGTGTAAAACCAGAACCACCATTCTAATGAGGAACGGCTTAATGAAGATTGTGGTGTACGTAGAACAACCGTCTATAATACATTTATGTTTTTCAAAAGGTAACTGAAAAAACTCCCAATTGGATATAAAAACCCTTGTCCCTGAAACTGATGTAGCGAAACAGAAATGGAATTTGCCGTTTAGAATGTTTTTGATAATCTGTACAGTTGATTGCAGTCGCGTACAAATATAAAAGCCTACTAACTTTAGCAACAGTAATGTAAACCGGAAATGATATACTAGCATCTACGTGTGAATCAGTGGCTGTAATTACAAGTATTCGTACTTCTTCCAAGGGCAGCACTCATAGTAAAGAATCTGGAGGGGAAGTCGGTTTTGTGATTAATGCTTGTCTTTGAGAGGACAACGGTTACTGAATAAGACCGTGATTAATAACACCTTTCAAAATCCCAACAACGGGAAGATGAATTCTTAAATAAAGTGCACGCAAAAGAGCGCACAATTATTAAAAGACGTTAGGCCAATTAAAGCAAGCTTTAGTCGATGGATAAATGTTTCCCACGCAGTGAACATAACGAATTGAAAAAAAGAAAACATTGCAGCTGACTTGTACGCTCGTAGAAATATCATTTGAAAGTTGTGATTTTTGAAAAACAATTATCGAAATGATTGAAGAAATATTAAAGGAAGAAAGAGATGCTTATAAACTAGTTAACGACATGTAAATCTAAAATAAAAATGTGCTCCTGAATCGAATTATTTTATTTTATGTAGTCCCACTCCCAACTAATTAGTGCATTGGTTATTTGAAAATTAGTGACAGTCTAATATAAACTAACATTTGGTTACTATGCCACTGAGAAAAGTAATTACTGTGGTAAACACTGGAAGCTATTCGTAAATACTTCAAATGTTGCACGAAATACTTAAATGTAAAAACGTGTAGTTAACATTTTAGTAAAAGTTTATTCGCTTTAAATGCACTTAACTGATTAAAAATTTTCCGTGTTCATTACTTTTTATTCACTTCACAGAATGTAATGTGATGATAATAACACAATATTATATAATGTATTGTCTATATATATATATATATATATAGTATACAATCTACTGCAGAGAAATTACATTTCAAATTGCAGAATAATTTCAGAGATGAAAAAAACTTCATTTTTATGAACTACCAACTTTAATCGTTATTCAAATAGAAGAAAAATCCTTTACCCTTTGATAAGTAGAAATATCAGAGGAATGCATTCACATCCAAATAAACTAATTTAATCTATTCATTTTCTTTCACTCGCAAGGAAGTTTATAATTTATATAATATTTTTATATCTAAAAAAATTATAACCTCTTTAAGTGCATGAAGGTATTTTCTTTCTAAACCGCAAGAGCGGAGGACAGATTATGGTGTATACACGCGATCTCTATATTGCTTTATCCTGATAATATAGCATTGTTCTATGGATATATTTTGATACCAGTTATGAATTAGGTTATTTTTATTAATAATTGTATATAAAAATCTAATATACGATTTTAATATTTTCAAAATTGTTTGTTGTTATTTAGACGAATAATAAAAGGTATAACTATAATTAAATTTAACTGTTGTTTATGTCATCAGCTGTTAGAAAAAAGTGACATAGGTATTTGTATGGGAAAGTGTTTTTGGATATGGCTAGTGCTGTAAATACGTGAACGCAATAATGTGAAAGGCAAAAATGTTTTACTGCTAGGAAGTTCCTTTTTTACTTAGTTTACATATTAACCTATATTGTGAGAATAATTATAAAGATATTTGTTTCGTTTTGGCTGTATATATTGTGAATCGAATTTTTACATTTTAATATACAATTGTTTTAATATAACCTATGTAATTTCTGAGTAATCAGCAATGGACTATACTTTTACAATGGATAGTCGAAAATCAATTGATATTGAGAGTGAAAACTTGTCTAGTTCCGATATTGCAATTAGTTATAGTGAGATTGCGAATAAACTTTTAAGAGATAAATTCTTTCTAACTGCATTAGAACTCCATACAGAACTTGTAGAATCGGGCCGTGAAATCCCTAGATTAAAAGAATTTTTCTCAAATCCAGGGAATTTTGAAACTCATACATCGTCTCAAAACTTTTTATCAATGCGTAAGTACACATATTCTTTTATTATTAGGGATAAGCTTAATAAAAAATATAATCATCAATATATTGTAATTCATTTAGTAAAGTTGTTATTGGATCAATTCAATATGATTATCTTATTTAACTTTTTAAATTTCTTATAATGGGATTAATTGGATTGTGATTTTGTATACTATATAATATGGTTATAACATTTACTAATGTTTGTGAAATTTATCATTATATACAGAACTGAATAAAATATCAATCTGAAGATTAATTTAGGTAATTCTGAACAATTACTTGATCACCTTCAATGTGTTTTATACTTTAATATATCATAGTAGATGTGCTTAGGCTCAAAAACTAGGAAGAGTAGTTAAAACAGTTGGTGACACATGTAAGGTCTAAGACTGCACCACGTTATCAGTACTCTAGTCAGTTAGCAATCAGTTTTGTGAGTTATGGTGACCTATTCAGGTGTTAATCTGTTTTGTGGAGAGAGGGTTAAGGTTAGTTTTAAAGGTAAAGTTAGAGTTTTGTGGAGAGAGGAGTAACCTTTTGGTTAGTTTATGGTAATATATGTTACCTAACATGTGGTGTTGTCTCTCTCTGTAGTCTTGATATTTCCATTTAAACATAAATTTGGCCAAGTCTCCCAAGAGATTGTGCTAAGTATTGTCATATCTTTGTAATTTATCTCTAACCTCTCCATAGAAGCAGATTATTGTTATTATGTGATCTTTTTTCTATGTAAAGAGAGTTCACATTTCTTTGAATTTGACATATCTGTTTCTTAATATTCTTATTCTTTGTGAAGTCAGTGAATTAAGTTTGGTTTTTGTTTGTTTTCTATTGTTATATCAATTGTAGGATTTTTAGTCTAGTGGTCCTGATTTTTAATATACCTTTTATGTTTTGTATGTTTTTAGGCATGTTCCCATGTTTTACTAAAACATTAATACAAATTTTATTTGTATAGTTTTTGATTTGTTTGTTTACTTTCATAAACAATGCAGATAGAAAAAAGTGGAGTTAAGGATAAAACTGTATCATCTAACTGATAATAATTGCAAAAGAGTGATTTTCTTTATTTATATGAATTTGCACGTACTTAATTATAATTGTTAAAACTGACCATTATAATGATTTTACTATTCTGTACAGTCTAATCAAAACTGGATTTTTTTTTTGTAGCCTAGTTTGTTAATTAACATTGTGCAATATAGTTTGATTTATTTTTAGATCGATCTTTAAGTCAAGCAACTCTTGATTCTCTTGATTTGACTCGATTTTCTGAAGATGGAGAGCGTGGAGTTGATGAAAGAGTAGCTGTACTTGAATTTGAATTGCGTAAAGCGAAAGAGACTATTAATGCACTTCGTGCTCAGCTAACTGTTGCTACAGGTTTGTGTTATTAGTTGTATTATTATAATATATTTCTCAAACATGGTACCGCTGATATGTTAAATAAATAAATTAATTAATATAATCCACCTACCAGCATTTTGGTATGTTCTCTAGATCTTTTGGCTTACTTGGAAGTCATCAGCAGGAGTTAAAATTAATGCATTAAAGTCAAAGTTTAAAAATCATAGTTAAAATTTAAAAACAGTCATGACTGTTCCGGTCCTACTAGTATAGTAAAGTATGAGTATTATAATAAAATAAGAGTATAAAGTATGACTATAATTTGAGTATACTAGTAGGACCGGAACAGTCATGACTTTTTTAAATTTTAACTATGATTTTTAAACTTTGACTTTACTGCATTAATTTTAATTCCTGATGATGGCTTCCAAGTAAGCTCAAAGATCTATAGAACGTATCAGTGTGCTGGTAAGGTGGATTATATTAATTGTTAATTTATTTATTATAATTTATTTTAGTCATATATTTAGTTAGTTAGGCAGTGGCAATGTTTATAGTTTATAATTTCTTAACTAACAATAATTCCTTAAAATATTCTTATCCTATCTCCATAATCTATCAAAGTTGTAGTCTTTATAGCAAAGATGTAGGAAGAGATTAAATTATGGATGAGAGCTCTTTGTAGATAAATAAGTGTAAATTTGGTGATGATAAGCTATTAGAATTTTATATCCATAGTTTTATCTACATCTATTTATCTAAACAATTGTATAACTTTGAATATATAAAAATAAAACTTCTGGTATATTTCTCTTGCTGTTGTAATTCTGTGTGTGTGTGGTTGTCTAAAATATTTTATTTATACTTTTACTGTATATGGTTCTTAAAGAGTAATAATTTTATGCACTTGCATATTTACTTCCAGAATTTCTTTAAATTTTTCTCAGCACTTGGCTGTATTTTATAGCTCACCTGTTGAAACATATTGAAACAGCTAGACTGTGACATTATTATACTACTGAGAATTGCATATAGAAGTACAACTGGTCATAGGAAAGTTATTTTATCTTATTTGGCAAATTATATGACAAATATTAAAGTTTACACTAAAATAGGTATTATAACCACTCTATGAGAGTTATATTTTCAATTTATGAAATTATAAATGAGAAATTTTCTTTTGAACAAAGGGTTAAAGAAATTAAAAAAAAAATATTTGTACAATTTGTAAAATACCAAACAACACTTTTTACAAAATATTGTCTTCTGATATTTTTATTATTGTACAATTTTATTGTTAATATTCAACATTTTTTGACTTTGGAAAGAAAGTACAGTAATGCATATGACTAGTTTTATTTCATTGGTTAATGAGTTGGTTATACTCTTTTTTTATTGCTTTTTCATTGCCATACATTTTATATTTTTAGTTTTCTTTCTGTTTAACTGGGTAAAAAAAAGAAAATTTTAAGGTATGCTAAGTTTTTAAAATTATAATTTTTTATTGTATTTATATATTTATGTTTTTATATTTTGTCTTTAAGTTATTTTTATTTGAAATCATTGTGCTATAAATTATTTAAAAATTTTTATACTGTAATTATTTTTTGTATAATTTCACGTAATTCAGATTACATCTATTATTGTTTTACTGGTTTATGTCTTTATGAACAACTAGTGGGTCAATCCATTTGAAGTGACCCAAGGGTGGTTGCTTGAACAATTAAAAAAAATTGAAACTTACCCACTTGTTTCTCACATGTTTCAGGACTAAAAAACTATGTTTTTTTACTTTTTTATTTAAATAGTTTACCTGTGGCAGCCATTTTTGTTATGGTGTGCACACCTATTTTTGTGATTGTAAGGGTTTATGGAAAAATCATAACTAAAAAACTATTGTTCCTGGAAGGATGAATAAAAAAACAATTTATTCATATTTTTCAAGATAAAATATTGGTCCAGTGGTTTATTTACATATCTCTAGAGATCCATCTCAATGGTTATGTGAACAGTCAAAACTGTCGAATTTGGGCGGTTGAAAATCCTAATGCTTCACAAGACAAATCTTTGCATCCTGTAAAAATTGATGTGTGGTGTGTGATATCTCGTCATCGTATACTCTGACCCATATTCTTCGAACAGACAGTAAATGGTGAGTATGCAGGACTATTATGCGCCAATTTGTGTCCCTCCTGGAACCTTAAGAACAGTATTGCTGGCTTCAACAAGACGGCACTACATGCCACACGTCTCAAGAAACCATGGATTTTCTGCAAGAGTTCTTTGATGATTGAATAATATGCAAGGGCTTATGGTCTCCAAGGTCCCCAGACCTCACATCTCCTAACTACTTTTTGTGGGGCTATATTAAATCCGAGGCCTTCAAAAACAATCCTCACACTGTTGATGAACTTAAAGTCAATATTACAGACTTAATCACGAATATTTCCAATGCAACTCTTAAAAAGGTTTCTGCTAATATGCTGAAAAGAGTCTGTGGGTGTACAACCGCAAGGGATGGGCATTTTGAGCATATTCTAACAGTTATGTAAGTAATAGCTTTTTATTAAATCTCTTTTGTAAGTAACAAATACATTTTTTTATTCTACCTTAATTTTCCTTTCTTAAATTACATTTAAAATTGGATAACAGGACTAAAAAATCACTCTGTAGTTGTTCTGAACAGGGAGATGTTGGTCATGAAATGAATACAGATTCCAATTGTTTATGCACCTTCACACATTAGTCTGTGTTTTTCCTAACAGGTGTAAAACATTTTGTGCATAAGTGCATTAAGCACAAGAAGTACGGTTGAAGTGCTCTTTCCCTGAAACTTTTTAATTACATTCCTTCTGTAAATTTCTAGGTTCACAGCTCCTTTCCTTTTTTTAACTACTGTTCCAAGAGCTGCTCATTTTATTAAATTACTATAAAAAAAAAATCACAGTAAAATTAGAGCAAAACATTGCAACAGAGACAACAGAGAGAGAGTGAGAGAGAGAGATTGAGATTGAGTTTAACTGTCACAGCAGACTGTTGTTCAAAGACTAGGCACCGCCAAAATGTTTACTGTGGTCAGGGATCTTGTCTTGCTTTAATGGAAAAGTGAAGGCTTGCCAGGCCTGTGCTATCATGCGGACAAGTTTCCTTTCTGGAAAATGATTCATTGACCCACTCAAATCCATAATCATCAAAAAAAAATCTGTAAATATTGGACTAATTGCCTTTTTGCAGGAAGTGGTTCAATTGCTTTAATAAATAAGATATTTCAACAAATAAAATTCCTGTAATAACAGTTTATTTATTTTTGTTTTGTTTTGTATATGTTTAGAATGTGAAACGCCTACAACTGATAATGGTGATGGAATCAAATCTGTTCAGTGTGAACAAATTAAACCGCATGAACAGCGTGCGTTAAATTTTCTTATTAATGAATATTTATTAATGCATGGTTATAAACTTACATCTATTACATTTGCGGATGAAAATGAAAATCAAGTAAGATAATGTTTAGATATTCATTTTAAAAAGATTAGTTCATGCATTTTAAAAATTTAAATATTTATTATTTTATTACTATTGTATTTTTGTTAAAGGTTTGATGAAGTTGTTTCTCATCTGGATTAAAAAATTTAAACCAGTAATAGGATGTTAGCTTAACTGATTGTTGATGATTTGAATGTAGATTAAGCAGCACAGCTTTTATATAAATTTACCTAATCCTAATCAATTTTTTTATGATGTGAAGTTGAGTTTTTGTGAGAGATGGATTTTCACAACCATTTAGTTTTCAGAATTTTCTCATTGGTGTCTATCTCTTTAACACTAATACTTTTTTTTTTATACTTTTAATTTTTATATATATCATTTTATGAATCTATTAGAATGTATTTCCTTCATTACTATTTATGTATTTAAAGACTGTGTTATTTTTATATTCTATATTTTGAAAATTGTGATTTATATTCATTACAGGTTTTCCTCTGAATGTATTTAAAGATTTTCATAATTTGAAACAGTACAGCATTCTTTTGTTTGTGTTTCTCAGGCAACAGTATTGTTTGGTAATATCCTTTAAAAAAAAACCTTAGGTTTCTGTTTTTGGGAAAGTTGTAGCATATTTAAAGTTATACCTATGTGTTATAGGGATAAACTTATTAACTGTCAATAAAAGTCAGTACTCTTACTGAAGATTGGAATCATACAGTGTAATTATGGTCAGTGGCAGTGATGTAGTGTTGACACTTAATAGTAGTACAGTGGTGGAGATGCACTGCGACAGGACATTGTAGGTAGCAAGAGGCCACTTGCTGATCTGGCAATCTATTCCTATCCTGTTGCATCATTGAATTTTCTAAACTTTTAGTAATCCTGTTACTGCACTATACTTTTTCACTTTTGTTTGAGGTTTTATTTAACCTAAAAAGTCACAGCACAACATTTAAAGGATTATAAATACATTTAAGTTTGTGTGGCAATAAGTGAGATTAACATTGTTTATATTGGAAGAAATTTATATTGGGTTATCTATTTCGTTCAGTTCCTTATTTTTCTTATATCATAATTCCCTGCAGAATCATAACTTTTTTCATTTGTAAGTATAGCGAGTGTTAAATTAAGGAATTTAATTTTTATTTACGTAAACTACATTGATAATTTAAATAATTAATGGTTTTTTTGTCACAATTTTGAGGTTAAGAACCACATGCTTTTAAATACAATTTTCTAGCTAGCATGATACAGTAAAAATCATGTTGACTCAGATGGTCAACATTTTAAAGTATTCACAATAAATACAGCACCTCATTTCAGCAGCTACGTTGTTTTTTCAGTGTTCTATTGGTTTTCTGATAAAGGAAATTATGTATCAAATTATTATTCTACTCGAATTTGTTGTGATTGCTTTTAATACATGAACAAATCCATTTCTAAATTGTAAAAATTTATCACATGAGTAGCAAATTACGATTTTTCTGGTATATAATGTAATATTGTATTAAAGATAAATGATATGTTTGTAGTGAAAACTTTATAATGTTCTTATGACATGGTATATTGTAAAGCAGTGTAACAGCTTCGTATTGTGAAAAAATTAAAATAGAACATAGCAAAAACTCATTCTCATCATTTTTCAATAATGTGTTCTAATATGGGGCACCAACAATAACAAAAAATGGGTGAAAAATCATTTTTTACATTTTCAGTCGCACAGTTCAGAAATATTTAAAACACATTTCTAAAAATTTACAACATTTTTATAAAAACAATTTTACAACACAACATTACAATTTTTACACATTTACAACAATTTTTATAATAGAAACAATGTGATTGGTCTCTATATTAGTACATATTTGACAGAGTACATATTTGACCATTCAACATATATCTATTCAGACATTCCTTATAGTTGGTTATCGCAGTTTTACATATGAAAAATTAATTTTTAATCCAGTGCATCAAAAAAATTATCTGTTTTTCTAAGAGCCTATTTTAAAAAGCATCAGGTCAATTAATTTTCAAAGAAAAATCTTTTAATGTAAGACTTCAATTTAATTGAAACATAATTAAGTTTTTAAAACATTTTTAAGTTTTAAGGTTCTGGAAAATTCTCATTTTTACATCAGGAAAGTCTGGAAAAACCTGGAATTCCTTTTTATCAAAACAACCCTGTATAAATGATAAAAAAATAGTTAATTTATTTTTTGGAATTCATTAGTTTTTAGTTACACTGATCTTCATTTTTTTATAAATTAAATTAATGACAGTGTAATTCTTGGTAAATTACACTGTCAATAGTTTCTATGCCTGCCAGGTCCATTAATAAGGGGCTCTTAACTGTTTCTATAATCATTTTGTTTCCATTGCTCCAATTGTTACTTGATCACTCCAAGAAATCATTAGTAGATGCTGTTAATACCATTTATCATTTATGCTTATACCCATATTTTTATTCAAATTTCAAGGGCCTCTGATTTCTTTTCAGCAGTCTTGATCAACCTACATGGTGAAGCAAAACTATGTGACATAGGTCCTCATAAGCTGAAGTGTAGTCTCCACACTCAGATGATAGTTTCTCATTATAGGTTGATCTTGATAAAAGCTGCTTGGAGAAATTCTACACAACATTAATTTCAACTGAGTGATTGCAATGTTAGTTTTAGAGCTCACCAAGTGTGTATATTTTTGTAACTTATCAATCTCCATATAGAAATGAGCTTCTCATGTTAAGCTATTTGCTGATGAAGGTTAAGTTTTACCTTTTTTATATTAATACATAAACCATATAATTCTCACTGCTAATATCTTAATCCACAGGTGTTAAAAATCTCACAAAAAATTAGCAAATGTAAATGTATCAGCAGATCTAATATTATTGAGACATTCACCATTAAAAAGTTTTTCCAGATCCATACTTAATAGTGCTTCCCTGAGGGTATTCTTGGAGTATAAATTAAAATATACAGGAGACAAAGTGCAATCGACACACTGAATAGCAATACTGCTAAATATAGAGACCACAGTGATTTAACAGCTATTGCAATCATTTTCTGAGTACTTTCATACTTACATTCTATCGATTTTTGTGTGTTAAAGAATTATTTTGCATATTTATTGTAATAAGTTAAAAAACATTCATATTATTTTTGAGATGTTAACAGTAATGGGATAAATGAATAACTTTTCTGATAAATATTTTTTGGGGAAAAATAAAAAAACTGAAAATAAATAACTGATCTTTTTATAGTGTTGATTTTTTTATTGTGATAGATGTGTTGTTTTGTTTTAGTAAAAGGCTTGTTAAAGAAGGTTCTTGTTAGCTTTAAAAGAAATTTGTAGTTAAAAAACTGACAATATGAAATTGATTCAAGGTTCAAATGTAATATTTTTTTTTTTACTAGCTGATATATAACAAAGGAATAGTATTGCTGTTAATTAAAAAAATCTCTTAACTTATATTATTCTGTTTTCAACATTTTAGATCCCTTGATTTTAGAAATTAAAAAGAAATTCAGTTATTTATGTCACATCAGCATCTACACTGTACAAAAAAGAATTTGGAATTTTAAACTTTTAAATACCTCTTAACTTTGATTTACAATCATGAATCATGAATAAAATGAAAGAGTACAGTAGCATGCAAATTAATCTGAACAGAGATGTTATTTATTAAAAAGTAACTTTATTTAGAAAAACATTCATACCTGTACAATTTGTGAATATCTAGTGATTAATATGTCTTCCTTTATTCTTAATCACTACATGATTTAGCATCGATTCATAAATGTACTACACATTTTTGTTTATTTTTTCATCATGAAACCATACTGCTATTATTGCTTTAATGAGGTCAATTTTTATGGTACTATTCATTTTTGGGAGTCTGTTTTTTTATTATTGCCCAACGATTTTTAATTGGGTTTTTAAGTCTGGAGAGTTGCTTGGTCATGGGAGCACTTTAATGTTTTATTCTTTGAAAAATTCTTCCACTTTTTTGGCATTATGGCATAAATCAAATCTTGTTGGAACACGCCATTACCTTGTGGGAATTTGTTTTAAGTTGTGTCAAAACTTTCCTTCAGAGTCTTGCTATATGAGATCTGTTCAGAAAATAAGTGAACTTTATTTTTTTAATCTTTATTATTAATTTTGCAGATTGTTGGTTCTTGTCTCCTTAAACTATTTCCCTTTTCTATTTACTCACTTTTCTTGGCAGTGTTTCGGAAATAAGGAAAAATCGCAATGAGCCAGGTCTGGTGAGTAGGGAGGCTGAGGGAGGACAGTCATCTGATTTTTGGCATAAAACTACAAATTGACAAAACTTGAGTGTGCGGGCACATTGTCTTGGTGAATGAACCACAAGTTGTCTTGCCACAGCTCTGCTCTTTTTTTGCAGATTATTTCACATAACTATTGTAAAAAGCTAGTTTGCACGATTCACCTTGAGGCAAGAATTCAAAATGCACAATTCCATTAATATAAAAAAAAACAGAGAGCATCACTTTGACATTGGATCAAGATTGATATGCTTTCTTGGGGAATGGAGATCCTTTGCCAATCTATTGTGGTGATTAAATTTTTGTCTCAATATCATAGCTGTAAACCCAGCTTTTGTCTCCCGTTATGCATGAATGTTTCATCATCATTGGCTTGTTCAAGATGTTGCTGACAAACGCCCATTACATGTTCTTTCTGCTATTTGGATTATCAAACGAGGAACAAACTTTGGTAAGTCTAAGGCCTTCCTGGTTGAGGGTCATCTTCAATTGACTGATGACCACTTTAAATGTGAAAACCATTTGTAACATTGTGTATGACCCAGAGCATCATCTCGTAAGCTTGTTTCAAAATTTGAAACATTTCTGTGAAAGTTTTCCCCAATTTCATGCAAAATTTTATTTTTATTGTTGCTCCTGAAAATTGCACATTATAAAAACGCTACTAACACTTAAACATATTGGACTCAAATAATAATAACATGAAAACTAAACGAGATATCAACAATCCAAGAACATGTGGTTTCAGAGGAGGTTATGCAGAACACAGTGCTGTTAACTGCACATCACTAAATATCTCTGTTGGTGCATAATTAAAAATGTTTGGTTATTTCCTGAACAGACCTCATATCCATCAATTTTCAGCATACCATCTACTGGAAGTAATGAAAAAGAGCCTTTGAATATGAAAGAACCCACAACCTCAAACCATTTTTTTTTTTTGGAATGTTTAACTGATTGTTGGATATGAGCTGGTAATGTATTTTCATTTGGTGTTTTTCTAACTCTTTACCCCTGAACATAAAAATGTCACTCGTCGGAAAACATAACTTTTTTCCAATCTTCTTTGGTCCAGTTAGCTTGCACTTTGACCCACAAGAGCCTTCTTTTTCACATTACTGGTGTTAAAAGCTACTTTTTAGTTGGCTGAAAAATGCTCTGTTCAGCAGCAATAAGTCACTGTCTAACAGTTGTCACATGTGAATCTGCTCCACTAGCTACTAATTCTCGATTAAAATCCACACGAGATAATTTTAGATAAAATTTACTTTTTCCCATCAAAACCAATCCTGTGTTCAAAGTAGCTTTTCTTTCATGGGTACATTTGCCTTTCCTTTGAGGTAAAAGGAACCAGCTTATTTCAATTTTTAAAAACTAGCATTTACTGTCCTTAATCCAATATCACACTAAGAAGCTATTTGTCATTGTATCTTACTGATATGTTTAGAAAGAGAAACAATATTCGAATGCTTCCTTGAAGTTATGTTGATTAATTATGTACACAGAACAAAGAATATGAAAATATGATTTTGCAATAAAAAATGAAATAAACTTTTACAAAACAAAATTTACAACATGAAAATTGCTAAATAATCAAAGACGATAATCTCGCATTACACAGACAACTTAAAGATTGAGTATGGTCAAGCAGTGAGCCACAACATAGAAATAAACAAAAAATTCCCTGTGCTTACTACTGTAATTCTTACAGCTTTCTCTACATGTATTCAATATGAGCCCCTTTTGTCACATGGCACGCATCCAACCAAATGGAGAGCTCGTTCTATATTTCAACCAGTATATGTGGAATAATGGAAGCAGTAGCTGTTTCAGTCCTGTGTATCTAATCTGGTAGATCACTAGATAGCAAAGGCACATAAAGAAGATCCTTTATAAAACCCCAAAGGAAAAATCACATGAGTTCAGATCGGGTGATCTTACAAGACACCACAAAAAAGCTCTGTTAGATTTATGCTGACCAATCTGGTGGTGGGGGAAAAGTAATTTTATGAGTTCTATAGAGTGTTATGCCGTTGAGGAGGGGCATCATTTTGTTGCGAAATAAAATTTTCTGGTCTCTTGCGGTTAAGGAAAGAACCATGTCTGCAGCATATCCAAATTAGCTATTCCTTTTATGGTTTACTTTTAAGAATGACCTGTAAACTTGCCATCGGGATGTTGCACAGAAAACATTTAATTTCAGGGAGTCCATTTTTTATTAACAGTTCACGGATGCTTTCTGACCCCCCAGATTCATTGACTCCTCACTAAACACAGTAAGATCAAGAAACTCATCTTCATGCTGCAAATTTTGATGTGAAGTTGACATGACAAAGCATAGTCTGTAGGTTTTAAAGCCTGTAACAGCTGTAAACAGTGTTTTTTGTATATATATATATATATACACACATAAACATATGTATTTCTTTAAACATTCCACACTGCACACCGTTATCACCAGCATAGATAGTTCGTGGCTTGTATTACTAACAGATTTTGTAGGACTGTGCAGGAAAGCTCCCTGAAAATATTCAGCATTTTCTTCAGACTACCATAGTCATTCCATATTCTTTCATTTGTATAGATATCTAGTCATTTCAAACTGACATTGATGAATGTTATTGTCACTTGAAGGATCACAATTAAACTTTCTAAGAAAAGCACATTGAACTGTAATTACAGATTCAATTTTGTTTAGCAGACTGCAAGACAGAAGACTATTCAGGGGTTCATCATCATTGCTAGTGGTGCTGTCAAGTGGAACATTAAAATTCTGATGTTCCTTTTTGTTACACTCTGCATTTTATTTCATTTGTTTCATGAAGAGTTTAACCATGAATTTTGTATTGTAATTGGGGTATGAGAGTGATTGACTGAAAAAATTAAATAATACACTGGTATTAATATTGGGGTTTCTATATCTTGAAGATAGATGGATTTAACAGTTTTATTTATCCACTCTTTAGCTTGTCATAAAATAATACCATTCAGAAACAGATTTGAATTGTCTACTATATGTCTAAAAGTATACGATTATTATTTCTATGTAGGCTAATGTAGATCTTTTACTTGGTTAATTTGTATATTGGCATGTTGGAGCGGTAAAATAACAGTGATCTGCTTCCGCTTGTACCTAGGCTTATTGATTGCTTGTCATCCTACAACTTTTTTCCTCACTAACTGTTAAATATTTTTTATCGAACCAATGAGTTTTTTATGTAATTTAACTAATGAGTAGCTCAGAAGTTTTATGATTTTTAACTAATTGACTTGAAACATTCAAACATTTTGTAAATGCAACTTTAATGCTTAAAAATATAAAATGTAACAGTATAAAAAATTGACTTTTTTAAAAATATTTCCTAGTATTAGCATTTTAGGCGTTTAAATCATCTTGTTTTTATAGCAATATATTAAATTTTTTAACTTTTTATTATTATAAGATTCGAGACAAATTTCATCATCGTTGGGAGGATGTATCAATTTTAAATTCTTTGCAAATTCTGAGAAGGTTCATCATTGACAGATTTTTATTCATTACTTCTAGAGAAAAATGTCTTGTCTGCAGTATTACAGTTTCTTTTGTAGAAATTTGATTAAAGCATTTTTAAAAATAATTAACAAGCATCACATATTTTTGTTAATGTCTGTGAATGTGCATGCGCTTCCACCTATGAGTACGTAGTATAGAATTCTTAAAGTAAAATCATTTAGATTTCATTTAAATTGATTTTTAGTGTTAAATAATGAAAATGGTTTTTCATACGTTTTGTGAAACAGTTTCAATTAGATTACTGGAAAAAAAAATTCATTAACATATAAATCATACATAATATTTATACAAACTGTTGTGTAATATTTATGAAAAAGGGGAATTTCCGTCAGACTTCAAAAAAAGTGTTATAGTCATGATACCAAAGAAAGCAGGGGCAGATAATGTGAAGAATACAGAACAATTAGTTTAACTAGTCATGCATCAAAAATCTTAACTAGAATTCTATACAGAAGAATTGAGAGGAGAGTGGAAGAAGTGTTAGGAGAAGACCAATTTGGTTTCGGGAAAGTATAGGGACAAGGGAAGCAATTTTAGGCCTCAGATTAATAGTAGAAGGAAGATTAAAGAAAAACAAACCAACATACTTGGCGTTTATAGACCTAGAAAAGGCATTCGATAACGTAGACTGGAATAAAATGTTCAGCATTTTAAAAAAATTAGGGTTCAAATACAGAGATAGAAGAACAATTGCTAACATGTACAGGAACCAAACAGCAACAGTAACAATTGAAGAACATAAGAAAGAAGCTGTAATAAGAAAGGGAGTCCGACAAGGATGTTCCCTATCTCCGTTACTTTTTAATCTTTACATGGAACTAGCAGTTAATGATGTTAAAGAACAATTTAGATTCGGAGTAACAGTACAAGGTGAAAAGATAAAGATGCTACGATTTGCTGATGATATAGTAATTCTAGCCGAGAGTAAAAAGGATTTAGAAGAAAGCAATGAACGGCATAGATGAAGCCCTACGCAAGAACTATCGCGTGAAAATAAACAAGAACAAAACAAAAGTAATGAAATGTAGTAGAAATAACAAAGATGGACCACTGAATGTGAAAATAGGAGGAGAAAAGATTATGGAGGTAGAAGAATTTTGTTATTTGGGAAGTAGAATTACCAAAGATGGACGAAACAGGAGCGATATAAAATGCCGAATACCACAAGCTAAACAAGCCTTCAGTAAGAAATATAATTTGTTTACATCAAAAATTAATTTAAATGTCAGGAAAAGATTTTTGAAAGTGTGTGTTTGGAGTGTCACTTTATATGGAAGTGAAACTTGGACAATCGGAGTATCTGAGAAGAAAAGATTAGAAGCTTTTGAATTGTGGTGCTATAGGAGAATGTTAAAAATCAGATGGGTGGATAAAGTGACAAATGAAGAGGTATTGCGGCAAATAGATGAAGAAAGAAGCATTTGGAAAAATATAGTTAAAAGAAGAGACAGACTTATAGGCCACATACTAAGGCATCCTGGAATAGTCGCTTTAATATTGGAAGGACAGGTAGAAGGGAAAAATTGTGTAGGCAGGCCACGTTTGGAATATGTAAATCAAATTGTTAGGGATGTAGGATGTAGAGGGTATACTGAAATGAAACGACTAGCACTAGATAGGGAATCTTGGAGAGCTGCATCAAACCAGTCAAATGACTGAAGACAAAAAAAAAATAAATAAATCATATCATAAAAAATATATTCACACACACACATATATATAGTGATTTATTCAAGTAATGTTAATTATGTACATAAAAATATTTAGATCTATTTATTTGTCTTATCTCTTAATTACCGTTTACACTTTTGAAACATTTAATGAACTGTGAAGTAGAAAATTTAAAATCTATAATAATATTGAGTTACATTTTTTCATATGTTATTTACACAACATTCACATTTTGTAGTTTATAATTTATTGATGTGAATGATGTGACAATTTTATTATGATTGTATTTGTTTGTAATGCTTGTTAACTGTAATGCTTTGTAAACAAAGAATGCTGTATATATTTTAGTTTTTGCCTATACATGTGTGAGCATAATATTTGTATATTAATAGTTACATTATTATTCTTCTTGTATTTTAAACTGCTGTTAGTTTTATTTATCTTATTTCATCTTATTAAACATTACTTTGTGCTCCTATCTGGAGTATACAGTCTAAAAAAGCACTACTGCGAGTCCTGTTCTGTGCCAAAACTCTCTCTGTCCAACTTATACTAGTCTTCCCTTCAATTGTACTTTGCCAAATCATTTTAGGTTTTTCTCTTCTTACAGTATATAGATTCTAATTTTATCCCTTCTTTCTACAGCATAAGATTGTTACTTTTTGTGCATCATCTTCATCTTTTTCATTTATACTTCTTCATTTATCCATTTTACTTAAAAGTTTTGTTGAAGACACCTGTTTATAAAACAAATTAGTTTCTTTCTGGTCTCTTTAATAACAAATTTTCATTTTCATGGTTTATGGAACATTTAACTAGTTGTTGATTATAGATTGAAGTGTACATGTAAAATTGTTGTGTGCTTACCTCTGAGTACCCTGTAAAGAGTTAAGAATCTTTAAAAACTTTAAATTTAGGCTCATATCTGTTTAAAGTTGTTAGATTATTTAAACTTGTTGATAACTAGATTTGATTCATGTGTTAGCATTGCTCTTTGAATATTGATATTCAGTAAACAAGGTGACCTTAAGAATGGTCAGTTGAGTATGACTACCAAGCTTTGATTGGGCTTATGTATTTTTTGTTGGATTAATCTTGTAATAAAAATAGGATAGAATTGGGATAGGATTGGTAGATTTATAAAATGTATAAAAATAGAGTAGTACAGTAATTTAATCAAAATAGATTCTATCTATTATAAAAAGCTTACTCAGAGTAAAAACTTTTTAAATTTGATCAAGTTTTATTTATTGTATGATTTCTTGCCTGTGAATGCATTTTAATTTGTGAGTTGTTTTAATATAAATTATATATAATTATCTCTTGTACTCATGTTTTATCTGATTTAATAAAAGTAGAAAATCTTCTTGAAATCTTTTGTGAAAGAGTATGTTGTCCTTTTGTAACACTAATAATACTATTATTTGATTACCAGCTTATCAACCTCTTCCATGATCACTTCACAAAGAGTTTCCAAGATTTCTTTTAACAACTTGGAAGATGTTACTTGTTGAATATTTATTTATTTATTTTTCTATCTATTTATCACTATGTTTATTACTCGCATGAGTTTAGAGAGAAAAACTAGGAATGGCTATATTACCATTTATTTACATGGAGTGACAAAGCTTTTAGAGTGTTAGAAGTAAAACTATGAGAAAATCATAAAACAAAGTTATTTGTAGTCGACAATAATCAGGGTTGTAAGAGAAAGTAACAGCCATTCCTAGGGTAAGTGAGTTACAAACGAGGGTGTAAGTTCCTTAATTGATTGAAAAGTATTATTATTTAATTATAAAATATAGTTTTTAGTGATATAAAGTTTTGTTAAAATAGATTCAGCTTTGAAGAAAGTACACTTTAAAGTTGAATTTAAGAAATGAAATATTTCTTTAAAATTATTTGTCCATAATTCTATCAAAACTTATTTTTAGGATGCTAAAAATATAAAACTGAATTTTTTAACTCTTGAAAAAATTGTTTAATTTAGCAAAGTAGTAATCGTGCTTGTTACATGAACATTCAGCTTTGACAACTTATTTTTGTTTTTTTTAATAAAATCTGCCTGTTACATTTCTAAACTAATAAAAATAATTAATCACATGTTTTATGTCCTGTATTATTACAGAAGTATATCATTTTTTTGGTTTATTTCCTTAATTTATTTATCTAATTATTTTAGGCATATTCATATGAATTAATATATACATGGATATGCCTGATAAAAAAAATCTGATTTGGACACCACATGACTTCCTTGTATGCATATTAAATTATATATACAGATTTTTTTTTAAATGAAAAGTACATAAAATATCTTTCATTAATAACGTCTGATATTTTTTTATATTTATTTTTTTTATTGTTATTATTGAATTATTTATCGTAAACATTTTTTTTTTACCAGAGATTAATAATTATTAATAAATCAACATATTTAAATTAAAAGTTATAAAAAAAGGAGATGACGTCTGATTTGAACAACCGATGTGCCTTGTAAAATCCAGATATTTTATTAATTAAAATTTTATTTGACTATAATTCTGGAACCAATGAAAATAAGTACCACTTATGATATCATTGAAAAGCTCCCAATGAGGGCTTATTACTGCAGTTAAGAAAAAGTTAAAAATCAAATTTTTTTGGATTTTGGGCTTTTTTTGGACACTTTTGGTTCAGTTGATTGCAGTCAGAAGGGGAGTTGGACAACTAGATGTTACCCAGAGTCCTAAATCCAAAATTTCAACATCCTATGACTAATTGTTTCTGAGTTATGCGAGATACATACATATGTATGTACGTAAGTACCAGGTGTAAATATGAAACTGGAATTTTTGTATGGAAAATACACGTTGATTGTATGAAAATGATAAAAAAATATTTTGTTGTAATATTGTCCATCGCTAGCTATACATTTTTCCCACATCTCTGACAATTTATGAATGCTATTCCAAAAAACTATTGCTCTTTTGAGGCAAACCAGTCATTGAGCCATTTTCGTACATTTTCATAAGAAGTGATGCGCTGCTCAGAAGTGTGTGTTCCATCAATGCAAATAAATAGTAGTCAGTCGAAGCCAAGTCTGGTTAGTAAGCCGCATGTGAAAGTATTTCCCAACTGAATGCCTCAGTCATTTCCTTGATGGTTGTGCTGTGTGTGATGGTGCATTATCATGAAGCAAAATCACTGTGTTGCGTTTTTTGATATTCTGGTCGTTTTTCACACTATGCTTGATCTAAATCGATAATTTGTTGTCAGTAGCATTCAGTATTAATGGTTTCACCATGTTTTAGCAGCTCATAATAGATCACACCCTTCTGATCCCATCAAACACAGAGTATTGTCTTCTTTCCACAGCGATTAGGCTTTGAAGTCGATGTCAGTGGTTCGCCTTGGAGTTACTCATGATCTTTTATGCTTAGGATTCTCGAAATATATCCACTTTTCATCACCTGTCACAATCTGATGGAGAAATGACTTTCTTTTGTACCTGGCGAGCAGCATTTCACGAGAGGTTTTTTTGGTTTTCTTGCTATCTTTCATTCAGTTTATGTGGAACCTATTTTTCCATCTTTTGGATCTTTCCCATGGCTTTCAAATGTATGGAGATGGCTTCTCGTGTTTAATTTAATTGATCTACAAGTTGTTTGAGCGTCATCCTCATCCAACAATACTTGCAATTTGGTGTCTTCAAACTTTTTCAGTGGTCTTCCATGTTCTTAATTTTCTTGTTTCTCTTGTTCTCTTGTTTCTCATGTCAAAATCGCCACTTTTGAATTTTTTAAATCACTCATAGTACTGTGATTTACCAAGAGCATACTTACTGTCAGCTTCGACAAGCATTCATTGCAATTCTGGAGTAGTTCTTTAAATGGTAACAGAAAATCAATGCTGTCCGTAAATTGTAGTTTGTAGGTACAAAACTCGACTTGTTCAATGCTAATTAAAACTATGCTGTTGTATGAAACTTGTATTGAAAATCTTTGTCAGCTGTCAAAGAAAGAAAATGGCACCAATGATGCGGTTTGACAGTAATTACATTGAAATTTAGGGCCATCTATGGGCAAATTCCAGTTTCATATTTACACACCTGGTACATAAATACATACATATGTACAGATGTCATGCCGAAACTAGTCAAAATAGATTCAGGGATGGTCAAAATGGATACTTTCATTGAAATCTGAAAACCAAATTTTTTCACCATCACAATACTTCCTTTACTCTGTACAAGTAAGTAAAAATTGTCAAAAACAGTGTATATGAATATTTTCAAGAGAATTTGTGAGTTTTTTAATGTTCATTTCTTGTACTCAAATTAAAGTTGAGGAAAATTTTTTGATTGTTATAAACTTGTTTTATTTATTGTATTTATTAATTATGTTTTAAAAGTTTTGTTTACATAAGGTAATTTTTAAATATAGTGGTTATATTTTTATTAATATATATATCACTGCAATAATTTTAGGGCCAAAAATCTACTTTCAGGTGTTTTTTAACAGGATTTTGAAGACTGGGATGATGTTGGTCTAAACATTCCAAAACCTGCTGAACTTTTGCAGTTATATAGAGATGCAATTAAACTGCGAGGTTTCCAGATGAATGAAAGGAAGGATTCTTGTTGCCAGACATTATCTTCAGAGAATGTTGATGAAATGATTTATAAATTGGTAATCAGTGTAAAAATTAAGTAATATTTTTATATTAATAACTACTTTATTTTTTTATTTCGTATGATAATTTTTTTTTCATTGTCATATTTTTTATGTTTATTTATAGAATTTAATAATACCAAGGGCACCAGGAAAGTTTTGCAATACTACTTTATTTTTTATAATTTTTCAAAATAATTTTCACCACACGTTATTTATAGATCTCTACAATAAAAGTATTGTATACTACATGTTATACATTTCTCCATCCTTTAAAACTAGCTTTAAAGAAATCCTCCCATGTTTTGTCAGGGGTCTGGGCACACTCATATCAAGTCCGTTGGAAGTTAATGTTGCTTTTTAAATGCCTCCCTTTCAATCTGTTCTTCACCTGGGGGAATGTTGTGAAGTCAGTTGGAGAAAAGGTCAGAACTGCAGGGAGGATCCTGTTTTATTCTAGTACTTGGAGCAAACTGAAGCAGTGCACTGGCATGTTAGTGTGATTAAGAAATCATGTGTCTATCCTTGAGTTTGTTGCAGCTTCTTGAGAGTTTTGAGAATTTTAGGCAGGCATTCCTCAGTATATCATTTTCCTGCAACTGTCTTCTGAGTTTACAACACAACTCACTGTAAGACTCCTCTCACATTCCTCAGTATCTTTTTATTTAAGTATTATATTTTATTAGAAATTAAAGAAGAAATAAAATAAATATTTTTACATGTGAACCAGGAATATACTTTTGCCTACAGTAAGTGACAAACTAAGATCATTAAATTATAAACTGTCAATTAAAAATTTGTTTTATGAAAAGTTATGAAGCTCAAACTGAAATGTTGCTCTAAGGTATGTGTACTGAAGGTTTTCAATTACCCATCACTATAATGTAACTTGCATGATGATGAAGAAATGGTCAAAAATATAGTTTGGTTCCTAAAGGCCATTTGGTACTATTACTCACTATAGTATTATTACTATTACTATTACTATTACTTTAGTACTTTTCAGCCCTGTTTTTATGGTTTTATATTAAATTGTATTTTGATGTGCAATGTTACAGGCAATAATAACCAATCAAGGTTTTTTTTATCTTGTCTATAGTGGATTAATTTTAGTGCAATAAAGTTTTTATTGTTAGTGAGCGTATGATTAGTACTCAAGATTGTGGCTCTTGTATTTGTTGCAGGCATGATACTCGAGAATAAATTTTTAAAATAATTTCTTGAAAAAATTAAATTGTTACTGTTATTGTATATTACCAGTTGTGGTATTTAAAATTAATATAAAAATATTTATATAACAGAAAGATATTAATTAAAAGTATTTCCAAATTTAAACTAATTCAACATTTTGATAAATAATATTTTAAGATTTGTAAAGTATCTACAATATAAAATCATGCTTATAATATATAAAATTATGAAATTTATAATAAATATTTATTTTTTCGTAAAGACTGATGTTTTAAATATTTTCTTTCAGTCATTAGAGAAGAAGGAACTTGAAAAATGTGTTCTAAAATTAGAAAAAGAAAAGTTAGAATTGGAAAAAGAAGCATCTGAACTTACTTTAAAATTTGAACGGTATTTATTTGTAGTAGTAATTTGTTTATAACTTTTGTTAATTTAATTTATAACACTTAGAATAATATAATAAATATTGTAATTATAATTTAAGATTCTGATTTTTGGTATCCATGATGTACTGTTTTCAATAAATTTGTCCAACAGTTGTTTGTTCAACAGTTTCTAAATTGACTATTTAATTTAAAGTTAATTGTTATAAAAAATTTACCTAATTGATTAGCTTTTTTCTTTAAATCAAAATTTAGTCTGATAATTGTATTGATTCTGAGTTAGCTGAGACCTTTGTTTAGGGTCTTTATAACTTTAGTTCAAAATCTGATAAATTTTTATAATTTTTACTCTGGCTATTTCGTCAGAATGTTGGATTTTGTCAAACAGATACAAATTTTTCTGCCTGTTTTGAACCTTTTATCCTCACTCTATTCTATTTTCAGACTTTAATTGATAATGTGAAACCAGTTAAATTTTGTTTTTTCCCTTAATGGTCAATCCATTTGAAGTATCCCAAAAAAACATAAGCTGGTTGCTTGAACAATTCAAAAAAAAAATTGAAAAGTTTCAATTTTTTTTTGCATGTCTCAGGACCTTAAAACTTTAGGATTTTCAATAATTTTAAATTTAATCAATCTAATTAGATTTTTACTTTTGACGAAAGTATTGTTGGAAAAATATTTTTTGTAAAATTAAATTCGGTTTGATTTATTCAAATTTTAAAGTAGATATAAAATCCATTAATAGTTTTTTACTTAAATTTTTACTTTTTTTTTACTTAAATCATTTGTATAAACAATATGAATTAAGATTTACTATTATACTTTAAGAGGTAAGATAAGTTAGGTGTAGGGTGTAGGATGGGAAGAGAGTTATTTTTTTTTAATTTGGTACTTTTGCAACTGCTAGTGCAATTTTAGTTTGTATCAAAACAAATTTGTGTTATATGCACTTAAGATCTTATTTTAAAATATTCCTTAATATTGTTCAGCAATTTATACAATTTTTTTTTTTTGTAAATGTTTACTAAATCATCATTTTTTTAATATGATATTTTTATATTCATTCTTAACTCTTTTGTCGTAGGTCATCTAATCAAATAGAACCACCAGTTCCAACACATTTCTCAATGCCAGATACCAGAAGAGAAGTTACAAGAGAAAGTGAACTGAATGATGGAGGTGTTGAAGGTGAAAGAACTGAAACTACTTCCTTACATAGTGCAACCCCTGAACATTTTGAAATGATTGAAACTTCTGCTGCTAATGCTAGCCAACGTACATCAGAATGTGGTAGTGGTGGTGGGAGTAGAATAGGTGGAAATTTAGGTGAACGAGATGATACATCAAGTTTAAATGACACTGATTGGACGAGAGTAAATGCGTGTAATGATTCTGAGACTGATAGTGCTGGTAGAAGAAATAGTGTTGAAAGATTGGAATCGACAGGAATGGAATCTGATCATACACCCTTGGAAATACTTAATAGTAATTCAAATATGAAAAGGTGAAATTTGTTTTATGTATTGTTGATGACAAAATGGTTCTTTTATTTGTAGTAATCATTTATACAATATTATATTTGTCTTTGTTGATTTTAATATTATCTGCTTTTTCCCTTTTGAGTTATTGAATTAGACCTTAATTTTTATGAGATAATTTTGAACTTGTTTGCCTGTTATTAAAGTCTAATATCGCATTTTCCCTAAATTTTGTTAATCCTCTCTGGTTGGGTTTTATTACTGATCAGTTATTTTCATTGTAATAATTCTATTGCTTGAAATGTAATATGTTCAGGATTTCCGAGGGCTTTTTTTATGCTTTTTTATTTTCTTAAACCACTTTTTCTGACATCGTACCCTGAACTTGACATCTGTTTTAAAATATATTTATATGCTTTGTTCATTACACATAGCTAACCCATCTTAATCCTAAAATATTTCATTAATTTCTTTTTAGGTGAGATTTCTTCTCCAATCAGTTCATTTATATTTGCTATACAAAAGTGGACGCTTATGTAAGAATCATTTAACAAACATTTGTCTTCCATTATGATATTAATTCTTTGAGTTATATGATTATTTTTTATATTCTCTCATCATTATTTCCCAGTTATAGTACTCTAACATTTTATTTTATTTTCTTAGATCTTGTTCTCTTCTATACTTGTATAGGAATCCATACTTAAGTTGTATAATTTACATAATTATATTGTATTAAATGTTACTTTAAATTCCCTTGGCTCCTCATCATGCTATAACATTGTATTCAATGCTGGACCTTAAGGTAGTTGGAACTTTGCCTACCACTAATAGATATTTCTTTGCTGATAATATGTATATTGAACTGACAAAACGTATGTCCAATGTATAAAATGAAGTAAATAATCTTATCTTATTACTAAAAGCAGTTTGAACACTAAGGTTCAAGCTGTTGTTTATTACATGAATCTTAGTAATCAAATTAGTGATAGAAGTCAGATTGGTTCTATTTTAATGTTTAAGGCAATATGCATTCAATATAAATATGCAAATATATTTATATATGGTATATGCATATGTTTTTATGGTTAATATATGTTTTTTTTTATAAAATACAACTTTGTATTTTTCTATAAACAAAATTTTGTAAAATAGTTTTTATATTTTCACTTCATCTTGATCAGTATTTAATTTTTGACATTTATTGTGTAGAATGTTTTAATTTTTAATATTAGTGTGCGATTCTAAGTGAAATTGAAATCCTTATTTCTACAAATGAATTAACTAACCCACAGGATACCTTAATATATGTGTTCACTAACATTGCTTTAAAGACTTTAAAAGGAGAACCAATTCGGTCCATTATTCTTTCCATATTTTCAGCTTTACTCATGATGAAAAATACTGCTTCGTATGATACTTCTCTTTTTTCACAAAGGCAATTCCTTTATAATTTTATTTAAATTAAAAAAAATCAGGAAATGCTACATCCTTATCTTACCTCCTAAATCATGGAATCTGCCTTTCCTGATGCTCTGCTCATACTAAAAGTAATGAGGTATGAAGAATCAGTTGCCTCTTTCTTGTAGTTTGTAAAAGAAGGAATATGAATGATTTTATTTTAATTATATAATTATTTAATTTTCTTTTCTAAAATCTTAACATTCTACTCCATTCCAATTCATCAAATGCGTTTTCAAGAGATCATGGTTGTTTTCATTTTTTTAAAATTAATCTTATGGTTTGTACCTTCTTATAGCTGTTATTTTATTTTTGAAACCGAACTAATACCTGGTTTCCATTATATCTTTATGATTATCTTGTTAATTGGCATATTAATAAATTTGCCCATATGATAATTATATTGTATTATGCTCATACAGTCTTATTCTTGTTTAAAACTTAGTGATTTCTAATTATGTAATTCGAAACTCAGTCTATTCTCCTCAGAAATCATTTACCCATATACATTTCTACAAAGAAATTGTTTATTTGTTTTTATAAGTGTTGATTATTTTGAAATAATAACTTTTATATTTTAATATCATCATCAGCATGATGTAAATTTTTGTTTAGTATCATTCAAGTGAAAATTAATCCACTTTAAGCAGTGAAATACATATAAGAAATTTGTAACTTTACTTAAATTTGTTTTTATGACAAATTTTTGAGGATATCTATATCATCATATATTCTTTTATAATGTTGATTTTTAAAATAAATTTATATAAAAAATGAAATATACTGCTTATATGAAATAGTTTAAAAACTATTATTATAAAGAAAGGAGCTGTTGATAGAGATATCTCTGAAAATATGATCTCCATAAAAAGTACTGAATTAAATATAAGGTAAGAATATTTCCTCAATATTTCATTGTGTAAAATGGATTTATTGAATTGAAATTGCCAAATAATAAAAAATATTATATTTATAATAAATATGTTTTAACAAAAACCTATTTATTATACGCCAAAGTTGCTATTTTTGTGTGTTGGTATTTGTTTTGCTAATATGCTACTTTTAATTATGTTTGCTTTACATGATCTTAATGAAATGAATCTGAAATGGCCTTTTGAACTAAAAAGCCTTTTGTTACTAACCACAACTATTAAAAAGCCTTTTGTTCTAACATGTGGTAGTTATAGTGATAATTAATAGCATCCTAGTTATTCCTATAAAGGGGAAAGCATAGGGATGTTTTCCATTTTGGGGAAAAATTGTGATCAATTTATCAGTAAATTTACTGTTATTTTAAAAATGATTTTTTGTATTGAAATTATGCTATTTTTTATAAAAAAAAAACCTCTTCTGTCTGAAATAGTTTTATTCTGTGTTGACTGTACAAATCTATTATGAATTGTTTAGTTTGGATGTTCTCATTTATGTTTGTTTTTAATTTTTTTTTTAGGCCGTTACCAGTTGCATTCCAAAGAGAAGTATTATCTAGGTGTTTTGTTAATACTTCCCAACTTAATTCAATGCCTTTATTGCAAGAAATGTTAGTTGATGGTATTTCAATAGAGAGGCTTGTACATGTATTAGCTGTTAGTTTACCACGAATCATTCCAAATATTGTTCTTAATAAAAGAGAGGTCAGTTTTTATAATCATAGTCACAAATTTTTGTTTTTTATTTTGTTAGTTTATTTTTTTATATAATATTTCTTTTGTTTTTAAAATTGGTGTATAAATTTTAATTGTGTACATGTTTTCTTGTACAAAGTAAACATATTTAATCCTTAAGCTGTATAATAATGCTATTTCTTTGTTTTGATGCAATAAATCGTATATAGTTTATTTTTTATTTTGTGATGTGTTTCAGCATTAAAATAAATTTTTATAACACCTTATGTAATGAGTACACTTTTGCTAGGAGAAATCTGTTATACTAACAGTTTTTTCTGTCTACTTTAGTTTTTGCCTTGAAATGAGAATAATTTTAATTAATATGATTGAGGTTTGTTACCCATAAATAAGGACTGAGTAGTAAGGATTAAGTATAACAATTATACTTATATCAGACGATTCTATTTGCATGCTTTGCATATTGTCCTTATAAAAGGCATAATAAACACTGTCCATTCTGCTATTACTCTTTTTGCAGTCTAGGAAGTAGTTCTTGTGTGCCTTTTCTCTGCACTTTGATTGTATTGATTTTTAGAATATAAATGAAGGTTAATAGAAGATAATCAATGTTTTTGTATTGAGGTATATCCGTACATTTTTTCATGGAACTTAAATTTCAGATACTTAATTGTGACATTATTGTCTAGCAGAATAAGTGTATATTCATCCACACTTGCTCCATGTTCTCAAGCATGTACACAAACTGAACACATGTGAGGTATGTGATGCAGCAGTCATTGGACTCGATCTATAAAAAAAACCTGTTTTAAATTTGGTTACTATCTTTTTTAAAGTAATCTGATTATGCATTGATAAATAACTAACTCAATGTGCCTTTGTCATACTTGAAACACCTACTTCAACTTGAAGTGTGTCTCTGAGAAGAACTACAAATTATAAGGGTTTAAGTCCAGCAAATTTAAAGAGTAGTAAGCTATATAATGTGACTTAAAAACTGCATGTTTTGAATGCATTGTAAGCAGACATGATGTCATTATGCTTAGCAGTAATTCTGCACAGTGAGATTGGATGTAAGGATTAGCTAGAGTGTATCCAGAATTACACTGATGAGAATTCAGAAAACGCTTAAAGGTGATTCAATAAATCTGTGTATAATTTTTTAAATATTTTTTGTTACTCTTATGGATGACCATTTCTTTTAGTCATCATTCAAGACAAGTTTTGTCCCTCTTGAAGTGCAAATGCTAATTAAACACTTGCCTTTATCATTACCTTACTGCTATTGATCTACCAAAGCACTTTAACTTTCTTTGTTTTTTTCTGTTTTAAGTTGAGTCTCTTAGTGAAATTGTGAATGAAAAATGCACAACTTTGCTACAAGAATACGTATAAAAACACGGAAAAGCTGATTGCATAATGGTTTTTGTTACAGTGACTAGTAGTTTACTGCTCAATCCTTATGCACACACATCATTTTGCTAGTTGCAGTTCTCTGCAGTCGGTTCAATCTCAGAACATTTTAATTACACTTTTTAAATATTTGTATTCGTGTAAACAACATATTTGTACATATAGTAAGTATTTATTTGTATGTTGGATTAAAATTTCTGAAACCAGATAAGTGATATTCTGGAATGTTATTAACATTGATATACATTAAAACATAAAACAGTTTTGATACTTTTTCAGCCCTACAACATTAATTTATTGCTCTCCAAAGTACATAAATGAATGAATTACTAAAACAAATTGTAATAAATATTTTTAGGAAGCCATACCATTAATAGTATCAGCTATTCATCTTGATACAGAACCATCTGAAAGAGAAACACTTTTACAGACGCTTTTTAATTTAAAGAAAAGACCTCATGATGAAGAAAGAAGAATCATTTTAATAGGTTAGTAATTGCATAGTTGTATAGGTAAAGTTATTTTATACTGTACTCATTTTTGTACAAAAGGAAGTTTTTAAGCCTTATCCAATTAATCAATACATTTTGTTTTTTTTTTTTAACTGTGATAAAACATTACCTGTAGTTTTAGAAGTGTAATATCTGTAGAATTTACTTAATTCTTTTCAAAAGCTGTACTGGAAGTTAGGAGTGTTTGATTAAAAACATTTATGATATAAAAATGTTACAAAAGCACTTCTAATTATGACCAGTATAATGTAGTTTACTTCTTTTCTTAATCTCTGTCAACATTGAGGCATTTGTCATAGTGACTTACAATTTTCAACAACCATTTAATGAGTATAATAATAATATTCCTTTTACTATCATTCCATCTAATTTCTGCTTAATAGATTCATTCATCACTTATGAATTGTTTTTTACCAAACCATCCCTTATTGGAGATGGAATTGCTAAACTGTTATCTTTGAAATTGTTTGGACCTAAGTTTGAAGTGTATGATAGTGAATGAAAATGTCCAATTTGAATTTCTCCAGAAGAAACATTGCTCAGCTGCTGGATTTGGTCACATATTGTGCAACATGAAAAAATTCCTACAATTTTTTTTTTAACATCTGTTCATTACATGCATAACAAGCAATTGTCTGTAAATTTCAGCCATTGTCATGTTTCTAAAATCAAGTATTTAAAACAAATTTAGTATTGACAGAAACATCAATTGTCATCATTTTAATATTTTACAATTCATTCAATTACAATAGGAAATCCCAGTAAGTAGTAAATTATGAAGAGAGTTAGTCCTTCAGATTTGCCAACCTTGCAGACAAGTTATTGCTTCTTTCATGATTGTCCTTATACTAATTATATTATATCCTAACAAGTATTAAAGGTCACCAACTTTTTTCATTATTTCACATTGTCTCATATCTGTTTGATATTTGGTAAATTGTTATTCAAAGTATGAAGTACTTGAAAAATGCAGTAGAACATATTTCCGAGTATCATCGTGTAGGATTAACAATTTTTGTTGTATGCTTGTTGATGTATTAAGCTTTTCTTTTCAATTTTTTGCTTTTTCAATCTCTGAATACTATGACATAATGCCAATTGCATACACTAGTGAATATATCAGTTTAATTTTTACAGTTATTTTCAATTCACTATCAATTATCTACTTTCAATTTATTCTGACATTAATCTTATTCAGAAGTAGTCGTTAAGTAGTGTTGTTTTTAATCATTGTGCTTTTTAAGATAAGATTAATGTCTCAATTCCTAAAAATTGAAGGATTTTATCTTAAAGATGATAAATATGATTTTATATCAAGATAAATGTCACACATCTTTCTACTTTAGCACATTCTTAGTTTATATTGTTTAATATAATTTTACTGCCATGTATGTTGAAGCATCAGTAGAAAATGTGGTAAATTCTATTTAATTTATAGTTATTGTGAACATTTGTTTGAGGTTCTGAATTTGTTTATTGTTGTAGGTTGTAAATTAGATGATTAATTTTAATTTCTAATAGATTTTATAAGTTTATTAATGTTACAAAATGTTAGTTATAACATGTTATAGTTTCTTTTTTCTTTTGTATGAAGTATATTGTAAATTAATCTTTATCCTCAATATACAAAGTATTTTATTTAAATTCAAAGAAGTCTACTTAAAATAAATGTATATTTTAATATTTTAGGTATGGTTAGTCTTGCAAGAGTTACCGCACCTCATGTTGTTGAAAGTGAATTGTTACCACAGTGTTGGGAGCAAATGAGTCATCGGTATGTAGAGAGGAGATTGTTAGTTGCTGAAGCTTGCAGTGCTCTTGCTCCTTATGTTTCTGTGAGTTTCTTATTTTCCATTACTTTTAACGGTTTTTTTATAAATACTGTAGAGTCAATTCCCATACCAAATCACCCAATATAAAATTAAAATGTTCTGATAAAATTTGTTTTTTAGATAGTCGACAGTAGACCATGTTTAGAGAGTTCAAAACAGGGATTATTTTATTTTTACATATTTCATATATTTTTGAATGGACATTTTGTATAGGTACATCAACCAATTTTGCACTTCTTTTACAAAAGTTACTTTAGTAACTTTTTAAACAAATCAAATTGAAACAAAAACCATCTTAATCTACATTCGAGGGTGTTCTGAAAAGTTCTTGGCCTAATAGTGAAAATGAGATTTTATGTTTTCAAAAAATTTTTATTTTTCAACATATACTCCTTTAATATTAATATATTTCATCCAGTGGTGTCCAGTGTCATTATCCCATCTCTGTAGTGTTCTTCCAGAAGTGCTGCAAAGTACCCATCTACAGCTGCAAATGAAAAACACTGACCATGCAATGAGGAAGACATAGAGTTTTAGGAAAAAGATGCGAGTCCGAGGGACCCAATTCTGGGGAATAGGGTGGCTGTACTAGCACTCATAGTGCAAATCCCTCAACTTTTTGTGGGGAGGTGCGTTGTCTTGATGGAAGATGATTTTTTCTTCTGCAAGCCAGTTCTGTTTTCATAAATTTTTGCATCCAGTTTTGTTAAAGATAGAATAGTATTCCCTAATTATTGTTTTACTTTTTTCAATTAGGTGATTAACAGAATTCCTTTTGCATCCCAAAGAACCGATACCATGTCCCTTTCCAGCTGATTGCACCTTCTTCAGAGCTGAAGAACTTTTGTCCACTGCATGGATTGTTGTTTTGATTCCGATGGGTAATGTTGAATCCATGTTTCATCCTTTGTCACATATTGATGCAGAAAATCACTCTTTTTGAACAAAAAAAAAATGCAAGGCAAGTACATTTTTGATCTGCCGTGAGCATGCAAGGTGCCCATCTTGCGCAGTGCTTTTTCATGTACAATTTTTCTTACTAAATGTTACTAACATATTGTTTTCAAATTCCTTCAGTCTTAGCAGTTTCACGCACATTTGTGTGCCAATCTTCCAAAATCACATCATCCATTTTTTTGATTTCTGGTGGTTGCAGTTTTCAGACATCCTTCACATAGATCATCGTGGACATTTCACGGCCACGTTTAAAGTCTGTTGCCCATCTCTTCACAGTGGAAATTGAAGGAGAAGTCATTGTACATATTTACGATCTTTGAATGAATTATGGTTGGTGTCTAAAAAGAATTTTATCACTGTCTGATACTAGAGTTTCTCCATTTCCAACAGATGTACCGCAACTTACTCAAACAGATGCCTACAACCAACTGCTGGATGGAATGACTTGCAATTTCACATGGTGCCTTTACAGTTAACATGCGAAAAAAAATTTTGCGGCTAGTGCTGCAATTTGAGGATGAGGCTGAGAAATTTTCAGAACACGATCATAAAACATAAAATTTTTTATCCAGAACATATTTCGGCCTTTACTGAGTGTTATAGTTGTTTTACAAAAACTAACTGAACATTTAAGTTATAAAAACATAAATCTTAACTACTAAAAATATCTTTTACTACTAAATATGTTTGAGAAACAATAGATTAAAACTTCAACATTTTTTTGGGTAGTATCTTTGTAGAAGACTACTTTCTAAAAAAAACAAGTCTGAAACCTGGTAGTGATATCCTTACTTTTTTAGTAGTTTCTAGATTTTGTGTTTTGCATAAAATCTAGAAGCTCAGGTTTATTATATTTATAGTGAAATAACTCAAAAAAGCTTCATCACAAAATTCCCAAATTTTTATAAATCTAACTTTTTTATAGGCTTATGTTATTGTGAGCCAAAGTATTCTGTGTACAAAATGTTATGTTAAGTATTCTTATGTATGTTATGTTGTACGCAGAGTAATGTGGTTTTTGTTTGAACTTTGTATTGTTAAAAAAAAAGTAGTTACTGAAGCTTCTAGAAACATAAAAAAGTACAGATTTAGCAGATAAGCCTTTACAAAATGGCCACTCAGAAAAATGTGATAAAGTAACCCCTTTTCTGAACTCTCTAAGTATAGTAATACTATGATAAAAAACAAAACAAAAATGATTAGAAACTACCTTTGTGTGATTTGAAGTTGTTTGATTCTGTAGTATTTCTTTAATGTATATGTGAGCCGCTTATTAATTCCAGATTTTATTATTTTTAATTGTTCTTAATATATATATATATATATATATATATATATATATATATATATACTGTGTACTAAACTCCTGCTCAAAATTAATTAATGTATATACAGTAGGTCTGAAAAATTCCTGAAATAAATCTCTGTAATCGATACAATTAGCGCCATCTCTCAGACAACCAAGGAACTATTTAGGAGGATATCTGATGAGTGTGTGTACAAAATTCCATCACATTTTGTCACTCCAGTCTCGAGTTATATTCGGCTGCATAAGTTATGTTCATGTGACCTTGTGTGAGCTCGCGACATGGAACAAAGTATGATAAAATTTTGCGTTCGATTTCAAAAATCTTTTGTTGAAACTTATTCTATGATACAGCAAGCATTTGATGATGAAGCCGCATCTTGTACTATAACATACACGTAGTAGAAGTGATTTAAAGACAGTAGAGAGTTGTTGGATGACAACGAACAAAGCAGGAGGCTGTCAGCAGCTGTTCATGACGAAAACATTGCAAAAGTGCACACGCTCCCGCTTGAAAAACCTCATCTTAATGTTCAGGCCATAGCAGAACAGCTAAACATCTGTAAAGATGCAGTACATACAATTCTAACAGAAAAAATGAACCACCAAAAGTTGTGCTCTCATTTCATTCCACACTTCTTGACTGAAGAACAAAAACGGGTGGTACGTCTTTCTTATGCTCAAGACTTCATTGAAACTGCCAGTAATGACCTGAATTTTTTGCAAAGAATTGTAACTGGGGATGAAAGCTGGTGCTTCATGTATGATCCACAAATGAACTCTCAATTCGCTGCTTTGATTGAGTCCTTGAGCACAAAGACTGGTGAAAGTCAGGCAACAAAAATCAAGAATGAAAATGATGTTAATTGCATTTTTTGACTCGAAGGGCCTGATTCATCATGAATTTATTCCAACTAGTCAAATTGTGAATTCTAAATTATATTTGGAAGTAATGAAATGCCTGTTGCATTCATCAAATTCGGCCCGAGTATTGGGATCTGGGCAGCTGGACTCTTGCATGACAATGCTGCAGCACACATGGGAACAGTTTTAACACATTATTACGCTGTAAATCAAATCACCTTCTTATTCCACCTGACTTGACTCCAGTAGACTATTTTCCTGAAATTAAAGTTGAAGATGAAAGGCCACTTTTTCGAACACATTCTGGCTATCCAGAGGGCTTGCACCGAGCAGTTGAAGGCAGTCCCTCAAAGTAATTTCTCCAGAGTGTTTGATGGGATCTACTGGCACTGGAACGAATGTATAACTAGAGAAGTGTTCTATGTAGAGGGCTGATGCGAGTAAATTCATTTATCTTTAAATCTATACTTAATTTATTCTTATTTAATTTATTTCAGGAACTTTTCAGACATAGCACCTGCGTGAGCGTGCATATATATATATATATATATATAAAATTTTCATTAGTACAATTTTTTGCCATACTTAATACCATTAATTTACTTTTACCATTTATTAATTTTAAGTAACATTTTTGAGATTGGTATTTTCACATTACAAATGAAACATAGAGAAACAAAAGAAAAATTCAATGATTATATAAAATGAAATGACTTGGCTCTGTGCAAAAAATAATTTCACATGTACAATTAAAAAGCATGTATAATTTATCTTATTAATATGGTTACTTATGTTTTTGTACATTTAATGAAGATAATTTTTATTTATAAGAGGGTCGTTAGTACGGTGATAAACTACATTTCCTGCAACTGATGTTTCCACAGCACCTTGAATACCTCAGGAAGTTTCATCTTGGAAATTTATGTGCATGAAGTAAGAAGAAAATACCAGTGACTGAAGCCACTATTTAATAAAATTTTTTTGTGTCTGAAATAAAGAACACTGGGTTAGTTTCATTGTATGTTGTTCTTCTTATTAGAGGCTAATGACAATAGTAATTGATTCAACTTAAAGTGTATGTGTATGCACACCCATATTTACTTTAAGTGCGTAATAAATACATATGAAAACTAAGAATATTTTGATAATTATTTATTTATTCGGGTGTTAGGTTGTTATTTAAGAGATTAGTTGTCAATAATAATTAATCTAAGCTGAAAGTTCAAATTCTTGTAAAAAAGGTACTGCATCAGATTTTTATTTGTCTTCTTAAGAAACACTGTACTAGTATAATTATTTTTTGTTTATTATAACTTTATTTGTGTTAGATAGATAAAACTATAACTGACAAAGATGCCAGATATTGCCAGGAATCGAATCCAAGACCAACTGACGTAGATGCCATATGCGATACAGCTATTTGTATTATTTCACTTCCTCTTTTGTTCCTTTTTACTAATTAGTTGCTTCCTTGAAGAAGCTATAGAATGTTCAAAATATTTAAAAATGGATTCCTGTTGATGCCCATGTTTCTATTTTACCATTCATTATATTATAAACTTCATTATATAATCATCAGAATACAGTATATTACATTTAGCAGCAAGAAGGCATGCCTTATCATTTTAAGAATGAATAGCTCTCCAGGAATAGGTTGAAAAATATCTTAAGTACTCATTTATATTACTCAGAGTATTTATTTGTTCCAGCACTTGAGCATTTATTTGGATACTATTACTGTAGATAGGTAACTACAACCTGAAACATTTAGGAATTTTTTCTCAGATGGGATTTGAGTAAAAATATTGTAGGTACGCTCTTTGCTTGTGATTATTTCAAGTCTTTTGCATTTATCTATAGAATTGTGGAGTTTTAACAGTGAATGGAATTATTGCATAAACAGTTCTTGATGAGTTAAATCTCATCTGTTCAAACAAGTTATTATATCTTATAAGTAAGGAAATGCAATTTTTTGTATTGTACTTTTGAATTTTGACTCCCTAGTTTTTGTTTTTAATGTTAATTTTGTTACGTGTTTTCAAAGATCTTAGGTACAATTTTGGGATTTTTAAAACTAAAACTTAAAAAGTAGAGTTAGTTCTTTTGTGGGTATATGATGGTGTACATTTTTTAATAAATAAAATGAAAGAATGAGTTACATTAAACAAAATTAATAATTTTTTTAATATTTAAAACTTAAAGAAATTAACTATATAAAAACAAAAACTGAAAACTAAAACATCACTTTAAGCAGTTTAAGTCTGTCATCTAAATAAGTTTTAAGTTTCCAAAAAAATACTTTTCCAAGGAAAATTCTAACCATGTTGTCTTTTGATATGTTACAAAATGTATTTCTTCAAGTTAATTTTTAATTTTTGGTTCAGTTAATAAAAAAGGCAGGAGCAAATAAAAAAAAAATGTTTTGTTTATCCTTTGTAGTTTGTATTAAATTTTGAGTGGGTTGTCTAAAGGATTGCATTAATTAATCAATGTTATTTTTTTTTTAGAGTGCATTAAGGAATTCACTTTTACTATCGATGCTTCAGCAACTTCTGGTTGAAGATAGAGAAGAAGCAGTAAGACTTAGTTGTTCTAAAAGTTTGGCCTTAGTTATTGCTTTGATAGCTGATGTTGATAAATATTCACAGGTAATTTTTCTACATTTTATTCATTTATAAAATAGTTAACATGGCCATATAATAATTAATGTATAAAAAAATTCCAAACATAATTGTTTAGGATTTTTTCTTGTTTCATCTTTGTCGCCTAAACTTTTTAAGTAAAAACCTTTAATTTGTAGTCTAGCAAGAACAAAATTTACATTGGCAATAGGAGATTAGGATTGTAAAATGTGGAATAGGACAGGAGGCTTAACAGAGCTCAGTATGTCTAAAGATATATAATTACTTTGAGCATCCAATTTAGCATATTAATAATACATTTATCTGTTTGTAAACATTTTCTCTCACTCAGTTGTGCTGTACGTCTCAGGAGGAGATTCTTTTCTTGTTAAATATTAATTTTTTTTGTTATTTAAATAATATGCTGAAGTATCTTAATGATAACTTTCTTAGTGTAAGTGAAAAAAATTGAATATTGTTTTATTTAACACAAGTTTTATTTAAGATATTGTGTGATAAGATTGCTTCTGACACAATAATATTAATATTTTAATATGAACTCTTAAATCTTTTAGTGTATTTCTGTTGTGGACAACAGAAATTAAACTTTCACTCCTATCACAGTCATATTTGTGAAAGCTTTGTACTGAGGTTTTTAAATCCTCAGTAAAAGAATGAAAAGATCTCTAATCTCTGAGTTGGCAGCTTATAAAGGTCTTTATTTATTTTTACTTATCGTATTTTAGATGTGCATACTTTGTGTGCAAGCTCTAACCAGATAATATGAGCAGGATTGTTTTGTTGATAAAAATTGACAGTCCTTTATCAGTAGAATAAAGTGGTATAATTCTTGTTAGGAATCTTTTAAAAAGAATTGTGTCCATTTTTGTACATTTACGAATCAGTATTATGTGAATATGTAAACCAGTTTTGCAGTAATTGCATTAAATGTATTTATAATAATAAGTGAATTTTGAATTTTTACTAACATCCTTTGGGTTAATTGTATATAAATGATCTTTCATTGCAGGCAAATACTTTTTATTTAATAAGTTTCTTCAGAGAAAGACATGTATGATAACAATAAATGTAAATAACAATGTATTCTCTGTTTTTGTGAATAAGGTTTGTATAATGTGAAAGAGTTTTTCTGAAAAATGTGCAGTTTTATATGTTAAATTATATTATATGTTATGTATTGTGTTTTTGTTATGTATAGCCTAATTTTTATGATGTTCTCTTATTTAATGTATGAATTTGAAATTGTCAGGAAATATAAAACTAGATGTGAAGAATGTTTAAACATTTATCATTTTATATGTTATATCATTTTATTCCCATCTATACATAGTATTATTGAGACTGGAAAAAATTGTACTTTTTGCTTGTTCTTGAAATACATACTTGATTTTAAAATAGATACCTTACACTAAGTTAGCAGCTTTTGTCCTAGGTGCTCTCTACATCTTTCAGAACTATTACATGGATTTGGCCATTGTAATAGTGTTGTTATTTCACGACTGTGTGTTTTCAAACCATTGCTCCTTGAAATGTTCCAGGTAGTCTTGAATCATCAGGTTTTAAATGATGCAATCTGTTGCCCTTTTTTCCCATTTAACTAGATAATTCTCCCTATCTTCATTTTTACACATATTTCTGTAAATTTTCTGAATTCAGCACCCCTGTACAATTGGCTTTTACTAATGACCTTTAGTAGTGGAAATGTCTTTAGTCTGAAAGTAATATAGATTTTATTGACAAGTGGTTAACTAAAATGACAAATAGGCATTGAAAACAAATGGCCAATATTTTATTCATATTTTAAATTTATATTATTCTACTATTTAAAAATTACAATTTAATTTGTTAATATTATTTATTAATAATTATTTTATAGTGTGAAGAACTTGTGTTGACTGCATTGCAAGATAGTTCAGCTAATGTTGTACAAACAGCTATTCAAACATTGTTACCAGTTCTTGCAAAATGGGCTTTTGATTTGCATTATCTTCAGTCTCATCTATTAACAAAATTAATGCATGTTATTAAAGTTCATCTTAAGGTAATACTTTTTTTAACATATTTATTAATAGTAAAATCATACATAAGTAAAAGTTATTTGGTATTTGTCTTTTATAATTCCATGAAACTTGTTAAAATAATTTTTCCATTAACAAATGCGTTTTTTTAAATATTTTTACAAAATTGGTAGCCTGTTAACAGGTGGATTTACTACTGGAAAGAAAATTGTATATTTTGAGTTAGGTTTTTTAATCATACAACTAGAAGCTATTTGTTTTCTGATAATTTTATTTCTTAAATTATACTATTGGGAAAAATATCATTTCTGTGATAACTCACATTCACTGTCACGATTTTTTTTATCAACAGAGAGCTTATATTTTGTTATTTCTTTTATGTGCTAACAAATTTGGTGGTATAAGAACTTGAGCCATATTGGGAAAAAATAAATAGAAAAAAATATTGTAAACAAAATTTTTTCCATTTTCTTACAAAAAAATTTCATAGTAGTATTTTTTTAATATTACAATCATTTTCTAACAGAACACAATTTAACATAATGCAGTTATTTAAAGGACTTAAAAGATATACCTCCAAAATACACTGAATTTTCTTGCCACCATAAAAGAAAATTACTGTCTGTTTTAGGGTTAATGACAAGATACCTTAAATATGATAGTTTTATCATGCATTAGTTGATAATTATGTATATTCCTGTCGATAAGAACAGTATTTAACTAAACTACATACTGTTTTAACTGTATTTTAAAAAAATATAATTTTAACTTTATTTGTAGTTATTAATTTTAGCTTATGATGTAACTGAGTTCTGTAAAATCATTGTTTCAAGGTGAGTCTTTTGATCCTATTTTCATTTTGATTATATTTTGTTTGTTTTGGAAAACAAATTATATAATGTTCTGTTGTTTTTGCATTTAGTTCTTTTACTTGATAAGATTGAAACAATTATGATAATTATTTAAATTACATATTTAATTATGAATTTTAATGGAAAATGGATACTTCCATCCATAATTTTATTTCTTCATCTAATCTTCAAATACCAAATGTCATTCATGTGATTGATATAATCATTTACCTACTTTTCAAAATCGGTTCAAGTACTCTTAAATTATATATGCATAAACAAAATATATCACCCAAACAAATTACCCTTGATTGGTATAGTCTGGTAAAGGCATCAAAGAAATTGATTTCATTTTTATTTTGATCAGATATTTATTTTTTTGCAGGAAGAGAAAAATGTTGTAGAATCACCACTTACTAACAGTCTTATTAAACCAGCTTATGATACTCGTACATCATGGATTATTAGTTCATATCGTTCTTTGCTGCCTTACTTATTAATGAGTGTTGCTACAGTTGATACTGTAATTGGGAGGATTGATTCAAGTCTTCCACAAGCAGAATTAAGTAATTATTGAATATAGTCTATTTATTAGTTATGTACTGTTTAATGTTTTTTTTATTTTTATTATATCCATATATTTTTCTACATTTTTATGTCCGTTTATTATTTTACAGTTACTAAAAATCTTGTTTTTGTTAAAATTGCTTCATGAGTTCATGTAAATGGTTGTAACACATTTTTGTGTGTTATATTATGTTAAAGAAATATTTCATACTGATAGGAACTTGAAGTTCAAAAATCTGTAAAAAAAGTCTTATCACTTTCACGTAGATTATATCAAAATTTGGTAACATCTCTCCTTTATGAACATCTGATTTAACAGATTTTTTTATAATTATGAAAGAAATAGCTTATATATGTTTTTGGTTTGTGATTTTTTTTTTAATGAAAGAATTTAAAAGTAATAGTGAAATGGGTCAAGATTGACCAGGTAATTGTTTTAGTCTTTAATGTAATAGCCTCTAGGTGTAATAATTTTAGGTTTGATTTCTGCTTTAACAGTTCAGCATTTTTATAAAGCTATTTCATCCACATTTTGTTTATCCACATAATTATTGTTTACTGGTAAATAGAAAATAGGTATGAAAATTACTAATCTGTAACTATAAATCCTTGCTTTTTTGATAAATGTCTTTAAAAAAATGTTTAAACTATCTTGTCAAATGTATAAAAGTTGAAAATGCAAATGCAGAAAACTTATTTTTTACTAAAACAATGAAATAAAAAAAAATTGTTTTTTTTTATGTAGGGTTATTATTGAAGTGGTAAGACCTCTAATAACAAATTATTTTTTTGTCAAAATGTGACCAAAAATTCTATTTCCAGATAAGCACTTTGTAGTATTTAGCAAAGATGGAGATTCCTGAATAGAAAGTCTTCTCTATTTTGCAGTTTACTAAATGCCAATCTGTAGCTGTAATTCAGAGTATTCATAGAAAGTTTAATTGTAATCATCCAAATGACAATAACATTTGTCGTTTGCATAATCAGTTTGAATTGACTGGATTAAGGAAAGAGTAGAAGATAACCAAGGGTATCTGAAGAAAATGTTGAATGTATCAGGGAGTCTTTCTTGCGTACCCTAAAAAATCTGTCTGGAAAGTGGTTAGTGAGCTAGCTGTGCCGGTGATGACAAAGTGGAATGTTTTAAGAAAACGCTTACATATGTGTTCATAACATTTACAGTTGTTACAAGGTTTGAAGCCTACAGCTTACCTTGTGTGTACTGACTTCACAATCAAAATGTATTATGAAGAAGACTATTTTCTCAATCATATTATGTTTAATGACGAGTAAATGTTTCATATATAAAGTAAACATATATAACGTTTGTATTCAGGAGTAAAAAAATTTCCACAAACTTTTTCAGTGTAAATGGAGTCCCCAAAATGAAATGTTTTCTGTGCAAATTCCCTATAATGAATTTAAGGGCATTCTGAAGCAAGCATAACAGGAGTTGCTTATTTGGATATGCTGGATATATAACTCTAACTTCAACTGAAAAATTACCCAGAACATTTTATTTGGCCATAAGATGGTGTGCCTCTTCACTGATATAACTGTGTGAAATCAGTTAAATGAAATTTTTCCCCCAACCACTGGATCAACCGGCATGGACCTGATGATGGCTTGTTTACAGTGGCTTCCACGATCCACCTGATCTGACCTTTTGTTATTTTTCCTTTAGGGCTTTATAAAGTATTTATGTATGTGCCTCCATTACCTATCTATTTGATAGAAATCTTATATAAATCTATTTGAAGCAGCTGTTGCCAATCATTCTTTTTTATTACTTCCCCTGTATGTTGAATAATTTATGGAATAATAAAGAAGCAATATTTGTTACAAAAGTAACAAACAATTTTCTTAGTGAATAAGTTATGTTATGAATCACATATCACAATCAATTAAAATGATCACATATCTTCAATTTATTTTTATTTTTATTTTTAATTTATTTATTTTTTATTTTATTAAAAATTGATCACTAGTGACTGTTATTAAATGCTTGTTTTTATTCTGTTAGTGGTCTATTTCTATTTTTAGATTGTTCTGTTATTAATCAGTACAGACAGATGTTAAATGGATCTTTATGTTAAGTATCTGGTTCTGCTATGTTTTTTAAAAGTGCTTTATTTATAATATTTAATGTGTTTAATTTTTATATATAATTTATTTAATCCTAATATTTCTCTCTGCTCCTGTTTGTTTGGTACTGCAAACATATTTATAGTTTGTTTAGTTCATGCTAAGTTAACCTTTTCTTTAATAATAAAAAAGCATTTTTACTACATATTTAAAAAAAATTAAAAATTGATTATTTTATTAAACAATCAGTCTGCTAATTTTTTTTTTTAATTTTTTGTTTTTTCTATTGCTTTTCCTGACTGTTTAATTATAGGAAGCGGGTTTGCTGAATTATGTAGAGGTCTTACTAATCCAGCTGTTTTTTATGATGGTGAACATAAGGTAGGAGCTGTGATGAGTGCCTTTGATGTCTGTATAACAGATACAAGTTGGAATGAACTTAACTGGGTTACTGACACCATGTAAGGTCATTTTTAACATTTTTTTTTTTTTTTTAATTTTAAAGTATTGTGTTTTATATAAGGTGGGGTCCAAAAAATCTATGCTGGAAAAATTGCTTTTCTCTAGATTCATTCATTACAAACTGAAATAACAGGTACTCTTCTAGATTCCTGTGCCTGTGTTCCTTATGGGAAATTCCAAAAAAGGATCTTCATTTACCATTAAAAAAAATATGTTTGTGATAGGTTTCTAAATTTTGTTTGCTTTAATTTTTGTCCTTTTGAAATATTTTGTTACATTCTTTTCAATTTTACATTTACATTCTTTTCTATTTAAGTACATTCTCGGTAATTAAGTAAAAAAAAAAATTGTTCGCACAGATTGAAGAAAGCAACTATTTGAAATTTCAAAAAGATTGAAGTTTTCTAAATATCTATGCTGATTTAATTTAATTTTTATTGATTGAAATTTTTTCTAAAATCTATCGTGATCAAGTAATGCTAAAAATGTATTTTTCATTCAAAGGAGATAAGCTACCAGTAAATATTTCAAGTGACGACAGAGGATACTAAGATTTCAGTCATGAAAATTGCTGTGTAGTTAAAATAACTTCACTCTGAAAGTTTTGTAAAAAATATTTTTTACACATGTATAATCCCTTACAAACCAAAAAGTAGAACTAATCGGGTATATGATAATTTGTACAAATTAAAATAAACAACTTTAATTGAGTTCTGAATATATATATATATACTATTACTAATTTGTCTTGTTTTTAATAATTTTTTTTTAATATGTCCTTTTCTACTGAATGCAGGAGTTTGTGGGTATGGAAATGGCTTAATATATTTCAGCTGTGATTGAATGTATTTGAAGTTTTAATTTGTTTTCTTTGTTTTAATTATTATTATTATCATCTTTTTCCTTATTTTGTGTGTTTTGTTTGGTAAAGTTCTATTATTAGCTTTGCCACGCTAATACTACATTGTGGTCATATAAAAATAAAGAAATTTTATTGTAATTACATTTAAGCAAACTGTACAGGTAGTGATGATTACAGTAAACTATGTTATTCGCCTACTGTTGGAAGCAGTAAAAATTTAAAACATATAGATTTATTTTTAATCATGTATGAAATAATTGAGAGTCAGATGGTAAAGTTTTACATAGTTTTATTAAATGCTTGCTGTACGGTTGACCTTGTATTGAAAGTAACAAGATATTAGAGACAAAGTGTGTTTTGTGGTTCCTCATCATGTCATATGATAATCTCATTACTTAAGAATGTCTGCTTTGTAATGCTTAATCACATACTTTCTGACTATGTGCTTCGTATGGTATTACAGTATTCATGTAAACTGATATGCAGGGTTGGTGGGATTCTATATAATTACATGGGCCAAAAGAAGCCAAGTTTTTATCATTTAACCTGAGTGTCACTGCTGCCTAAACTTAGTTTTTTTTGTATAGTATTTTTTTCAGTTCAGAAGCCCTTCACACACTTGCCAATCTATTTCATTTATTTACATTTTACTTATTTATTCAATTGTGTTCATAAATAGTGTTTTTTCTATGTAACTGAATTTTCCAAGTAAAGTTATTTTATAATAAATCATGGTTTGTTGTTTTTGTTTAGTGAGTTCACCTTATTGTTGGTTTTGCTCTCTTGTGCCTGTTGCTTGCAGTTTATTATTCTTTATTTATAAAGTAATTGAACTATTTTATAAAATAATAAAAACTATTCATAATGCATGGAGCTTACTTATAGTCTTAGATTAAGAAAGCACCCAGGAAATTCTTTTCATGAAACATGATTTTAGGCACTGTAATAAAACTGATTTAAAAAAATTATACTATACAAAATAAAATTAATTATAGTTTATAAGAAAATTACATTTCAATGTATAATAGATATACTAAAAATATTAATATACAACTAATGCAAGGTTATAAAAAATATGAAGTGTTATACACAATTTAAAAGAAATGTTGATTATGCCAAGAAATATACAATTATTTTATTCTTTTTATTTTTATTTATATGGTTTGTAAAAATCTAACTCGCCCCTTAGTGTTCACAACAAGAGGAAATAATTGAAACATAATATCTAATGTAGTGATTCCCAAATTTTTAGGCCCACAACCCACAAAAAGTGAAAAAGGTGTACTTTGCATTCATCTCATACTGTCTGTTGCAATTGATATGGTCAGTGTTTTAATAGACGTGGAAAAAGAAAAAAAAAGAAAAAATTTAACTTTCTAACAACACAGTCTAAAGGCGAATCGATGATGTGGCTGCCAATGTCTGCGATCAGATAATTTAGCAAGTGAGGTCAAGTGAATTTTTTAGTATTCAATTTTATGAATCAACAGATATGGTAAACAATTTTCAGTTCTTATATTTTGTGAGATATGAATGTGATACCTGTTCATGCAACAGGACAATGTCTTATTGATGTTTTTATGAAGCTACTGAAAATTAAAACATAGATTGGACAAAATATATTGTAGTATGTAGTGATGGTGCAAAGGCTATAACAGGAAAGAATAGTGGATTTCTGAAAAAACTAAAAAATTGTCTTATACCAAGGCAGAATGGACACACGCACTACTTCCTTCACAGGCATGCTCTTGCCACAAAAAATATACTGGAAAATTTCAAAAAAATTCTTTGCAAAGCTGTAAAAATGTTTAATTTTATTAAAATTTGAACATTAGTGAATAGGCTGTTTGCTAAACTGTGCGATGAGATGGGTGAAAAAAAAATAATCTCATCTTTTCCATAGATAAGTCCAGATGGTTATCTCAGGAGAAAGTGTTAACCTAGTTATTGGAATTTTGAGATGAATTAGTCAAACTTTTTCCAAGATAAATAAACGCCATTCTCATTGTTTTTACAGTATAATGAGTATATACTACTGTTGGCTTACTTAGCTGATCTGTTTTTGCATTTAAACGAATGTGAATTTACAACGACATGATAAAAATATCTTATTAAAAACAAAGTCATACTTTCATTAAGAAGCTTGATATGTAGATTATTCGCATTCAAAGCAGAAATTTTGGTATGTTTCCATTTGCTTCCAATTACATTGAGAAAAATCTGGATGAAGAAGAGATGATGGGTACTGAATCCATTTAGTGAAAACGTTACTGGTTGAGATTCACTACCAGCTCATTGTAATGGCTGCAAATAAAATGTTACAACTACAATACACATCTGAAGATTTAGATACGTTTTGGTTTGCTCATCAAAGTAAATAAGGAAATTTAGCTATAGAAGCATTGAAAATATTAATCCCTTTCGCAATATCTTACCTCTGTGAAAAGTTTTTTGTCTATGGTTAAGCTAAACTCTAACTGTAGGAATCATCTTTTATCACTGGAAACAATTTGCTTTTTTGTATTTCTAACATAGATCCATGTGTAGAGAAACGTAAATGAAAAACAAATGCAACCATCTCATTTTTTTTTTTTCATGTGTAAAGAAAATAAATTTTATCTATTACCATAAGTAAAATGTTTTTTATAAAATGATTTCATTATTGCTAACTTGTAAAGTTGTAGGCCAATTTGGTGACCCTCCTCCCCCTTTCATATCACCACCACTCTTAGGTTGAGAAATGCTGATGTAGTGTGATAAATACTCTCTTTCTATATAGATTTTCTGGTTGTTAACCAGTGACAATCTTTGTAATTTAATTTGGCTTACAACACTGATTTAAACAGTAACTGTAAATTGAGACTTTAATCAATCTTAATATTTAAATATTACCTCCAAGTTAGAAGGAGACTATAACTATCTATTGTACACTGTGGTATTATTTTGATAGTTTTATGTATTAAAAACTGTTCTTGTCCGCCGTTTTCTGAAGAGATTAATAGAAATGAACAAACTGTGTTTTATATTGACTTGATTAGTTTACTATTATATAGGTATATTATTTTTATTCTAATTTTTAAATAAACTGTTTGGAATTAAATCATTTCTGTATTGAAATGCTTAATTTTTCTATTCAAATCATTGGAATAAACTTTTAGAAAGTATAATAAAATGAAATATTCATTATTTGATAGTTTAAATTAAATTTTTTTATTCTAAATTTATTGTTGTTTTTTCCTGTGGAGTTCATTATTATTTTTTTGTAGGATCCCAGCATTTTTGGATGATTTTGAATTAGTTAATATATCACAAGAAGAAATATTACTCTCTTTCATTACTCTTTTTAAATCGTTAAATAATGGTTTTGGACGATATTTTGCTAAAGAGAAGGTAAATATATTTTTTAAATACTTTTTAAAAAAAGTGTAAAGTTAGTGTTTACACATTTTTTTTCTAAATTTAATTTTTTCTACATGATGTGCATATCATATTTGTATTTGTGGTGGTGGTGTAAATGTGTAAAATAAAATGGCAAGGATACAACAGGACTTAACACACTTCTTGAATTTATTCCGATTTTGAACTTGAGTGATCGGCTCCTTCATATTTTTCCTAGCTTATTTAAAGTTCAGGTTTACTTAATCTGGAGTCTGTTTTCTTGATATCAGGTTCATTTGTGAAAATTATGTGTAGGGTTTAATTTTATTGATCTTTGCTGAATTTCATTGGCTGTAAAGGTCACTTTAATTTAACTTTTACTAGTTAATCTATTCGTAATCTACAAAGGCTACATAACTTATGATGATTTTTTGTGGAGTTTTATGGTTTTTAGATTATTACAGGCATAACCAAATGATATGGATTTTCTTGGAGAAGTGGTGTATGTATGATTTTATTTTTTGATTGTATTTAAAATAAGTTAAAATTGCTTTCTTTTATTCTGTTACATTCTCAGTTTAATCCAAGAAAATATGCTAGTTTAATTGCATGTCAGCAAGTGAAATAAGGCGAAAGAAATATTGTAGGAATCATCATTATTTTTTTTGTTGAAGTGTTTTTAGTTTGATCATATGAATTGACTGGTTTACCTTTCACTCCTGAACAGTGAAAAAATGCAACAAATATGGACCCTAAAAAATACAAAATTACAGAAGGCTGAATTTTTTTGCCAAAAAAGTATCTTAAGAAACTGGAACCAGTCTGAAAATCTTGCATAAGCTTGCTTAAAGCTGCTGTTAAACAACTGGAGTTACAGAAAAAGTAAAGGAATTAATCTTAAGAGTCCATTACTTTTAATCATTATATAATTCTCAGTTTATAAAATTCCAAAAATTCTTCCTGCGCACAAAATCTGCAGAAGCTAATTTGGTTTACTAATTTTACTTAAAATATTTTTAAAAACAATTCCTTGGCTTTTTTTGAAAGTGGTTGGATGATGTTAACTGATGTGACACAATTTTTGTACTGTTTTTAACACATTTTTTTGCAATGGATTATAAAAAAATTACTTCTTGTTATTGTTCTTATTTTTGTTGATCACCAATCGTTATGGCTCAGCTGGTCCCAGACATGTTATAAACACACAGAACAGGAACAGGAAACTCATTACTAGAGCATTTCACAATCTCACCCATGCTCCCTACCTTGAAGAGATTGCTTCAAAAATACTACATAGATATACACAAATAATAATGACAATATTAAATAAGTTAACGTCTAATGATTCCTTAAAAAGAAATTGGCAGTAAACATAATTTGTTAATTGGTCTCTTCAATACACCATTTGACAGTGACAACCCGAACCTTGTTATCTTCTGGTGGATGAAGTTCTACAATACCATCTTCCATTTTAAAAGGAGAAGAGAGTCTTCGTTGATGATAAACATGTCACCAATCCTTAAATTAGGTGAAGAAGTGGTCCACTTCTTTTTCTGCTATAGGCCATTCAAGTAGTCTTGCAACCACTATGACCAGACAACAACTGTTGGATTTGTTGCCAATGAGATGGTTTATTTGCTGGAAGATCAGATATGAAAGGTTCAGGATTAGTTGTGAGTACATCATCAATTAAGAAGTGAAAGGAGTTAAAGGAGAAAGATCGGTTGGGTTATCTGACAATGGAACTAATGGGCGTGAATTTATACGCGCCTCTACACGTGTTAACAATGTTACATACTGAACATAAGTTAAAACTGATGTTTTCATGATATGTTTTAGGTATGTTTTGACAAGTTTGACTGACGACTCCCATAAACCTCCAAATGTGGAGCCTTGGGTGGTATGAAATGTCACGTTATCCCTTCTTGGGATAGAGAAGTTGATAGAACTCTTGCATTCCTTGTTCTTCTGTAACTCAGCTAGTACTAGCAGTTCTCATTGAGCACCAACAATATTAGTACCATTATCCAAGTACATATCTTTGGGTTTCCGTGTCTTGAGATAAATCTTTGAGGTGCTGCCAAGAAAGACTAGTTAGAACTTCTACTAGTTCTAATTGTAAAGCTGTTGTACTAAAGCAAATGAAAAGTTCAGAATAACATTTCACTGGTGTAGCTCCTCTTAGTAAATTTAACATGAAATGGACCACAGTAGTCTACACCCGTGGTATAGAAAGGACGAGGTGATGTTTAACTTTTGATCTTGGCAAATCACCCATAAGTTGTGTCTGAAGTTTTGAATTTACCTTGAAGCATGTGATGCATTGATGGAAGATTTTATTAACTAAACTCCTGCCATTGATCAGCCAATATTTTTGACAAATAATGTTTAACAATAACTGTGGCCCGCATGAAGCATTTTGATGTGAAAATGTCTGGCAATCAAATTAGTAAATGTATGACTTTGGTAAGACGATGGGGTGAATTTAATCTGGAGTTAAGTCTGAGTGCTGTAATCTTCCACCAACTTGTATTACATTGTTTTTGTCTAAGAATGGACTTAGAGATATGATTTTGCTGGTTTTGGTTAGTGGTTTTCCTAACTGCAAATTGTTAAGCTCACTTGGAAACAATTCTTTTTGCACAAACTTCACCAAAGCATGCTCTGCTGATCAAAGTTCAGAAGCTGATAATGGACCACGAAGATGCAAATTTTGTGCTTGAGAGTTATTAATAAAGCATAAACAGTAGCTCATTACATGTTGAGCCCTTGTAAAACTAGAAAAATTATTTAAATTGATCATTTGGTTTTCAACTGTAACACATTTTAACACTGTACGACGATGCTCTGGAATTTGATCACCAATTGGTAAACTAACTGGCTCTTCTGGAAATTCCTGAGACTTATACAAAAATGAAGGCCCCTTCAGTATAAATCCACCTTTGTAATCTCATCTGGCACTAAGCCTCTCGACAGATAGTCAGCAGGATTGTTTTGACTCTTCAAATGCTTCCACGAACTGATGTCGGTGTTAGTTTGTATCTTAGGTAGCCTATTAACAATAAATGTTGTCCATGAAAAGATGAAGCCTTAATCTATGCTAATGTTATAGTTGAATCAGTGTAATATAAAATTGAATCAACTTGATTTGCATAGTTCAGATAATAACAAAGCGCCACACAAATCTAGTATGGTTAAAAAAATTTTCTTTAATGGTGCGACAATAGATTTTGACATGACTAAATTAACAGTGATGATTCCATCATGGTCAATACACTTGAGATATATACTGGCACCATACGTGGATTCTTGAGCATCTGCGAATCTATGTATTTCTAACTTCAGAACACCTTTCTGTTTAGGGATTATGACCCTTAGACTTGAATGTTTGGTAGCATATGCAGTGATTCTTGAAACTGAGTCCACTCTTAAGTAATTCATCAGGTACCCTTTCATCCCATTCTAGTGTATAGGATCACAATTTTTGCATGATTAATTTTGTGGTTAAAATTACTGGACCTATGATTCTAAGGGGATTGAAAATCCTTCCGATTGCCGACAAAATAGGGCGTTGACAAAATAGTGCCTTTAGTTGTTTTTACAGCTTTGCTTTCTTCACAAAAGCAAAATTGGAATTTATCTTGTCTTGGATTCCACATAAGACCCAGTGTCTTGTGAGCTTCATGTAAAACATCAAATTTAAATAAAACACAGAAACAAAATTTTATAAGAATAAATTTTTAATAAACAAATAAAATAAATTTACTGTATTGGGATTTGCGAAACAATGTACTAGTACTGTTGCTTATGCTTCTCTCTCGAGTTTTACAAAAAAAAAAATTGCAATAACTCAATACATCAAAAAAAAGATATTTGTAACAGCGATGGATAATACACATTACTTATAAAAATGAAGAAAAATGACAATAAACATATTTGACTCAGAAGTCCCATAAATGGTCTTCTTAAGTTTGTAGAACCGCTATTACATAACTACTACTTATATACATCAAAATTTAACAAAATATCTTATTAATACTTATGAAAGTAAGGAATTGGCCAATCCAAAATTAAATTTAATTACAATTTTAAACATAATTTGTCATTTTATCATGTTATAATTTCAATAATAATATTTTTTAATGTTATAAAAAAAAATCGACGGATAAGAAATCTGATTAATCCATGAATGTCTTTATGGAGTGGTCTTTGATATCAAATTCTCATACCTGTATTCCATACAAATTATAGTCTATGATTTTCCTAAGTTTTTTTTTTTAAATACAACCCTCATCTAACCACGACGAAGTCCCGCATATAACTGACGCTTTCCGATGGTGTCACAATAAATTATTGCATTATTCAGAAAGGACAAATAAATCTTTGCATCCCAAATCAAATACATCAATTTCCAAGGCAAAGGTGTTCAATGGTTGAATTTTTGATGGCAAAAATCAATCAATTGTGTCCACATCATGTATATCGTGCAAAGGTGTTCCTTCTTCAGTGTTGTTGTCTACTGCCCTTGTTTGTTCTTGATCATTATGGGGCTCCTCATCTTTGTCATGCACTATTAGATTTAGTCAAGAAGGCGGTCAGAAAACTAGGTTTGCCATCTGCAAATGTGTCTGTAGAAGTGAATGGAATTGGAACATCCACTACCAAAACTTCTAAAGTTGTTCAATGTGTCATTAACTCAAGATTTAATACATTTTCCTTCACTTATTGATTGTGTAGTCAATAATAGTGTAGTAATAGTCAATAACTTTTAAAGTTGAACAATGTGTCATTAACTCAAGATCTAATACATTTTCCTTCACTTATTGATTGTGTAGTCAATAATTGTGTAGTAATAGTTATTTCCCACTACTATTTCTCTGAATTCCCCAAGTCACACATACTCACACAAACGTAACACTCTTTGTATAGATAATGTTTGCTCTTTTTCATGCATGATGTCATATTTCTTAAAATTCTATTTTAAGAAGGAATTTGATAACTAATGAATCATGCTGCTATTAATTTAATTTAAAAAAAAAACATATTGTCTGTTGATGTATTAAGAAATACATACAAAAAATAATTTACAATAAAATAAAATATAAATAAATTCACCAATTTAAATAAGCAATTTAATTTAATTTAAATTTAGGTCAGAATTTATAATGGTTACAGTATTAATCGTTGTGTCTTCATCAATCTCAACGCAACCCTTAGCCACATCTTCTAATGGAATGTCAGATAGAATGTCTGGATTGTTAGCGCTCCACTTTTTTAGATGAAAACTGCTTCGATGAAGCAGATCATTTAAATTACGCCGTAGTTATCTTGCTTCTTTTATTGTCTTGGCTCCAGTCTATTGTCCACATAAAAATCCTCTATGACTACTGTGGATGTGACTGGAAAAGAGGATCCTTCATCCAATGCTAGCTACTTTAGAGTTCTTGTTGGTAGGTAAGGAGCACTAGCAGTGCCATAAGTGATTGTCAACAATTTAAATGTTTTAATAGGATCTTCTGGCTGGTTTCTCCAAAGGATTATTTGTAAATTTTGTTAAGTTGATTGGATATTAATTTGATGATATATTTTTTCTATATCTGCTGTTACAACATATGGATGGGTTCTGAATCTTGATACAGTACTGTCAAGGTTTGATTGTACTGTTGGACCAACAATTGAGATGTCATTCAATGAAACACCGGAGCTTGTTTTTGAGGATGCATCGAAAATTATCCATAATTTGGTAGTTATGGAATTTTCCCTTAACACTGCTTGATGCGGAATGTAATAAGCCTTCGATGAATTAGTTTCAGTCATTGTAATTAACTTCATATGTCCTACCTCTTATATTCTTTCATTGGAGATGTATTGTGAACGCATCTCTGGGTTAATGGATAAACACCTCTCTAATGATAAAAATCTTCTGAATGCAGAATCCTTTGATTTACCGAGCTCACAAATATCACCTTTCAAGGGGATTTGCACACAGTACCTTCAAAAATGATCCCTGAAGGTTGTATTAATATATAAGTCTTCGCATAGTTTGTTGTTTCCAGAGTACTGCCTTTCAACCCACCGGGTTGGTCTAGTGGTGAATATGTCTTCACAAATCAGCTGATTTGGTAGTCAAGAGTTCCAATGTTCAAGTCCTAGTAAAGTCAGTTATTTTTACACAGATTTGAATATTAGATTGTGGATACCAGTGTTCTTTGTTGGTTGGGTTTGAATTAACCACAAATCTCAGGAATGGTTGAACTGAGACTGTACAAGACTACACTTTATTTACACTCATACATGTCATCTTCATTCATCCTCTGAAGTATTATCTGAATGGTAATTACTGGAGGCTAAACAGGAAAAAGAAAGGAAAGTGTACTGCGTTTCAGAGTAACCGTATTCTATGTCCCAGAACTTCTGTATGGTTTTATTGATGCCGTCCAGCATAGATAGATGGCAAACTGTAGTTATGTGCGACATAGTATTGGTTGTTACCTTGCTGGAAACGATCCAACAAGCACTGTATTTTGAAGGGTTGGAGTTGAATCATGAAGTTTAGTCTTCTGTCATGTGGCAAGTTGAAAAATAATTCTGCTCCAATGAGCAGGTCAGTGTTACTCAGTTGATTGAAATGAAGATCTGCTTACTGAAAATTAGGCGGAATTTTCATGTCTGATTTCTCAATTGACACAGTGGGTAAATGTTTGGTAATAGATGTTAGGACTACACAATCAATAAGTGAAGGAAAATGTATTAAAACTTCAGTTAATGACACATTGAAGAAACTTTAGAAGTTTTGGTAGTGGATGTTCCAATTCCATTCACTTCTACAGATACATTTGCAGATGGCAAACCTAGTTTTCTGACCGCCTTCTCAGACATAAAATTTGACTGTGACCCTGAATCTAATAGTGCAAGATGAGGAGCCCCATGATGATCGAGAACAGACAAGGGCAGTAGACATCAACACTGAAGAAGCAACACCTTTGCACGATATACAAGATGTGGACACAATTGATTGATTTTGACTACTGAATTTAGCCTTGGAAATTGATGTATTTCATTCGGGATGCAAATATTTATTTGTCCTTTCTGAATAATGCAGTAATTTATTGTGACGTTAATCACAAAGTTTGCATTAGCCTGCTGCACAATTTTTTATTTTATGATTACCAGAAGAAGGACAATTAATCACAGTCCTAACTTCCACACTTCCCTTTCTCTATCATTAATGGATAATAATTTGAACTTATCACACAAATACAGTGGGTGGGAATTGTCACATAATGAACATTTCTTTATAGAAGATAAGTAACTAGAAGAGGATATATTAATTTTTGAAATTTGTTTGAGAATTTCCAGTTTGAGATTGTTTTAATAAGAGTGCTGGCTTAGATTCAGCAGCTTCTATGATTTGACATCTTTTCTATAGAAATTTTATTAAATCAGATAAAACGGGCACATTGTTAGAATCTATCTCTGATTCACACTGACTGTGAGTAGTTTTATCCAATTTGCTGAGAATCAAGTGAATTATTAGAGTATCCCAGTGTTCAGTGGGTTGACCTAATGTATGAAGGGCACACACATATTTTTGTACATCGTCAATTCATTTTCTCAAATTAGACCTACACTCTGTCCAATTTATTTAAATTGAAAATGGTTGAGACGTGTTTGTTGATTAAATACCTTTTGTCATTTTTGGATGCCCCTTCTAGAGATTGTAAGACACTGGTGGCACTGTCCCTTAAAGACAATTTGAGGGAAATTTCTGCCAATTAGCCAGATTTGGATTGTCATGAATTAATGATTTAAAACTGCCATGGAATGATGACCATTCGTCTAACTAACGTGAATTTAAGCTGAGTAACATCAGCCAATTTATTTAAGTAACTGTTGCATCTTGTCATTTGTCCTTTAACTACAGATTGTTTTTTAATTAAAAGCCTTAACTGTTCTGAATCCTCTATTTTTAAATAAATGATAATAAAGATATGATTATTCACAAATAGTCATATTATATGACAGGAGTAATAATACTATTTAAAACAGCACAAGTTTAATGATTGAATAAAAGCATACACATGGAAATATAAATGATTAAAAATAGGCTATTGTTCCGATCCTTGTGGCTCAGCTGGTCCCAGACATGTTATAAACACAGAACAGGAACAGGAAACTCATTGCCACAAAGCATTTCACAATCTCATCCAGTGGTCTTTCAGAGATTATTTTTTAAAGTTCAAAATATTTCAGTTTGGTTTGTAATTTTATGTTAGTGGTGGACCAGTGTTATAACAATACATTGGACATCAGAGACATCAAATTTTGCTAATTCTGTCCTGCTTTAATAAAGTCTAATTTTTTAAAATTAAAAAAAAAAACAATTAAGTTTATAATGTTTTATAAATATTAGCAAACAAAGGTGTTTCACCATATTAAGCACTTTTCATTGATCTATATTTTTTCAAAATAAATTTTTAAAAATATCATTAAAAGAAATGTTAAAATTTATTTTAAAAATGTTTTAATAATAGTTTCTTTTTTAAGATGGATACATTAAAAAAAATCTAGGTACATTGGTACTTAAAGGTAGGAGATAGTTATTTGCTAATTTCTATAGAATACAGAATAAATTCTAGGGTGCATATCAAAGATTTACTCATCAGTGTTTATGTTTTATCACTATAATAAAGTTAGTGATTTAATTATGTTTGATTTTATTGCGTTATAGTTTAATCATATTTAATTAAAATGTTTTTTTTTAGGTTAAAACTATTTTTTTGAATCGTCTTCAAAAGTTGGAATCTAGTTTAGCTAATATTGGTAGCGAGTGGCCTTCATTTTCTATTATTCCAGTTTTCATTTTAGCTGTATTAGCACCATTACCAGTAAGTTCAATTTAAAGTTATATTTTAGTTCATTTTGTGAAATAAAAGAGACTGAGATGAGATAAATATAAAATTTAATTGGTAAATAAATAGCTACCTTAATTTTTAATTTTTTCCCAGAAAGTGTAATATATATTTTGATTTATAATGCAGTAGAACATGTGTTCTGGTATGTTACATTAAGAATGATTAAAAAATAATATAAATTAATTATAATTTATATATATATATATATATATATATATATATATATCGTATCCTCATACAAGGTTTTGTAAATTTATCAAGAAGTTTGTTACAACTTTGCTGGTAAGAGAGAACTTCGCCAGAATTGGATGGCGTGGCGAAGATATCAGCAAACTATGTTTACAGTTCTAAACATGACCTAACCTAAAAGCGAAATGAAAATAGGAAAAAAATCATGAAAAACTATTTCAATTCAATTAGATTTGTAATGAATACTTTCAAAAAATACCTCAAATTTTGTTAGTCAATGTTTTTTTCTTCCATTTGATAACCGCAGGACTTGAATATGTCACTTTTTCTCACAAAGGTGGGTTTATGAATCACACCGCTAGGCAGCAGTACTTGGTAGTAGTAGGTAGTGTACAAAAACTTGATAGTGTACTTGAAATAATAAAATCTAAAAGAAAGGGTACCAAAAAAATTACAATGAAATTATGAACTGTACTATGGCAAGGGTCTCGCAGATTATATCTGTGAGACCGATATTTGTTTACCGGCCCAATTTTATTGTTTAATAAATGAAATCGGGCCGAAGATGATATCTTACCTTTTTTTGATATCAGTATCATTTTGTTAAAAACAGTTTTACTTATATTACAGAAATTTTTGTTTTTTGAGTGGAAGAATAATATCTGCAAGACTCTTTGCTGCATGGTTCAAAATTTCATTGTAATTTTTTTGGTTTGTGTGAATTTCATTTAAGATCAGGTTTTAAAAGTACTCAGTTAAATTTATGTACATTGAACATTATTGATTTTGCTAATATCTTAGCACTTAAAAAATGTAAGTTCTTAACAAATGTCAAATTTAGAATGACATAACAATTCGGTAGACATACAGAAATATTGATAGCATGTTCCAACTCATAACTTGAGTTATTAAAATCAACCATAATACACAATTTTTCTGGATGCATAATTTTTTTTTTTTTTTTTTGTAAAAGAATTCTAATCTAGGCTTATGCTTTTTCTTTGTTTACTTGTAATTTTAATATTAAATATGAGATGTGCTTTTTATTTCTCCAAAATTGATAATTTCTCATTAGCCTATTATCCTTTTAAGTATTATTTATTTATTTATTAATTTTAACCTTTGGAGTATTTCAAAATTTTTTATAAAATAGTGAAGCTAAGTTACAATTTTTTTTATATAACAATAAATAGTTACCCCGACAGGGAGTCTTATTCTTTAAGACTTTGGGGGTTGGCGTCCCCACGGGCCTAGCCTCTGCAGCTATTCTTCCCACTATACAGTGAGCTGCAGAACACTTTACATCATACACATATATTACACCAAGAACACTACATAAATTACAACATACACACTTACACAATTACACAACAACATCCTACACTGATATTTCTTACATTAACACTCGGTGGTGTTGCGACATCTTAACGAAACGCAACCGTAACCCAAGGTGGGAACAAATCGTGCCGATGGGTGAATGGCTATACGTAGTGAGTCTCGAACGATGTCCTCTGGGCACCAGGGCGAACCCAGTTGTACTTAGCTCTAGCTCCAGTACGCGTGCGCTTTGCTGGAGTGGTCCATTTTTCGCCGGTACTCGTGGGACCAAAATTTCTGTTCCTATATCAAATTCCAAGATGGTTGGTGGTCCATCTGAAAAAACCACCAAATTAAGTCTTGTGAAGAGACCTCGATCAGCTTTGTCTGACGAGGATAAAAGTCCTATCGAAGAGAACTGCAAATCTCTAGACTTGAACTCTAAAAATATTCGATTCGTTGTTCTCCAAAATAGTCAGGAAGGTTTCACCTCCAAAAGGTTTCACCTTTCCTAATAAACAAAACTGTAACAGGTGCAAGTGGCTCCCCGAAGAACATCAGGAAATTACGTGACAGATCGATTCTGGTCGAAACATTCAACGACGAACAGAGTCGATCTATCTTACGTCTCTGTAATATGGGTGGTATAAATATAAGTGCTGAAAGCCACAAAACTTTAAATACGAGCCGGGGTGTAATTTTTTGTCGAGACTTTTTAGATATAGATATCACTGAAATAGTTGACGAGCTTTGCCACCAGAATGTTGTTGAAGTGAAACGTATTATGAAATGGCAGAACGGAACAGAAGAACCGACACCGTCTCTTATATTAACATTCAATCTCCCTGTTCCACCAGAAAAGATTAAATTGGGTTACCTCTCGGTTTGGGTACGACCATTCATACCCAACCCACGGCGATGTTTCAGATGTCAAGGTTTTGGTCACACTACAACATCTTGTACAAAAACTGAGATCTGTGCTCGATGTGCTAAAGAAGGTCACAATGACACTAACTGCGAAGAAAGTGAAAAATGCGCAAACTGCAGTGGTCCACATACAGCCTGCTCCCGATATTGCCCAACCTTTAAAGAAGAAAAGGCAATTCTCAAAATCTGTACGGAGCAAAAGCTATCTTTCCCGGCCGCATGAAGAGAATACAAAAAGTTAAATAATTCACGGAACCTGGTTAAACCAGATGTATCTTTTGCTACCGCTACATCGAAACAAACTCTTACAAACGTTAATAATCAGCAGTGCGGATCCTGCAATGAACTTAAAAAACTTGTTCAGATTCTTTCTGATCAAGTAGCTTCACTTACAGCCACTATCTCAGAGCTGACAAAGATGAATAAAACGTCTTTCGTCGGAGTTAGTGAATCCAACAGTGTGATACACACGAAAGTTCCTGCTCCCAAAGTCGTACCGGCACGAGTAGCGACTATCACAGCTGGCAGTAAGCCACCTAATAAGCTCCCCGTAAAGGGAACCCACCCCCTCTGGGATGTTAACTGCAGCATCCCATTCAAATAAATCTCCTCCACCATCACCTCATATACTGGAGGATATGGTTGAAGAACCACCCGACCCTAGGGCATTGGAGTTCTTTAAAATAAAAAATACAAAAAATAAAAACCGAATCACGTTCAACTAATTTTTATATAATTTCCGAAATTTAATTATTTAATTTTTTTATTTATTTTTTTTTACACTTATGAACATTATTCAGTGGAGTGTTAGGGGTATTCGGTCCCGCATTGAAGATATTAGAGTACTAGCGCACACACATGATCCACTAATCATGTGTTTCCAAGAGACTCACCTTCTACAACATGACCCAATTACACTCAGAGGATACTTCTGTGAGAGATACGACTGCCTAGTAGACAGTAGGGAGAGTGGTGGAGTAGCGATTTTCATGAAGAATGGGGTGTCAGCTACAAGAATTCAACTAACCACTGTCATTCCTGTTATTGCAGTAAAGGTCTCTATTCCTTTCAAATTGCATATCTGCAATCTGTATCTCTCACCAAACACAGTTCAGTGCTCTAGATGTCTCAAATACCATCTCCTCACACAAATACCATCTCCATCGTTAATAGTAGGAGATTTCAATGCCCATCATATTTCCTGGGGCTCAACCTTCTGCTCCACTCGAGGAAATATGATAAACAGATTGAGACAAGATTTTGACCTTTGCCTACTGAATAATGGATCACACACATTCATGTCCTTATCAACTGGTACTGTATCTAACCTTGATCTTTCCATATGCTCACCGAATGTGCTTTCTCATTTTAATTGGTCTGTTTGTGATGACTTTCACGGCAGTGATCATAGACCAATTATTATTGGTTTCGGTGTAGACTGCGAGATTAAAAGAAGGCCACGGAGATGGATTGTTGAAAAGGCAGATTGGAATGGATACCATAAAGCATTCCAATCTCAGTATGACGATGGAGCGAACATCCTCGACCAATATTCTTATTTTACGTCCATGATACTTGAGAATGCCAACAGATATATCCCACAAACATCGGGTAAAACTAGACATCCTTTCGTTCCATGGTGGAACGATGATTGCAAATATGCTATTAGGAATCGACGGCATCGTAGGCCTACAACAGAACATCTAAATTTATACCGCAGGGCTAGAGCGGTGTGCCGTCGAGTATTCTTGGACGCTAAGAGGAATTCATGGACGAAATACGTGAGCACTATCTCACGCACTGCTCCCACGTCTACTGTATGGAAGAAAATTCTTACAATTTTTGGATCACCGAAACAATCTATTCTCGGTCTTATTGATGAAGGAGAACTCCTTTTATCACCCTCGGAAGTGGCAAATAGTCTAGCAAAATCTTTCCGCTTGGTGTCTCTCACCTCATCATATAATAACGATTTTCAACGGTACAAGAAACAAATAGAAGTATTACCGTTAAATATTGGTGATTCGGTTGGTGAATTAAACACTCCATTCGTATTTAAAGAATTGTTACATGCACTTGGGACACTTAAAAAAAAAAAAAACTCATGGGACACTTCCCCTGGACCGGACAACATTCGCCTTTCCATGCTTTCACACCTTCCTAATTCGGCACTACAACAACTTTTGAATATTTTCAACTGTTTATTCTCCGAACAAGTCTTCCCACCCGGCTGGTCAGAAGCATTTATTATACCAGTACTAAAACCCGGTAAAGACCAAACCAACCCCTCAAGCTACCGCCCTATTTCATTAACAAGCGTTTTGTGTAAAATAATGGAGACAATGGTAAACCGCAGACTTACATGGTACTTGGAGAAACATGGCTTGCTATCTCCAGAACAGTGTGGTTTTCGACAAGGATGATCTTCTATTGACCATTTAGTGTCACTAGAAACAGCCATACAAAACGCTTTCCTAAATCGGCAGCACCTCGTCCGCTATCTTCTTCGATATAAAAAAGGCGTATGACACAGCCTGGCGATGTGGTATTCTTAACACTCTCAAAGAATGGGGTATCAAGGGCAATATATGCTTGCTTTTTTCCGGGGATTCTTAAATCACCGAACGGCTCGTGTTCGTGTGGATGATTCGCTCTCATATAGTGTCATCTTGGAGAATGGAGTGCCCCAAGGTAGTGTATTTAAGTGCCACCTTATTTTCTGTAGCCATAAACAGTATTACCAAATGTGTGCAGGCTCCTGTCTCATGTTCTCTATTTGCTGACGACTTTGCTATCTATATTGCAAGCCGTTCAACACCTACAGCAGAGAGACTACTGCAGAACACTATATCTCACCTTGAAGCTTGGTCCAGGATTACTGGTTTCACATTTTCATCCGAAAAAACAAAATGTGTAGTTTTTTCTCGGCTACGAAACCCTTCTATTCCGCAAATATTTCTGAATGGAGAGACTATTACTATCTCTAGTTACGTCAAGTTTTTAGGTTTATTTTTTGATAGCCGTCTTACTTGGGTCAAACATTTAAAAGAATTGAAAACAAAATGTTCCAAACTTCTAGATATGGTGCGAGTCCTTACTAACACCAACTGGGGAGCCGATAGGTCATGTATGATACGTTTTTACTATTTCTTTGTTCGCTCCCGTTTATATTATGGTTGTGTCGCCTACTCTTCAGCTCGTCAATTCGTGCTTAAAATGCTGGATAGTGTACATCATGCTTTCCTTCGGCTTGCCACAGGCGCGTTTAGATCAAGTCCTGTCGCAAGCTTACTTGTAGACTGTGGTGAACCATCACTTTGGGATAGACGAGACCAGCTTTTATTATCTTATTTTGCTCATCTCAGAGGACAGCCAAATCACCCGGCTCTTGACTCAGTCTTTAGAAATCCTAATCTAGGAAAGTATGAGGACCATCCACGTCGTACTGCACCTGTAGGTGTCCGTACCTGGCGTCTGCTGCAGCATATAAATATTGACACACCGTCATTCTTTCCTATGTATCCTTGCTCATATCCTCCATGGAGAATAAACCTTATAAATTTTTATTTTGACCTTACGACATATAATAAACAATCAACACCATCTATTGTCTTTCAGCAAATGTTTCAGTGTGTTCTCTCCAAGATGAAACCAGATGCGGTTGTATACACTGATGGATCGAAACAAAATGATACAGTTGGGTATGTATTTGTTGTCAATGAGAGAACTTATATGTTTGGTCTATCCGGTATTACGAGTGTGTTTACCGCTGAACTATACGCTATAAATAAGGCTCTAAACATCATTAACCCTAAATATAGAAAAATTCTTATTTGCAGTGACTCGTGTAGTGCTCTCCAAGCCTTAAAAAACTTTAATTCCAAACATCCTATCGTCATTGAAATTTACAATGCAATCGCTGAGTTGAATAATCGCAACACAGAATTAAGTTTTTGCTGGGTCCCTAGCCACGTAGGGATTCAAGGTAATGAACATGCAGATTCCGCTACCAAAGAAGCATGTAACCAGCCTCCTTTCACCACCCGAGTTGCTACTTCTGATTTCATTAACTATGTGAAACAATTACTAAGAGCAAGGTGGCGATAATAAACTCCGTCAGATTAAAGATTCTGTGTTACCATGGGACTCCTCATACAGATAACCCTGGCGTGAGGAAGTAGTTCTCTGTCGATTGCGGATAGGACACACGAGGGTCATACACGAGTACCTGTTTGCAAGAGGCCAAGCATCTCTATGCGCATGATGCAACTGCCACGTGACTGTGCGCCACATACTCGTGGACTGCATATGTTATGCGGCATTGCGTCGTAAATTTAAACTACCCAGAAACATCCGTGGTATCTTGTGTAATGATAAAGAGGTTTTAAACAGATTGTTTCTGTTTTTGCGTAGTATAGGGTTAATACAAAAAATTTAATTACTCTAGTCCTATGTATTGTTTTTGTTATCCGAGTAGCGAGCCTTTTACACTCCCTATCGGAATTTTTTTATATATATATATATATATATATATATTTATATATATATTCATTTTTTTTTTTTGTTTTGTTTTTTTTAAATTCGTCTGTGATATTAGTTGTAAGATTTTTGTGATATTAGTTGTAAGACTTTAAACATAATAGTTTTAAGTTTTATTTCCTTTTTTAGTTTTAAGTTTTATTTATTTTTAATATGATAGTTTTTAACGTAGTTTTAAGTTACATGTTAGTGTTTTTGTTATCCGAGAATGGGCCTTTTACACCCATTCCGGATTTCGTTTCCTGTGATAGTAGTTTTAAGTTTTAATTTTATGTAACAACTTTAATTACTTTTATTTATTTATTTTCCGGGCGATGATAACGTCCAACCGTTTTTCGCCCTAAAAAAAAAAAAAATAAAAAAAAAAAATAAATAGTTATTTAAATATTGGAATCTAGGTCTCAATTAATTAAATTACTGAAGTTGTGCTGTGTTCAAAATTTGTTATCATGTGCAGTAACAAGATTTGTTGATTGTACTTAAAAAATTTGTGGTAAAGTGATTCTGACTCATGAATAAAATGGGAAAATAGTGTTTTTGGAACCATTCCAACTCAGATTAAAAAGTTTTTCTCTGTGCATTTTATGAAAGGTAATAACCACACTTGCGCCTAATTGAGTGCAGCTTTCTGAGCATATTATTTATTTTTAATATGATACTTTTATCTTTTAAATTTAACTTGTTTTGTGTGTTGATTTTAATTACGTATTAATTTCTGCTGCACATTACAGGAAGAAGAATCTGAAGTTGGTAATAATTTAAAACGATTTTTATGCGCATTATCATTAAGTAATGCTCCTTTAGATTCAGTACAGTTTACCATTAGAGAATTAAGTAAATTACCTTCTTTACATGAAGTTTTAATGTCTACATTATGGGAAGGTAGTATACATTTTTATAGCAATTTTTAATTATATTGTGTTTAGAAAGATTTTCGTATTATAATGCTTTATTCCAAACTTTCTTAACTTTATCAGGTAAAATTTCCTGTAATTCTTTTTTTTAAGTAATTGTATGGAGATATTATTTATTTCTGTAATTTTCTTTTTGTTGTATACTGTCCTTTATTATTAGTTAATTTTTGAGTTCTTATTTTTTCCCATTTCCTTTTAGATTATCTATAACTTTCCTTTTATTGTCCTCTTTTTCTTTGTATCTTCTACTGAATCTTGTAGCACAGTTTTAATAGAAACCCTTCTCTTTTTGTGATATGTTCCAGTCTTTCATTTGATATGTTACAGTTGACTTTCCTCTTTTTAGTTGTCCTGATTAAGATTTCTATTTTTTTTTTTCAATCTGTTGAATAAATTGTACTCAATCTTTTAAAACTAACATGTTACCTGCATACCATGTACAATTTATTTTCCTTCCTCTAATTTTATCCTCTGTACTCTTCTATGAACATTTATTTAATGGTATCTTCAACATACATGTTCTGTAAATGTGGGGATCAGCAAGTTTGCCTTACTCCTCTTTCTAGGTCAAAGGATTCAGTTATCTACGGGTTTTTTTCATAACTGTGTTATGAGTCATTGTAGTACCTGTTTTCTGATTACTATAACACTACAAATTTAAGCTATTCTTTGTGAACATGTCATTCTACAATAAAAAAGAAAAGTAAATATTGCATTCAGTTTGACATTACGTTTTTTGGATTAAGGGATTTACAACATCTTTTTTTATATTATTCATTTACTTCTGAAGGGATTGTATCAATTTTCTTGTAATGATAACCTAAGACTAAATTATATTGATATCAATGCTGATGATGATTTCTTTGAACAGCACTGCAATTTTGATTAATTTTACTTGTAAACAACCCAGAGTATTATTGCTCGATTGTTTGTATGAATTGACATAACACATCGGTGACAATTAATAAATAAGCTACAATAAAATAATAAATGATATGCAAAAAGGTCTTTATTCCAAAGCTTCCAAGCCTAAAAAATCTGTTTTTGTCAGATGGATGTATATGTGTATGTACCTATGTATATGTTGGCCTATTATTTGATCTTATAACTCTGGACTATGTTTACAGAAGGGTTTTGGGTGAAATAAAATTTCAAATCTTTACTGGGTTACTTTAGCAAAATATTTTCTTGTAAAAGTTGAACTTTTTTTATCAAGATCACAAAATACCAAAAATGTTTATTTAATATTCATCTCCTCCCCAAAAAAAGACTGTATTTTTATTTTTTTCAGCTAAATTTTGCTTCAGAAAATGAGTTAATGGGATTTTTTTTTGAATCTTTATTTTTGACATCAGTAGACCTTCAAACCAGTATAAAAACCTTTTGCCCATCTTACTGCAGTGATCTGTGGTAACAAAAAATATTTGTTTAATTTTAAATTTAAATCCACCTTGAAAGTTACCCATTGCATTTAAAATGAAAAATCTCAATTTTTTGATACCTCTTGCACTTTAGTATTTATTATTATTTTGTTGACTGCATAGGATCACTAATCAATAATAATAATAATAATCCAAGTCCCTTCAATGGGACTGCTTGACCTTGCGGTCCTCCCAGTACTTTTTCATATCTTCTGTTCTTTGTGCCCTTTCTAGTGTTAAAAATGTGTGTTGTGAGTTTTTTCTTGTGCATGTGAAGCAAGGGCTTATGTTCGTGATTTTCTTGTTTAATTTTATCTTACCTGTGGTGTCTACTGGTGTACGGCTAATTTCCTTCAGATCCTCTCTTATTTCTCTGCTCCATCTGAATCCTGACTTGGTGTTTTTTGAGTTGAGATTGTACTGTATTAGCTATTTTAGAAGTCTTGAATCTTGCATCCTCATGATATGTCCAAAGAATCCTAGTTCGTTACGCATGATATCAATGGTAGGTTCTAACTCTTTGTACATGACTTTGTTGGACACAATCCATCACTGCCCATCTTTCTAGTATTTTTATTGATGCAGGTTTTTCCAGTTCTTCTTTTGATTTTCTGGAGTTTGTCTGTCTTTGATTGTTCGTTCAGGGGGAAGAGTGTTTCTGCTGCATAAGTGGCTTCTGGTTCTATAATTGTGCTGTAGTATCTTATTTTTGCATTTATCGATAAGCATTTTTTATTGTACGAGTGTACCAGGTTAGTTTTTCAGCTTTAGCTAATTTGTTTCTTCTTATTTGGATGAGGTTTTTTTCGTTTAGGTTGTTTGTTACTATTTCTCTGAGGTATTTAAATTGAGTTATTATTTTGATTTTGCCACTGTTTATGTTTACTTCTTTTAGTCGCATTGGTTTTTGGGGCATAATTTCTGTTTTTTCAAATGATATTTTCAGTCCAATTTTATTTGCAATGCTTTGAAGTTCTAATATCTGTGATTTACCTTCATCAATGTTATTTACTAGTAGTGCCAAGTTGTCAGTGAAACCAAGAGAGTTTATTATTTTTCGGCCTATTTTTACTTTTGGGAGCATTTTTTGAGCCATTCCTTCATTCCATTTCTAGAGCGCAGTTGAATAATAGCGATGAGAACCCATTGTCTTGGTACAGTCATATTTTGATGTCAAAAGGTTTTGAGAGCATGCTTCTGAATTTTATCTTTGACGTAGTGTTTGTGAGGGTCAGTTTTATCATGTTTGTTTGGTATGTGGTCTAAGGTTTGTAGCATTTTTAGTAGGGATTCATTCTCTTGGATGCAGTCATTAGTTTTCTTGCAATCTACAAATGTTTTCACCATGTCTCTGTTTCCTGTTCCTATTGTAATCCATTGTTAGCTTGAGACTCATGATCTGGTCTGAACAGTTCCTCCAGAGTCTGAAACCTTCCTGGTATTTGCCTGATTCTGTTTCAAGTTATGGACCAATCCTGTTGAGGATGATTCTTCAAAGAATTTTGTATGTTGTATAAAAGAGTAAGAGTCCCCTGTAATTGTTAGGGTCTGTTTCATCCCCTTTTTTGTGTAGCAGATGGATGAGGGCTGTTGTCCAGTATTCTGTAGTTCTGCTTTGATCCAGATGTTGTCAAGCTGTTGATGAAAGGTGATTTTTGCTGATCTTCCTGCATATGTCCAGATCTCTACAAAAGTCTGATCTCCCACTGCTTTGTAATTCTTCATCTCACCCAGTGCTCGTTAGACTTCTTTAATTGTGGGAGGGTTAATGTTTTCTAATGGTGTTGTTATTGGGGTGTTGCTGTTGAAGTTTAGAAATTCTGTTGGTTCTTCGCAATTTAGGAGTTTGTTGAAATATTTAGCTATGATTTCCACATTGTCTTTATTGTCATGGGCCAGTTTACCATTTTCATTCTTTATTAGTACGGTTGGGGTTCGTATTTTTGGAGCTGGTTTTTGAAGGTTTTGTAGTAGTTCAATAAAACACAGTCAGTTAATTTTTATCAAAAGTCCCCGTAGTATGAGAGAACCCAAAATGAAAAAAAAACTTTTTTGCAGTTTCAAATTTTTAATGTTCAAAACATATTTTGTTAAACAATAAAGCCACTAAAATAACTTTTATCATATCTACTTTATTCACCATTCTGATATACTTCATATTTATATTTTTCTCTAAAGGTAATTTTTTTCAAATTTACCCGTCAAAAAAGCTTTTATGGATAGAGAAAAATCAAGTCAGTTATTATGTATATGACTGTTTGCGTCAAAATGACATTGTAGTCTAATTCTGGTATGATGAGGGACTTTACCAATGAGAAGTATTTTACCAAAGTTTAGCCCTTTTTTTTTTTTAAGTAGAGAGAGGTTGAATGGAAAGTGTATTGCTTCCAGAATAGTTAAAGATATTCAGATGCTTTAAGTATTGTCATTTGTAGTTCATAAACTTTTTGTAATGATAATAAATATTTTTTAAGGTAAGTGAATAATTCTTCCATACCTGACAATTTTACATACAATATATTTATATTCATTTATTTAAATTAAATTTTTTGTAGTCCATATCTCCTCTGTACATAACATCTAGCTAATTATATAATATCAAACTTATTCAGTGACTCCAAAAAGTACAGAATTAAAGAACATTCTTACCATACTTTTTTTTTTTTTTTCATTAAAGCGCTTTCGGGCATAAGCCCATTCTTCAGTAATGTTCTTTTTAAAATTTTACTTTTTTATACATTTACACAATAGATAACAATTTTATACATTTACACAATAACTGCATGGATTACTGCATTTACACAATAGATAACATGATACGTTAACATTTATAGAATAAATATTTGTTAAATCTGTAATATATTTTTTTTTAAATTTAAAACATAATATTAAAATTTTCTTTAACATGCTATCTGTACTGTCTGTACTGATTATCTGATTTATATAAAATTCCTTATCAACTTATTACCAACTTAATTCTTATAAATATTATTTAAGTTGATAATAAATTGATAAGGAATTTTAAATAAACTAGATAATCAGTACAGTACTGTATTAACATATAGACAGCATGTTAAAGGAAATTTTAATATTGTTTTAAATGAAAAAAAAAAATTATTTATTGAACAAATATTTATTCTATAAATTTTAATGTATCATGTTATCTATTGTGTAAATGTAAAAAAAAAAAAGTTACTGACGATGGGCTTATGTTTGAAAGCACTTAAATGAAAAAAAAAGTAAGGTAAGAATGTTCTTTATGTTATATAATTAGATATAATATATATTTTGCTTTTATGATTTGTTACATTTTTTTAAAGATTAATCATTTTAAACAGGTGTTGTTCATCAAAGACATGCAGTTCGCTGTGCTACAGCTAATTTGTTTTCTTATGCCGTTGCAAATGTTGGTGAATCAATGACTACTAATAGAATTGTGCCTGCTCTCATTACATTAGCCAGTGATCCTGAAGTGTAAGTAGCGCACTGTATTTTTATAATATTTTTTGTTAATAGATAAAGAAATTAATTAGGTTCATAAAACTTAAAATAATTTCACTTATTTGACTAATGATTTAAATTTGTACTTTTTCATTTATTAAACGGTATCTTGCAAACTTGTTAGACTTGCTGCCATGTTTATTATATCTTTGGTTAACTTCCTCAGTGCTGCCATCCAACACACTAATTCCTAATATAGCATTAGCTATATTTATCTTGCATTCATATGTTGATTTTTTGTTTTAACTAGTTTTGGGTAGTTTAGGTTTACTCACTGAGCGAGTGATTTGCACATGGCACACTCTTAAAGTTCTTGTTTCTGTATAAAAAATTATTATATTGTGTATGTCAAATATCTCTATAAAACAATAGCAAAACTTACGAATACCAGTCTATCTCTTATTAAGAAGTAAGTTAGCTGGTATTTAATACAATTGAATACTACGATTTCTCACTTATCTTTAAATTTATTCTTTGATCATTTATATAAAGCAGTATTTGAATTTTATCATTCTTACTGCATACACCCATGGATGTATTTGTATAATTGCAATTCCATTGCTATAATGCCTGTAAAATATTACAAGTTTTTAAATATAATAAGTTTTTTTTACAGGAAAAAATCTTTCATACTTTCTTCTAAATTAAATTTATATCTTTTTCAGGTCTGTAAGAACTGCAACAATACCTGTTTTTGGTTCATTAATAGAAAATTCTACAAATAAGGAGGTAATATGTGAAAGTGTCTTCTGATGTATTACAATTCTTTATATTATTTATTCTTTATACACAGATTCTCCTTAAAAAAAATTTCGTTTCAGGATTTTTTAAAATATCAACCTAATCTCTAAAATATGTGTTAATACTACAAAACTTATGAACTTTCTAACTTGAAAGTTACTCTCTTTTCTGAAAATTTTAACTTTTTATTAAAATTTAATTTACAAGGCCCTTGCTTTTTTATTAATTGGGGAATGATCAATTACATTTTCAAAAGGTTAATGCACGATTAAGATTCTAGACATTTAAAATGAAAATTTCAAAAACTAGCTGCAAACAGATCAATCTGGTAGTTTAAAAGAAATTTCTACAAAGTCTGTATACAGGATTTTGGTAATATAGTTATGCATTGTATTTTTTTGTTAGCATTCATTCATACTACTTTATATATTCTTCTTTCATACTATTCTACCAAACAACCATACGTGATTTTTAATAATGTCAAACAGCAGAAGTCTGTTAAAATGTTAAACATTTTCACATTTTACAAGTCATATTCTGTGAAAGCATTCTATATTTTTGATGATTAGTTATTATAAATGTTGCCATGGAACTTGATGCTTGCTGCCAGATAGCTGTTATGTTGTTTATAAACCATTCTAAAAACATTTTCTCCTACTAGTTTTTACAAGAAAGAATTCATTTTAACTTTTCCAGTCACTAGTAGAAATTGTTGTAGTGAATAGTTGTGATGTTAATTATATTATTACTATGAGGGTTGTTTAATAAGTCATTAGAAAATCCAATTGATGGTGCTTGTAGTATCGAAAATGGTTTGCTTTAAGTAAGCGTCATTTGTCGCTAGAGTGCAGTTAAAGTTTTAGCTGTATCCATCATGTGGTTTCATTGTCATAGTTGATTAAAGCAACAAGCTATTGTTTATTTAGAAAAATGGAAAAAAGTGAGTTTCGGGTGGTGATTAAACACTTATATTTAAAAGACTTAACACCAAAAGAGATCAAAGCTGAGTTGGATGAAGTTCATTGCACATCTGCTCCTGTGTTTGTAACTGTTTATAATTGGGTAAATGACTGTAAACGTGGCCATACATCCACAAAAGATGAACATCGTTCGGGGGATGTCCAGTGGAAGTGACCACCCCTGAAATGATTGAAAAAATTCATGATATGGTTTTGAAATAGTTCAAAACCACGCGTGAAATAGTTGAGGCCACAGACATATCATGAGGTACAGTGTTTACAATTTTGCATGAAAAATTGGGTGTGAAAAAATTTTAGCAAGATTGGTGCTGCGTTTGCTCTCGGTGGAGAATAAACAATCATGTGGTCGACTCTGAGGCTTTTTTTGGCACTTTTCCATCGCAATCCTGACGAGTTTCTGCATCGATACGTGAGTGTGTATGAAACATGGATAGATTGCTGCACTCCAGAGAGAAAGGAGCAGTCAAAAACAATAGGATTTTGAAGACAAATGGGCTCCAAAGACGGTAAAATCCGCTGGCAAGGTGATGGTCATGATTTTTTTGAGATGCACACAGTATCTTCTACACTGATTACTTGCAAAAAGGATAAACAATAATTGGAGAGTATTATGTGTTGTTATTGTACTGGTTGAGTGAAGAAATCAAGAAAAAACTTCCTCGTTTGAAAAAGAAAAAGACTGTCTTTCATCAAAACAATGCATGGGTGCACACCTGCACAGTTTCGATGGCCAAAATTATGGAATTAAAGTTCAAATTATTACAACATCCACTGTATTCACCGGATTTGGCCCCCAGTGATTCTTTTTTATTTCCAAACTTGAAAAAATGGTTCGGTGGGCAACGGTTCACTCCGAAACAGGGAGGTCAACACCCAAAAATATGCTTATTTTGGGGGCCTTCGTACTTTTGGACAGCTTAAAAAAGTTGGACAAGCACTTGGAAAAGTGTATAGACTTAAAAGCAGATTATTTTGAAAAACAAAAAAAAAATCTACACAAAATAATTTGTTTTTCTATTTTTTTCTAAGGACTTATTGAACGATCCTCGTAGCATAATTACCATTACAATTGTTCTAAACTATTGCCATTGTACCAGTAATTTTAATTTCTTGGAAAATGATATATTAGTAAAATTAATTCTAATGAAGAGTTATTACCCAGCAGTTAAGATCAGTAAACATTACAAAAGTAGACAAAATTAAAAAAAAAAAAAAACATATAGACAAGTAATAATTCATGATCTAAAATTGTTTCTGTTGAGTAAAAAAATTATTATTTTAAGAAATAATATATCATACACAGACAGGTAATGATTTAATTATAATCTGTGAACATTTCCTGTCAAATGAAAAAAGTCATAAAAAATGAATCACCTTCTCTTTGAAATGACCTGATAAATAGTAGGCATATATCAATAGCAAGTATTGTATAAAAAATACATAATAATTATTTTAAATTAAATATAAGTTGACATTAAAGTAATAACTCTCATTGCTTGTGCATAGAGTGCATTTTTGGTTATACTACTTATGATTTCATTGATTTGTGATGTGTTTCATCTAATAAGTTATAAAACTTTATTTTTCCGTCTTGTTTTTATTTTAGTTTCATGTAAATGAATGAAATTTTTAATCCTGGTAAAATATATAAAATTAAATTGGCAATCCTGGGAGATAATCAATAATATGCACAATTTCATGAAAAAAGAAGCAGTTCGATTTGGAAAATTGGGAAAAAATGATTGGCACATTAGTCACAATTCTGAATTGAAATTATGTGCCAGAATATAAGGATAGAGATGTGTGTAAAGTGTCCTGATCATTAGTTCACAGTGTAAGGGAACGTAAAATTAAAATTGAATAAAAAAAATTCATCAAACCTGTCTGGAGGCTTTCTCTCCTTTCATTACACCTAGAAAGTACATGAAATTTGAAAAACCTGTCGTAGACCTAGATCATTTTGACATCGATAGTGAGAAGAACATGTCAATTCACAACATAGTTACTGAGTATTAAAAATTGCTATTATTTCTGAAAAATTCAATAAAATTCTCAGGAAGTGAAATCAGTTTTAGAATGATATTAAAACAATTAGGTTTTTGATGGAAAACAGCTGGAAATTTGTAATTGATAAACACAACATATTTAAACAAATACAATACTTAAACTTGATAAAACAAATTCAGAACTGATAACAGCCAAATTAAGTAACTTAATCAAACATGCATTTTTGTTCTCTTCTTAATCATGAGCCAACAGAGGATGGATTAAAAGCCCAGATTTTAGTAATTTGGAAAGTAGGTCAAAAGGTGGTGTCTGTCATGCCTATAAACTCAGGAAATTATTTAAAATGGGCTGAAGAAAACTTTATAAAGCATTCTTCCAAAGATTTGGTAGTTATAGACACAACTCATTGTATCACCATACATTAAACAAAAAAATTGCCTATGTCCAGTTCAAGAAAACAAGAATTTCAAGTTCAAGAATTTTACCATTCCATTCTCATCCTCTTTGGTGAAACCTCAGCTGTTCAATTTAATTAAGGAAAAAAATAAAAATAAAAGTTTTATTTATTTGACGTTCTTGCAAAGAAAAATTGAGATGGAAAAATTGACAAGTGTTACAATTACTTCTATATCACTCAGATTTCAACCAATTTATAACAGTATGTTTTGAAGTTAAAGGTTACATTGGCAGGCACAGTATATATCAGTTGTGATGTATAAGCTAACAGATAAGCTAAACACTATGAATAAATGGTAATAAAACAGAATCTTTGATAATTTCTTTAGAAGGTGCCAGCAAGAGCAAAAGTGACAATTAAGGAGACTCAGAATTTAGACATTGATTATGACGTTTGCCTTTTGTAGTGGTTTTGTTTATTTTTAATTTTGTAAAATGTTTAATGCTTTATTTTCTAAAGCCTAATTTTAAGTTCAATTAATTAAAATTGTTGTGATTCATTAATGGATAGGCATAACATCAAATCAAAAATAAAAATAAAACGACCTCTTAATGAGGTATTATAAATTTATCTTGTTCTGTTATATAATTTATCCATTTAAAGTAATAGTATGTAATTTTAATTAAAGTGTTGTGTGCGTTATGTTTCAATTAATTTTTATTTTTTAAATTTAAGTTCAATTATAATTAATCTATTAAATTACTTTACTCATAACGTTACTTACCTACATTTACAACTAATACCTACAATTATTTTATAATAAATTTGCAAAATAATATACTGTGTGATTCAAAAAGGACTTCACAATTCTAAAAGCATATAAAAATTTATTTAGATAACTTACAGATGCAGTTGATGTCTCATTTCATAAACAGACACATCGAGTTTTGACTCTTGTAGTTCATTAGTACTGACTTCATCTACCAATGCTGTTAAAAATGGATACACTTACTGGTGCAGAACTTGCTTGCTGTGAATTTTGGTTTCATGATTTTTTACAGCAACTGCAGTAAAACATAATTTTTGTACAGAGTATGGTAGGGAGCCTGCTAGTAGGCATACAATTTACTCTGCACCAAACCTTCGTTGAAGCAGGTTATTTTGTGTACAAAAATCACATGATATCCACACATCTCTGAAGCTGCTGTTGCACAACTCTGAGAAAGCTGCACATAATCCAAAGAAATCTACTTGACATCCATCACATGAGATGCATTTCACTAACAAATGTTTGTATGTATTACATAAATGATTGCACTAGAAGCCGTATAAACTAACTGTGATTCAACACATTACAGATAACGATAAAGTTAAAGTTACTCGGCTGCAGTTTTGTGTGGAAATGATGGATAAAATTGTAAATGACAAAATATTTTTAGACAATGTAATTTTTAGTGATGACTCAATGTTTTACATCAGTGGCAAGGTAAATACCCATAACCGCCAAATAATGGGTAAAAAAAACCCTCGGGGAACTTTACAGCATATTTGTAATAGCCATAAAATCAATTGTTTTTGTGCTCTAAGCAAAGACTGTAGAGCTCATTCTTCTTCCAGAAGGCAACTGTAAATGGTATCGTTTATCTGAACAGGAGTCGGCAACCTGGCGTCCCTGGGTGCCATGGCACCCTCGATGAGATTTATATATGCCTTCACTATATTACACACCTACTAACCCCAATAACTGTGTTGACGTCGTGCGTATATAAGACAATATAACTGCACAATCTCAGTGTCAGTAAATAGCAATCAAGGTCATACACTGACACACTTGCTTCTAGCACATAGGAATATTCTTGCTTCTGATAAATTTGGTAGTATGTTACTGTGTTCTCAGTGCTACGTATTTTGAGTGTTATTATTATTGAATATATTTTATTGTTTACATATTATTAATAATCATCATGCTAGATAGTTGTGCTTTTCACTATGAAATACGTATCGCACTGGTTAAATGGATTTTATAAATAATCCATCATAAATAATTGTAAAAGAAAAAGACTTTATTGTTTTAATGTGGACTGGGAAGAACAATTTTGTTTTATTGACTTTAAAGGCAAATGTATCTGCTTATTGTGTAATAATAGTGTGGCGCCTCCAATAACCTTTCATGCACCTCCAGTAACTTTTGAATTTATTTTGTGCCCTTACTGACAAAAAGGTTGCTGACCTCTGTATCTTAACATGCTTCAAAATTTAATTCCTCAGTTAAACAGTTATGGCCAAAATGGATGCCATTATTATCAGCAAGACAGGGCACACCTCACTACCACGAAGTCCGAGATTTTCTTGATACTTGATTACCAGGTCAGTGGGTTGGTAATGAAGGTCCAGTTGCACAGCTACCTCGCTTCCCACATTTGACCCTACTAGATTTTTTCTTGTGGGCTTTCATTAAAGATTGGGTTTGTGTACCACTTTTGCCTGCTGAGCTTCTTGAGCTGAAACTTCAAATTAATGCAGCAGATGCAGAGATAATGCTCGACTTGTTGGCTGCAGTCTGTGTCTTGATTTCCAGGTCAGTGGGTTGGTCATGAAGGTCCAGTTGCATGGCCACATCGCTCCCCAGATTTGACCCTGCTAGATTTTTTTCTTGTGGGGTTTCATTAAAGATTGGTTTATGTACCACCTTTGTCTGCTGATCTTCTTGAGCTAAGACTTCAAATTAATGCAGCAGATGCAGAGGTAACGCTCAAATTGCTAGTTGCAGTCTGTAATGCAAGCTTACTTCCAAATTAAAAAAAAAAAATTTAATTTGAAAAGCTCATTGTAGAATCAATATAAAATAAAAGCTCAATCACAAATCAATTCAAATTAAGGGGGGAACAACAAAAAAATGTACTAGGGCTATGTAGTCTGATTACATGTATATTATTAAAAATAAAAAAATGAACATTAACAATACAAAAAATATTTTTTTTTAACATTAATTGAACATATTAAGCATATCTAAATTATATGGAATCATATATTTTGAATCATGTATATGGAGTCATAGAAAACACCTTTCCACAATACTCGTCTGTCATATTTAAAAAAATAAAATAATTAACAATACAATAAAATAATTTTTTTAACATTAGTTAAACATATTATTTATATCAAAAATAAATGGAATCATAGAAAACACATTTCCACACTACTCGTCTGTATATTTAAAAAAAATATCTTATCATTAATTTTTCTCTTCATTATACATAAGGATACTTTCCTGTACATATAAAAATAATGATGACCTCGCATCGAATACACCTATTTACCCAGTCTCACTGTCCTGTCATATTGAACAAAGAACACCACCATCACTTCCGTGCGATCTAACTTAAAACATGTCTCCACTCCATGACTGCTACATTCACACTAGCCCCGAAACAAAGAATGTCAGTCTGGCTTCCCCCACCAGACGCCCGTTCGTATTTATGCACATACACACTTTTTTCTGAGAATGTATATGCTCTAACCAGCCCACGATGACATCACCGTCTGGCTATCCAGACCATGTCAGACACCAAAAAACAAAGTTATGTAATACAATTTCTTATCAAACTAATTACTTTTATTTAACTATTAAAATAATATAATACTATCTTGCCTATTTTCTGTTTTTAATATCAGCTAAGCCAAATGAATATTAACTACTTTTTAAAATATTGAAACTTTTATCTTTATGACATAATATATATTGTTCGTAAACCAAAAAAATTTAGAATGGTTAAAATCGACTTCAAGTGGAATGTATGTTGCATTACAAATGGAAGCCATAGTGAACCAAAGTGAATGTTGGGTGACAAACTTTGTGTTTTTCTATGAAATGAGACCTCAACTGAATCTGTAAGTTATCTCAATAAATTTTTATATGCTTTTATAGTTGTGAAGTCCTTTTTGTATCACCTGTTATAGTTACTGCAATGATTGATGGAATCATATATTATGTTAAAAGGATGGTAGAATGTCAGCTGGAGCAAATTCTTTTGGCTCATTATAAGCTTTAATTTTTCAGTTTTTTTAGTGACTCCTATGCTGAAAACTATTCTCCATTGAAATGAACTATTATATTAAGTACTGTTAAATGATTTGGTTGAAATTAACAATGAAAAAATCTGTATGAGGGCTGTTTTTATTCAACCTCCGATGGGCTATAAAAAAATGACACTTAATAAAAATAGACAAGTCAGGTCAGTAGTCTATTACTGGTAAGATTATCTTGGATCTTAAATCAGAGCGACTGAAAGTCCACTTATAAAATTTAGATTACTTACTGTAAGTATTTAAAACAAAAGTAAAATCGGTTTTTACTGCCACCAGATAAAACTAATTTCATTTTTATATCATGTTTGTTTTATTCAGGTTTTGGATAAAACATATTTCCAGTTACAAAGCTTTCTAAGTGATCCTGTTGCAAGAGATAATCATCCTACACTTCTTCAGCTTGTAGTTACTCTTGGTCGTATTGTCACATCTTGTGATTCTTGGTTCCGTGAAGAAGGTAATTAGTATACATTTAAAAAAAAAAATTGACTAAAAAAAAGCTGTAAATTGACACTCCATTCCATGTTACCTAATTTCAGTGATGTGTAGGAACTGAATTATTAAACATGACTCCTACTATTGCAAAATTTTCTTATTTCATATATTTTTGTTTTTAAGTTCTTACTCTTTGGGATATAATTATTAAGATTATTTTATGTTTTTGTAATTGTCCAATATGTAAATTTTTTACTGTTATATAAGCAATTATTTTTAGTTTTTTCTTTACCCCTTATCTTGTAAAATAAGTCTAAATAATTAATAATAATTTTTCAGTTGTAGTACCACAACTAGCAGCTACAGCAGCTTATACAATGCAGTTGACTAGTCAAACAAGAAAATCAGATCTTGCAGCAGCATTAGTAGAAGCGTTTTCTGCCTCTGTGTATTGCTCACTCTCCAAGAATACTATCACAACTGTGTTGTTACCTGGTTTACGGTAATTAATTCTAATTTATTATTTTTTCTGCTACTAATAAGAAGTCTTTGAAAATTTTATTTTAATCCATTATAAAATAATAATTTTTCTCTCGCATTCTTATAATTTTTTGATGGAAGTGGTTGCTATTACAAGAGGTGTACTTATAGTAATTCTCATTCTAAAATTATGATGTAACAAATTATAGTTTTTAAATAATGTTTTTACTTCAACATACCTTACTCATCATATTTATCTGTGTACATACCATACAGAACTCTTCATCACTTGTGAAATGTAACCCTTCTAGCAATTCTTAAGTTTTATGAAAAGAAGAAACTCATCAGGAGCCAATTCCAACTTATAATGTCAATGTCTAAAACAATCTTGCTGGTATGTACCAGCAACAGTTGTGAAAATCATTTATTTGGTCAAATGTTGATTGGTGGAACTTTCTTTTTGTTTTCATTTAAATTCACTTGTTAAGGGGGTGTCCTTTTATAATTACATTTTATACATTTATATCTAGTCTATGTATTATTATACTCTGACAGCAATTGAGCATATTTGTGTCATTTTGATTATAAATTTAAACATTGTGTTTTATAGATGTGCTATATTTTGTCTAAATTTTGTTAAAGATTTTTGTTGCCTGAAACAGTTTGACATTGTTGCTTGTCTTTCTGTGATTATTTACCTTAAAATGAAATTTTCTATTTCATTATCTCACCTACTACTAATTTTTATGACTAATGTTTTTTTTAAAAGAAGAGTAATATACTAAATATTAAATTTTGATTATATTGAGATGGAAGTTATTTTAATTCTAAATATTAATAAAATTTGAAGTCAGTGGAGTCTGTAAGTAACGGTTCATGTTTCAAAATGTTGTTTCCATTGAAACATTCATTGTATTTTAATTAATTTAGTTTTTGTATTGTCAGAATGCCTAAAGATGTCTTGCATTTTGAAAGAAAGTTGGTTATTGTTTTAAATGATCTATTATGAATTCTGCTGTAGATTTTACTTTCTTCAGGAACTCATCACATCTTTTTTTTGATTGGCTGAGTTAAGTGAAGTACTGTTTTAACTCTACCCTTACCATTTCATCTGTTTGTTTAAGATATAGTTTTGGCCAAATATATGTCCGAATTTTAATAAAATGTTGCAGTAACATTTTTTACTATTACATCAAGTGATATATATGTGTAGCAGTTTTTTAATTTAAATTCCAGTCTATCTATCTGAGAATTTTTCTCCCTCTGGAACAACTTTTCATTTGGACAATTTTCTAAAAGTTGTTTAAGAGAGAAAAATGACAGTTTATGACCAAGTTTAAGATAAATCAAGCTATATTAACTTTATTTATCTTATCTTATAGTAACTGATTTAGTAATCAGTTAATGGTTTGATACTTCTGGAAACTGGGTTTACAATGTTGCTAATGTGGTAAGATTATTTTTGGCTCTAGCTAAATTTAATTTTTGCTTTATAATTATTTTAATTTTTGCTTTATAATTAGATTTTATTATAGACTTGAGTTTTTTAAAATTTCTATGTGAAATTATCAAGGTTTACAATCAAAGAACTACTAGTCATACTGTGTTTTATGAAATATGATAAGTGCATGTTGTAATAAGTTATTTGTAGAAGTAATGAATGTAAGACCCCCATTCAATTTCCTCTACTTTTTTATATCTTAATGTTTTATATGTAGTTATGTTAAAATTGGTTTATTGTATAGGTACCTCGAATCGGTCTGTAGTCAGTCATTAGTTCAGTACCATGATACTGTTATTACTATGATTCAAGAAGCTGAATCAAGGAGTGAAACGCCTTCAAAATCACTAGAAAGGTAATTGCAAAAATTTCTCTGATTTATTGTCAACTTTTATCAAAGTATTTCATTATTTATTCATAAGTTACTTTTGTTATATTTCATAAAAATTATTGTTATAAGATTGCTGTCTCTTTATATATATTTTAATAAATTATACTTGGGATGATAAAAGCATGTAAAACAGTTCATTAACATTTTTTTATTTGGTTGGTAAGCTTAGTTTTTTAATAAATTAATTTGGAGTAATCTTATAATGTTAAATATTTTTAAATATATTTATTAAATGTGTAAGTTTTGTGAGTTATTAGTTTTTGTAGTACTAGCTAATTTTTTATATGTATATATATGAATTATTATATATGTTATGAACTGTATATGTTTTATATTATGAATTATATATTGTAAAATTTGATTTCACAAGCAAACAAAGAACAAATGTTAATTTAAACGCAGTTGTTAAAGTATAATATTTATGTTAAAACTGGCTTGTGGCCCTTTTAGATGTATTATGTTGCTGGTTAAATATATAAAAAATTAGTTGAATTGAGAAAAATCCACATAAACACTATTGCAACTGATTGGCCGAAGACAATAAATGATTATTTCTGTTAATTGCTGATTATAGTAATTATAAAGGTTACTTACCGAAATCTTCACACCAACCATGCAATAACATTTAGTTTGGTTAATGAAAACTTAATTATTCTTTGTCTACAGATTAAGATTTAATACTTTCTGTTCATTTCAGATCCAGTAGCAATATGACCTTATCACAAGCAACAAGTAATGTTGGACAAGGTGTAGAAGATATGAAACAAAAAGTAACAAAGATTTTTCAGACACCATTATCAAGGCCCACTAATCTTCCGAATTTACAAAGTATTTTTAGAAAGAAGTAATAAGTTTTAAAAATGTTTTACCTTCCACAATGTGTTAACGTATTTTTAATTTTAGTATTTGTTGCATTATATTATTCATATATATCTGTTTCATTGTATGCTTATTTTATTTTATTTAGAATTATGTTTATGTGTATTATATTAGTCTAATCTTATTGAATGCTCGTAACTTATATAAAATATCATTGTCATGAAATTTCCAATATTGTTGGGTCAGTATCCAGTTATTAAATAATTTATATTTAAATTTAGCACTATTATAATAGTAAAGCATAATAATGATTTTATTGTTTATTCATAATATTTATTTAATGATAAGTTGATATTAAACAGGCAGTGGTTATTTTGAAATATATGGTAATTTAAATTAGTAATTTTTTTCAATTAATTATGTCTCTTGCAGATACAAGTGCAGTAGTGCAGTTGTTCTATGAAGTAGAATTAAATTTTACATTTCTATTAACTGTTTGAGAAAGTGTAGACATAAATTAAAATTTATCACAGACTAAAATTCACTTAGCCTTTTATTTAAAGTTATGTATCAATTATACAACTAAAATTCATTGGTTAAATGAATTTGCATAGATAATAAATATTTTTTTCAAAATGTAACATGGAATACTGCTTATATGTATACTTATTCTTGATGTAAGCTGAAGGTTGTGAATTATTCAAAAAGTGTTCTGTATTATGAATATGTTAGAAAATTTGAAATTCATCTGTTTCTTTCTTTTTCTGTTGACATTCATCGGGTCAAGTAATCTTTTTGCTGTAATGGTTTTCACTCACACATGTATATATTTGTATTAATATTGAAGGCAGCTGAAGTTTGTAAATTTCTCAAAAGATGTTATGAATTACGAATGGGTTAGTAAATTTGAAATTTTCATATCTTCTTAAACAGCTGTATTGGTTGATCTTGTTTGAGGTTTGTTTGTGGCCTAAATTGAATGAAAAGTTGAATAGCTTTTCTCCTGAGTAGTACACTAATGTTTTATATTGTTTTATTGTTGTTTTAACTATTATTGAACTACTGATCCCATCACTGCATCAGTATGATTTTATTTATTTATTTATTCAATCAGAAAGACTTATATAATGCTAATATAAAATATAAATCCCTGAAGAAGTGAATTTTGTTACCTGAATGCAGGTCTGGTGCTTAAAATTTAAGCTTAAGAATATAAAAATTTACAAAGTTGTTATTATTCAAAGGTAGGATACATATTCTGTTGCCTTCTATACATTAGATTTAATCTAGTTTTTTGATTTCATTTTTTAAAAAATATTTGCAGTAACAAATGTTTTTAGATTATTCAGTAATTCATTGAAAGTTTTGATGGCCATATTATATAATTACTTTTATTGCTAGCCTCTTTCTTATTTCTAGCTAATATTAGACTTTAATTTCCCATTATACTGTTTGATATGAGGAATTAATTGGTTTTTGAGGCTAGGGTAATGATATCTTAGTGCTTCAAAAGTAAACAATTGTTCCAAATTCATTGGATTATTGTTTTCACTTACCATTTTTAATAATCATATTTGTAATGTTGTAACAGAACCTGATTGTTTTTATATACACCTTCCCAAGCTATTATTCCACAATTTATAATATTACGGAAGAAAGCATAGTTTAAGACAAGTAATGAAATACAGTGAGCTTGGAAAATCACTGTGCAGTACGCTTTAGAATTATGTGGTGCATTTTGTTCTCTTGGGGTTAGATCAGTTGCCCTGTGGGTTCATAGAACGTTGCTCGTTAATAAACCAAGGATATCATCCGTATCATTTCTGTTTGGCATAAATTTAGAAATTTTATAAAAGATGTAAGCTAAATGTCTAGTTTTTTTTTAATAATTCATTGTAACTCAATTCTCTTTAGTATGTTTCCTTTAATTCTTACATATATTTTGAGTTGGTGTACTATCACAGTAGTTAATGAAAATCGTTTAGAAGATACCCACTCATAGTTTCTGGCGCTTCGTTTTAGGTAACACCTGTGGATATAATTGGTGTATCATCAGCACAAGATGTAATTGCTTCAATGGGGATTTCTTTTAAGAGATCATTGATGTGAAACACAAGCGGTAGCGGTCCCAAAATAATTTTTTGTGGGACTCTAGTATGTATTATGACGTCTTTCATTATCATTAATTTTGACTTTTTGATGCCAAGATAGCTTGTAAGTAAATCCATAGCCTGTTTTCTAATCCCTATATAGTATAGTTTTCCAAATAAATTTGATAATTGACTGTGTCAAAAGCTTTCGCCAAATCCAAAAAAATTGTCAATAATGGTTTAATTTGGTCCAAATTGCCGTGTATAGTATTTTAGTATTTGTTATGTAATTTAAAACAAATTTAGTTTCCATTTTCCTTATAAAGCTAAACTGATGTTCTGATATTATATTACTCTTTCTACAAAATTAAAAATTAATTTTTATATTATTTTTTTAAGTAGTTTAAATATTTGATATTAAGGAATTAGAATAGTTAGAAATGCATTTTTTCTGGATTTGTAAATAGGAACCACTTCAGTTTTTTTTTAGTGCATTTGGCCAAAATGCTTGCTCAGTAAGTAGATTAATTATATATGTATTATAATTACATAGCTCAGCAGTATGGATACAAAATATTTTAATTGGTTTGGCGTTTATCTTATCTATTCCTCCATTTTTCAATTTCATTAAATTAATAATATTTGTTACTTCATAAAATAATACAATACTTTATAAACACTGAACTTTTAGTTCATTCATGGCTGTGTTAATTTAGTATCTTCAGTTTAACGATTTTTTAATTTAAGTTTTTGCCCAATTTCACAAACATTCATATTGTGTTAGCTATTTATTTGATTATTAATCTTACTCTGATTTACATTGGTTTAATTAATAGTAATGATTTGTTTTTACTAACTTTTGAGTTTTTAATCTCCCATAGTCATTTTGAATTGTTACAATTATTCTGGATTAAATATTTTTTATATTTGATTTTCCCATCTAAGATGACCAAAATGTTGGCATATGTTTTTGTATTGAAGTTTTAGTTTATCATTGTCTGATTACATTTTACACAGAGTATATAAATACTCTTTCATTTTAAATGATTTTAAAATAACATTTGCAATCCATTTTTAGGTTTATTCTTGCCTTTTATTTTAGTTTTTGCTAATTCTACGCAATGATTTATTTCATCAATCAAGGATTAGCTATATTGAGATCCTGCATTAGCATGATTGAATTCCAGTTTCCTGTAAGTAATATTTCCTAGTTCAATATTATTGATGCTTCACTATTTTTAGTCTTATCAATATCAATAAATAAATGATAATGGTCTGTAAAGGAATATTTAATTTTTACGTTTTTGTTCTTATATAGTTTGTTTTAATAAAGGTATTGTGATTGCAAGATCCATTACGACTGCTATCAGAATTTCTAGTTACAGTTTGAAATCCTGGAGTATATCCATTTTTCTACAAAGTTAAGAAATTCTTTACTATTTTATCTAATTCAAGAGGTCTATATTAAAATCACCTATTTCTAAGTGATTTTTTATTATTTCTTTTCTATCCAAGAATTTATTTATATTAAGTATAAGTTCAGTTTTACCTATATTGTGGGATCTCTGTTTAGTAGAAATCTGAATACCACTACCACCATTTATTTCTATGCAAGAATTAAGTATTCTAATCTGACCAGATTCAACAATTTCTGTGTTTTCATTTCAATTACATTCTCACTCATATAATTAACTGTCATCAGATTTGTATATTCTACTGTTACTATAGCAGATATTTATAGGCAGGTAGATTAATATATACCTACATTGTCAACTTTTTCAGTTAAATTTTTCAATTATGGCACCATTGGTATATAAAATTAGTTAAAATAAGTATATTAGGTATAATTAATTGTTGGTAAGGGTAATTTTTATTTTTATATTATAACCTATGTTGTTATAGGAACCAAGTCTCTGTATGTACAGTCACAAATGGTTTGATCGTTAAACTCTCAATAAATAAATATCTTGAAAAAGTTAGCATTTAAGCTTCTAATATTTACATTTAATATTAACTCTTTCATGCTGTTAATGGCTTTATTGAGAGTTTCATATTGAATTGATTCTTTTTGAATAATTTCCAAGAAATCAAAATCTTGTACCATATTACTCATTATTATTCCTTGTTATCCTTCCTCCTGAAGACTGAGTTTGGGTACTTGGTGCTCCTTTGCTTGTTCTGCCTTGTAATATGCCCAGGAATCCAAGTTGTTTTGGAGTGTGCGGTTGAATATTTAATATTTTGCCTCGTATATTAATTAATTATATCTTATTATATTATATTTTATCTTATACTTCTACTTTATCTTAAACATTTTTATTTGTACATTTTAATAAGACTAGCGTCTATTTTGTAATTCCTTTCTTTTTTTGTAATTTCTTTTCCAACTTGTTGATTACTTGAAGATATATCTTCATTTTCTTATACTTACTTTTAGGTTTGATTGTGAGGTTAGGTATGTACTTGTTAGTATCAGTTGTTTTTTAATCCAAAGTTGTGGCATAATTATCCTTTTTGTTACTGTTTTCTTGTTTTATTTTTCCAATATTTCTTTTTGGAGCAGATTTTTATCTCTTAATTGTTGATTGAGCTCTCTCAGAAGCAGTGTTTCTGATTTTGAGTGCTTTATTATCACCCACTTCATCACCAAGCAATGTCTTATTATGGTGTGATATGTTATTAATATCACTCACATTTGAAGTGAGTTGTAATTTTTCTTGGACATTATGTTGTAGTTACTTATTTATCACTGTAAGAATTTTTTTAGCATTTTCATCCAACATATATATATTTGGAATTTATATTAGGTCAGTATCATCATATTTATGGCAGATTATCAAAAGTTTTGTTGTATATAATATCACTTTTTCTTTTAATGTTTGAATCATGGTATGTACTGTCATGTATACACAAACTGATATTGGTACTTTCAAATTAGGGTGGCATTTATATAATTTCTCACTATTGTCTGGCTGCTGACCTGTGATGGCCGGCTTCATTACCTATTTTTAATTTAATTCTTGTTTCTTTAATTTAATATTTTTAATTTGCTTGCAATTGCTTTTAATTTTCCCCTTTATATTAACCATCCACTATACATTTATCAGTTTATTTTTACATACATTAATAATTTTAAAAATGTTCATTCTAAACTTTATCTAAAATTATTAAATAACCAAAAAACAATAACACAGACAACTTAAAGAATGGGTGCGGTCAAGCAGTGTAGCTACATAAAAATAAAAAAAAATTTCCTGTGTTCAGCTTAATTTGCACATTACTGTATGTATATCAGCTGTTGTAAAAATGGATTAAATACTAAACGACTAATTTTCAGGACTGATTTGCTTATGTTATGAGTGTGTAAAAGTACTTATGTTTAAAATTTAGCACGTGATCATTGGGGATAACAATAAAATCTTGGGCAAATATTGTCAACTATGGGGTACTGAGGATGTATGAGTAGTAAAATTTAACATTTGTTTTAATTATAAATTTTATAAAAATAAAGATCGCTGCACAAATATACATTAAGTGAATTATTACAATACCACTATAAAACCTACTTTCTGGTTACATTACATCAATACTGTATCTATAATTGGTAGAGGTCTGACACACTCCCACTTTGGATTGTGAAGCAGTTTAATTTAACAAAGACTTCATTTAAAATTTATTTTTGTAGTTGTCTCAAACAAAGTCATTATTTTGCTAAATCAAGATAATTAAAATTAATTAAAACTTAAAATTAACAAAACAATATTCAATGAAATGAACTAATAAGAATCAATTGAACAATCTTTATTAAATTAACTAGATTTATCTTGAAACTCACTCTGATTTATCAGGACTCTGTTCATTAGCCCCTTCTGGAACATCTTCAGCAACTGAAGTAACTTCAAGTAGGCAAATTCTTTGAACAGGGTGCCGTAGTTGTCCTATATTGTCTACAGTCAAACCAAATGTATTTCGCCTATCAGGAACTAGTAATTTCATTTTAGCTTCTGGTCAGTCAAATCTCTTGCCTTCTTCTTCAATAAGCACAACATCTAACTCTTCTAAAATATCTGAAAACAACCAAGATTCAATGCTGGCAGCTAACAATTCCAGTCTGAGAATTGCTGTCTTCTTTATGGGCACTACACAAGACCTTTCTTGAGAAAGGTGAATTTGCATGCCTGGGAACTCACATCGCATAAAAATAATAATAGTATAAATTTGCTGACCGGCATCGCAAAATATTTGCACTGACTTGTTGGTGCTCCCCTCTGTGAATCCAGCCAGTGTGGAATTTCAGTTTTACTTAAAATTTCATTTATAATGAACATTGCCCTTTCTCCTTCACAGGTGCATCAGAAACTGGCATAAGGGTGGTTGAGCTTTCTTTCTTAATAACAGGCCTGTACAGTAAATAATGTCTTCTATCCCAGCCACTGAATGGAACTTCTTCAACTATTCCTTCCTGCATACAATTTAAAAAATACTTGTTCATATTTTTTCTTCAGTTGTAAAATTTTGAAATTTCTTTGATGTATTTTCCAATCTTCGTCATCCATTGTGAAATTATTTAACAGTTAGGGTTCTCATTCAGCCACAGTAAACTAACCTCATATCTTTCTTCATCTGATATTTTTACTGTACCTGGAAATTGATGTATGACTAATTGCCATTCTGTAGACAGTGTAGGATCTTCTATTCCAATGTTATCTAATTACCATGGGTCAGAAACATGAGATTTACAGCATAGTAAATTGATATTGACCAAACCTCCAGATATAACATTGCCGACTTTTCCCATCACCATTCTTCCTGATGTGGTTTCCAAAGCAATCAAACTGTTTTTGAGAATTCTCTCCTGTTACAATCTTTCCAGCAATGTCAGCCCCTTTATTAATGTCTACACCCTCGATTGCATAAATAAACAAATATTCATCAAACAAATAGTAAATTGCATAAATAATCATTGATTAAACTACAGATTCTCATCCTGTGTAATAGATGGAGTCTGTTTGTACTCCTTCAAATAGAAGATATACTATCTGCTTTTAATATACAGGTTCATATTTAATTTTGTTATTAATGTTTTACTATGTACAAATGTTGCGAATCCGTATCTATCAAGGCTCTTACCATATTATTCACATTCCTCTTGAAGTGTTTGTATTAATACCATACTAAAATTTGTATTAAATAAACTAAAATCATTTTTCTCATCTTTACTTACCCTTCCATCTGGACACTCAAGCAGTACATGTTTTTCTTTACACATAATGCTACTTAAAATTGTTCGACAATGAGTATAACTTTCCTTTCTTTAAACAGGAAAACAACTACCCGTGTCTTGTTATTTCCCTTGTCTTTTACTATAGTTTGCAATTCCTGTAAACTCTTATTTCAGACCTTAAAACAATCAGCTGTATGCTGTAAACCTTCACGAAAAATATAGGTTTTTTTTTTGTTTTTCTTCATTTTAACTAATCCTGTAACAGTAACAATTTTTTTATTAACAGTTTTCTTTTCCTTATTTTTTTAACTGCATTCAACTCTTCATAAGCTCTAGTTACAAACTGTATCTTGAGCTAGCCTCATGATCTTCGCTTTTTACTTTTTGTTATAAAAAATTCATTAAATTTTTAGAATTAAATTATCATCCATCTCATCCATTACCTTCTAATGTTATTCTAGCTTAAGTCATTCCTTAATACACTGTGAAAGAGGAGACTACTAAGGGAAATAGTATGCATAGATATTTTTCCCAAGTAACATTTAGGAACTCCAATGACCTTATTTGTATGGTCCGTTTATCATAAAGACTTTTTAATGGCGTTACTTTATTTTCAGACATTATGTCAGTACTAATTTTAAGAATTTTTCGACATGTAGAACAATTAGTGCCTTCCCTGCCAAATCTAGCCTTTAATTGATAGATTACTTTTAGATAATTTGTTGCTGCAGCAGGAAAACTATCTTAACTCTTGAGCAGGACTTTGCTTGCCTTAAATATTGAAATTTATCTTCTTTATCAAGGCTTTTGTCTTCATGAATTTTACGATTTGTGACTAGAAAGAAATCCATTTCTTTGTCTCCATAAAACTTTTTTATTTCTATTCTTTATTTTAATTATAAATTTAATTAAAAACAAAGATCGCTACACTGATGTACAATAAGCACATTGAGAAAGTTTAAAAAATACCACTGAAAATACTTACTTTTTTACATCAATACTGTATCTATAATCAATAATGGTTTGACACACTGTATTTGGACTTTGTATGTATCTAGTTTTGGTAGAAAAGTCTGTGACACTTAATATTTTAACAACTGTCAGAACTGTAAATTCCAATTGAGAATCCTCCTAATGTCAAGTTACATTTGTGATATAACTTGTCAAATGTATGATGTATTTGTCAAATTTATGATGTTAATGAAGTGAGGAATATGTGAGATAATGGTGCAGTAAGTTTACAAATGGCCAGACCAATTTTCACAAGGAACTAGGAAATGATTGGTTTCTGAATAATAAACTGATAAGAAGATTGGGCAACCTGGTTCAAAATAAATGGTATTTTACCATTATCCTTTCTAATACATCTCATCAGATTTTTTACTTATTTCATGAAATTATCATAGTAAGAGTAAGTTTTGTGTGTGTTTCTAAACCTCTTTCATAACAATAAAAATATAATGGTTGGGCCATTACCATTTCTTGAGTATCAAAACATTGAAGATGATCTGTTCAGGGTTAAGCATTTGTTACAGACAGTAGTAAGACTTTGGTTTCATTTGTAAATATACAGACAAAAAATTAATCAATGGACTGACTCATTGGGTCCATAATTATTGTCAACAAAACAAATTCCCTGAACTATGACAACTGTTGTTTGGATTAAAAGTCTTTTTGATTGTGTTAAAGGAATGTGGCGCTGCAGTCAATCTAGAAGTATGTTGTAAGACATTAAAAAAGCTAAGGGTTATTAGAAGCAAATATCATGGTATATTGAACTCTGGTATTTTTTTTTAAGTCAATGCTTGATCTCCAAACTGCCATGCATTTACAAACTTTGTTGAGACAATTCAAGTGGAAAATCTGTCATTTATCCTTCTTACCACTTAGAATCAGGACCAGATGTGTAATGTCTCTTATGAACATAATGAAATGACTTGCATTTTATTGCTTTGATAATGATCAGAAACTTATGAAACATTATGAAGAATGCCTCAGTTTGGTTGGGGACTAATGCAAAAAAAGTTGGCAAATGACAAGTTTTTTAAGTGCAGTAGAATTATTTTAATAAATTTAATTTCTTTCAAGATTATATAACTATTTACAAAAATGTTATTTTTTACATGAAGCACTTTTAAGCAACTAATAACTATAGCAAAAATTTCATTATTAATTTTAGAATGGAATATGTCCGTAAGAACATAAGTTTTTATTTTTTTTAAATAGAGAACTATAGTTTTTAAACAGGTAGAGAAATATATATTAGTATTAATAAATGTTTTGGTAGTTCCTGGAAGACATAAACTACATTCCATATAATGTGTTGATTCTACTATACCAGAAACATCTCAGGATGGAGCATCCTGGAAATCAATGGCTATAGAATAAAATAAAATTTTAGCACCCAAATCCTTTTTTTTCATTGGTTCCTATACGTCACCAAAGTTGGACAACATTTGATAGAGTTTTATTGTATGCTGTTGTCATTTATTAGTGGATAATGAATATTAGATTAAACCAAAAAAAATTATTTTAAGGAATACATATTTTTAACATAAAATTGTGTTAAACCTACACCATGTTTGAAAAAGGTAGTAAAAAATAATAGACCAGTGAATTACTTACACTAAACAAAATCTTATTAATTAATTTTCAAACTGTTAGGTAAGAAAAGTTTTTAAAGTCATATTCCACATAAATATGATGAACATACATAATCAGAATTTGAACTGGTCTTTATTGATCACAGAATGATTAATCCATTTATGCGGTAAACTATACCAGGTATAACTATTATCAGGTATAATACATACCTGAAACTTGATAGTTACCAGTTTTAGGGTTAAGTAAGGCTGGATTTTTATATATTGATTTTGCTTTTTCAGCAAAATCAATATTATTTTGAGTTTACAGATAAGCAAATTTTAAAAATACATTTTGATTGATATTTAATTTAAGAGTGAGATTTTTATTTAATTCAGAATTCTCAATTATGTTTAACATAAAATAGCGCCTTATTGTCTTATCAAAGCATAATGTAAGTTTTATCAAAGCATAATGTAAGTATTCTAGTTATCACTTGAGTATTAAAAGAAATTGACATAATGATTTTTGTAACTAGTTACAGCGTTCAATTAGAAATCGATCTAGATTTTTAAAATAATTTAGTGAGTAATTGTGTAATATTGTATATAATAGAATATATATGTATTGTTGTTTTACCTTTCTTAAAATATCTTTAATGTTATTTTATTAATGGTAAATATTTTAATTATTTGTTGAGATATAAATCAGTATTTATTTATGTGCAAGTTACTTATTATGTTACTATGACTGAATTGTTTATGCACAGTGTAAAGTATTACACAATAAAGTATTATTTATGTTATTGTATCAGTGGTTATAAAATTTGCCATTTTTATTATTTCTTTAAGTTTTATGTATGGGTTGTTATCTGAATGTCAGAGAAAGGATCAGAGAGTCCGTTATTATATATATTATACATTTTATTTATTCTAGACACTTCCTGTTGAAAATAGTAATTTGTTTTAAAAAATATATATTTTTTTACAGTTTAGAAAAACTGTAAATAACAAAATGAGGATGTCGTTGCATAGTCCAGTTCAGTTATCTATAACAGGTATAATTTATGTCCTTGATATTTTTTTTTAGCATACTTGCATAGTTTTTGAATTCATTTGCTTGGCCTTTCATTTTACAAGAGTTCACGTATCTATAGGGAGTTTTATATTAAAAACACTTTGAATCAGTGAAAATATATTATCAGTGGGATTTTTGTTTGAATTTTTTTTTTTAGTATCAGTCGTGTGTATTTGTATGAATAATGGAATTAAAAAACACCATAAAGTTAGAATAAAGACAAATTTTGAGCCTGTTACAAAAAAACCATAAAAATTGGCAATGATTTTTTTTATTAAATAAAATAATGAAGGTTGCCTTGATGAAGGCAAAGTTTACTTTTGCATTTGATTATACAGCTAATTAGTACCTGATTGTTGTATGCTTTTTTTATTTAAAGAAAGTAAATGTCAGATTGAGCTAGTTGTTCATTAATAAATAATTTCGCATTTTTGTATTCTTGATATGATGACCTTTTCATTGAAAAAATACTTCTTATTCTCGCATATAGGTAGATGAATTCTGTGTTTTTGAAATAGTTAAAAATCACTTGAGTTTTGTGTTTTATGAGAGTTGATTAAAAGGATTGTTGCATTTTCATTTATTTGAAAAAATATACCTTTATTCATATATGCTTACATTCTTCTTTTCAAAACAATGTAATCATAAAATCCAATATTGTACCGACTTTTATCCAGTCTTTAAAACATTTCTGTAGTGTACTTTTCCATTACTTCTTATACTTTGCTGTGCAATTTTGAAAAGAAAAAAAGATGTGGGACTATGTTAGGTGAATTTGGTATTGTGATATTATCTTTAATTTTTTCATCAATTTCTGAACAAACATATGTGAATGGTACATTTTCATGGTGCAATTTCCACAGATTAGTTTTTCATATTCTGGCTGGTTTTTTGGAGATTCTTTTTTGCAAACACTGTTAAATGCCCCAATAATATTATTGATTGATTTCATTTTTTTATTGACTCATGGTAAAAATTCATGGAAAGCTCATCCATAATCAAAGAAAACAATGGAAAGAACTAGTTATTCTACATTGTCTAGGAATCTGTTGAGAAAATAGTTTCAGAAGTTGGAGTATCAGTGAGAAATTATAACAGGAGTTCAGTTATAATTATGATTTCTATCAAATGATTATCACAAGCATATTGATTTAAAAATATTTAACCTTACACAGTGTAACATCTCTGTAGAAACCATCAAATTCTTCTACCCTGCCACCAGCTTATACTTTGCTTATTCTATGCTTGAAATTGATAGAAGGAAAGTAACACAAAATCACCAATGACATCATGGTTCATATCACAAAGGAAGTAGAAGAAGGTTTCTAAAATTAGTTTTAGAAATGTCTCCAAAAAAATCTGAACATTATCAAAAGCATATAGCTGCTGAAGGAAATACAATGTAAAACTTATTAATGTATAAAACTTTTTTAATTTCAGAGCTATCTCAAAAAAAATACTTCAGTGGAAGTTCTCCATTTAAGGAAACTGAAAATATACTCTAACTGAAAATAATTTATAATATTTTTAAATATAAATTGGAAAACAAGATAACTTTCAAAAACTATTTAGGGGATCCTAATAGGAAGAAATTCAAGTTATATTGAGATTGTTTAAAATGATAATTTGTACTTATTGCCAACAAAAAAAAGTTTTGTTTTCATTTTGTTGTGTTGTGTTTTGTAAGAACAGTTTATTTATAAATTAATATTTATTATTTTTTTCTTTAATTTATTTTCTTTTATATACTTTTCCTCATTATTCATCTGCTGATGGTTTTTATCAGTCAAAGTAGGTGTGATTTGACTAACAAAAATATTCAAAAACTCTTTTTAAGTGTAATATTGTTTTCCAGTTTATTTTAATAACAGTTTAGTATAATTCATTATGTTTTTTATAAAATATTTTTATTTTTATAAATAATATTAATATTTTACATCTTGTTATCATGATTAATGTTATATTCCAAGCATTAATAAATAAAATATTTCTAAATATTTAAGTGATTTTGTGACTGAAGAAAATGGTGCTAAACCTAATTTCAGAATTGTTCTTGTGACTAATTATTTATAGAGAAAGTTGATGTATCAAATGAGCAATGCTATTTACGATCTTAATCTGTAACAATCTAAAGTTTTGAATTTTTTAGCATTTCTTCCATTAATAATACAGCATATTTTGATGTTCCTGGAGCAGTTGAAACTCCGACTCCCCCATGGCCATAATTATGAATTACCTGAAATAGAAGAATAGTTTGCCGTATAGTCATAAAAATAACTATTTCCAGTAAAAATAATGTTACCTGATTTTTACCTCATACATTAAAAAATGTTGTTCCACACTACTGTAGAATATGTAAAACTATTTTAAAATTACATCTTTGTAAATTTGAGAAGACCTGACCAAGAGATGTCAGGAGACATATGTACTGTGCCAAAATAACATTATAATCGTTGGTAATACAAAAAGTATGCTGACAGTAATTTATTAATTATAATTTTATAGGCATTTTAGTGTTCTTAAAAAATTGATCAAATATTAATTAACTGACTTTACATAACATCACAACAATTGAAGAAAATAAAATATCTGTGGTATAAAATAGTCTTGAGTCATCAAATATTATATGTTATTATTTGATTTGCAAGGAGCTGTTTGATGCTATGTAAACAAAAGCAACAGGGTAGGAGTCAAGATTCTGTGTACACATGAATGAAGGAAGAGTCTAACGGTACAAGATACGCTTAAGAATCATGTAACAGAAGGTGAAAAGGAAAAAAATACTAGAAATAAATAGTTAATTGTTATGTACTAATATGGAGTTAGATTTGAAGTGTTAAGTTTGGTATCTTATTTCTTTAGGTATTTGAAGCATGAACACTAAAAAAAAAAAAAAGGCTCGAGGCATTCAAAATGTGAATACTAAGGAAATTGGAAAAATTAACTCTATAGACAAAGTAAAAAATTAAGTGGGTACAGTGAATGAAGTTAATCAAATAATTAAGAATTGGAAAACCAACCAGCTGGCTGGTGATGTTTTGTTAGAATAGTCAGATTGATTAAAACACCTAGATGGATCAGTTAAACATGGTGTAGGGCCTATCATGGGACATTGGTTTAAATGCTTATGGTTATGGTGTGTAATTGTGGAGATGATGATAAACAGTTCATAAATAAATTTTACTTCAAGAGTTCCAGCGTTCAAGTCCTTGTAAAGTCAGTTTTATACGGATTTGAATACTAGATAATCGATATGAATGTTCTTTGGTGGTTGGGTTTCAATTAACAACACATCTCAGGAATGGTCGAACTGAGACTGTACAAGACTGCACTTCATTTACATTCATACATACATATCATACATATCATTTACATTCATACATATTCATCCTCATTTAACCTCTGAAGTAATACCTGAACGGTAATTCCTGAAGGCTAAACAGGAAAAAGAAAGTAAGATTAAAATTTTGCAATAAACTAGAAATGGTATTTGGAGCCAGTGGTAACCAGATGATAGAAATGCTATCAGTTGTTCATTTTTGTATCTGTTTGTGGAATAATGGCATTTATGTATGTAAAATAAAAATAAATCTTTATGCTTCAAAGTTGGTAGAAAAATAAGTGTATTGTTATTGTCCATAAAGAATTGCTAATTTTTCACTATGTAATGCATAAGCCGAATGTAAAATATGAAAATATAAGAAACTGGAAATGCTCTACAACCAGGGAAATTAATAACTATTTGCACTTAAGAAAAAAATTTGTTAGAGAGACATTAGTAATTTAACAATCAATCAGATAGACTTCTATTTGGCTGAAAATGCCCAGTACAAGTTTAATAAAAATTCTGAAGAAACCGATGATGTGTTATTGGCCAACATATCTTATGTCCTTTGTGAAGATGGTTTTTACAGAAGTGTTTGACAATGTCCATTGCTATGTCTACCAGGAAGATGGGGCATCTCCTTACTATAGCCTTCAAGTTAGACAGCCTAAAAGTTTTTGTGACTGATACAACTCAGAGGCGCATTTGATAAGTGACCACCATGTTCATATGATTTTTGTCACATTATTGTTCAGTCTGGGGAATCATTCTAAGGCAAGGTATTTCTTCAAATCTAAATGACCTGAACCATCTCAAGCTATTGGTTGAAAACTCAGTTGATTTTATAAATTACAACAAAACTTTATTGGGATAAATTTGTACTTTAGTAGTTTAATGTTGGCATATGTAAAAGGATGACAATTAAATGCTAATGATGTATACCAGTGGTTCTCAACCTTTTTTCTGCTGCGGCACATTTTAAACGATTTCCAAATTTGGCGGCACATAAAGAAAAAAATAAAAACTATTGTCTTATTACAACACACTGAATAAATATAGTTTATGACAAATTGTTAAATATGCAAATTAAACTAATACATACTACAAAATAACTAAACTTTATGACGTGATTAAATTAAAAGCTAATAATTAAAATATTTTTAATGCGAAATTTGAGCTTGATGTTTTTTGATAATTTCATTTATATTTGGTCGTAAAAATGACAATGCTACTCTCATATCGTCTTCTACATTTAACAATCTTGATCTTTTTTTAGTTTTAATGTTGGCTAATGCTGAAAATCCGAATTCACACAAATAAGATGTGGAAAATTGTAATAAAATGTATAAAGCTTTTTTGGCTATGATTGGATACTCGCATCTGATGTTAATCCAAAATGAATTAATTGATTCTTCTGAATGTTTTAAAATTAAATCTCGATTACTGGAAAGCAAAATAAGTTCTTCCTCTTCATTCAAAGTTAAGTCAAATACAGAAGTGTCCGTAATGAGAAATGGATTACGAACCCAATCAAATTTCTTAATATCTAATTTTGGGAAATAATGAACAATTCTCTCCTCTAACGCTGTCAAATGATCAAGAACAATTACTTTAATTGTTTTATAACTGTCTTTAGGGACTGACTCAAACTTTTCTAAATTGCCTTCTTGAGCTTTATTTTTCCATAAAGTTATTTGTTTTTTGAGTCCCACCAGCTTATCGGTTGAGTTTAAGATATTTTCATTAGGCCCTTGCATACTTGAATTGATGTTGTTAAAAATAACAAAAATGTCTGATAAGTAAGCCAGTTTAGTGCACCATATTTTATCTTCCAACAGTTTTACAAATTCATGATTTTTATTTTGTTCAAAAAAAATGTTCATTTCATCTTTTAATTTCAGAACACGAGATAAAATTTTTCCTCTGGACAACCATCTTACTTCTGTATGGAGTAATAAAGATTCGTACTTGGCTTCCATTGCTTGGCATAATTCTTTAAATAATCTACTTTTTAATGGTCTAGATTTGATATAATTAACCATTTTTACACATTGTTCCAGAACTATTTTTAAATCTGATGGCAAAAATTTTGTTACAAGTGCTTCTCGATGCAAAAAACAATGGGTAACTAATATATTTTCATTTAATTCTTTAACATGTGCAACAAATCCTTTTATATGTCCAGTCATAGCTGGAGCACCATCTATGCAAATTCCAATACATGTCTTCCAAGAAACTTTAATTTCTTCTAAATATGAATTGATTACATTAAAAATATGTTTACCAGTTGTAAAATCAGATAACTCTCGACAACATAAAAATTGATTAATAATATCATTTTCGTGAATAAACCTAACAAATGCAATTAATTGAGAATTTCCTGTAATATCGGTTGTTTCATCTATTTGTATAGCAAAATTCGAATTTGCAAGAGTTTTTGCAGTATTCTGCTCAATATTTTCAGACAAGTCTTTTATCCTGCGATGTATTGTATCATTTGAAAGGGGTATTTTGGAAATTTCAATATCAGCAGATCCACCAATCATTGTTTTAACAATTTTACGACACGCAGGTAATATAATTTCTTCTGCCAAATTATGAGGCTTTAATTTTACTGCAATCAATTCAGCGATTTCATAAGAAGCGACTTGAGCCTTTTCAGACACACATAATTGTTTTTTAAAATTTTTTCCTTGCTTAAGTTTTGATGATAAATAACTTTCAAAGTAGCTTTTCTCTTTTGTTGAAAGCGAAGGATGGTTAGTCACCAAGTGACGTTGAAGTTTGCTAGGAACCATAACACTGTTTGATAATTTAAAACCACATATTACACACTCGGGAACAACTATGTAATTTTCCATTGACGAGGTAAATCCAAATTTTAAAAAATCATCATTATATTTCCGAGGGACAACGTACTTTTTTGAGAAAGGTGTATATTTACTTGTTTCGGGGGTTGGTTCATTAACTTGGTCGTGAACGTCATCATTATCTCTATTTTCATCATTACACTTTTTTTCTTTTTATCCATTTGTCCATTTTTAGAAGGGTCTGAAAAAATAAAAAAAAATATTGTCGAAAAATTAAAAAAAAATGGTTCAAATATAACATTTGAATTTATAATTATCAAAATTATGCAATAACTTGTAATTTATGAATATGGAAAATTTAACCTTTCTGAAATTATATAACTTTCACTCAAATACAATTTTCCGTAAATAAAAATTAAATTTTATGTGAATAAATGCGGACACTGTATGCGTGCAGCAATTCAGCACTTAAGCTTGGGATTTTTTGAGAGATGTGTACACAGAGAACGTATTCAATCACAGTAGTATTTCGTAGAGTGCGATAAAAACAAAAAGGAAACGTTGTAAATCAATGGATATGTGTACTGCAAAGTTAATAAGTTTACAAATTTATAATTTGAAACTATATGCAAATTAATTAATAATAAACCGAATAATAACGTTTGCTAATTTTAACGAAATAAAAGGTGCAGTAACTACTATGCAACACCTTGTAAATTCCAACTATCACTAAAACAACACGTTTATACGCAGAAATGACAAGCGTGCGCCAACTGAAGACAATTCCTATTGCTATGCATGCCACTTCATCACAATTCGGCACTAAGAAAAAATGCCTTGCAAAGTAAATAATAAAATAATTTTTTTTTGTGGATTTAAATATATATTCATGTTAAATATATATTTTTTTTTTTTTTAAATAATTTTTTAATATTAACATTATTATATATTTACAAAATTTGGCGGCACACAAAAGTGCCGCGGCACAGGGGTTGAGAATCACTGATGTATACAATTGAAATTAAAAAAAACTTCAGATTTTTCTTATTAAGCATTTTCTTTTTAGTGACTGGAAAATCTGACTTTTAACCTACCTGATAGATTAATATAAATGTTTTTCTTACCTTCAATTTTCTTATTTTTTCTTTTTCAATTCTTACACTATGTCTATAGGGTCTTAATCCAGCCCATTCCCAAAGTATTTGTGTATTTTTTAGTTGTGGTAGAAGAGCTGAACATCTGTTTAGAATACCTTGTGTATCATGTTTTCTTATAGCTGTATCATAATGACCGAGTTGATGTGTTCCACCTAATGTTGATACTCCGTGTCCATATGGAATTATATATGTCTCTTCTCCAGCTAAAATAAATTTATCTACTTCAGGAGATCGTGCCTGTTTAACAGTAATAGAATTTATGAATATTTATAAATATTATAAAAATATGATATTTATAAAAATATCTATATTTATTTATAAACATTATGAAATAATTATAATATTATTTATATGCTTTCAAAAATAACTTGTTTTGTTGTAAATTTCCTTTATTTAATGTCCGGTTTATGATTTTAAGAATATATTTTAACAAGTATGGTGGATGAAATATTATTGACTGCATTTCAGTTGGCATAATCAGTTAACTGAAATACAGAAGTAACTTACTTATGTAATATACTTTAATAAAGTAGCTTCATCAAATTATCAGTTCATTAGTATATTGGAGAAATACATTGAAACTACAGCATCTTTCTCACTATTTTATAATGTTTTTTTGAATTATCAAATACATTAGATCTGTAGTTAAGTAAAAAGGTAGTGTTATCATATTTATGGATATAATGGTAATAAATATTGAATACTGCAGTTGTGCTTGTATGTAAATGTTTGAAATTTTAAAAATATCCTGGCCTAATAAGAATTACAGGATGTAATTCACAAAAATTACTTACCACGTTGCATAGGGTTCCTGCCACCTTTATTACATAATCTATGTCCATCTTATTTTTTCTGTAAAGTAGTATAGGTAAAATTGTATTAAAAATTAATTCATCATGTTTCTGGTAAAATCTCTAGACCAGATTTTCTCAATCTGGGTTGTGATTCCCACGGGCAGTCATGATGATATGAAAGGGGTCACAAAATTAGCCTTCAGCTTAACAAGTAAACAGTAAAGAAATCATTTCATGAGAGAAAAGCATTTATTATAAACATTCATTATAATTACATTTATAAGTACACATGTAAAGAAAGTAAATTAATGAGATTGTTGCATTTGTTTTTCATTTAAAGTTTTTTAATTACGTCGATCTTTGTTAGAAACACAAAAAAGTAAATTCTTTTCAAGTGATAAAAGATGATTTCTACATTTAGTTTTGTGTAACCATAAACAAAATCCCTTTTCTCAGAAGTGAAACGTAGCGAAACGGATTAATACTTTCAATGCTTCTGTGACCAAATTTCCATATTCACCGACAAGCAAGCCAAAACATATCTAAATCCAAACTGTGGTGAATAATAGTCTCTTCATCATCCAAATTTTTCTCTATATAATCGGAAATGGTTGGAAACGTATCAAAATTTTTTCTTTGAAAGCAAATAATCCAGATATCAGGTGTCTTAATGAAATCATAAACTTTGTCATTAATAAAATGTTTTTATCTTGTCCTTTTAAATTCACATTTAAGTTTTTTAAATGTGAAAATACATCAGCTAACTAAGCCAACGGCAACTTATACTCACTATTCTGTAAAACCATTGAAAATGGTGTTAGTTTATCTTGGAAATATATTCCAGTAACTGGGTTGTCATTAAAAATTGAAATTTTTTCAAACTCTTTTTGCTACTTCCATGCCTATTAAAACACGGACCATATTATCGGTTGCAGCAAGCAATCGATAACATGGTAACCCACCAGATTGGTCTAGTGGTGAACAAGTCTTCGCAAATCAGCTGATTTCAAAGTCTAGAGTTCTAAGGTTCAAATTCTAGTAAAGGCAGTTACTTTTATATGAATTTGAATACTAGATCCTGGTGGTTGGGTTCTTCAATTAACCACATTTAATTCTTTGGTGGTTGGGTTTCAATTAACCACACATCTCAGAAGTGGACAACCTGAGACTGTACAAGACTACACTTCATTTATACTCATACATATCTTGATATGTACTGAATTAATCTTGATGGTGGTTCCAGAGGCTAAACAGAAAAAGAAAAAAGGCAATATGAGTGCGATTTTATGGGGTTTCTACAGTTAATACACAATGTTCATACCTGTCGCTATCAACACAGCTAAATAGTTTTAACTAAGTTTCATTGGTTGGGATTTGGGGTCATGAATTATGTATAATATTTTGTTTTTTTCTTTTTGGGGGTCATGGAGCTAAAAAGGTTGAGAATCACTGCACTAAACTAACCTTGTACATTTAGATAGCCATGCAGCCATTTTTTTCTAAATTAATTTCATGTACCTTAACTATTTGTCCACGTAATGGTACTAAACTAGTATCATTAAAGAGTTCAGCAGCTCCTATACCGGAGCAGTTTATAACAACATCAAATTTATTTTCTAATTCATTTATGTTTTGTACTGTTTTCTTTATGACTTTAACACCAGATTCTTTCAACCTGAAAAGAAAAATATGTCAATTAGTATAAGCCCGTATAATATGGAGATATATTAAGCAATGAAAAATTCACCTTTTAAACAGTATATAAAACAAATGGATACTTCCACATGTTACTAAATTCTGGGATGGTTTTCCTTGAGAAACTTGTGCCTCTTCTCAGGTTTCTGTTTAGTAATAGGGAAAAAGCAATTTGTGATGACATATATAAGGTATTAATTTAAAATTGTTTATCAGTCCTGGGTAAACGTAAATTTTCTTATTCATTTACATGAGGCTGTTATTCCATAAAGCCTGCAGACTACAGATTTGTTGGAGATATATTTCAATGATTTTGCTTTAATTCAAATGTTAATATTACTAATATATATTAACTCTCCATAATGAGTTTGCAGATCTGAATAGAAACATCTCAACAGAGTTAGAAGAAATCAAATGTGTATGGAGAAGGTAATTTTAAAACTGTGGATTGTTGAATAACAGAGGAAATAGGAAAAGTGGAAGTATATTACTAAGATAAGAACTGTCAGTGAGAAGTAGTAACTGGCATAGATTGACAAAGGGTTTAAGAAAATTAAAGTGGGAAAACCAGCTGGTTGTATTGAAGTTTGTGAGAATGTGATCAAAGTTTTTTGATTAGATAGTGATATACTTGGTTAGGAGTATTTAAGACTGCATGAAGGAGAGGAGGTGGGAGATGAGACTTCTGATTAAAAAGTATTTCTTTCACAAGAATTGTTAATATTGGAGACTTTTGTAATGGAAGGAACAATTGTAGGAAAAGCAATATTTTTTCAGATATAAATTCACAGTTCATTTAATATTTGTAGTAAGAATTGTGATAGAAAAAAAATTAGGAATCTTATTAGGATTTGTGAGCTGCTTTTGGATGAACAGAAAACATGATTACCTGCAAAAATTAATATGGAGAGCTTCACAAAGAAAGGATACAATAAAGGAGGTAATGAGAAAGGCTGAAGTAATGTACTAAAAGTGTAAAAGTTGTATTAAAGTAGGACACCAAGTAATGCGCTGTTGAAATTATTGTTACAAGTTGGGTGTGCACAGTCATGTTTTTTATACTATTGATGGATATAATAGGTAAACTAATGAAGCAAGACCAGGGGAAGAGGAGAGAATAAAATAATGGCTGCTATCTGAAGATATTGTCATGTTGGGTGAAAGTAAAAGGAAGTGTTAGAGAATGCTTAATGTTTGGAATGAAAGTATAGCAGCATGAGTAAGTAAAGAAAAGAGCAAAATATTGATGGTAACCAGAAAGGAAAGAGAAAAGCTAAAACTAAAGACAAAGTTCTTGGACTGGTAAAAAGCTTTTAATATCTGGGTACCAGCTAGAAGAGGGCAGGAAAACTAGTGGGGAAATAGGAAGAAAAATATAGAGATATAAGAGGAAAATACGGTGCAGAGGCTTGGGTTACAAAAGGGCAGGAATGAACTATACAAACTATGGGAATAACATTTCTAGAAGCATGATAGACAAGACAAAGAGGTATTATGTGAATAATGAAGAGAGTAGGATCTCGTTAACACAGAAAGTGTGTTCGACTGGGTGTAGAAAGAAAGACTAGGAAAGTTCAAGTTGGTAAGAGAATTAGGGAAGAAAGAACAGCAGTTGAAATTGTTGAATTTTGAGGTACCAAAAGATATCAAGGAAAAAATGATTTGAGTAGGATATAAGTAGGGGTAGAAAGAGTTATGAAGAAGTAGGGAAGAGGTAAAAGCTTTTTATGCTTTATCCTGCTACAAGCTAACTGATGGGAATAGTTCTTATATAATCCATTCCAACACACAGAAAACTGGATAAAAGGAAAAATAAACCTGCATTTATAAATTCAACCTAGAATTTTTCATTTTAAATATTAAACTTCACAAGAGATTGCATTCCCAGTTACAGTTTTCCATTACTACTGAAACAGAATAGAAATGAATCCCAATCGTTAAATAAACCACTGACATAGATATTAAACTTTCTGAAAAAGAAACTATACTTTTTTCTGTAGCATTACAATAGACTAATGTATATGCACTTATCTGCCATTGATGCTAATGCTTTGCTGATTATATATTGCATATTATTACATGCATTTCAGATTTCATATATTATAAAACTTTTACCTGCTCTCAAGTTGTATGCCACCAATCCTCATGATTGAATGGAATCGTGCTTTCATCCATATCATTCTTGGTTCAAATCCTGGGTAGGCTCAAAATTAATCTCTTTATAATTAAAACAATAAGTGGGTGACTTTTAATTTTTTGGAATTACCTTTTGTTGCTTATACTAATAGATTATTATCTTCATTTGTTGTGGGAAATTAAATTTTTATGTTCTTGTATTTAGTTTTTTAATATTTACCTTTTTAAGCACGAAGGCATGAAATTTCTTCCTTTTGTTATGAGTGTTTTTACATAAGTTCCATATCGCCAATTGCCAGGATATTCCAGTAGCTCCTCTTCAGTGGCATCTCGATAGATTGGTAATATTGTTGATAACATATCAGACTAAATTTAAAATAATTTTATTAAAATATTAGTAAAAATATTATGTTACTTTATTAACAAAAAATTGAATTAAATTTTATCATAGACCGTGTTAACAAACCAAAATTTTCAGTCATCTTAGTTATAATCTTCAATGACAGGTGCTGTTCTCACTCTTGCATCAGTTCATATTGCTGTTGTGGCCTATTTGATTAGATGAATGTGTGCTTGGAATGTGTTAAAAAATGTTGAACTTAAATTAAATTTGCTAAAATTATTATTTTTTTCTGAATATGTAGAATAATCAAGGTTGTCAATATGATTTGACCCAAATTGTCAAGTTATCGGCAAATGTTAAATATGTTGCTTTAAATTGATCGATTCACCTCTGTTTCATTGCTTGTTTCAAAGATGAAACAAGCAACTGCTTGAAGCTACGTCCTATTTGACAATTATACAGTCAAAACTGATTGCAGTTGCAGAGCACAAAACACAATCACATATTTTATGTGTTTCATAATATTCAAGTGTGTTAAGGCATAGTTCTTTTTTTGTATATGTGTAAACTACCAATCGGTTAGTGAATTTGTCATTTTATCTATAAGATTGTTCATAAACGTTTATTCTATGTTGCTATAGGACTTTTAGTGTTTAATTTATATTCTTTTCTGCAACCTGTGTGACCAATATTGAACATAGTCTTAACAGTATATTTTTATATATTCCTTGGACATTGTACTTGTTTGGTTATTTGGTAATTGCAGTCTTTAAGTTATGGTTTAGTTATCAGTTGTTGTTCTGAAGTTTAGATTGTATCATAATTTTTAAATTTGTGAATTGTTTACTTAGTTTCTATTTATGGTGTTATTTATTTATTTCCTTTATCTTTGTTTTTATTTGTTTGAGAAGGAGTGGGTTGATAAGTGAACTGTTGTATTATTTAGGTATTAGATATTTTATACTGTTGAATTTTTCTCATTTCATTTTTATGTTTGTGGGTCATGGATGTAGATAGTTTATGATAAGGCTTATGTAGATAAGGTTGGATAGATTAAGATGGTCTAAAATATAATTTATGTTTTTCTGTATTTTCTGAAAGTGTGTTTTTGTTAGTTTATTGCAATTTGGAGATCAAGCAAATCTGTTTGTTACGTTTATGTTCACCTGTAAAGTCCAGTTTGTGGTGTATTTTATGTATTTTGATAATTGTTCACATTGACGTGCATTGCCTTGGTTTTTGTGCCAGTATATTATTTTGTGAGCACGTTTGTTGTTATTGAGTTTGTATGTTGTAAAGTTGAAAAGATTTTAGAAGGGATGGGATGTCATTATTTGTGTATCCTCTGGGAAGGCTATCAGGTCGCAGGTAATACTTATTTAGGAATGGAAAATAATTATTTGCAATAATGTGTAAGTATGTTTTTGATTTCTGAGATGTGTTCTGTGGTATTGTATTGCGTGTTTTTAAGAAGGAGAAATGCTAAAGTGTTAGTTTATAAGTTAATGCTAATGTTAGTTGTGAGATAGGCTGAAGTTTTTTTATGAATTTGTTGTGTTTTTATATATTTGTTAGTATTTATGTTTTTGTGTTTTTGATGATCTTGCCCATGTATTGAATTTTCTGGTCAGGGGATTTTGGAAAGTTTTGTTAGGACAATTAAGAATGTTAGTTTATGTATTTTTGAAAAGGCTTGAAAGATGGAGGCTTCAGGCTGGATTTGTTTTAGGGTACTTTTGTGTGTGGTAGTTTGTTAATGATGTCTGTAATTGTGGTTTGAAATTTATTAATTGTATCCTGTTAAAGTTCCATATTTTTGTAAATGTAATTTACTTACACAGCCTTACTACTACACAGTGTTCAGTGTTAATGATTACTGTTATTATTACTTTTTCCCAATTTGACTACAGAGATTATATTTATTTGTCTACATATATTTATCATATTTTAGTGAAAATATTAAATTTTCTTAATTATTTTAATGACTATTTTTGTACTGATTTTACTATATTTTTATATTATATTATATTTTTATCTTGAATATACTTTAGTTGCTTTAAAGTGATGTTGAATATATTTAATATTTAAAGAAGTTTAACTCTCTGTTACAGCCATTAATCAGAAAAAACTAAAATATGCAACAGAAAAAAAATATTTTTCTCAACATATTGATTACCAGTTGGATATTTAATTCAAATTGAGGAAATTAAAACTTTTTTATACAACAACAGAATTTAAACAACTTTTTTACTTCTACTTGCTAAAGTATATGAAATTTAGTAATATTGCTAAAATTTGTAACAATAATAGTGTTAAATTCATTATAAACTTCTTTGATGGTCCTTTTCATTAATTACAACTTAGCACATTTAAAATTTTAATATCACTTACTTGAAATACTAGTCATTTATTGCTTTATAGTCATTTATTTGTTTTATATGTATATCTAAATAATCTTTAACTTCACCTATATTGTCTTTTAACATGTTTTATTATTGTACATTTTTGTAGTGCACAATTCTTAACTTACGTAGCATACTTCCTTGGTAGTGTCCGACAGTAAAAATCCATAAGCTTCTGTTACTCCACAGTTTTTATTGATGAAGTTTGAGTAATATTCATATGACTCCTTTATAATCTCTCTGAAAAAGTATGAATTCTCATGGTCAATTTTGTTAGATTTTCAATTAACATTTTTCTCTAACTGATGGCTAGTGATTTCTCTTTTAATGATTATAATGGAACACAAAATTAGTGACAGTGTATAAAAATATAAGTGTCTAATTTTTATGATGTATTAATCAATGTTAAATGTTCAATGTCTGTATTAATCAGTGTTAAATGTTTATTAATCAGTGGAATAGTGTTATTTACAAAATTGGTTCAAGGACATAACCTCTTTTGTAATTACAATTCCATTAATTACCTTCATCAGATTTTTTTTTTTTTTTAATTTTTTAGGAAAGATAGGAATTAAAAAAACCAAAATCCCTAGCAAAACTTAAATATTGATTATAATAAGTATACATTATGTTAAGTACATGATGGAAGACTTAATAAGAGCTGTTTTAGCTCATTAAATTAAAACCCTGATTATGTACAATCATGAAAAAGTTATTTTATAAGGTATCTCAAGATAGTTGTTCTTTCTGTTTGAAAATATATCTGGTGTTCATTCTAAAAAGGCTTGATCAGCAAATTGTTTACTTAAATGTTCTTTTTATCAAGGTGGTCAAACACTAGAGCCTTTGTTAGTCAAAAGGTTTTGAAAATATATTTTAATTCTTTTAAGGTTGTTCACAATCATTCCATATTGCTTTTAAGAAAAGTATTTATGGTACGTGTGGTAACATCTCAGAGTAGAGACCAGTTAATTCATTTGTGAATTAGAAAATGATGGGTAATGAATTTGTAAGGCTTTTTTTATGTTAGTGGAATCACTTATATATTCAGGACAATCTTTTCACACCATTTATTCCATAAATTGAAGCAAGGAAACTTTCTCAATGATCAGTCTTATTTAAACAGTTTTTGGTGTAAAATATTTTGAAAGTCAGTTCTCTCAAATTATTTTGGTTCAACTGGCATTGATTAAATTTACTGGTTGTGGCTAATTTATCATTTTTAATATTTAACATTTTTGAAGCTACTGACCATTAAAATCACATCATCATTTATTGAGCTGCCCTTAGTGTTTATAAACCTTACTTTATACTTTCTTTAGTTTTCAGAATTTACCTGAAATGTACCAGGTGTAGCAAAAATACAAGTAACAAGATTAAAAAATATGAGGTTAAAGATAAACTATATGAATTAAGTAACGATAAATCTATTTATATGTTTAAGGTTGAGATCAAAAGCAAAGGATTTATCATGTACAAGTCTGCTAGTACCAAATGTGGATTTAAGAATTATAGAATTAAAAATATTTACATAGATGTAATACTTCATAAAATCATGGACAATAGGTACAGCAAAAAGGAAAAGAATTAAGGCCACTGCAATATTTTTCAAAAATAATTGAAAATTAAGTGAGTTGTTAAAAAGTATGATTGATATTAAATTTAATTAGTCAGTTGAGAAATTTGCGGTAGACTCTTATTTACAAATGAACTAGATTGGTAAGATTGATTTAAGACATCCAATTTAGTAATTTTATAATATAGAGGTGAGTAAAAGGTAAGAACTATACAGGAAGGCCACAGCTGGAATTAATAAAATATCCATTGAGGATGAAGGATCTAGTCATTATTCAAAACATGCTCTTTTCATTCTGATATCAAATTACATCAGTTACAAAAGATGTACCTAATTCCAAAAAAAGTAACCAGTAATAACAACAATTGAAAATGTTTTAAGGAAGTTATAAAATTTGTTTTGATTTGTTGATACAAAAATACATATTTTCAAATATTTCTCAAACATCATGGACAAAAAGAAAATAAATTTATGGTTAGGTAAAACAATTTGCACAAAAAAGTAATGGATGGAGAAAAAAGCATCAACCAATTAAAATTAAAGAACCAATTGTTCCAGTATTTCTGGTGAACAATTTTTATTTCAGTAGGTAACACCTGTTGAAATGAGTATCATGTTTTATTAAATTTAGATTACTGTCTATGTCTAAAAGTCTAGCTAGTAATTTTGAGTCTGGAAATTCTTTTAGTAACTTACATGTTTTTTGACTTATTCACCAAATAATGAGCTTGGAGTGACTTTTATAAGTTTTATGAATTTTTATTAAATTTTATAAGGCATAAATCCAATTCTATGAGCTGATACTGAAAAATTTAACGTTTAATTAAGAAAATGTGAATAATTTATTGTCTGGTATACTATTACTGTTTGAAGTAAATTATTCCAAAACGTACCTGGTCAGATCATCAGTTTTTGCGCTAAAATTATAAAGAACAGGCATAAAAAGACCAGCTGCTCCATCACTAGTAGTATCCATTAAAAACTTATCTGCTATTATTGTGACATCTGCTGATGGGAATGTTTTTACAACCTCTTCTGCACTTACAAGGCCAACTATTCCTGCACCTAAGACTCCAACTTTCAGAACACCCATTTCAATGAAAATAACCTGGTAATAACAAACCTAATTAATCAAATTTATATTTTGTTCAGTTATAGATGTAGATTTTTAAGAGGTGGACAAGCCCCATTTATGAGGCCCCGTTTTTTTTCCTGCGCACTACTGACTAAACCTTGACCCCTGGCTATGCACCCTTCCTGGTACAGCTGGTGTGCATTACTTCTGGAAGGGGGAATACTCCCTCACACAATCCAGACACCACAGTCAACAGACACGGACCTCACACTCACAAGATACCAAATAGACTAAAATCTCACCACACACTGAGAATTTCTTCAATCATCACTTAAAAAACATTACTTCATGGCGCACACTCCACACATCACATCAAAGTCAGGCACATTCAATCACATAAAAAAACACCTCACTACAATCGAACACTGCAGCATACTTTCCCTCACGGATTACCATCGGACACAGGAGCGGAGCGAAGTGCCCATGATCTTATTGCACTCAGGCGACTTGCACACATATGAGGAACCCCCTAGGCTCTCAGCCGCGTGCCTATCCCCTCCCGCACCCTCCAATGACTACTTCTACCCCTGCGAGACTTCTCCAAGACATACACTCCTTCATGATCTTCCTAGCAAACGTTGCTACAGCCGTCCAGTTTTATGCGCTTAACAACATTATCTGCTGCAGTTCTTCTGAGAGGAACATTTCCCTTCTATTTATGGTGTCCAATATTTCTTCCCTGGCATCCTCAAATTGGCAGTGAAAGAAGATGTGATATGCTGTCTTTAACTCGTCTACACACACAAGACAACTAGCGGAGTGATCTAACTTAAACCTAAAACGGTATTCTCTGAACCCCGAAGACCCGCTAGAAACTGTGAAACAGTAATCCAGCGAGCCATGGACCCTCTTACACCAACTTCTCAGGTTCCCAGTTATGCGGTGTGTCCATCAGCCTTTTGTGTGTGTGTTTGCACGTGTGTCCATTTCTTTCATAATGGAGCTAGCCACTCCCCTTTTTTCTGCATGTGTTGATGCCCGTTGCTCTTTAATCTTCTTCCTGTGGGTGATCTCCAGATCGACAGGTAATATTCCCGCCAATACTTCTACTGCCTCTTGAGAAACTGTGCGATACGCAGCCCCTTCTAATAGCTCCTCCTAATACCTCTAATGTGATGCCTCCTAATAGAGAGGCAGCTCCTTCTGTGTATTGATTCGTGAGCTCCCTTGTAAACGCCGTGTCTAGTGACCCCTCCCCATATCTCAGCACCGTAAAGTAACCGAGTATATCTGACAGCAGCCTCCTTCTCTGCTGCCTCCGTACTCCACAGTTCGGCAGTAATCTGGCAACCAGACGCATGACCTTTTCAGTTTTCAAGCAGGCCTCCAAGACAAGGGTGTCGAAACGCATCCTGGCGTCCATCCATATTCCAAGATATTTCATCTCAGTCCTTGAAACTATTTTGGCCCTCATGCACCATCTTCAATGTTGGGCCTCGCTTGGCTTTTGTAATCACAACAGTCTCCTTCGTATCTGGAGCCATAGTTAACTCGACCCCGGCCACCCAGGTTTTGATTGTTATGTATGAGCCTTATACTTGAGCGATGGTCTCTCTCAGTGTTCTCGACTTCACCACGAGAGCCAAGTCGTCTGCGTAACCTACGAGAGTTACGCCCGGCAGTAGAGGAATGCGAAATGCACCATCATATATATATATATTCCAGAGGGCCAGCCCAAGGATCATCGACCCTTGTGGAACTCCTTTATCTATGCACCGTTGACCGCTCCGTCCTTCACTTCTCAGATCAATTTGCGTTCACTGAGATAGGATAGAATTATCCTTCTCAGATATGGGGGACTTTCATGTTATCTAGCGCACTCCTAATGGCGTCATGGGTCACACAGTTAAGTGCGTTGCGAACATTAAGCGCCACGAGCACGCAGATCTTCCTCCCTCCAACGATTCTCCTTGCCATACTAACAACTTCCGACACTGCGTCCAAAGCAGATCTTCCTCTCCGAAAACCGAATTGTTTATCCGAAAGTCCCTCTGCATTATCAATGCAGGGGAATCAAGACCGCTCCCCGGCTTGGGAACCAAAACCAGGCGCTAATGTCTTCACCTCTGAGGGAACACCCACTCATCTAAACAGTTATTTTATATCTTCAAAAAGGCATTATGATCCGCCTCAACAGCCACCTTAATTGCCAAATTTGGCAAGAGGCCTGGTACTGACACCTTATCCAGAGGCATCCGTTTCACTGCTGCTATAATCCCTCTCTGGTTAAAGTGGAAGGGAATTCACATCGTCCTCAACTTCCGCAACGACCCCATCGCCATGACGGAACAGTCCCTCAATTATGTTCTGAACCTCTCCGGTGTCTAATGATAAGGAGACTCTAGCTCTTAGAGCCCTTTTAACGGCAATTTTAAATGGATTCTCCTATGGGTCTGTATCATTTGTGAGATGAATTGCCTCCATGATGCCCTTTTAGAGTCTCTAATAACCTTATTGAGCTCGCTCCTGCACCTCCTATTTCGGGCCATGTATAGCTGTCCTAGTTAGTCTCTACTAACGCGTCTCTACGCGTACGCTGCGCGAGCCTCCTAGCCTCAATGCACTCCCTGCGTTTCCGAGCAATGTCTTCTGTCCACCAGTACACTGGGAAACGATTCTACCGACAATACCTGCGAGGGAGAAGAGCAGCACATGCTGTTTCCAAGGAGTCGACTAGACATGCGGCCCCGTCCTCTGCCGCAGTAACCTCGCGTGAGATCCAGTGTCTCCGCAAATTCTTTCGGGTCCGTACCCCGTGGTACTCCAGCCACGGGGAACCGGCCTCCCAGCCCCTGGAGAACCTTCATCTGTTACAATCATGAGGATGGCCTGGGGATCACTCGATAGGAAATCTTCACTCATCCGTCAGTCCCGAATCCGCGCTGACATAGCAAACGTATGATCAATAATGGACCCAGTGGTCCCCCTCTTGAACGTTAGTGCGCCTCCAATGTTGAGGCATTCTAGATCCAGTAATGCGACGGCCTCAGTCAGCAATCTGCCCCTCACTTCGGTCCTGAATGACCCCCACCCAGATAACCGACCAGGCATTAAAATCCCCAGCTAATAATGCCGGCCGGTGGGTGAGCTTCGAAGTCTCTAGTAAGCGAGGTCAAGACTTGCCTGTATTGTTCCGCAGATTTGTTAGGCGAAAGATAACAACTGTAATAATAAATGCCTCCAATCCTCGCTCTGACGAAACCACGCTCTCTCAGAACGTCCAGAACAGGTAGGTGCGCTAACGGCCAGATGACCGCACCCCGATCCTCAGAGTTAAACCCACTCCAGTTACGAGCGAAGAACGTAGGACTCTGTGATGAGCGCAATATCAACGCCGATCTCCGAGACAAACTTTGCCTGTGGCAGTACCACATGGTTCATATTAAACTGAACAATTTTCATTTCCATCAACAGGATGAGGTACGCCCGGGCCTCCCCCCATTCTATTTATTATTCTTACTATTGGTCTCCTTGGGACATGTGGCACTGCCAGTGCGGTGCTTCTCCGCATTACACGTAAGACACTTGAGTTT